>NC_134077.1:77181229-77830458 GCF_965140245.1 Athene noctua
GACTGTACTTTCCTTGGACTTTTGAATCCCTGCAAGGTAAAATTATTCCTTTTAGAAAATAGAACATAGTGGTTTAATGTGTTTTATTGTGATGATAAAGGACAGAGGATCAGATTTCCTACCTGGCATAAACAGCACAGATATGTAGGGTGCAGTGGGTTTCCATCATTTCATGTGCGCTGCGGATATGCTCCTTTGTATCCATAATCAGCATATGTAGATATTTGCAACCTGACATCTTCAGCCTGGACTCTGAGCAGAATACCAGCAGCATCTCTTACTTGCATGTGAGACTGTAAAAAAAGGGATGGGAAAAAAACATTAAAGTATTAACACAGTAAACTCTTGTCAGGCCTAGTAAAAATTGATCGTGTGTAAGTGAGATTACAACAGAATGTTCTAGTAAGCAGCATTATTCATTGAATCTGCTAAGAGACATCTGCATAGCAAGGAACCATGACTAATACCTCCTTCTCCCATCTTCCAGAAAGGTTTTCGGTTTGAATTTGACACCTTGCCTCGGCTCTGTATGTGGATGCTAGTAGGGCTAGCAAGATGACATTGGTTCCCAGATTGGCTGGGTCTCTAAATCTGGGATTTCAAACAATTCAGCAAAGCACATTCCTCATTTTTTATTCTTGGGGCTTAAGTCCATTGCAGCAGTAGAGATTCACAGAAAATTCCATGTTCATAATATCTCAGTTACCTGTACATAGCAGCTGCATGATCTCTAATCTGAGGATGGCATGGGAAAGATTCTGCTAGCATAAAAGATTGGTCTTGTGGTCACCAAAAATTAGACTCAAGACATTTAACCAAACTGAAAATGTCAAATTTTTCAAAGCTCGAGACAAACATTTGGAGAATTATTAAACAGATGAAAGCCCTCAGCTGATAAATTGGGTGTTCCTTTATATAGCATATATAACATCTTCTCTGAACTTTTTTCTGTGATTCCTGGCAGTACAAAACTAAATAAACCGAAATAATGAAAGTGACACAGAAACAGATTTGTATTAAGTGGCCCAGTATTAAAGTTAAGCATATCATATGTGACAACCACAGTGAGACTGGATGCTAGATGGCTTACCTTGCCCATACATCCTTACACATGCCTGTGATGGTTCAGTTCTGCTGACCTTGCTTATAAGAAACTGCTGTCTGAGCTGCAGATTTTCTGGCAGTACATCTTGAAAAGAACTGTTTAGCTAGATTATAGCAAATCATTAACTGCAATCAAAGGTATAATCAGTTTTCTGAATTAAGCATAATATTCTTACTGAAAGGGCTCACTCGAGGAAGAAGATGGCTAGAGCAAAGTCCTACATATCTGTACCACAGCTATAAATGCAAATCAGCAGATGTGGATTTTGCATATCTTGACCACTCCTTTTAGCAGGACATTGCATCCACCTATCACACCAGATAGCTAGAAGTGACTCTTGGTGGTGAAATTGTGATTATATTTAATGTTTTTGCTCAGGAGAGGGAGAGCAATATTGAGCAGAACAACTTTCTTTAACTTCCCTATCTCTGAAGTTACCTATAAGAAAAGAGTTTTTGTTTGGGGGTTTTGTTTGGTTTGGGTTTTTTCCCCATTTATTTGGTGTCAGAGACTGGTGTTTATAATTTGGCTTAGTTATTTTCATTCTGAGGAGATCAGAGGTTTGAGATACAGTGTGGTCATATGTAGAGATACTGTGACCTCTCAGTGAAGGAATTGCTGAGATACACACAGGAAAGTATATTTTAAATATGAAGAAAATGAATATACACTAATATCTCTGCAACAACTTCTTCTACATTAACTATATATACATTTAAATTTAATCTTGAAAATTTGCTCAGTTTTCCAAGTTGAGGATTTGTTTGACATGGCTTCAATAGAATCCATATCTCTGAAAGATATTCTGTAAGCTTTCTAGCTTTCTGTTCTTTTCTAGGTATTAATTGTATAAAATATTTCATTTAGTGTGAGTACTTTTCTTCATGCATATGGATTATTTTTCACATCCTTTTTACTCTATCCATCCTTTTTTATTAGCCTACCATTCCATTTGCTCAGAGTGTTTTAAAATCTGGAGCTTGTCTCTGCTTTCAGAAATTCCAGAGGAATTTTGTTATTAAAGCTCATGAAAATGTGATAATGGATTCTTTTCTTTGTCGATGTATTTAATTTGCATTCATACTCCTTATTATGTTAGATAAATAGGTTCAAGGAATCTAACTTCCCATGTGTTTGCTCCTCAGAAGTAACTACCCTGAAATACTGATAACACTGAGGTGAATGGTACCATCTTTCTGTCTTACAGACCAAGACTTTATCTTCTCTCCTTTCATCCCAGTGATAATTGCTTATCAACAGAAGCAGGCTTCTTGGTGTGACTCTGAAGCAACCAAGTTTGTGGTCCCCAGCAAAGACATACTATGAGCTAGGTCCACTGTATAAATCATAGTAATTTTAATACAAAGTAGATGATGAGGAAATATTGTATACAGTTGGCTGTGGTGTCTGAGTTTGATAAGTCCCATCCATGGGCTCACTTCTCAGTCCTTTGAACCCATCCCATTCTGAGTCTGGTATGCTGGTGACAACATGGGAAGAAACAATGAGAAATATTTTCACTGGAAACAAAAAATAAATATTGAATTCCTCATTTTTCCGTAAGAATGCTTCTACCTGAGTGCAGCTTTCACCCCTTCACAGGATCAAAGGCAGAAAGATAAGAAACATCTGAGTACGTGTGGTTCATGTTAATAAAAATGCCTTAATAGCATTTCATGCAGCAAAAGCAAGAGCAGCACTGGCTCTGGTGGAACAAAGCACAAGCTTCCTGTTCGGAAATAATCATGAGATTTAGGTTGTGTTTTGCAAATGGCAACAAGACTTGCATTTCACTGTACTAATACCAAAGAAATGGTTTCTGCATAAGTATGGGAAATAGAAAGCTTCTTGGAAATTAAAGTGACTGGGATGGGAAGGGGGATCTTTCTTTCCCCATTCCTTAGTTAACCTCTACTTAAAATCAACCAGTCCTAATCAGTAGTCATGACCACATGCATGGTTGCTCAGCCATAAAGAAACTTGCAGCCTCTGCAGAGAGGCATCCCTTCCCTGACTCAGCTGGCTACAGCAGCTCTGGTCTGCCCCCACCACATGAGGGAGGGGGAGAGCCAGGACCCCAGCACCATGCGGGGAGAACACCCTTGATGGAGCTGGTCAGCATGCAGCATGTAGGCAACATAATACCATTTGCATATGTGCGGTTGGTGATACCGGTGCAGACAGTACTGCACACACACCGAACTGCAGCACCAGGTTACAGTCCATCACCAGGTGTATGGCACAACATGCTGAGCAGAGAGAAAATCAAGAGTCATTTTTATGTGAGTTACGAGATCGTGAAGAGACAGCAGCTAACACTTAGCTGAGAGCTAAAAGGCTCTCAGCAGTTCATGCTCTCATGGCAAGAGGCTGTCAGTTCCCAAAGGGCTTACAGATCAATTACAAAATGAGGAAATCAGCGAGAGGAAGGCAGTGTTGAAGAACTGAGAATGACCCAAGAGCAAAAACTGAGAATGACTCTGACCCAAGTGGAGCACCAGTGACAGAGGCCAGGTACGTGCCTGTATTTCCTGAATCCCAGTCTTAACACCTTAAAACCTTTCTACACATGGCCTTGCTATGAGACTCCCATCTTTTTTCACAACCTGCAAAGATCTGCTGTTTCATGAAAACGATCAACATATTTTTCCTTCTGTTCGAATTATAGATCTTGCCATAACCACTCTGATGTTAAGCAATATTTTTCTTCCTTTTCTTGTTTAATTTAGCTAAGGTAGCAAGTCCTACTTTATGCATGGATTATTATTATTGAGTTGCATAGAATAGGAATAGTTTTTCCAACAGAGTAATAAATTAAGTGTTGAACCTAGAAAAATGCATTATCTTTCATCTCTTTCTTTCTCTTCTGATCTTATTACATTTTGGAAGAACAGACATTCTCTTCTCTCTAGCTTTCTTTTTCTCCCAGTTCCTCTATTTCTTGGTCATAGCCTATCCTGTGTTATTATGGTTTTGCTTTAATTTTATCCCCCCCTCCCTCTTTTTGTTTCTCTTGGCTGTTTTGTTCTCCTGTTGCATCCTGTTGCTCCTTAGCATACAGCTTCATTCTTGCACGAGGATTGCCTCCTGCAGGCAGTGACCTGTCCTTCCCTGTATGCTGTTCCCTCCCCACAGCTGTGCTCCAGTGAACAGCATGGAAATCTGCCTGATCTTTGAAACACAGAACCACTGAGAGGTTGTCAATCATGTCTACTATGTGTATGTTGACTGGAGCAGAAAAGCAAAAGAAAAAGGAAAGAAAAAAAGACTCTAGGAACTACGCTTCTGAGCCTAATGTTTGTAAACCAGTTCCTCTGCATTGAGGCTAACAGTTTTCTTTGGAGTGTTAAAGCTGGTTCCCAGGGAGACTCCTTTTTAGTGTGTTTGTTGATTTCAGGCCGCATGGTACACTGACAGCATGTGAGACTTTATGCTAAATCTTCTACTCACCCAGATGCTGAGATTTTATCCTATTCTTTGTTGTCTTATAATATTCTTATTACATATTCTGACCTGAATTTTCCTTACATTTGATAGTGATGCAGTTAAAATGTTCTTCCTAAATGTCTCAGGATTAATGATGCGTGAATGTCAAGAATGAACTGAGAGGACAGCTTCGACCAGGGTAGGGGAGTTTGAGTCAGGTTGTTTGTTTGTACTATAATACATTGGGTGCAGTGATTTAAACAAAGGACAGTGTCACCACTGCATGCTATGTTATAAATATCCATCAGGACCAGAACAATCCAACTGGCCGTGGCCCTAAGTTAACCACCATCAACCAAAATACAGTTTTGTGTAATGTTTATTTCTGGTCCATCCCAAAGAGGACAAGGAATTAATGACAAGAAAAGCTTTGCAAGAATGAAGGAAGATTTGTAGCATGTGGGCTTTTTAGGTCTATTGATGGAGGAATGGTAATAGTCTTTGGGTAACAGTTAAGATTTTTAAAGTTGTGGTGACAACCATAAGTTTGCTTTGGTCGGGGTTGATCAATAGCATCTCTCTACATCAGAGAAAAAAGATAATCCCACTGTATGGGTAATGCATTCCCTCTGCTTCCTTGCTCTGGCAACTTGAAGAAATCAATGTCAAGATGAACCTGCAAGAATGTGTTCTTTACTGTTCCTTTCTTTTCTCTGACAATGGTCAAAAAAATCTTAAATATTTCAGTATTCCTATTTTGCCTGAGAACTCTGTTGTCTGAAGTCAGTATTGAACACCCGACAGCATTTATTAAGCCCTTATTGTGTTTCACTATTGTGCCTGCATTAGCACCAAGAGGGCAACCAGGAGTAGTGAGTAAAAATCTACTGTGTTTTTGCTTTTATAGCCGTGGCATTAAACTGTACTGCCTTGCAGATGTTTTAGAAGAAATCAGTCACTGAATCCTGAAAACTTCATGCTGAATTTATTCAGAAATTCCACAGAAAACTAAATGTGAAAAAAGGGACCTTGCTGATGAAAATGGGAAGTCTTTTCCAGTGGATGAAGTGCAGTATATAAGTAAAAATCATCACTCATGAGGAAGAATTATCAGAATATCTTCCCAGGCCTGGTATCAAAGACCTGAAGCTCGAAAACCAAATAACCATATAAAAGGAAGGGAGGAAGGGGTGGTGGGGGGAAACACCTTCCACTGAAGCAGTTTTTTTAAAAGACAGTGTCAAGAACATAATTTGCTTTGTGAATAACTTACATGTATTTTCAAATGCCCAGTAAGAAGAAAACTTTCAGCAAAACTTCCAAATTTTGCCTTTTTTTTTTTTTTTACAATTCTGTTGGGTTTTACTGCAGTGCGTTTCTGGAGCTTCATCTTTCTGGCAGAACTATTTCTATCACAGAAACATAATTTATTACTCTTATAAAATAAACCATGTCTTTTCAGGAAGAGATAGTGATGCATCACAGAGTGAAACACTCCAGCTTGTAGAAATCCCATCTCACAGGAGTAGGATATAGTCAAATTGTAATTCCAGTGAGGCACCATTGTGCCTAGACATTTTGGTCATTGGTAAAATTGTGAACGATCTGGCAGGGAAGGGAGTCTGGGTTTTGCTGGGGGGGTGGGGGTGGGTGGGTGTGGATTTTGGTGGTTTTTTTTCTATTTCACTAGAGGAAACAAATCAGTTCTTTCCTAGAGAAAAAAATAGACTAAATACAACCTGTGAATAAAATATTTGGGTTTGTGAAGTTTTATAAAAACCAAGTTAGGAAGAGGTATTTCCTACTGTAAGAAACTGGCAATTCTATATTCAAAAAGTAAATATAACTTTTTCTTTCAGTACCAGAAGATAAACCATTCAGTGTATGTGGTTGCATAGAGAGGCCCCTAGAATGAGAAAAGAGTACCACAGTGGGTGAGCACTGTTCACAGTAATGCCAGTAATAAATATCTTACTTATTTGATGTAATAATGTATAAAACACGTTTAAAAATGTGCTCTTTAAAAGTACACATGCTGCAATCTTTTACAGTTGCTTAAAGTGTCCCTAAATTTGCATGTGAAATACTGCAAAATCTGTCCCTTCCCAAAAATGAGCTTTTAAGTCAAAACATATTTGACTCAATTGTTTTAAAAGAAAAGAATGGAACGAATGGAGAAGCAAAAAAAATGGTCCCTTAATATATTTGTCTTAGTCAGTACTAAAAGAATAGCATCTGTGCCCTTTTCAATAAATGCTGCATTATTCAGTTTGATGTACCTGGTGTGACAGACACTACAGAAATCTTCCTGGCTTTTGATTGAGAACTGTGTGGTCTCAGAAAACTTACAGTCTCAAAAAACATTCGGCAAGGACATACCTGGTTTATTTAATGAACAGGAAACACTGCAGTTGACTAGTACTGACCTTGCCTGCAGGTACCACATCCCTGAAAGACTGCGAGGCAAAAGTAATGGGCAGTACCTTAAAGTGCTGCACAGCTGGGCAAATGATGCTGCGAAGAACAGTTGCCTGATTTGGTAGTGCTGCATTTTCTTTGGACAGGTTCATGAAGTGTGTTTGCATCTTCTAGCCAGATTTGGGAGCGCCGCCGCTGCCGTAGGGTGGCAGGGACACCTAGTGGCTTTGGTAAATTAAGCTGGGATTGTTCCTGCCACTGGCTGATAAACTCACAAGGTTTTTGAGGAAAGGCTCTCAGTGCCTCTCTGCTTCAGTGTTCCATCTCAAACCATTTTGCACCACAACCCTTTCTGTTCTTTTTTCTCGATTCTATGAAACAGGGAAAAAATATGCATGTGTACTTTAAGTATTGTGACAGATTTTTCAGGAGAAACAAAAGGATTGTTGATTATTGCATGACTGCTATAATTAGGGTTTGCAGAAACAAACAAGCAGGAAATCACTTAAAATTGTGAATTTCACGTATCAACGTTATCATTTTATCAGTATGAAAGCAGGCAAATGCTGTTTATACCTGTGGTTCTGGTTTTTAAGTTAACCCTTTTAAATGTACAACAAATAGTTGTTTTCTTTTTTTCCTATAGGTATTATGCATGACCATATTCTTCTGTCTTCTGGGACTAAATAATTCCCACTAAGTCAATAATGCTTATAAAAGTGAGACACTTAAATGACACTTGAGGAATCTTTACATGTAAAATGCTTTTCCTATAAAAACACAGGTCAACCTCTAGGTGAAATTTAAACCAGTACAGACACAGTGTAGAAGGTCACCTTGTACTGCATCAGATAAAAGCAGCCGGACCAGGTGGGGCAGGGATCATCTAGCCCAATGTTATGTCTCATTTGTTGGTGCTAACACCACCAGAAGTGTCTCAGTGATAAATGTGAGCAAGCTGGAGTTTGCCAGGGTCCTGGCTGCCTCCTGAAGAAACCAGGAAGAAACAAAGTTGTCAGAGGTTCAGCACAATTCACAAAGCACAAAGTATGACTAGCTGTGTTGAGGTGCTGAGCTGCCCTGGAGCTGCATCCCACACTTACCACCTTCAGACACAGCAGCCGCTGCAGCCACCAGCACACAGCAGTGTTACACAGGCATTTTGGCAAAGGCCTCTCAAGGGTTACCAGGATAGCATCAAAATAGTAAAGAAAAAAAAAGGAAAGGTGGCCCAAACCTGGAGGTGAATAGTTTAGGATCCAATTCCCAGGCAAGTCGGTCCCTTCAGTCAAGAACTTTAAAGTGAATGGTGTTACATAGAAGAGAAAAAAAAAAAAACAACTCATAGGCTTTTAAATCAAAGAGCAGAAATAGGGACTGATCCCATACAGTTGGAACATGTCTTAGTTAAGACCTGTCAAAGTCCTTTGAAATTCATCCTCATAGGATCTTTCTCAGTGACAGCATCCTCTGTACTGATGTTTTAGAAGTCTGCTGCTGTTGTGTCACACTCAATGATACACAGTCATTCACATTATTAGAGAAGTCTGAGTCCATCCTTTTCCCAGACAAAGTACCTTCCTTGAAACAGAAATAGTCTACAGAAGTTATCCTCCCATAATTTCAAGTTGATGGCAAGCGTTTTTACAGAACTTGTTTCCACAGATGACAACAGACTGGTTAGCTGTGCCTTTCCGTCCTCTGTCTTCATCAGATGACATAACATCTGACAGACCCTCTGAATCCTCTTCTTTCAGCATATGTATATTAATGCTAGATTGAATACATTATAAGTATTCTCTGCTTTCAAACAGCTGAACACTGAACAGACCTGCCCTGGAAAGGTTTCAAGGTCATCGACTTTTGCTTCTCATAAGCATGTGATTTCCTTTTACACTTTTTCAGCATCACAGTATGTTGTTATACAGCTTCTTAAAGATCTGTGCAGTGTTCCATGAGAGAGAGGAACAGCTGTGATCCAAAACGCCCCCAAATATGTTGAAAATTTGCCATTGACATTAATGATCTTCTGATTAAACCTCAGCCTTTGCTGCCTTTCATGGATGTATTCTCAACTCAGTTTTAATGTGTGTAGGATGATGAAGGCCTCCATATATCATCAGTTAACCAATGACTAGAGTTCAAGAAACTCTACTCCAAAGAATACTGTAATATTGTACAAAGACGCTATCCTGTCTCTGAAATAATGGCTTTGTTCCTTGTCTCTCCCACAGGGTGCTCTGAAAGGAGTCCTGAGAGTAAGCACTTAGAAAAGAGATTGTTAAAAGTTTGGTACTCTCAATTCTTGTTCTGCCTATATCCAGAACCATTTTAAAACTGCATCTTTTGAATTGCAGTGACTATGCTTCTTTCATTACATACTCTGTTAGCAGCAGTTTGCTCCTATCTTAGTTTTTATTCTAAATATGAAGAAGGTTCAGTGTGCTACTGCACCACTACTATACAGTAATACATAGTTCATAAAATCCTTGATATTAGTGTCTGAATTTTGCTTTAAGGTTTTATATATTTATTGATAATAAAAACTTGTAGAAAAAAGGAATGTATTCAATTCTTGGCAGTATTCCTATTTCTTACACAAGCATTACCTATCTTTTGCCTAAGTTATCACTGGCTCAGTTCTGGGTTTACTGCACTGTATGATGATCAAAAGTTGCTCTAGATATCAGTCAAATAATGAACAGCTTCTTTGCATTAAAAATTTAATTTGCTAGTCTTGAACTGGAGTAAACAAAGTCCAAAATCATGGTTCTTTGTGAGATTTCTTTATTCTTCTCAACCTGAAGGACTCATTTACTTGCCCGCTTTATATTCATTTTACTCTATTTACTTTAGAACTTTACAGTCTCACCAGTGGTGTAAAGAGACTTTGAAGTCACATAAGTACCAGGCTGAACACATGTATGGAAATACTTATTTATCAGTGTCTTGCTAAGTTAATGATAAAGATACGTCAAGTAGTATAGCAGCTGTTTTGAGAAATAGGGTCTAAATCAGAGCTGAGAATGATGTATTCAGCTTTTCCTCAAATGGTACATATAATTTCATGTAGATATAGGTGTATATTTCCAAATAATTTGTCATGTAACAGAGTTGCTCAAATATATTTGATATTTTTTTGCATTGCTTCTGGAATTTATGGCAGGGAACAGATATTCCTGTTGGTATATTGACAGTATGTTTCAAGTAGAATATGATAGAAGGCAAAGTTTATAGATTATATACCAATATTACACAGCAGGGGAGTGGAGTGTTGAAATTACAATGAAATGGAACTGTGAAGTACTGACCTCTACTGCTATCTTAATTGTCTCTATTAAAGTCCTTGTACTTTCAGGACCTCACTGCCATAGACACTTCATATTGTGCAAGCATAATTTAAAATTTGAGACAAGGGAGCAAAGTTATCACTTCTACTGAAAAAGCTACAAATCACACATAAGTACAAAAAAGCAGTATATCCCCTTGGCAAATCAAGGTGGTAACATGCAAAATTGGCTTTTTGTGTCTGCGTTACACATGCTTAGTCAATTTTATTGATCATACCTCAGATTAGCAAGTGCAGTACATGCCAATCTAAAAACAGTTCCTGAACACATGGTAAATGCTCTGCCTGAACAACCAGTTAACATCAGATGGCATGGCAGGACACTGTCTAAAACTTTTGTGAACTAAAATGGCAAAGATTTGCTTTTCTGCATACCTACAGCTCCTCAAGTAAATTCAGATAAACACCTAACTTATAAGGTGCTCCTTAGCAATAGAAGTCTTGTTCAATTTTTTGCCCCTTGCTGCTTAGGTCTGTGCATTACTGAAATAGCAACCTCAGCCTTAACCCGTTCACACAGTTTTGAGACTCTATGAATTCAAAATGTAAATCTTATAGAAGGTTGGAGGTTTTTTTTCAGTTTCTAGAGCAATCATATAAGCTTCAAATATTTGTGTTATAGGATTTGTATAAGGCACATTATTTATTCAGATAAAACACATTTCATGTTTGTATTAGTTCCCTTTTTTTTTTAATTTGTAGAGGATTTTTCTAGGAAGGGAAGGCAAGAATAATTTTTATTTCTCAAGACATTAGGAAAGTTTCAAGGCTCCTTTTGGGTCATCCTTTTGAGATATGATAGAGGCAATGTTGACCAATCAGATGCTGTTGTGTACATTCTGTTGTGCCATCTCAGGTTTGTTCCTTGAATGTCATTATCAAGCCTTTTTACAGTGTTGTGAGTGCTAAAAGCCACTCAGCCCGACAGAGTTTGAGCATGCCTGAAATGTAGCCATGCACAACTCTGCTGTCTAGGCTCATTTGGTCAGATAGTATTGTGGTTGAATTCCATAGCTAAATGAAACATTTGCATTGTTAAAAAGTTAGTAATACAGGGAGAGTCATTAAAAGGGAGGAGGAGCACAGAGCTCTCACTTGGAATGGTGACTCAGTGAAGCAGACAGATTTGGGAAAGCTGCTCGATACGGCAGAAGCTCTCAACCAGAAGGTCCTCCCACCAGCACTGCCAGATTGTGCAAAGGGATGCAGAGGACATGCGTGCTAGCCAGGCAGTGGGAAGTGGATCAGAGACTCATATGCTTAATCTACTCTCCACCCACCTCCCCTGTGCTTTTTTAAGAATGCACAGCCATTCTAAATTACAAACATTAGTCAAATTGCTGTTTGGAACTGTTGGGGGGAATTTCGGGTCTGCATTCAGATTGCCATTCCTATTTCCCCTGTGCCTTTTCCCCTTCCTCCTACCCCCTGTGAAGTCAGTGATTCATTCTCTTTTCTTTCCTCCATATGGCAGGATGTATTAGAAAAGAGAGAGAAATTCTCAACCAGAACATATTCTTTCAGTCCCAGAGGAGGCAGAGGGGAATAAACAGTATTTGCACCTTATTTTCTCCTTTTTATGCATAATCCAGAAGGTTTGGGCTGTTTCTTTTCCCTTCAGTGACAAGGACTGGTCACTGAGTCCCGACAGTACACTTATTTGAGTGATAAGGAGAGAGCAGCCCTTTTTGCAACTACGTAAAATCCTTTTCTGTGCAGTTGATAGTGCAGAATTCAGTAAAATGTTGATCAAAGTCCAAGTTGCACTCTCTAAACATCTGCCTGATGCTAACTTCATCTTATAAATTCTTATCCATAAGATCTTTACAGTCAGTGGTTACATGTTGGTGTTTGGATGCAGTTGCCATACAGAAAATAACATAAATTAGCTAGACCGAGCATTTCTTCAAGGAAAACATATCAATGTGTGTCAAGTATCAGTAAAAATCAGTTTAAGCAAAGTTAGACAGAGCAGTGTTTATAAAAAAAGAACCACCCTCTTTATTGACAACGTATAAATAGCAATCAACAGAACCAATGAAAATTTACCAGCATAATTTCCTTCACTAAAACAGCAAGTGAGATATTGACCAACTGTCTTAATTGAGTTGCGGTTCAGCTTTTCAGGCATTAAATTTCCTAACTGTGAACAGAACTGGCAGCCAAGTGACTCTTGTTTAAAATGTGTTTGTGTTAAAAAGAAAATGGAAATACTGGTATGGAAGAACAAACTATGCTCACAGCCTTGTAGATAGGTATAATGCATTTTCTTCATCATTGGTAAATTTTAATCCACAAGAATCTGAGTTAAAATTTCACAGAAGAAACAACCACACTGTTGCCAGTACTCATTTGTACACAGTGTTCTCATGGTTCTGTCTCAGGTGTCACAGTAGTCATCTAAAAATTGTCATTTCATTAAGGACTAAAGTGGCCTTCCTTCTCTGGCTGATTTTACATATGATATCTTTGAAATAAAAAGGGTCCCAGAATCTTGTACATTTGTAAGTTTATGTGTTACATTTCAGACATAATGTATAATGAAAGCCTACACGGGGTCTTCTGCAAAAGTTCAGCTGTCAAGCTGTCACCTTTTCAGCCACAAAGTTCAATCATTTGATAATGTAATATATACATGTAGATTGTTACACATCTGTGTTGCTTTTGGGTAGAAGACTAGACTTCAGAGTCACTTAAGCATGATGGTCTCTAACTGTAAATATTTTATCTGCCCATCTGCCCTTCCTTAGACATAAATTCAAAGTATGTTTACCAAATGAGTTATTTTAGTTTCCAAATTATCTGTAGGTTACTTGAAAGTTGCAAACACATATGCATTAAAATAATCCATATGAAAATTAGTCAGCTTCCTTTCAAATGGCTTGGGCTTTAATTAAGGCTCATTAAGAACTATTGACCTGATGGACCCCAAAAAGGGAAAAATACAATCTACGCAACTCTGGTAGCTGGTATTTAGTGCTATCAGCCATTTGACTTGCTCTTTTTCCTTCTCCATAGAGCAGACCAAAATTAAGAGTTAGTCTAGAGACCAGAGACATCGTCCTGTAGGTGGTCCTACTTCAAGTCCTGTGTCACTGTGCATAGACCTGCCTGGATAATATCAATGGGATGTTAGATATCCAAATCCTTAGCCTGAGAACTAGAGAGAAACATAGAAAGCAGCAGCTGCCATACTGAACACCCTCTTACACCAAGAATTTTCCAAGAATGTTGTGGAACTTTCAAATAGCAAAATAAATACTTAGATCTTGTGAATTTTCTCTCACTTCTAGCAGCTAGCTGTCATAAAACTAGATACCTATCTTCACAGTGAAGGACCTTACCCTGGGACCCCACTGAAAAATACTGGCTGAAAATCTGGCCCCATAATAATAGCTTAGAACCTTTTTTCCTTAAATATGTGGCTGTCGTTGATGAAATAAACGTGGAGATTTAGTTCCCCAAATTCAAGAAAGGCCTTCATCATCACTGGTCAAAATCCAGGTTCATGGTTTTGATCCAGAAATTATTACAGAACATGTCATTATTCACATATAAATTTCCCAGAAATCCAGAAGCAAGCACGGCTGGACCACGATAGCTACATGCTACATGCTGAGTCACACTAGCCAAAAGCTTCATAGATGACATACAGACATTATTGTATTTTTTAATACTATATAGGCTGTGTAGCCTGAACTTTGGAGTTAATTTACCCTCTTCCAATAAAATACTGTATTTATTTTTATTTAATTTTATTTTAAATGAAACATCCCACAGAGTGGCTAACTGCCTACCAGTTATTGGTTTTATAAAATAGTCTTCTTAAGTTTTTTGGGAACATTCAGTTCATCAAGACCTGCAAGCAGAATGCAGAATAAGGCATTCTGAATCACTGATTCAAAAAATAGATATAATGCCCATTATTAACTCTGTGTTCTTCTCTGTCAGACGTTGGAAGATAATTGAAGTGTGCAGTTTTCCTTACCCAAGTGATTGTCAGGGCTCCCAAACACTGAAAATGAAGCCTGGGCAGGAGAGTTCTGAATCAAAGTGCTGAGATTTAGCCTATACCATTCTTATCTATCAGTTTTCTACAGAAGAAGCCTTTATTTTATACAAGCACAGATAGCACAGTAATTCTCTGCCTTTTACTCTGCACCGCGTATACCATTACTGGTTACCAACTTGTCCCACACGGCCAGTTCATAAGCAATAGCACACATTGAGAGCTCAGTAATCAGACCTTCCCTGCAAATCATAAATTCATCATTAATTAATCCTAACATTTTATTAAAATATTATTGGTTTGTTTCTCTTTTTTCTTTTTAAATTTTTTTGTGTGTCTTTGCTTCTGTATTTTAGAGCTCACAGTTCCTCAAAAGCAACATTTTGAAATTACATCTGTAAAAGTGGGCTTTGTTTCTCTAAATGGGATCCAGAAGCTTAGCTTAGAACCTGGAGGCTCAAAGGTTATCAGAATTGGCATAATCATTACACTAAGTGCATCTATGCACTTAGAGAAGGGCACTGGTTTTTTACTGTTTCTGCCTCCTAAGTGTATGCTTTGTATTATACTGACTGATTGAAGATGGGATGACATAACATTTTCCGATTTTTTTTCTAGCAGAAAAGATTAGGTTTAAATGACCCTATTAAAAAATAAAGATTTTCTATCATGGAGGGGAAAATAAAAACTCCAGACAGTTATAGGAAGGTTAGAGAGACAGAAATTGAAAAAGAAACATCATCTATTGAGCAAACAGTTATCCTTAACCTGCCTGACTTCATGTATATGAGTCATCCTCTTGCATTCAGTAGTTCATCTGCTTTTAAGTATTATGTGATATTGCTGCCTTTGAGGGTACAGGAACCTGTGTGGAAGTGAAATGGCTTTTTATCTTAACTCAGTTTATACAATAAAGAAGGAAGGAAAATCCAGTCTGCTGATATAAGATACCCACTGCTGGTAATATTGAAAAGAGGGTACTTCTGTACCTTAATTACCTGAGGAAGTCCCATCCAGCTGCAGTCAAGTTTACCAGATGCATCAAAGCTGCAAAAAAGCTTATAATTTTAGGGAAAGCCTGACAGTGAGTAAAGTCTTACTATTATTTAGTATGTGATGGACCATACACTTTGTAAACAAGTGCACAGGCATTGTCACAATTACTTGCTTGAGTAAATTGATTGGAATTTGGTTCACAGCATTTCTGCTTCCAGTGATACCACTGGCAAGCTTCTTCAACTACAGTGGGAACAAGGTCCTTTTCATCTTCTTACCTAGGAGAAGATGTAGCTGGAAGTGAAGCTAGTCTGTGAGAGCAAACACTCAACCATCTTCAAAAACTGCAATGTCATTTTAGCAGTCCATGTCTGTGTTCAGCAGCAGGATTGTCATCCAACAACATGCCCATGCAGACTTGAGCACACCAGAAGGGTGCCTCATATCCACAACTGCATGAGAACCTTATTCAGTTTTGGGTGTCCACCTGCAAGTGGCACAGAGGTCTCAAGGGTTGTCAGTGCAAGCCACAAGTTCACCGTTTGCAGTGCTGAAGTGATCCACACCTTCAAGCATTTCTGCCCGAACTCCTGCACTCTGAGCACTCTCCAAGAAAGAGAAGGCACAAAAGAGCATGTGTTTGTACCAGGGAAAAGGACAGTTCCCACTGCTCTTTTGAAACATTTTTTGAGGTATCAGGCTTTGATCAGTTCTTTAGCCAGGCACTGTTTTGAGTAACACAATATACTAAAGATATGTTCTCACATCCTGACAGATTGTGGTTTAGTAACAGACATTTACTGACGTTGCCCATGGAAGCTTGATTTGACGGTCTTGTAAATCTGGGTTCAGCATTCAAAGAAATTGTAGTAAAACCATAATGTTATGATGGACGTTAAGTCAGCTACTAAAATCGTAAGAGGAAAAATAGGTGCTTTCCATGAAATAGCAGGTCTGATCATGGGTGTGCACAGGGGTGGGGATGTCCTTTAAGCAAATCCTCTCTGTCCACAGTCTTAAGCTGAAGTGCGCAGTTCTGTCACAGGATGTAAGACATAAAGTTACAAAAAAAGAAGGGTCTAAATGTAATGTTTAATTTCACTGCTTGCTGAGAGACTTGGATAGATTGATGTAGTGCTTATTTATGTCCTGGATAGATTAAATACACAGCAAAAAGAATAACCTATGAGCATTCTTGTAGTTTTACATCAGATGCTTTCCAAAAAAGATTGAGCTGAGCTCAGGCACTTGTATGCAGGAAGAGGAATACCTAGACTTTACTGTGGTGTGACTGAATTGGTTATCCTTTTAATATTCACTAGTGAAGTGCTACTTTACTAACTGCAGCCACTCAACTTTGCATTCTGTCTGTTTTGAAAGAGACTGAAACTGGAGGATTGGGTGATTGCTGTATTATTCTTGTACTCCATTCAGTTCTAGTATATAACTGCTTATAAGCAAGTACCTTAGGAAAGGAGGAAAACAATAATTAATTTTTATATTTACTTAGCCAGCAAAGATAATATTGTGGAAACACTGAACACTTTTCACAGTTTCGTATCATTTACCAGGGTGTGGTATTGATTTCCTTTAAATTTATAACTCCATTCTGTGCATCTATAGTTATATGCAATAAGGAAACAACGAGTCATTGCTCCTTCCTCTTTCAAAAAAAAAAAAACCTAAGAATGTGTGAATCCTTTGAATTTTGCACAGCACTTGGTCTTTTTCTTTCCCAGAGCAGAATAATCAGAGAGAGAGAGAGGGAGCGTGTCTTGAGAGTGCACCAGTTGTTTATTTCCAACTCTTCTTATTCCCATACCAGCTGTCTGGGTAACAAGCAGGGGAGTGGTCATTACTACATTTTTTTCCTCCCTGGCTTTCATTTTAAGAAGATAGTGAAATCGCTGAGCCACATTATTGCAACGTTTTTGATACAGTTGGATGCGGAATCAGGAAATGAAATGGAAAAGCATAAAAAGCTTTGAAAAAAAAATCATGTAGAAGAAAGGAAGCTGGTTTTGAATTTCTGTCATGCACAAGAACAAGGATTATTGCTTTACAGAGGATTTGCTGGGTTGTGAATTGTATAAAAGATGTTGAATTAAAAACTGGCCTCCCAAAGAAAAAATGGATGTGCTGGAGGAAGCACAGTCCAGTTGTTCCTTTTTGAGTATCATTCTTCTGCATTCTTAAACATGAAAGCTGAATTTGGCTGAGATACAACTGTGAGAAGCAGACTGAGTACGGTATCTTGAAAGATCTTGTGTGAAGCCCTGAAAACCAGCACCAAGTCATGGATCTACAGAGTTTTTTGAGGACTCTGAGTTTGAGCACACTCAAAGTATTCTTCTGAGGCTTATGGCTTCTCCTTACATAGTACATGTGAACAGTCAGAGGTCATGAGTACTAATATGGTATATGCAAAAAATACTGGCACAGATAACCAGTTCACAGATCTGTATGAGTGAAAACTGTTGTTTTTACAGGTTGCATTGTTTTTGTCTGTTAGCCATCCCACTTACCAGCTCCTGAGCCATGAATAGTTGTACATCTGGCGATTTCTTATTATATGGAAAGTTAAATACCAGTAATTCCGGTGAGATTTATGTCAATGTGCAGCAAAGTTTCTCATACACTACTGGTGAATGGAATTCAGTCTGTTTGAGCAGTGGAAATCTCCATCTTAGTCTGTGTGTGTCAAGGATAAAATCTTATCTGAGTGCCTTTTTCAACCTCATTGTGATTAATTTTGATGAGCTAAGACAAGGTTCACAAAGTATTGAGAGCTACGCAAAGACACCTTTAGAAACCTAAATGTATTTTTGCTATCTAGACCTCCCAGTTGAAAGAGGCAGTTGTTTACTACATGTGTGCCTTTGGCCTGTGACACATTTCCCAGGTAATTATTTCTCAAAATAAATAAAATTCCAGGGGGGAAAAAACGGGTTTTTTATTTTTAATTCCCATGCTAGATTTGCTGAGATAGGTCTTAGTGCCCTCAAATAAAGAAGCCAGAAGATACGGGAGTTTTGGATTTTAGCAAAGCCTTTGATACTGTCTCATGCAGTATCCTTCTGGACAAAATGTCCAGCACACAGATAGTCATGTCCATAATATATTAGCTGACAGGTTGGGCTCAAAGACTTTTAATAAATGGGATTACATCAGTCTGGCAGCCAGTCACCAGTGGGGTTCCCCAGGCTCAATTTTAGGGCCAATGCTCTTTAATGTCTTTGTAAATGATCTGGATGCAGGAATCAAATGTGCATTAAGTTTGCTGATGATATGAAATTAGGAGGAACTGTGCACTCCCTTGAAGGTAGAGAAGCCTTACAGAAAGATCTGAATAGATGAGAGAGATGGGCAAACACCAACCATATGAAATTTAACAAGAGCAAGTGCCAGATTCTCCACCTGGGACCATCTCGGTTATACACATAAATTGGGGGATGAAAGGCTGAAGATCAGCCCTGCAGAAAGACATCTGGGAGTTTGGGTTGATGACAGGTTAAATATGAGTCAGCAGTGAGCCCTGGCAGCTAAAAGGGCCAAGTGAGTCCTGGGGCGCATCAAGCACAGCACAGTTAGCTGGTCAAGAGAGGTGATTGTCCCACTCTACACTGCACTGGTGAGGCCCCACCTCAAGTCCTGTGTGCAGTTTTGGTTTCTTCACTATAAGAAGGATGTTGGACTATTAGAGTGTGTCCAGAGAAGAGGAACCAAGATCGTGAAAGACTTCAAGGGCAAGATTTACGAGGCGCAGCTCAGGTCACTTGGTTTGTTCAGCTTGGAGAAGAGAAGGCTGAGGGGTGACCTCTTCACAGTGTCCAACTTGCTCATGGGGGCAGTGGAGGGGGACCTGATGGTCTCCTCTCTCTGGTGACTAGTGATAGGACACGAGGAAATGGAATGAAGCTGCATCAGGGGAAGTTCAGATTGGACATTAGCAAAAGATTTTTCACTGAGAGGGTGGTCAGTCACTGGAACAGGCTCCCCAGGAAAGTGGTCACAGAAATAAGCCTTTCAGTTCAAGGAGTGTCTGGACAACACTCTTAGTCATATGGTTTAGTTTTAGGTAGTCCTGTGAGTTGGACTTGTTGTTCCTTATGAATCCTTTCCAGATTGAGATATTCTATGATTCTATTACTGAAGGAATTATCATAGTCATTAGCCCAGTTGTAGAACTGCCTGAAAATAAAATCTCAATTGGCAAATAACGGATATCATCCTTATACATACACATAGAAATAAACACTGTTTTTATGATCATTCTTGAATTCTAGATCATTCTAGCAATGTTTCTCATTGGGATGAGTAATACAGCTCAAAACTGCAGTGAATTTTCCAAACTGAATGAATTATAACTTACTGGCACTTGTTTGGAGAAAGTCATGTCACATAATATAGAACAGAGGGAAATTGCCAGCATCCTTTACTTTGTGAATATCTTTTCACCTGCAGATTCAGAGGGCATAATCTTCCCCTTAGGATACAAGTAAAATGAGTGCTTCTTTTATTTTTTTCTCAGTCATTACAGAGATTTTGCATTTATGGTAGTGTCTGCTCAGAAATGACACAGATGTGCAATGTATCTTCTACTGGAGCAGATGCAGTAAGATCTGTGCACCACTCAGATGATATTCTTCCTATTCATGCATCCCTCCCTGCTCCTGTGTCCAGTAATACTGAAAATATGCAATGCTACCCTCCTTCAGTTCCACTCTTTTCTTCAATTTTTCCAGCTACTGTTTTTGGCCTAAGTGACATTTCAGAGCTAAAAACTAACTAAAATAAATATTACATACAGTTTTCATCAGGAGACATATCAATGCTTGCTTTAATATAAAACATTATTTAGCTTTTGAATAAGTGAATTTCAGTTGATAACATGGGTGCCTTCAGTCTTAAGATCCCAAATGATATAGTCTCATCTGGGTTTCCTACAATTATCTTTGATATTAATGAGCTTTTAATTAGGAATAAAACTAAGACATCATTATGGATATATGTATCTGTGAAAACTCAAGCATTCATTTTTTATTTTATTTTTTTAATTAGGCCATCTGAAAGTGCTCTAGAAGCAGAAAGATATGTTAGCATTTATTTTATTTAGGACAAGGACAAGTATGTTATTCTCAGAGAGTATTATTATAGATGATATAAACAGTGTTCTCCTTTAAAAACTATGTACATTTTTGTGCATGCTAGTATGCATGAACATAAAAATGGTTGAAAATTATCCATTGAAACTGTTTCTTGATAGAATATTATGTTTTTTATGAAACACAACTGTTGTAGAAAACGTCTTAAGGGAGAAAATAATTTATTGGAAGACAGTTTTTCAACAAAATTTAAAATATTTTTCATGAGAAAAACACTTCTGATTTTTGTAGAGTTGTACTGTACAGCAATAGAGTGAGACAAAAGCTATCTTGTAAGCTAGATCTCCATCTTTGAGCTGAAGTCTGTAGATCTAAACCAGGAAGAAAACTACTGCAAATGTGATGTTAAGTGTAGTTTATGTTTACTACTTGACTTGTAGAGGGAAGTATAGCAGTGCTATGAAGAACTGTTGTGTGTCTCGCAGGAGACAGTAAGTCACTAGACAGGCTTGTAACGGGTGCAGCAGAAACTGGCCAATGCAGCAGTTACGGTGTTTGTGGCTTTGCAGCAGCTTGTTGCTGTCAGTACCCAAAGTGTGTCCTGTCAGGTGTCAGTCTCTGGAAATTCCACATAGATCAGGAACAACTGCAGAATGGAGCACACCCAAGTGTGAGTGTGTCAGTTTCTCTAGGAAGCAGCAGTAGTACATATACACAGACTGCCTTACTGTGGAAAAGAAAGAAAAAATATTTCGGGCCCATCTTTAAAAGTACACACAATTACCCTTGCAACTAGGGCTAGCATGGTACAGCAGATGAATATACCCAATATGGAAAGCTGTGCTTTTTAATTTTTTTTTTTTGTGTGTAATTTACCTGGAAAATAAGTGTGCCTGGGATATTATGAAAGTATTGTCTTTTGCTAATAATTAAAGGAAATATTTACCACATATATACGAATTCAGGCAGCAGAGGCTCTGCCTTGTACAAAAAGTGCCTTCATCAGGTCTGACACTAACTGAATGAAGTGGAGATTTTCAGGAAATCCCTTTTACTTCCAAAGAAATGTCTAAATACCAAATCACAAAAATCATGAAGCAACAGTCGCCATTGCCAGAATTTGGAGAACTCTTAGGATGTTGCTAGTGACACCCTAGCAAATGCGGGTACAGGTTTCAAGCTAATGGGTGACAGTAAATGCTCAGAAGAATGGGTTTCAAGTGCAAAAAGAGCCATTTGGCTGTGAAGCACACAAGAGTTTACGCCTTTCTGACTGCTTCACTTGAAAGCTACCTGCAGCACTGCTTTGACACCAGGAGCTCTGCAATGGGCAAAGCCTAAATCAACAACTTGATTATGACTCTGAAAAAAATCTGACTACAAAATTTCAACTGTTTTGTGTCTTCCACATTCTGTCTCTTTGTACTGTGTTTGAGTGTCAGGGTTTTTGGTAACGGGGGAGGGGGCTACAGAGGTGGCCCCTGTGAGAGGTTTCTTGAAGCTCCCCCGGCTCCAAGTCAAACCTGCCTCTGGCCAAGGACAAGCCAATTAGAGATGGTGGCTGTGCCTCTGTGATAACATGTTTAAGGGGAACCTGAAGGGGGGCACTTTGAGGAGGCCTTACAAGGACACTTGTGTGAACGCCAAGGTCAGTGGAAGGAAGAAGAAGGAAGGGGAACAGGTGCACTGGAGCAAACACTCTCCGGTATCCCGTGGTGAGAGGGCAGGCCCACCCCCCTGCCACCCATGGAGGTCACGGGAGGTTCTCCTGTGGCCTGTGGAGGACCCCCGGGACTCTGTGGGAAGAAGCAGCCCCCGCTGTTGTAGTTCAGCACTGGGAGGACTGCAACACGTGGGGGTGACACACACTGGAGCATTTTGAGAAGAATGCCCCCCATGGGGAGGACTCCTGACAGAGAGTCTGTGGAGGACTGTCTCCCGTGAGAGGGGAACCATGTGGAGCAGAGGAAGAATGCAGGGGAATGATCCTACCCACCTGGGAGGAAGAAGCAGTGAACTGACTGCACCCTCCATCCCCTGCCCCTCTGCCACTGGGGGAGGAGGTAGAAATATCAGGAAAAAAACTAAGCCCAGGAGGAAGGGGGGTGGTGGGGGTGGTGGTGGTGTGTAAGGTATGGTACTGATTCTCACTGTCCCATTCTGTCTGTTTAAGTGTCATTACCGTTAGTGTTTTGAATTAAAGTAACATCCTTTTTCTTCCCTCAACAAGCCTGAGTTTTGCCTGTGACCGTTAATGGGTGATTGACCCCTCCCTGTCCTTATCTCAGTTCCTGAGTCTTTTGATTAATTTTCTCCTTCCCAGCACTAGGAGGGAAGGAGTAGTGAATGCTGTGGTGTTCAGTTGCCCTCTGGGTTCAAATCACGATGCTGTTTCTCTTACTCTTTCTCTCAGCATGATAGCTTAGTTCATCTTGTGCTGACACCAGTAGATATCTGGAATAACATTCATGAAGAATGGATATGACTAATGCAGAGATTAATGGTTGTGTCTTGTTCACCTGTCAACATGTCAGGTCTTATTTCTGTATGTCCTATCTTGACCCTTCTGCAGGCTGATTTTGAATCTAAATATATTTTAAGAATGCCACTAGCAAACAGGAAATCCCCAAGGCAGTTCACTGTTTTCTTTTTCTCTCAAGAATATACATTATCATCAGCTCTATTTTAATTCAAAGTGCAGTTGCTTTGTTCATCTGTCTCTAGGGTGTCTATCTGAGCCATTAAGTGGCTACACTTAGGTCTATCATGCAACTTATTCCTGCGTAACCTATTAGCATTGACCAACGAGATGAAATATATCCCTTCTTTCCTTTGTGCCAGCCCTGAGCGCTGGCCACAACTTTCTGCTAGGATAGTCACTCTGAATTCAACAGCATTGTATTAACAGAGGGTCTTCTGACAAGGACTAAGAAATATGTTTATTCTCCTGTGATTATTTTTAATGTACCAAATGTAATGCCTTAGCTCCTGTACTGTCTCTCCAGAGTCTGACTACTCCTGCAGTCTACAAAGAGCAGCATCAGATAGTTCAGCAGCTTGCTTCCATGCCATGAACTGAAGGCCTTGTACATGACAGTATCAAGACAGTTCCCAGGAATATGCTCCTTGTTTTGACTGATAGGATTTCAGTGCAAGATACAAGTGGAACAGATGCAAACATACTTATCGAGGTGGAAAAAAGCCACACAGTTGATGGGTTTCATTTTTCCTTGTATTAGTCAGATAAATTCTACTGAAATTATGTGTGTTACAGCTTTGCTGAGTGTATCTTGTCTCCCTACTACCATGTGCCGTACCCACATAGAGTTGAGATTCTTGTCTCAGCACAAAAGAAAATATGTTCATTTCAATGTCTTCAGATTTCCTGTTTTATTCATTTTTTAGCTATTTTCAAATAGTTGGAGCTGTAAAATAAGCTTAATCTACCTCCAGCCAAGGTGGATTAATGTTACCCTTGTAAAATGCATTTGGTTATTCAGATGTACTTAGCTAAAAAAGGTTCTTAAAAACACAGGGTCTTAAGTATTTAGAAACTTTTGGCTACACAGGCTTTGAGTTGAGTTATGAAGCAAGAGCCATTTGTAGTGCTACTTGATTGATCTCTTAGCTTTCCCTGGCACATTCTATGTGCACATGCTTTGGCCTCTGCATACCATGATTTGTCACCAAGTGCTGCTGCTGTAAAAAATTGCAGGGACCCAAGTCAGTAGACTGAAATTGTTTGAAACCCTCCTTGGTGACTGCAATCACAAGATTGTGGTCAACAGTAAAAATTAACTCTACCAGATCCATACCCTGTAGAATACCATGCAGTTTTGGTCTCCCTTTTGTCCTGTTCAGTATTTATGTAGAGCTGTTAGGGAAAAAGTTCTCACCTGCCTTTGTTATACAGATAGTACCTTAATACGCCTGCCTCTTCTAACAGCTAATAAGGTCACTGTAACCTAGATTTCCTATTGTATGTATGTATAAGGTAATTAAGAAGAGCTTTTGGTGTTAAATCTAACAAAAATTAAATTATGATAACAGGCAGAAACTTGCAAAATGTATTGTTAATGTTAACATTGAATGTCTCTTCTTACAAAAGTTGAAAGTCAGCACATTACCAGAACAGTTCATTTTTTCTGACAGCCATAGAGATCTCTGGACTTTGACATGGAGGTATTTGAAGGAATCATCCATTTATAACACATTATATCAAGAACCTTTCTTATGATGTTCTAGATCCAATGTAGATTGCATTTGGCTTCCTAAATGGATTATTGAAGTGGAATTCAGTTATGATTGAATGTGCTAGCCCTCAAAAGTCTGCTACTGATTTAAAGCAGCTTCCTTTTTTTTTTTTCCAGTAGATTTCCGTCACTGAGACCACTATAGCTGAGGAGGAGCTGCATGTTAGAATTAAAACTTCCAAGGGAATTCCATCCCTGTTTTTCAACATAGGAGATAATGTCCAGGCAACAGGGTTTTCATCTTTACTGCCAGGTCCAGACAGTTTTAGAAGACTGTTTCTTTCAAGATGAAGAAATATAATCTTTTAATATAGAACTGCTGTTGACAAAAGCTTCCCTTCTCTTTAATTAATGCAGTTAACCTTCTTACTGATTTAGTTTTGATTTAATTTATTCAGACTGCATTAATTAGTGCAGAAATGAAAAGAAAATATAGTCTTTAACACTCTCACATCGTCTTGTTCAAGTGGCCTTTTCATGGCAGCAGAGCTTTTTAAGGTTCATCTGCCTAGATAAACTGTGAAACACAAGGTCCTCTTTGAAATAAGAAATCCTTACTTGTGAGAGATTTTTACTGTTATGACTGCTGCATTCCCCCAGAGCATCAGCTTTTGCTCTTTCCTTGTTATATGGTTTTACCTGCTGTGCTACAATAACTTTGCCTTTCTTTCCCTGTGATAAGTCATTCTCAGTATCTGGAACATTAAAATCTTTCAAGAATCATCAGAGCTTGATGGCTTTTTTGCTTAGTATCTGTTAGTGTTAAAGCAACTTAATAAAAATGTGAACTTTTTTAATATATGTATCATTTTTGAAATCATACATCACTCAGCAAACTAGCATGCAGAAGTACTGAACACCAATTCAGCTACAGTGAATGGGTACTATTCCAATACTAAGTACCCACACAAAATGTAGTACAAACTACCAAGAAGCTGCACTGTTTTCAGAGGCATAAGTCTGTAGCTTTCCCCATTATTGCATTATCACATTTAGGTGTATCAGCACATCTGTAGTCATGATAATTGTGCTATTCTTGTCTTTGCCATTGAATGTTTACCTCTTTGTGATATCACTTTTCTTCAGTAGATGAGTGAACAACTTGGCAGAAGCAGTTCTGAAGAACTGTACCTTTCAAAAATTTGTTTCTGCATTTGGAAGGAATAGATGGCAGAACAGATGTGCTATTCACAGTACTTCATTATTTTATTCAACTAATAATTTTTGGTCAAAAACCATTTCTATGCAAATATTTGCAATTTTTATGAGGTAGTTAATTGTGTGGGTATGATAGTAGCGTTACCTTCCCTGAATTGTTGACTTATATCATTAACCATGCATTCTGCAAATGCAAAAATTTCTGAATTTTACTGTACCTGCAAGTCTCTTTTACAGACCTTCACATAATTGTTCACATGAGCTTTTTGTAAACCTCTTCCCCTTCAATTTACCAACAATGTCAGCGGGAATGTCATTTTGTCTACACTTCTTGCAAATATCTCCACTTTCTTTTCCTCTTATGTCATGAAATGTCTCCTGTGAGATAATCCTTAGGGTTTATTATCCTTGCCTTCAAATTTATTCCTAAAATTCACTTTCTCTGTGACAACTGTAAGAAATTGGTAAATCAATCTTAAAAACATTGGATTAGAAAGCATACTTGTGGCTTTATTTCTTTAATTTCAGATGATCTGGATTTCTAAGATTTGTACAGTTAATCTATATAATCATATGAATTTGTGGTTGTGATTTTCCTACCTCCTGTTGTTTGGCACACTTTCACTTTGATTCAAACAACAATCTAAGCATTTGCAGTAAAATTATACCCCCCTGAGGGTAAAAACATTTTAATCCAGGTTTTATAACACCTGGCACAAAGATTTTAACCAGTCTTCCAATAATACTAGTGGATAGCCATTCAAAATGTTCCTCTGATGGTTGGGGTTTTTTTGCTTTTTTCCATTTCTGTATCATGTCTGTTATAATGAGATACTGGTCTGGGTCTCAGTCTTAGAAGTATAACCAGGGTACTGTTGGAAACAAGTACTGTTTCTTCTGAAAATAAATGCAGCTTTACTGTAGTTTCTGAGTTGGTGTTAGTCCATGAAGCTTTTACTTATGACTTCGTAGTAGAGAATGATGCCAGGACTACAGAATAATTGAGTCAAAACTTTGTTTCCAATTCAATTAATTGGCAGACTTCTGGTTGCTTTTCTTGTTGCTACTGTTGCTGTTCAAGATTTCTTCCAATCTATTGAATGCTGATAGACAGCTACTTAATGTTTTGCAGTTTATTTAAACACTGAGATATTTAAGAAATCAATGAAGGGAGAGAGAACCAAATCACTGCATAAGCAAAAAAGGCTTGATTAAAGAGGCAGGGAAGTTAGTACACCATAGTTCACTTGAATCTTTTCTGAGATGCTCTGATTTAAAGAAAAATCCTCATTGGAGACTGGGCCTGTGATAAAGCTTGGGATCAATACACTAATCTTGTGTAATTTGCTGGCACACAGCCTAGTGAGGCAAAGCCTTTGCTACACATTGACTCTCACACCGAATATGGTGGAAAATGTCAAGATTACACAGTCTAGTCAGAAAATGCCACAGTCAGGATTTCATTCATCCTCCTTGTGGCATTGTGTCTCACTGTAAGAACATTCCTAAATTTCTAATATACATATTTCTTTTTGACTGTCCCTAAAACCATCTCAGTTTGTCATATTCCCAGCCTGTTTACACTTTTTTCCCTGGGCAAAACTTCCCACCATTGCCACCGTGGTGCAGTCCAGCATCAAGGACCCCTCACCCTCCCTGCCCTTACCTGGTCTGGTCCAGCATCACAGGGAGCGCAGGAAAGAAAGATCAGCTGGTCTGCCAAAATAATTGTGATAGATAGTTGTGACATAAGACTGTGAGTAAAAAGCTTCCCAAAGCAAACTGAACTGGGCAAAAGTTGGAACCACACAGATGCAATCTGCAATAGTTTTACCTGCTCTTATTCAGCAACTGTCTACTGAACACAGGAGTAAAGGTGTTTTGTGGCAAAGGTTTGAGCAAAGGTTTTGGTGTACTGCTTGCTGAAGTATGACACTTGCTGGCAGAAATGGCAAAGCTGGGACCCTTCATACCCCTCAGTATCTGTTCCCTGCTCCAAAATAACAGAATGATAAAATTCAGCAAGCAAGTAAAAAGAAACAATCTTATACAGGAGAACAATTTACTTTCCCTGAGCACAGGCTCATAAAAAAAAACAATCTTGATGCCTTATTCCTTGAACAATGTGAAGGACAGATACAAATTCAAACACCTTGCATTGAGTTTGCCTGGCATGGTTTTGGTAGCAGGGGGGCTACAGGGGTGTCTTCTGTGAGAAGCTGCTAGAAGCTTTCACCATGCCCAGCAGAGCCCATGCCAGCCGGCTACAAGACAGACCCGCTGCTGGCCAAGGCTGAGACCATCAGTGATGGTGGTAGTGCCTCTGCAGTAACATATATAAGGGGAAAATGTTACTGCGCAACTAGCTGGGAGAGAGGAGTAAAAATGTGTGAGAGAAGAGCTCTGCAGACACCAAGGTGAGTGCAGAAGGAGGGCGAGGCGGTGCTCCAGGAGGCAGAGCAGGATTCCCCCGCAGGCCGTGGTGCAGGCCATGGTGAGGCAGCTGTGCCCTGCGCCCAGGGAGGTCCATGGGGGAGCAGATCTCCACCTGCAGCCCGGGGAGGAGCCCACCCCGGAGCAGGGGGATGTGCCCGAAGGAGGCTGTGACCCCGTGGGAAGCCCGTGCTGGAGCAGGCTCCTGGCGGGACCTGTGGCCCCGTGGAGAGAGGAGCCCACGCTGGAGCAGGTTTGCTGGCAGGAGCTGTGACCCCGTGGGGGACCCACGCTGGAGCAGCCTGTTCCTGAGGGACTGCACCCCGGGGGAGGGACCCACGCTGGGGCAGGTCGTGAAGAGCTGCAGCCTGTGGGAAGGACCCACCTTGGAGAAGCTGATGGAGGACTGTCCCCTGTGGGAGGGACCCCACGCTGGGGCAGGGGAAGAGTGTGAGGAGTCCTCCCCCTGAGGAGGAAGGGAGCAGCTGAGAACATGTGATGAACTGAGCACAACCCCCATTCCCTGCACTGCTGGCAGGGAGGAAGTAGAAAAATTTAGGAGTAAAGTTAAGCCCAGGAAGAAGGGAGAGATGGAGGCAAGGTGTTTTCAGATGTAGTTTTTATTTTATTATTACTCTGATTTGATTGGTAATAAATTAAACTAATTTTCCCCAAAGTCAAGTCACTTTTACCCATAACAGTAATGGGTGAATGATCTCTCCCTGTCCTTGTCTCGACCCATAAGCCTTTCATTGTATTTTTTCTCCCCTGTCCAGCTGAGAAGGGGAGTGAGAGCAGGTTCAGTGTGCACCTGGCATCCATCCAGGATCAACCCACCACACACCTTTAAAACAGGGACTTTACCTTGTTTTAGGAATTAGCTGGTAGCATTTAGGTGAATAATCAGTGCAAGTCAGATACCTATCATGCAACATTTCACCCTATAAAGTTTACTTTAATATGGTTATGTATTTAGAAAGGGAGTCTTAAAAGAGAAGTTATTGTGACCTCAACATCAGGCAAAATTGTCATGTCTGATATGATACACAGGATTATTTTAATTGTCTGAAAGGCTGGGAGAAGGGAAGGGAAGGGTGAAATCAAAACTACCAAGCTGGAGTATCAAACATGCAGCTAATTACAGAAGCAGATCTTCTGTGTCTCAACTTTCCTGTCTAAAGACTGGTTTTACGCTATACTGGAGCATTGGATTGGACAAGGAAAGGAGCCTGGTTAAATGCACTCTCACTTTTAGCTATAAAGGCTTCAAATTTAGTCTGAGGGAGAGGGAAAATATATAGCACATTTGGATGGCTTGACACATTCCTATCTATGATACTCAGAATTGCACAGCATTTGCAGGAGGCATCAGGTTACTTTTATTTATTTTTTATTATAGTTCTTCAATTTAAAAGCTATGGGGTATTGGTACATACACATTCTTATAAAGCATTTACAGATAGGTTCAAAGCTGCAGAACCTGTGAAAAATTATTTGCATTTCAAAGCAGTAAATATGGCTAGTTTGAGTGAGATCACACAAAACTATTAACTAGTAACTTTAATGAGCCTTCTTAATTACATAGCTGAAGATAGTATCAGCCAACAGTAACATGACTCTTGACTTTGTACTTGAGAAACAGAGCTAGAGAATTACAAAAAAGAGGTAATTTTTATATTTTAATAAGGAAGCTCTTGATATATTTTATTTCCCAGAGTGTATCAAAACGTGATAAATACCCCAGAAAGGTCAGAAAAACAATTTTATATGTTCTCATTCACATTCAAGCATAGAAAAACTGCCAGTGCACAATTATTTATTGTTTTATTAGAATTTTTGTGCTAAGCTATAATTTTAGAGAAGTACTCCACACTGAAAGGCATAGTACAGTCACAGAAGAAAAAGCTTACATTTATGTATATATGCACTTTACTTTCTTGTATGTATCACAGTGAAAAAAAGTTGTATTGAGGGGTGCAAAGGATATTGAGGTAATCCTTCAGGTGTTTAGAGGGAATTCCTATGCTGGCAAAGGATAAAGTGTGTAGTGCCGGTTGTTTAAGCAGGAATGAAAGATGTCATGTTAAACAGTGACAGCTAGTTCAGCACAGTGCCAGTGAGGCTGCCAATTAATTAGCATCCCACAAGTCTAAGAAAACATGGGAAATATTTATTCTGAAATCACCTTGCAGTGAAAAATATCTTTTAATGGCGTAATTTCATTCAGATTTTTATACAGTAGCATTGTTGTTTAATGGATGTATAAGCAAAGGTGATCACACTGACAAAAAATATATACTTTAGTGTTGAAGATGTATCCTTTCAAAGTGTTCTCACAGTGAAGGCCTATGGGATGCCCTACTAGTGATGTTACCAGCCATGTCTTGAGAATAAAGATTCTCTTTCATTAATTTAAAACTGGACCATATGCAATAGCTGGTCAAAGTTCACTGTAGACTTCTCCCAACATTCACCTTGTCCTGCAAAGGTCAGAAATTTTTAAGTTGCCCATATTTCCTTTGATAAACTTTTTTATCCTTTGTTCATTATTTGTACAATGAGGTAAGGTTACATTTTTCATGTAATGAAGATAAAGTCATTTTTCCACAAAGCAGTTCAAAGCTAAGGGTGTAGTCACAGATACGGTTAGCAGGAAGCATGGTAGTGTCATCTGGGTCTATGTAAATTGAAATAATCCATTTAATTTATGTTTTCTTCTAACCTGTACTTATTGATCTAGGTAATAACTGTTTTTCAGACTTGTGATTTAATGTAATTACTATTTTTCCTTATTGATGTGTAATTTACTCCATCTTAAATCACAGTTCTGAATCTTGCTTGCCTGCAAGAGCATACACACTCATGCATGCAGCCTTATAGAGAAATGCATATCCACCTTCATCTATGTGCACATGCTCTTGCAGAAGGCAACTGTTAATGTATGAAGTGCCTTACTAACGCTACTTTTCTTTATTCCAGCCACAGTCAAAAAATCCTTTTATCATCTTTTATACTGTCCATCTTCTACTTTATACTCCTCAGAAGTTTTAGTTACCAGGTGGATTGGATAGCTGCAAAAAGCATATCATATTTTTGCTATCTAAAATGAACACTCCAGGGGTGCTTGTCTTCCACTGAACCTGTTTACTTTGTGCTTCATACATTAGGTGAATAAGGTAGGAAATGAATTCTCTGCGTGCTAGAAGTATCAGTATGAAAGCACTAACCTCACAGACTGAGCTCTGAAAGTAATGATCAGAGCACCTGAAAGCCCTTTTTATCTGAATTCGTTGCAAACACCTAACTCACAGACCCCTATAGATTTCCAGTTTTAACTTAGTGCCTAATGAAGTGAAGTTTATCTCTGAAAACCTTTGTCACAGCTGGACATAACAAGCAATAGTTACTTGCAAGACTACAACTTAAGGGGGAAACTAAATGAATCTCAGCAGGTTGTCCTTCTAGGACAAAGTTGAAATGTGCTTTTATAGGTGGTATAATAAAGAATAGTCTTCATCCAGGTCCCCAGACTACATCGCAAAGCCAGCATGCAATTTGCCTCTTATTACTAGTCTCTGCATAGAAGTGTCAGAGTGGGAAGAAGAAGCCACACCAGTCAAGAGTGAGATTCTTCCACAGAGTTATGAGAGTTGTAATGTGCACCATTCATTTATGGTCAGTCAAAGAACACAATTTATATGCAGCTCCAATAGAACTTATTGTTCACCCAGTTAGGTTTTTAACAGTCAAAGCACAACAGCTGTTTATTACTTAGTCCAGTTACAGTAATGCTCATGCTTACAATTCAAACCACCCAGTTTCGGCTGAGAATTGTTGATGACACAAGATCAGCAGATCCAAGTATCTGCTCTTTTTCTCACATGTTGAATCCTTGCCCTTCTGATCATCCACAGTCTGAGAGAGCAACCCTCCTCTCTCGGGCTGGATGATTGATGAGTTATCACATCTCAAGTTGTTTGTCTGGGGAGTATTGTGTTGCAGCAGAGTTACTGGTAGGAGTTTCTTCTTCATCAGTCTGGGGTTTACTCAATATTATTTTTATGTACTTCAAACAGCTTATTTGCTAAAATAACTGATTGCATCATAATTTTAGTTATATTTGTTTGAATCTATGTATCCTTTCCTGTGTACAGGATTTCTTTTATGGTACAATCCACATGACTGCACACAGACCAACAAATGACTCAAATTTGAGATGGAAACTGTCTAAGCACTAGCCAGATGATTCTCAAGTCCCAGACACACAGGTCAGGCTGTGAATGCCTGGCCATTCGATAGTTTTATGACTACCCATAGTCATTATGGGTGGGACCAGCTGGACAATAGTCATCTGTACAGACCTGAGAGGAAGTTACAGGCAGGAGTTATGTAAATAATTTTACAAGCACAGCTAAAATGAAGCCCAAATTAACAAGCCCAGAAAACACCTCACAAGGCCTGAGACACCTTGTAAGGTTTGTTAATGCCCAACTTCTACTACTACCACTTGGCCTCATCAAGTTGGCTGTACCACAGGAGTTAAGGCACTTCCATAGTCCTTGCTTGCAGTGTGCCTTACTTGGCAAGTATACCAGACACACCTTCCTTTGATGATCACCTACAGTATTCTCTTTTTTTTTTTTTTTTCCTTCTTTTGAAATGGGTTTTTGAGTGTCTTCATTTAGTAGCTGCCCTTGAAAAAGTCTCATGCCTATGATAACTAAACCTGTAAAGTACAGCCTTTGGAGAAGTGTAGTTAATTTAATAGAGGATATCTTGCCTTCTACCACCCCCAGTTTTATCCTGAAGACAGGAATGAATAAATCTCTTACTAACTGTTGTGCTTCTTTGGACATTGTGATGCTCTAACACAACCAGGTCATCTTATCTTGTTTTTCTCTCCCTCAGAGCTAGTTTACATGTCTTGGAAGTACAAAGCTGTATTCTGTAAACTTTCTCCGGTCTTTCTAAAAATCACATAAAAAATCTCTGTGCAGTAAAAGCAAAGAATCAATTTGTCCTTAATACAAATTCTAATCAGAGATGCACCACTTCTTCCTTCCTCATCTGAGCTATTGTGTATGTGCGAACAAGCTCCATCTATTTATAGCTGTAATGTATGCAGTAAAGGTTAAAAGAAATCTTTTCATTATCAAGGAGCTCCTTTTCTTGAAGATAATACATGATCAAGGTTTGCCTTAAAACACTGATGTGAATAGGAAAGGCAAAAGCCTAGTTTCACATCACCTCACAGAGGCCCAATGATGCAAAACATGATTACCTCTATTTGCAGAGTGTATGGTGTTTATCTCTGCATTAATTATAGCACTGTCTTGAGGAGACGTGCTAAGAGTAAAAAAAGAATAAAACCTAACCTCCTTTACGGTTTGCAGTAGGAAAAGCTCTTTTGTCTGCTCTGACATCTAGAGGGGAAAAGTTGGATAAAGAGATCCCTTGAAAAGCCCAATGATAGTGAAGGAAAATCTGCTTTTTTGTTGTTCTTGCCATTCACAATCATAGAATCATGGAGTGGTATGTGATGGAAGAGACCTTAAAGATCATCTAGTTCCAATCCCCCTGCCATAGGGAGGGACACCTTCCTCTAGACCAGGTTGCTCAAAGCCCCGTCCAACCTGGCCTTGAACACTGCCAGGGAGGGGGCAGCCACAGCTTCTCTGGGTTGCACTACTTTCACAGTAAAGAACTTCTCCCATATATCTAATCTGAATCTAACCTCTTTCAGTTTAAAACCATTACCCCTCCTCCTGTAACTACACTCCCTGATGCAGAGTCCCTCCCCACCTTTCCTGTAGCCCCCTTTAAGCACTGGAAGGCCACTCAAAGGTCTCCCAGGAGCCTTCTCTTCTCCAGGCTGAAAAACCCCAACTCTCTCAGCCTGTCCTCACAGGGAAGGTGCTCCAGCTCCTGATCATCTTTGTGACCTCCTCTGGAATCACTCCAACAGGTCCATGTCCTTCTTATGTTGGGGGCCCCACAGCTGAACACAGCACTGCAGGTGGGGTCTCTTGAGAGTGGAGTAGAGGGTGTGAATCACCTCCCTCAACCTGAGGGAAACACTGCTCTTGATTGTTTTGTTTCAATTGAAAACACATGTGCCTGCTTTGAAATGGTACTGTAAAATTGGCAGAGATCTACTTTTGCTGCAGACTTAACTTCTTCCCTTTCCCATCCTCATCCCCACAGGCCCGTGACGGACGGTTAGACCGGATCAGTGGAGTCATGCATCACACAGCTGTATCATGCTGGCAGCCGTTCCTGGGTCTGGCTGTGCTGCTAGTCTTCATGGGCCCAACCATAGGCTGCCCGGCCCGTTGTGAATGCTCAGCACAGAACAAATCCGTCAGCTGTCACCGAAGGCGTCTGATGTCCATCCCAGAGGGTATTCCCATTGAGACCAAAATCTTGGACCTCAGCAAGAACCGACTGAAGACTGTCAACCCCGAGGAATTCACATCATACCCTTTGCTGGAGGAGATTGACCTCAGTGACAATATAGTTGCCAATGTGGAGCCTGGAGCCTTTAATAATCTCTTCAACTTGCGCTCCCTGAGGCTGAAAGGAAACCGTCTGAAACTGGTCCCCCTTGGGGTGTTCACTGGGTTGTCAAACTTAACAAAGCTCGATATAAGTGAAAACAAGATTGTCATTTTGCTGGACTACATGTTTCAAGATCTGCATAACCTAAAATCCCTGGAGGTTGGGGACAATGATTTGGTTTATATATCACACAGGGCCTTTAGTGGACTGCTCAGCCTGGAGCAGCTCACCCTGGAGAGATGCAACCTCACAGCTGTACCAACAGAAGCTCTTTCTCACCTCCACAACCTCATCAGTCTGCATCTGAAACAGCTCAACATTAACGCATTGCCTGCGTATGCCTTTAAAAGACTGTTTCGCCTGAAAGACCTAGAGATAGAGGCCTGGCCTCTCTTGGACATGCTACCTGCCAACAGTCTCTATGGTCTCAACCTTACTTCTCTCTCCATCACCAACACCAACCTGTCTGCAGTACCTTACTCTGCTTTTAAACATCTGGTTTACCTGACACATCTAAACCTCTCTTACAACCCTATAAGCACCATTGAAGCAGGCATGCTTTCAGATTTAGTGCGCCTGCAGGAGCTCCACATGGTGGGGGCCCAGCTACGTACCATTGAATCACATGCTTTCCAAGGGCTTCGATTCTTACGTGTGCTTAATGTGTCCCAAAATCTGCTAGAAACCCTAGAAGAGAATGTATTCCATTCATCCAAAAGCCTTGAGGTTCTCTGCATTAACAACAATCCTCTGGCCTGTGACTGCCGTCTTCTTTGGATTTTACAGAGGCAACCCACTTTGCAGTTTGGAGGCCAACCACCGATGTGTGCTGGCCCAGACAGTGTCAAAGAGAGGTCATTCAAAGACTTTCACAGCACAGCTCTTTCCTTTTACTTTACCTGCAAGAAGCCCAAGATACAAGACAAGAAGTTGCAATACCTGATAGTGGAGGAAGGGCAGACAGTGCAGCTGATGTGCAATGCTGACGGGGATCCGCAGCCTACCATATCCTGGGTTACCCCACGCAGGAGACTGATCACGACTAAATCAAATGGAAGAGCCACTGTGCTGGGAGATGGCACCCTGGAGATTCGATTTGCTCAAGACCAGGACACTGGGATCTATGTTTGTATTGCAAGTAATGCAGCTGGGAATGACACCTATTCGGCCTCCCTTACGGTAAAGGGGTTTACTTCAGACCGTTTCCTTTACGCCAACAGGACCCCTATGTATATGACAGACTCCAACGACACAAGTTCCAATGGAACTAATGCGAACACCTTCTCTCTGGACCTTAAGACAATATTGGTGTCCACAGCTATGGGCTGTTTCACATTCCTTGGAGTGGTTTTATTTTGTTTCCTCCTTCTTTTTGTGTGGAGCCGAGGGAAAGGCAAACACAAAACCAGCATTGACCTTGAATATGTCCCTCGCAAAAACAATGGTGCTGTGGTTGAAGGGGAGGTTGCTGGACCACGAAGGTTCAATATGAAAATGATTTGATGGTATTCTGCTAGCAGTGCTTTTTCTGTGGCATTAAAACCAATTAAACCAGCCTGGCATGTGGAATTGCTAGGCAGAAGCAGCTTAATGCAGCTGTCACTGTATCAAAAAGTTACATGAAAATGGAAAGACTATTTGTGGTTATACAGCAGAGCCTCCAGACCTTGAGGCAGATATGTCAGGGCCTTTCATAGAACTGGTAAATTGTACTAACTGTTTGCATTGCAAATATTGGCATTCTGGGGATATCAGCAATGAATCGCTGGCTCATGTTCATGGACAATTGTTCAACATTTTCTACCACTATAAAAAGAAAAAGAGAAAAAAAGCCTACAGTGTAGGATTTACATACTTAAAGAAAAAGACACATTTGTTTAAAACATACTTTACAGTGAAATTTGTATCTATAGATCTCATTTGGTAAAACTTTGCATCATCCCTTCTAGCTGGTTCAACACCACAAAAAATTGGTATTTTTTTTTAATCTACATCTATACTGTGTACATTTTGAAGCAATACAAATGAGAGGTTGTGCTTTTTAGATATCCACCAATACTGACCCAAGTGTGATGTCACCCTCCTTTTAACTACCATCTAACCCAAATTAGACTCTTGTAGTTACCAATTAGAAATAACATAAGATATTTTTCTCCTCATGTATGATAGAAGGCCAGAGATAAATAGTTGAGAGCAAAAATGCTCAGCTCTGTTGATCTTCTCTTCATATAAATAGAAGGCATGTGCCTAGTTTTGATACAGAATGGAATATTTTTTATATCTGTGATATCACACTGGACCAGTTTACTGTAACATAGCCCTGGATCTCACCCAGGGAAGGCAACCCACTAGACATTGCTGGCATAGAAGAGTTGAGTTCTGCCTTGAAGAGAGAGAGGTCTTTTTGTTAGTCCTGATTTTAATTTCAAAGCTACTGTTAAAATGTTAATGCATACTGGACAAAAAGAAAGAACTTAATACGTTCTGCATACTCCTTGGGAAATACAGTCATCTTACTATTTATACAAGTGAATTAAATCATACAAATGCTCTGATACAAGGAATGAACTCTTCTCCAGTGCCAAGTAAACTACGGTTGTCCATGCATAATATGGGGATTATAATACTAAAATAATGTTTAAAACATGATAGCCTCAAAAAGGCTAACATACTGCCAGATATAATGAACCTCTAGCCACTGTCATTCTCATCTTGTATATTTGTAGATAACACATAAACACAAAGCTAATTTCCAATTACAGATTACTTAGCTATTCTTGATGCCATTTTAATAACTATGTGGTTATGTTTCTTTCAGGGGCAGTATCTTAGAGCAAGAGGGGCAAGTTTTTCCAGGTTTTAGGAAGATTTTTTTTAAGGGAGAGAAGACAGAAGTGGAACGTTAGTTCAGTATGAGTAACCTTTTTTTGGTTTTATGCCTCTAAACAAATCCTCAAAAGGCTCAGAACTGAAACTTTATTCTTTATTCTTTATTGTTCATACCACTGTTCTTGGTTTGAAATTCTCAGCAATGGGAAGATCAGAGTTGTTCAGCAACCTCTCAATTTTTCAGCAGTTATGAGCCATAGGTTTGTTGCTTAGTGGTTGAAAACAAAAATAATTGGCATAACCTGGAGTAAGGATAATAATGACTATGTATAAAAAATACATGAATTTTTTACATTTTACAAAATGAGTATGAAAATATTATAAGACAGAACATTCAGATTAAAGTGATTTAAGAGCCTGTGTCCAGTCTTAAAATTAGATTTCAGCACTTTGAAACCAAAGTCAGGCTGACCTATAATGGGATGCAGGTGCTTTTAAAATTAGTATCCACATTCTTTGGCAGAGATTTTCTAAGCAGGATAAAAATCTCCCACTCCTATCAAAGGAAATGTGCCAAAAGTTGTAAAATCCAGCTGCGCTCCCCAGGTTTACCCCTAACATATCTGTAGGGCCCGAGGCTAGGCACTTTTGAGAATCTCTTCTCTTAGTAGTTGATCTTTGATTGCATCATTGCTCCATTTTAGGTCACCAAACTGAGGAGGATGCAAGGGTTGTTAGAATTTTCTTCGCTTTAATTGGTTTTAAGTTTAGAGTTGGGTTTTCTTGCTTCCTTTTTTTTTATGCTCTGAACTAGATGGAGATTTATGGAGATGCTTGAGACTAATCCTCTTTGTTCTATGACAGTTTGTAGAACATTAATAAAATGGAACAACCCCTGACTAAATTCTAACACCAGGGAAATTACTTTTGCTGATATAATAACCACCGCACTGAAGTCCAAAACTCTACTGTACCTTAATGTGGGCAGCTAAAGAAACAAATGGGGATAAAACAAAGTGTTTCTGAACTGCCCACTGAAGACATTTGCATGTGCCTTTCCCTTGTAATTGTCATTTTTTCAACTAGTAATCTATTGCCCCTGCAGTCATTTCATGTTAAATGTTGAAATCAATGTTAGAAGCAAAAATTCTCCTAAATTCTACACAGTTGCAGCTGATTGCTTCATATTAAATGACACAATAAAAACAAAAATAATAAAAAAAAAAACCTAGAAAAAATGTGCTTTTAGGATTAATTATGAATTGCTGAATTCCCCTGTTCCCTTCGAATGACTCTAAAAAGTGATTGCATTGTTAGTGCACTGCAAGGATTTCTGAGCAGTAATGTGCTTAGTTACCTATGTGAAATGTGTGCTGGTGATGAAAATCACTGCTTGCCCTTGCTGAGCACCACCTTGCAGAGCTGTCAGCGTTGTGTGTATCGCCTTGAGTTCAGCCAGTATTCAGTTTTTAAGAATCAGTGTTTTCTCCCTGCCTCTAGCGATGTTCTACTTTTTGCAGCCTTCTTATTTCATTGCGAACTTGGCAAGGCATATGGCATCTCTTAACAGAAAGACAGCAAGACTCAGAGACAAGGTTTTATCTTGCTCCAGATAGTCTTCTTTACATGTATTCGTGGGACACACACTCACTGTGGCTGGTTTGGGTGAATAAGGAATACAGTATCAGGGTCAGACCTAGATAAGCACCTATTTGGCAATTCTTTTAAGAACAGAGTGGTGGAATGCCTACCTTGCCTCTGGAAGGAATCACTTTTCCTTCTCTGCTACAGACAAAGTACAGCACAGTTTATCTTACTGCAGGGGAGAAAAACAACTGGGCTGTGAGGAGACATCTGACCCACATGGCTCCCCTATCATACATTCAAAAACAGATGGACAGTGCCTACCTGCCATTAAAAGAGGGAATGAAGTTTTTTCCCCTACCTCTGACTTGTATACTGCCTGTCCCCCAAGCCTGAACTTAGCTGGTGGTCAGTGCGACAAGACTGAGGAGCAGCAATAGTTCTGAAGGAAAGGAGAAAACTGAAAATGTCAAAACCAGCAGAGCGATTAGAGAAAGCAGGTACCGGAGTATCCTTGTCAGTAATTCATTTAAGAGCAGTGCTGAGCCTCCCACAAATACATTTTAAAGTCCATGCCCACAGACCAGTACTCCTCTTTCATACTGGATGAATGTACAAGTGCTCAGGCTTCCCATCAGTAAGCTAAAGAGGACACTGCAGCAATGTATTAAGAAAAGAATTTGCAGTGATATAAGGACAGATTAAGACTAAGCAGTGCCCTACCTCAGACTTATTTTTAGGTTTTGAGCTGGTTCTCTTTTTTTCCCCTTCTTCCTTTCTTATTAACTTAGCAGCATTCTTTTCAGAAAGGCTTCATCCACCTCAGCTGATTCAGACTGGAAGACTGCTTTTACTCTCTGTTTGCCCCTCCTTCACCATTCACACATGCTCCAAGTGCCAACAGGGTCAACAGCTCCAGATAAAACTGAAATCAGCCAGGAGACTCTTGAGTCCCTAGAGAACTGTTGATGCAAGCTGATGTCACTAGGTATTTTTTTAACTACACTTTTTTTTTTTTTTAATTAAGTTGACGTCACACTGCCATTCAAGGTTTAGTTTATTTATATGAATAGCAACAATTATACCACTGTAAATAAAATTAAGAAAGCCAGCAAAATTGCACCGTCAACACTAAAAATTTTAGTTGAGGCATATAAAACACAGTAAGAAGTCAGCTTTAATATTTAATGGAGAGTCTTATCTAAACCTTGTGATAGAATAAAAAGCTGGTGCGGAGGAACTTTGGAATGTAGACCACGTTGTGACTGAATCACATCAAAGATATGTAGAAATAGACTTTTCTACACCAGGCCTAGATATCTGTGTTAGGTATTGGACTTCTCCCGAAAAACTTTAAGGATGTGTGAATGCCAGAAACCCACATTTAACCCGTGAAAAGACAAAGCATTGGCTGAAAATCCAGTAGAGCAAGCAGCTTCTGGCTGCCTGAGAACAGCAGCTTCTAGCAAAGACAACCAAGAAACTGCAGTCATATAGTTATTCTGCCTCATCTGCTATTGCATCCTCTGAAAAAAGGATCCATTAGCCAGTAATAAAATGACAATCCTTACTCATTTTTCTTCAAGGAGGGCAACATTTGTGTAAATAAGCTACAGTCTGTTTCACCTCTATCCCCAGCAGTGAAAAATCAGCAAGAAGTGAGAAAGGGGAAGACTATTCTGGCCAGTTTGCTGATTTTTTTCCTCTGATTGATACTAGTCTACCTGGGACTAGCATGATGCTCTTGTCTGTTCCCATCCTTTCAGCTCACAAGGTGGCTTGATATGGAGTAGCAGGGAAAGGAGCACATGGTCAAGCTGTCCCTCCTCCCTGAACTGTAACTCTGGTCTTCCAAAATAAAAGAACCAGGGCAGCAACAGTATTTTAGAAATCACAGTCTGCTGCAGCTGATCTGTAGTTTTGCCATGTGGGAAAACACTGGATACATGCTTTCTGACCTCATTTCAGTATCCCAGGTGATTGTTCTTTGTGCTAAATAAAACTACGAAAGAAGAACTAAAAAAAATTTCATTCAGTAATTTAAAAGTTAATTGTGCCTGGAGGAGTTAAAGGAACATCTTTGGAAAAGGCAAAGGGCCTGATTGCTGGAGAATCAATGAAACAATTTTTAGGTTAGCTAAGCAGTTTGGATGCCCTGTTCCTATCACCTATAATAAGAATTACAAACTCAATTTCCCTTGGCAGCTTAGAAGAAACATAGCCATTTGGTCCAGTGATACACGTTCCCTTTGCCTGTCTCCTAGGTCTGCCCTCTTCCCTTCTCATTTTCAGATGACTGTGATGCCAAATGAAGATCTCTGGATTTGGTTTAGTTTCACTGCATGTTCACATAGTCTTTGGAATCTAGATCTCAAAGCAGGATCTTAAACCCTCTTCAAGCCAAAAATAAAAATAAAAAAGGAAGAAGCTTGGGTAAACCTCCTCCTGCAAATGAAATAAACCGACTTCTGCGAGGTTCTTGCTACTGAGATAGCTCCATGCCAAAAGCAATCTGCAGGTTGGATGAGTCTTTTTTTTTTTTTTTTCGCTAGAAGCAGATGGTTGGATATAAGGCCAGCTGGAAATAAAAATCTGTATTTATAGCCTCAGCAGAATAAGGAAAGAGCTGGCACAGTCAAGAAAATATTCAATGTTATTTCAACTTAAATTTAAGGATACTTTATCTTTCATATTCAAATAGCTCATACAAGAGTACAAAAGAGCAGACTTTCACCTCATAATTTGATTATTTGTATTTATTCAAACTGGTAACAAAATTGTCATGAAGCAGAAGTGTTGAAGCAAGAGACTGAAAACAGATTTTCTACTCTAGTCAGGCAATGTAAATCAGGAGAATTCCTCTTGACACCATTCTGTTAGTCCTTGGTACACAACAAATTTGATAAAGGAATCTAGGTTTTTTTGCTTTCTACTAACTGGGCTATAGTGGAAAATAAGCAGAACTTATGTTTTAATTATTTCTCACCTTGTGGCATACCTTCTCTTCTGGGTTGCTTTAATATTTACCACTGCTAACTGAGCTGGAGAATATGAAAATGTAGATTCTGGGAAGAAAAGAAAAAAAGGAAAAAAAAAAAATCTGTAACCTGAAAGAAGTCTGCCTATTTCTATGTGTGGTATTTGCAAGTCAACAACATTGGCTCTTGACACATAATTTTAAGGCAGCTGTGAATATGGTTGTCAACTTGTACACAAGTTAATAATTTTGATCTTTCAGAAAACAAAATATTATTGCTTCTTGATGAATTAATTTATGCCATTTTGATATCTAAATGCAAATGACACTTTGGCTTAATTAAACTGGGCACTGTATAAGTAGGAAGTAAATGACAACCCTGATCTTAGTGAGCTTACAGCCATATAGTAGGAAGTTGGCTTCTGGGCAAGTACAAATGACAGCAAGTCTCTCATTGTTTGGGGAGGGAATGCCATAGTGCATATATATTAAAATACCATCACACTTACTGAAATCTAATTGCAAGCACATGTAGTTCATATGTATATGTTTGTGTGTGCAGAAAAAGAGTTATATTTGTTTTGTTCTTTTCTTACTTCAAGTATTAAATGTATATTGTTTTTAAAAGGTGACAAGGTTAACCAGAAAAAATGTGTTGTAATTTATTTTGATATATATGATCATGAGTATGGATGGGAAATTAAACAGCCTTGCTGTTATAATCCATGAAGCACATGACAAGTCGGGTTTGTCCATAACTTCGCTTCATGTTTGAGCAAAATATGCTAATATAATGAAAAAAAAAAAAAGAAAAAAAAAAAAAAGCTTTGTTTGTCAAGACAGTTGTCCTGAATGTCATTTTAAAAGTTACTTTAGGGTTTATATCATGATGTGTATCACACTTATTCAAAATGAAACCCAAATAAATAATTCCATGGAGTGGCAAAATTTACTGGGAAAAGTGAAGAAAATTTACGCTGCTTCCCCTATTGTAGCTGATCACTTTTTTTCAATGGGTAGGGAAGGAAACTAAGATGAGAAAAATATGGTTTTCGCAGCATCACACCTGAGGTCCTTAGTGCCAAGTCTTCATGACAGGTAATCTTCTCAGACTCACCACTCTTGAACTGAGAATATAAATAATTACATTCAGAAAAAGAAGACTCCAGCAGGTATTTTTCTCACTTTCACTCCTCCTTCCGTGCATAGAGCCCTCAGACACAGAGCAAAACCTAGGTCACATTCAGATATGATTTCGGATTTATTCTCCATGCAAGGTATCAGTCAGCCTGTTCCCTCACTTTCATTTGCACACTGTGTACAGGTAATTGATGGGAATACCAATCAGGCTAATGCAGGAAGAAAAAAGCTTGCCACTTACCTGTACCATGGAGAGCACAGCAGAAAGATAGATTTCACCAGCTGTATGTCACTTGGAAGGCAACCAGTACTGACAATCTTCATCTGAAACATGGTTTCTAAGGAAATCACCGGTATTCAAATTCCACTGTAACTGCACCGGAAAAATTAAGTGGTGGAAAGTAGATTCTGTTGAGCTTGAAAGCTATTCCAAACCCCTGAGGCTTATCACAAGCCACCAAATCTATGGCAAAGATCAGCCATCCTTTGAAGAAGGACACAGGCCGTAACCTAAGATATTGCAACTCCCGTTTCCCAGAGCTAGTCCATGGCTAGTTCTCTTTCACCACAGAAAATTTGCTTATGCTTTCTGGGATCATCTGAAACAAGATTTATCAGCCATAAACCCATCATCTAAACCAGGGTCCTGTTTGCTAGGAGAGGAAAACAAAGTTGTTATTGCTACCTCAGGAAAGGAAGCAGCAAGTTGAAATCCTGCTGGTTTGTTAGGAGCAGACAGACAGGGGCTGAATCTGAGCTCTCCTGTGACTCCTGAAATCTGTCTTATCCTTCTGCATTTGCATTTGACACTTCCAAAAGGGTTTGGCTGACTTGCACCACTGTACCCTCCTCTGCAGCAGAATGTCAAATGCAGTGAATCTGTGGGCTAAACTTAACTATAGATCATGTTAAGAATGTGCTTTATTTTCATGCTTTGTTTTCCTTTAATTTGGTAATCTGATTGACAATCTGCAGTGTACTGCGGTACTGCCTTCAGTATGACATAAAAAGAGCCACTGCTCCTAACACTGCATTGAGAATACTGAATTTGCAAAGAACATTGTTTCCTTTAAAGGTTCCTCTAGCCTAAGCCTTAGATTTCTTTTATGCAATTCAAGTTCCTTTTTTGGACTCCCTGACGCTATCTCAAGAGGTGGAACCTGTTCCTATATCACAAGATCTAATATGTAATTTTCAGTTCTTACAGTAGAAGAAACTAATAGTTTTCTCCATGATAGTCAGGTAGAGAAAAACAGCATCACATCAGACAATCACTGACAAGTTCATTAAAATGATCCACATTAAAGCCAGGGTCTAAACAGAAAAAAATTGTTCTCTCCAGAGCTACTCTTTTCATTAAAAAACTGCAGTACCTATACATAACTCTTAACAAACAAACATCACTTCAGCTTTTAAAAAACATCTGAAATTTTATACAGCACAGTCACTTTCATAAATTTTTGAGAATATTTATACTTTTACAGATCGACTGTAGATTTGTTGTGCAGGTAGTAGCCCTATGTTGGATACCACGGTAACCTTTGAATAAATAAATCCTGGCATCCAAAGTTTATTTTAAGAAATGCCTGGGTTTAATATTTTTGTATTTGAAAAAGGTAGTGGGAAATGGGAAATCACACTATTTACCAATTAATAAACTCAATTCACAGAGACTGAGTTATTCTTACATGGGAGAATGCTCAGAGTGAATTTTCTGCATCATAAAATCTACCCACACACAGCTGTAGATGACACGCTATTAAAAGGGCTTTATTTGTCTCCTGTACTATCCATACTGGGGGAGAGGCTGGTAATTCATGCCTGGAAATCACGAATACATCTGAAACTACTGGCTTAAGAAACACTGAGTTATTGCAAAGGACCTAACCTTGCCGTCTACAAATTCAACAGCAGGCTAGGAGATTTTGTCTAAATTCCTTCTTTCCTAGATATAGGAAAATCCCCATGGAAAGCCTTATTTTGCATCTGTTCTTGGAAGGGTAAATTTCAACCTTAATAACTGAGGTGAAATGTAATACCATAAGAAGTTAGTAAAATACAGGATAAGATAGTAGAGAAGAAAAGAAATTAAAACTTGCGTAAAAAATTATATGACACTGGTACTTAACACCTTGTCTAAATAACTGAGATTATTTGGGTTTGCAGGAGCTGTTTTTTTTAATTAATAGCTAGGGGATACATTGAGATAGTTAAAGCTGTAATCACCAGCTGGAAGATCTTATTTACCTCATCAGTCCCTAAGTGGAAGTTATATTTTTCTGAGCTATTTTCCAATAACTTTGCTATTTATATAACTCAAAAGCACAAGTGATGGAGAGCACACTTATTTTATTATAGGAAGCTACAATGATAATAATTTTAATCTATTACTTTTGCTATGAGAGCTCTTTGCTGTATGTACAAAGACTAATAGATTACATCCATTATGTAAAGTATTACTATCGCTGAAACCAAACAACATCTTGTCTTAAAAAGCTACCAACCTTTGGTGCATCTGTGCAGTGCATCACTTCTAGTACACTGCAGATAATACTTTGCTTTTGCATAGAAAAGGCATGCCATGCAAGGGGGTTAGAAACAAAACAGCCTTCTGACATACAAAAGCTTGCATTTTAATGGGCCTTACGGAATCTTGTGTTGGCTTTCATGAGTTTGGCAGGCTGTCACATTTTGCCAAAGGACACCAGATCAGCATTGCCTGACTTGGGGAAGGCATAGCTGTCATCTAGTAAAACAAGCAGAAGACTGGAACTCAGAATTTCTGAGCTATAATCAAAACCCCTGGGCCACGAACTCTCTAGAAAATACGACAACAATATTTACCTTTCAAAAGGAAGATTCTGGCATTTCCCTAAAGATTATAAAGCAAGGCAGTTATGGTTCAGCCATTCCTGTGTGAGGAATAATTTTGTATGTAGGTTGGTAAATGGTAATAGGCATTGTTATCAGACAAAGAAAACCTTTTATTAAGAAATGCAACCCCTGCTGCCCAAAGTGTTCCAGAAGATGATGACAATGTGATGATGGCAGTGGTCTGCCCTGTAGCCAGCATTTCCAAAAGCTATAGAATAGAAGCTCTTGCAGAGCAGCAGCATCATATGAAAGAAAATTGTCGTGAAAGATACACACCAAGACTCTTTTTTTGCAGTTCAGTGGTATATTGCATGAAAGAACTGCTTAATGCCTAATTAGTGGTTTTGCAATGCTTGAAAAATGTGACTCATCTCCTAAAGAATCTATGAAGATTTATCTCTTTGCCTTTGATTATAGATGAGAGATGCCAAAATGAATGCAAACCACACATCAACTGTCATGTTGTCAAGTGTCATGCCAAGCACTCAGACTGCTACCACTACTACTACTACAGAAACATTGGTCCTTCTATGAGACTACCAAAAATAGGTCACACAGTTTCTCTACTCTCTAATCAGTTTACTGAAAGACAGCTAGCATTCCCACAGGTTCTCCAACTCTTTAATAGCTAAAGTAACATATATCCACTTTTCAAATTTCTGCTGCTAATGTTTATCACAGGACATTTGTCCTGACACTGTTTACTCTATTTGCCACAGTGCTGAACTATGGCCAAGCTCATCTTCATCTTTGAATCAAAATTGTTTTGCTTATACATGAGCCAGACACTTGGAACTTCCCCATTCCCAGCTTCTGCTTTAGCACTGAAGCCAGAAGAATTGCTGTGAATGTCAGTGAAGCACATCTGATAGTTAATGGCCAATTACTGCTTCGCATCCAGAAGTCACTGGGAACTATTTCTGAGGTACAGGCCTATCTGGCATGATTAAAAATAACAACTGGTCCTGGGCAATGAGATTAACCAGCATACACACATTTTGCCATTCAAGACCATCATCAACTCAAGACACTGGAAGGTGTGTGTTCAAGTCAATGGGCATTGAAAGGAGCACTTGCTGGATGTGCATGTCGTCTTAGAGAACTGCACGCAAATAGACACATGAGAGATCAATTTATCCTTCAAGGCTTAACATACTGAAGCAGAAACCCAAACCACTGCAAACAGGAGGAGGGTATGCATTTAAAAAAACAAGCATTTTGCTCTGGTGGGCATTATGGTGTAAGAATTAAAAGTCAGAAAGATAGATACGAGATGTACTTGTTGATGGGAAAACTATTTTCTCAGTGTGATAAAATGCTCCCTCTGGATCCTGTCTTAACACAAGGATTCTCCTCTCTCCTTATTCAAAAAGGAAAGCTACAAACCACCTCATTTAATTACAAATGCTTTCTTAAGATGCAGTCTGTTCTGATCAAAAGATCAACCCTTCCTGGATTTTCAACAGCTATTGTAGGTTTTTTTCATATAAATCGATTTTAATTGTAACACTCCTCTGCTACAGCCCTGTTGTCCGTGTCCTTCTGAATTGTCACTTACTTAAATGAAGAAATAAAAGCTCAAAAGCACATTGTTGTAATTGCTTTCTATGTTTCAATTGTCTTATCAGAAACAAGGTTATTAATTTAATCTGTTAGGGCACAAAGATATAACACTTCCCTTTAAAAAAAAAAATTAAAAAAAAAAAAAAAAAGTAAAAATCCATTACTGTTTCACTTGTGGTTTTTAAGACAAAAGTTTGAAGTTGTCATTCCAGTCCTCTGCTATAGTTTTGGAAATATGCATAGCATTCCAGTGAACATATTGATTATAAAGAAAAAAAGGAGGGTTTAATATTCCAATGAGATTGCATTTCCTGCACTTACAAATCTAGTGTCCGCCAACTAGGATAGCACTTGCCATGTCAATGTAATTTCCCATCATACCCTTTCCTCACACTTTCCAACCAGTGTTTGACTGGTAAGTTCAGCATGTGGTGTCCCCATTCAATCCCAGGACCAGCAGGTGTAAGGATTTGTCCTGGTGCCTTTTCTGTGGGCAAGCATGGGAAGATGGGATCTGGGTGCTCAGGGGCTGCAATCCAGGGGCCTTTAACTGGTCCCTGCCACACTTCCAGCCCTTTCTTCACTGTCCACCATTGCCAAAGAGGAGACACATCTGCCCCACAGAGGGAAACAACTTTTCTCTGCTTTGGAGATTGACATGCCCTCAGCCATTAGCCAGTTGCTTTCTGTCCAGGTACTGTCACCTCTGTTCTGCTCTGGTATCTCTCCAATGTCTGGCTTCAGCCATGCCAAACAATCTATGGGGAGGGCTGCTAGTGGGGCACAGGAAACAGGAAGGAGCACCCAAAGCAGAGACAAGCCTTGGGACAAATTTATTTGGCAGCTCCCTAGTGATTTCTAGCAAAATCCCTTACAAAGAGGAAGAAGGTGCCCGAGTGACATAATGGTGCTCTGGGACAACACGGCCAAGTCATTGATGACTAGTGTAAAACACCAATAATGAGAAGACAAAAAATTAGGGGAGAGAGTGGAAAGGGGCATTGTGGGATGCCCCAGAGGAGTGTGCAGAGGCACAAGTGCTGTTTTGACCATAGTCTTGCCAGAGTGAGCACTGTTGTCATGGTCCACTGCAACAGACCCAAGCAATGAACTATGATCGCGCCACACTCAATACTCATCCCTAGGAACCAGCAGAACCTGCCTCGGCCTGGTTCATTTCTGGACTCCTGCTGAGCATGTGTATAAAACCTGGTGAGTTAAATGAGGCTTTGGATGGTGCTGTGTGGTGTTTTGGGGGCTGCTGGTAGCAGCTCTTGGTGCCCGTCCCCAAAGTTACCACCTGTGTTTTCCCAGCCCTGCCTGCTTCAGGCAGCCAGGCACCACTTGACATGTTTGCAGCAGCATGATATGGTGAGCCAGTAGGAAACTAGACTGTCCCCTCCATGGGGACCCTGTCTAGCCCATCAAGTTCTCAGTGCAAGTGGAAGATGACTTTAGAGTACAACAAAATGCCTGCCACAGAGCCCTCAGCTGCTGGCAGCCAGTCAGGAAGAGCTCCCAGACATGCAGATGCCCGCAGCCCTCATCAACCCATGGTATCCCTGTCATCCTCTCCACAGTGCACACTATTCCCAGCTGAGCAGAGGACTGCGGGAACAGCTCCCAGGGCTCCAGTGGGTGACCTCCAATGGATCATCTGGGCAGCCCTTTTCCAGGGCCACCTTGATATCCTCAAGCTGGTGATGCAATGGGAGCTCCAGGAGGTCTATGAAGCCAAATAAAAGTTCACTTTTATATCTGGGATCTGTGTGTTTCTTATGCTAGCCAGTTAAGACTAACCCTCTTTAAAAAGCTCATATAAAATTTCTGCATACACTGAAGAGAGAATTACTGTCTCAATGATCCCTGTAAGGATGGACTTCTGAGAAGTGATACCTCTGGGACAAAAGAATGAGTTGTGGTTCTGCATTTCCATGAAGGTAAAGGACAAAGACGTTGTTCTCAAAAATATACCACACAGGCCTGTGAAAGAAAAAAATTACAGCACAAAGGCCCAGAGCAAGATGGAACACAAAGGCCAGCTGGAGTGAGAACAACCAAAGCAAAGTGCCCCAGAACAAGAAGGGCCTGTCTTTTCGGGAACTGTAAAACATACATTCTATTGCTGTTATGAGTATGCTGAAGGTTGCCAAGTAACTGCATCCATCTTTGGTCTATGTGCATCACAAATCTCTTCGAAGATGGTGGGGGGGTTTATGCCAGATAAATGGAAGGAATTATTTGACTTCTCAGTTAGAAACAACAGAAACAAAAGAGACATCACAGCCCCTGCATCCAGCACACAGATAACACAATTAAAGTCATTATCGCCTGCAAATATTCACCCTGCTTCCTCTGCTTGAGATTATGCACATGTTTCTTCCAGAAAAGAAAATGTCTTGTTTAAAAGATCAAAGGCTTATGGATACATTTTTAATACCAGAAATTGTACTGTGTGCTACTGCGATATTTCAACAGTTTTCTGTTACAACTTAAATCCATGTTAAGGAAGCAGTATAATGGATTTCCTAGTGACAGCTTGCATCCTTGTGGGGACATCTCAAAATTCAGTCAGGCCTTTCCTATCCAGAAATGAAACACAGTTACACAGAAGATTCTTCTTTGTTGGTACTTTGTTCTTAATTCATGTCTTTTCCTGTGTTTGGTAGGTTTCATTGTTGCTGTGTCCTCCCCGAATGAACTTGACAGGAAAATTATGAGGCGATATTCCTCTTGTTTGTACATTTTTAAGCATAAACATACTCTACATCAAATGAAGGCACTGACAGTCTTTATACTCCCTTTGGGCTCCTAGCAGAATTGTCTTCTCTCTTAGATGTGTGTCTGGCTTTTCTCATGACAGGCCATATGAAACTCCTCTTCTAGAAAGAGCCTTCTGAAACAACTGAAGCCCATACATATTGCTTTTATACAAAACTAACTTGCCTTAATTTGGTTTTTACACTTCTTTTTTGCTTCAGGGTAAATTCTCGTAATTTCACCAGCTCAGAATAAATAAATCAGCCTCCCTTTTGAAAGATCACTAGTCTTTTTCTTGTTTTGTTGTGGTGTTTGTTTTTTGTTGTTTTTTTTTTTTTTTATAGAAACGTGCTCACTTTTGATGAGAAGAGCATTACACCCTGAATGCACCATCTTAGGTGGTGTGTACTCAAAAAAATATTCTAGCCCTTCTCAGGATGCTGTAACATGTGACAAGGAAATTAACAATGACTGTACAGAACTCACCCTCTCTGTATGATTTAGGAGAGAAACAGCAATGCACCACTCCTCAGAATTTTGTGAGTTTCATCTGCAGGGTTAATCTATGTCACTGCCATGGGTCCCACCACTATCCTTCCTCCATCCCAAACACTCCTTCCTATAGTACGCATTTGTTCAAACCAAACCCTTGATTTCTGTTTCCTCGTACACTCCCATCACTGAGTGCAAATCACCAGTCTCACTTCTTGTCATGCTGATCCCTTTCTGCAACTTTTTACAGTTTTACCCTTGGCATTATTGTGTCTGTATATTGTATTTCAAAAGAATGTGATTTCTATATTTAGAAATACATTAATATTCAGAGTCTATGTATTGTACAACCTGCTTATTAAATAATGAGCACATAGCACACAGAACTCCCACTTGCTCTCTTGCATTAGTAAGAGCTGGTTGTGGCAAGCATTAGTAAATTTAATAAATTTTTATTACATATTCACCACACATGCCTTTGAAGCTTGTACAGGTTGTGCCATGAATGCATAATCAGCATAGGGAACACAGATCAGAACTCCACAAGCCTCTCTTTGGGACTTTATGACACCATTGACTATAAGAAAAAGTTCACTCATCTCCAGTCAGCAAGAAATTCAATCGAATGAATGTCAAATATAAGTACATACAGCATACAAGCCTTGTATAATTGTGAGATTTAGCTGCTGCCTAGAACTAATGTTTGTACACAGCAATTTAAATGTTAACAGACAATACCAAATTTTGAAATTAATTGCAACTACTTACGAAAACCATGAATGTTATAAATTGAATCTGGAAACCACATTTGCATATATTATATAAGTCTCACTCATAAAAAGGGCTGCACAGAAATTTAAACTCAAAATCTTGCTATAGCTTTGATTGTGTGTAGCACTCACTCCAGATGTCTTGATCCCATTCTTAGTACCAGAACGATTAGGTTCCTGTACACTGTAGTCATTTGGAATAAATTCCAAGTAGAATTTAGATATTGGATGTAGAGAGAAAAACCCTCAAATCATCTTGTCATTTTTCCATGCTTGAGCCAGATAGCAACAATAAAAGAAAAAAAAAAAAAAAAAGTCAAAGAAAGGTTATTTTTCACAGTGTTATGATTGAATAGTATAAGATCATCTTTGTTTTCTTAACAGCCCTTATGAGATTCAATCATTACTGGTTTCTCCTTTCATTGACCATCACTATCCTATTCCAGTACACTGAACTATAACCACAAGTGGCACATTATGTCTTTACCAGTTTAGGATAGTAACTTGGTCGTTAATGTGTATGTGCATGCTTTAAAGTTCAGTGCTTATAGTTTTGTGGTGGAAAAGCACACCACTTTCTCAGCTTTCATCACCAAACAGTTACCTTTTTCTCATGCATAAAACCAGCATTAACTGGTTGAATATGTGTTGTTTAACCTGCTTTTAAATTAGGGTAGTTTTAAGCAAGCAAATAGAAACTATGTGATCTGCTTCAGCTAATGAAATATCTATTGCTGTTTGTTTCCCCTGAAAACAATGACAAGATGGTCACTGCACTGCAGGCAGCTTGGCACATCCATTTGCTTCTCTAATGTGTCTGGCTTCTTAAAAGGAAATTTCAGGGCACTTTTAGTTTCCCCGGACTGTGAAATAACCAGCATCTCCAAAGTAATGTCACAGGCCTCAAGGACAGCAGGTCTTCATGAATCCGCACATCTGTGCCATCCACCAGCCCCCAGCTCTGCTCTTGTGAATATGTAAGGCACAACATTTTTCCAAACACTTCATGGCATCACTGCTTTGCCAGAAGTCTGTCATGGCCTTGTGGGCCTTAAGACTATAACCATATCTAACTGGCGAACGGATCAGACTTAAAAACAATCATACCTCTGATTTTGGGGTGGTTTTTTGTTTAGTTGGTTTGACTACTGAAGGTTGCTCTGATGGGAAAAGAAATTAAGAAGATATTGCTTTTGACACATCTCCTTCAGAATAAATTTGTAGAGGAGGTTAGGGGAGGGTGAGGCAATGTAGCTTGCCAGGGAGTTTACATGTCAAGCCATACCACTGAAAATATGAAAATGTCAGCTTGACTGTCATTCTGTCTTTCTTTCAGTGTCATATCTAGTGAGTGTGGGGCTCTATTAACATGCATTTGAGAGGCTACATCATGCTGTCTTTCAAAAGCTTTTGGGTATGGAAGTAACTAACTGAGCTGTTGTTTCTATCTTCTCTGTGAAAGGACTTTGAGAACTTCTGCTGGGGTTTTTTTGTTTGTTTTTTTTTTTTTTTTCTTTGTGCCCTCTATTTTCCTGTATACAAGAAAACAGAAGACAGAGGCAGAAAATATCGGAGATAGATCCTGCATGAGCATGGTAAATTATGATATATAGATTCTGCCAGAGCAGCCTAAGAAATAAAATGAGTTTCAGAAGGGAAATAAAAGCAACAAAACCCTCTCCCTCACTACCACACCCCTAGCAGATCACAATGTAGGGCAGCATGTTACCTGTTTATTACAGCACCCAAATTAGCAGAGCAAGTGTGTTAGCTACAATAAAGCAAAAAGGACTTGAGAAAACTCTTGAGATTATCTCAAAGGCTTAAATCTAACCATCTATCTCTCTTTAGCTGTATAATGCGTAACAAGAATTCAGCTGCTCAGGCAGGTTTTTAATTGCAATGCCCATAGGAAAGAGTCCCAAAAGTCTAAACATGTATCCAAGCAATTTCTTCCACCATAGGTGGTTTTATTTCCACAATAGCTACATTATTATGACTATCTGGCAATTTACTCTGTCCTTTCTCACCTAAGGTGACTCATCTCATTATCAAAATGTGTTGGTATTAACACTGGAAGCACCAATTTAGCCTCTGACAGGGCAACCATCCCCTTCATTCCCAGATTTGACCTATGTTAGGTGACAAGTGCAAACGTGAGCCATGGACCTGCAGCTCCCTGGCACCCAGCTGCCCATGCCCGGTTACTGCAAGCCTGAAGTCTCAAGGCCAGTGTTGAGTCCCTCCCAAACAAGTGGTAAAGGTCTAGACCACATGTGAGCCCTCATAGGGCTCTTGCTAAAAGGCAAAGTACTCTCATAAGAAAGTGCACTCCTATGGGCTGAAGGAATGCTACTATGGTGTAACTTTAGTGTAAATAGATTCAATGATCTTCATTTCTTAATCTGTAAATTTTATAAATATCTATAACTGGGTAATCTGATTTGGATGTCATGAATCAATGCTTGTATTTTTGTTTTTACCTTAATCCATCCTATGTTAGATGTGATCTAAAGATATCTGCCCATCTACCTGACACATGATATTCTGAACCTGTAAACTATGACACTGCAGTTTCCCACACACCCATCAGCACTCATCAGGGGACAGGAGAGGTGAGCTCCATGGCAGGTAAAAAGCTGCACCCAGAAGAGGTGGAGGCAACTGCCGTGATTATTGGTGATGTTGAAGGCCCGCTAGTGTGTAGTAAGATACCAGGGTGCTGAGCTAATACTGAGGAATTATAGCAAGTTTCTCAAAGTCCTCTCCTTGCTATGTGTTGTTCTTCTATTTTATCATAGCTGCCTAGGCCCAAAGAGACAAGAAACACAGGGATTTGCTGTAGAAACCTCACTGAAGTGAGTTATTGCTACCGTAGGTCATTGTCTGAAGATGCTAGATATTGGAATGCAGGGCAATGATGGGGGGGAAGTGAAGAGTGGTAGGATGCCTCTGTCCACAGCGTGCTGTTCTAACATGTCGTGACATACCATCTCCTATCTATCTCTACAGTCTCTCTGATGCCCATAGTTTGCTAACAACAAACTCAGGCTACAGGATGGGATTAGGATTGTCAAAACAGATTTTACACAGAGTGTAAACCACAAGGAGCACTTTCCATTTGTTGTAGTTTCTATGGCCATTTCCACTTTGAACGAGCAGCAGTAGGAAATTGAAGTCCTGTCTGACTGATCAGGCTGAAAAACAGCATACCTTCTGTTAAAAAATATTTTGCTGCTCACTCTTGTTGCTGCCTTCTCATATGAATGAGTACAGCATTTAATACATGCATGCATGCTGTTTTTTCTACTTGGCTTTACATTAATATGTAGCCTATATATTGGAGAACAAGTTAGAAAGAACTGTAGATCTGTACAAGTGAGACAATCCAGAGATTCCCTCTCATTTCTAGTCAACATTTTTTAAGTTATAGTGGCATAAATCAGAACTAAATAACCCTGTGCTCCATATTTCTGAATCCTATTTTCTAGTCTTGTCTGAGCAAATGAACTCACTCCATCTTTTTGTTAGTATTGTCAGGCTTGTTACTCTTCCAAATAAGGTCCAAGTCACTGTCACAGCATTTCCTAATGCACAATCACATAAATACTTTTCACATGATGTCCTTTCCAAAGAATAAGATTTGGTTTTTCCAACTTGCTGTGGATATTTTGTGGGTGAGGTTTTCACCAGATGATCAACTGATTTTCCCCTTTCACTCAGCATTCAATTCTTTCATCAGCACCAGTGGAGGTAGAAAATAAAACAGAGATTTTGTAAACACAGCCTTTAGTAATATGCTGAAGGCTATACCTAATAATGAGATGGGGGAATCTGAGAAAAAAAGATTATTTATATGGAGTAAAAGTATTGGGATTTTTATTAATCCTACCTAAATTTAGTAGCTAAGAAACGATCAATCTTAATGTGTAAGCCACAGCAGTTATTTCATGGTCCAAAGCTGCTGTAGAACAGCCAGAATTATGTTTTGCAGTATGCCCAACAACTTTTCTACTGAAAAAACCCCACATTCTAGAGTGCATGTATGATTACTTGCATTCCGGATGCCCTAACTCTCTGGAAGATTATATCATTTTTCTTAAACTTCAACCCTAGTTTACTTTCCCACAAGCCAAATTTCTAGTATCTGTCACTTATCAACTACACAAGGTTAACATTTTAAAATGTGACATGTAGGGAAAGTGTATTTTTTTTCCTACTTCCATAGCTCAAATATGGCCAAACCACATTTAATAAAGCTTAATTAAGTTTAAAAAACAAAAAAAATAGAAGAAAAGATAATCCCTTATGGCTGAGATGAATAATGAAGATGAAAGATTTTTTTTTTGTCTAAGATCATCATGGGTAATGTTAAAAGAGGTTACACTTGTAACTGAAACTTTAGCTGTATTGCCACATCTGCAAGCCCGGGCTGCTAAGTATATAGACAAAAGTTCAGTTAGCATATATATGCAGAAAAACATTTGAACATTACCAAGATATTTTCCTTGTTTTAATAAAGGGTGTATAGTACTTATTACTCTACAGCAATTTGATGATACCTTATGTCTCTTTTTATTACATTTTCGAGGAATATAAAGAAAAAAGACATTCTTAGTTAAGTAGCTCATGTTAAGCTCACAGGAAGTGATAGGAGAATTTCCTTTTTACTCAACAAATAGAAAGTAATTTCAAACAGAAATCTATCTGCCGGGACCAAAGTCCAGCTCTGTGGACTTCTGTGTAAACTATGCTTCTGCCCCACTCCCAAGTGAATCACACCATCATGAAAGAGAACTAAATACAGCCTTGCATTTCTCTGAAATGTTAAAATATGCAATTTTTAAGCACAATAGAGATAAAAATAAAATGAAAATGTTAATTCTTTAAGATCCCATCCTGAAGATTCTCTCTTAAAATTATCAGATGTTGACACCCTGCCCCATGACCAACATTGGCAATGTAGGTAGGATGCTGCCTACCTTCCATGTAAGGTACACTTCCCTCAAATCACACTACCGTCAGTGGAGCCAAGGAGTGACACAACTTTTACCTGCATTCAAAAGGTGTTTGTGCAATTGGCTGCTGCTTCCAGATGACACAGACACTAAGTGTCCCTGGCAGTCTACTGGAGCCATGGCATCATTTGTGATCTTCTCTTTGCTCTCAGTGATTGGGTGAGTCATCATATGGGTGCATTATTGCTCATCTTTCCTACTGCCTCATTAAAGCTTTGTTTTATAACATGTTGTCAGACTCCATTACTGTTCAGACCACAGGCGTGTAACAAATAAACTGGTTATAACAGAGGTATGGATCTGTTAGACCAGTGCTCAGTGCAGAACTTTGTCATCAGTTACTTCCATGATTATCAGAATACACAGAGGTGGGGAAGTACATTGGGAACAACCTTCCCAATCTCTGTATAATTCAATGGCTTGTTCTACGATCATTTATCTCCTGAGGTTCCACAACACCATCCTCCCTAAGGATTCAAGCTGAGCTCTCACTTGACTGCTGTTCAAAATTAAATTATCTGGCTTCTAAAGAAGAAATGAGCAGGGTTGTTCATAAATATTAGCCTGAACTAAAAACTATAAAATCAGTTGATTGACTAGAAATGAGCCAAGAGGTTGAAATATCCAAAGCAAAAGCCAAAGAGGAAGAGAAGGGCAGTGTTTATCACCAAATGTTTTCCAGAAATTTGCCTAAGACAGGCCTGACACAAAGTCTTGTTTGAAGTTTACTATGGTTTCAGCTGGGGCCAAGCCACTATACTTACCATGGCAAGTATTGTGTTCTCTACTGCATAACAGAAGCACAAGGCATACAGACAGGTCTCCATGGTCCCATCAAGTTAGGCTCCTGAGTCCCAGCCTGTTGCTTTCTGTATTGCAACCTAAGGAGGCTTTTTGAGTTTAACTAAAAACCATGGCTTTCCAAGTGAGCTCTGATGTCACGGTCTGTTTAGGTATTTATGGAGCTCAGAGGAAAACAGAAAACTCAGTTGCGGCAGGACAGAATAGTCAGACCAAGACTTCAGGGGAAAACACTCCCAAGAACTCTTATGGGCTTCTGCTGAGATGGAGAAAAGATTACTAAGTGTGGGTCAAGAAGAACTCATAGCTGCTTCTCTCTGGAAGAAATAATCTAAACTTGCTTACATGTGGCAAAATCTGGAAGACACCTAGCTTTGATGTAAGTCCTAGCACTGATTTTCCCTCTGACCCTTTCATTTAAAACAGACAATTCAAAATTATCCAGAAATATGCAGTGTATGCACAGTGACACTATTATTCTCCTTTAGCTAGTAATAAACATATAAATTGATCAGGGTACACATCAGTTGCATTCAGCCTGAATGGGGCAGACTGTGTTCACCTGTCTAGCCCACATCACTACCATGCCTCACAACAACTGATCTCATCTGCATTTTCTCATCATCAGTGACAGGAGTGGCAGGCAAGGAGCACATGGTGACCTCCAGTATGAGGTGACCTGAAAATGCATTTCAGGGGCATGCTGAATTTATGCTTCTCATGCAGCTAAGCAGCTGTTTGAGTAGCATTCAGAGGTCCAGATCCAAGAGCCAGACTTTGAGGGCTAATCAGTGCAAATTAATATTTTTTTAAAACCTCAGACATGACTTCTTTAAGCAGCAAGTGAAGGCCTTGGTGTGGTTGCAAGTAACATTTGCTTGCTGGGTCTTCTCCCAGTGTAACAGAGAGGAGGCCTGAGAGAGTCAGGGGGCATGCTAAAACAAGCTTGCTCAGAGAGGGGACTTAATAGAGCATCTGGGCAGAGACTTCTCTATACAGATCCAGAGTACAAAAAAATGTGGAATGACAATTTAAACCCAAATGCAGCCTAACAAAATGTGTCAAAAATGGAATTTCAGTAAAGAAATAAGCACAATTTACTCCATGAGGTCCAGACCCAGACCACTGTAAGCCAAGAGAAAATTAGCAGAGGAAATAACACATAAAATTGGTGCTGTGATGATTTTCTGTGATAACTTATCATAAATATTTAAAATCCATTATAACTTTTTGTTCATTCTTAAATACAATATGCTAATTTTGTAATGCTAAAATTGTTCAGTCCACTTATTTGCATAGTTGCTGCACTGCAGTTCGGTGAAGTTTTCATTCAAGATACTTATAAATGATAGCGTGATTGTGTGTTCAGTTGAATCAAGAAAAAAAACACACTCAAAAAAATAAAACTTTCAATGCAAAATGCATTATAATAACTACCACAGATAAGATGAAAGAAAAATTGCAATTGGGTTGAGGGCAGAGAAAAGCTTTCCATAAATTAAAAGTGTCTGCTGGGTGCTAAAACATCATAATAGTCTGAGCAAATGTTGAGTGAGATGCTCTGGGTAGAATGAATAGTGTTGCAGTGATTAAAATATTAACTGGTGGTTAACTGTAATTGGCAGCAATTCAGCAAAAGTGATTTTTCTTAGAGATGGGAATAATGGCATCAGCTAGAAAAAGAAGATGTAATCAGTGCTTCAGATTTTCTGTCTAATTTATCTGTTAAGTGTATCCTCCTACATAGTTACAGCCTGTCCCAGATCTGTGTACTTAGCACCTCCAAACTTCTGGGCTCTTAGAGGAATCAACACAAGCACCTAACAACCAGTTGGGCAGAATCAGATGCAGCAGTGGTTCGTTGCCTGCCATGTAATGGTCTTTATCAGAGCTTTGTCATTCCACGTTCTCACACATAGGAATGAATTCTAAACCCAAAGAGAGAACTGAGTCCAGAAATGGGTCTAACTCAGACCACAGAGTCCCTAGCCCCGCCTTTCCAAGGATCGGAGGCAGCTCAGTCCTGGAGGAGCACCGGCACCAGCCCTTCTCTGCAGGCTTGACAGGTCTGCCCATGGAACCACACCATGTCCAAGACTACCAGGAATCAAAATTTGAGGGTGCCCATTTCAGCCAGGTTAGAACTTTTTACTGTATAATCCAGTAGTTCAGAATAACACAGAATATATATGAGGAGGAGTAGAAGCAATTATTTCAAATTAATATTTGAAAAAGTTTATTTTTAAAATCTCCCTGAACACCTTTCCACCTGCAACATATATCAGATAACAACAAAGTGACCCTTGAAGAAACAGATCTGAGTGTTGGTTCTCAAAAATCACACTAAAAGACAAGCAGAATATGAAAACAGAATTTTACAAAATATTCTTAGGAGAAATTTGATGGAAAGTTTTCATGCAAAAAAGGAGCAGGTTGCTAGACTGGAAGCCCCCAGATGAAGCATAAGAATTTGATGAACAAAAACCTAAAAAATCTAAAATGTGTTTTTTCCACACATTTTGGGGAAAAGTATGCTTCCTGCAGAGTTGGAAGCAAACATCATCTTTTTACATGAAATCTCAAAATTCATCAGGATATGAGATAGCTTTGACATTCCACTATGTTTAAGGTAAGCACAGATGGGAGAGACCACGCAAAAAAGAAAAAGCTCTCAATATTTAATCAGAAGCACTCCTAAACATTCAGGTGTTGCAGAAGCTAATGAAAAGTGAAGGAGAGATGTGAAGTTGAAGCCTTCATGGTGGATGCTTTCCAGGGGAGAAGAGCATCTTTTGCTGGACATGAAGGAGCAGCAGGACTTGAAATCATTTCAGAGATTTTCACAAGCAGGAATTACACATCTTTACTTTCAAAGGCCAGTACCAGGCAGTAAATGTGTCTCTGGAAACTGCAATATCTAGCACACAGAAAGCAGATTCTGAGATGACCTGTAATGGTCTGGAGAGCCATGATGGGATTGGAGATACGCAGGCAGCTCTGCTCGGTCTGCAGTCTGGCAGTCAAGTCCATGTTCTGCCCAGCACCAGTGGTGACGACATAGTTGTAAAGACTTGTAGCACAGAGATTATCAGTCAACTGTAAAAGAGAAAGGTCTCTAGTGTATAGTACAGTTGTTAAGAGCATGCCTAATTCCAAACACAAATTAAATCCATACTTATTCACCAGTGCTTTCAAGAGTGTGTTACTTCGACTTCAGTTTGAAACATGATCAAAAACTAAGGTGTGTATCTGCTGAGATACACCTTACCCTTGAGAGGTAAAAAAGGAGTTTCTGTGCTCTCTCGCATTTAGCTAGAGTATTGCTTTTGAGTTCACTCTTTCTTATAGTTTGTACAGCACCTGCTGCAGATAAACCTTGGACCTTGACAAATCCAGCACAAGTAAACAGATATTGTGACAAATCTGGCTATAACCTCCAAAGACAGTGTTTACTGATTGTGTAGGGGCAACAACACAAAACAAAACAATGTTCAGTTAGTTTTAGTGCTACTGTTCTTTGATAAGGAAAGAAGGTGGCATTTCAAAGTAATATTTAAACATACTAAAATCACAACTGAAAGGAAGAGGGTGATGGAAGCTGTGTAAATCTGAGCTTTCTCTTCCTCACAGATACCAGCAACAGCATTGACATGCTGTGAGGAGCAGCAAAAATGCTGCTTTTCAGAAACTTTAATTAATGTCTGCCTGAACCACTTCTGGTACTGAAAATTAATTACTTTTTAAATGTCTTTATTTTTAAACTACAACCCATAGCAGCTGGGATTCAATACCTAAGTGAGGCACTAAAATCACACACCTAGAATGTCATGTATAAAAGCTGCCTTCCCAATGCAAGAACAGTCACATAACCCTTCTCCAATTCTATTGCCTTTTGCACTACAGGAAAAGGAGAGCCTTAAAACACAGGTGCAATACTTCAGTGCTCTGTCAAATGATGCAGTGAAGCAATGACAGTCCCAGGCTAGTTGGACCCTTTCATTTTTAGATTGGACTTCATATAATGTGGGATTTGTTGGCAGCTACAAGCCCAGCAGCTACCAATGTTCTCTTTACTTCTAACAGAATCAAGAAAGACTTCCATACTCAAGCCTGTCAGTTTAGTGCTCTTCCTCAGCCCTTACTTACTGCCTCCCTTTTTTTAAATGATACTCAGAAATATAGTTTACAGAGAAACTGACAGCAGCAAGGGGGCTAGAAGACAATCCAGATGTTCTTGAGCTTTGTTTTACAATCATTGGGTTCTTGTGTGTCTAAGCTACTAATTCTAATTTTAATATACTTGTTTTTCTATCAGCAGACACATTGCTTCTGACATAAGTCTTGCAGTGCTCACTTGAAGCAGTTTTTGTCAGTTGTTGTCTGGTATAGTCATTGGAAGCTGTTGTCACCTCACTTTGTTCAGTGGCACCTGACACATGTCTCCATGTGTCAGTGAAAGGAAAAGTCCTGGCTCTTCACAGTCATCTTCTCACTGAACTTAACTAATTATTCTTATTTGTTTTGAACATGAACAGCATCATTCCTTGTCAAAATGAATGACTCCTCAATTTAAGCCTGAATTTATTTCTCTGAATGGTTACGTACTGTATGAAACACATCAGTAGGGTATATAGTCAATTCTTGTTAGAAGTGAGTAAAACCAACTTATTCTAAATTTATAAGTACTTTAGTTGGGCTAAGAACCATAATCCTACATCAAGGAAAAAATATTCTAGATCGAAACAACTGGTGCTTTGTGGGTGTCTCACACAGCAGGTGTGGTGTAGAATCTGAGTTGAGGCTCTTCCTTCTTCTCTGGAGAAATAATGGATCCCTGAAAGAAGTAGCATCCACTGCGCTAGCTAATCATTCAGTTTGTGAATTACAGTGATGGTAACATTACAGTTAGACAAAGGAGAACATAATGTGGCAAATGTAAAAGTCAGCTGAAATGTCAGCCATATGGCAAGGAAGACTTTTATTTATCACCTGTGAATTCTGTTTGGCAGAGGAAGTTAAGAGAACCAAGTTATTTTTGAATGCCTTCATAAAAGTATTTATCTAACACTGCAAATGAAGGTAGATCAAGTTCCTCTTCACCAGCCAACCAGTAAAGTGTGTTCTTAAAACTTATGGGCCACCTACAGAAACACTTGTGAGTTTAAATTTAGGGATTAAATAGATCAAGGAGAGTTGATTTCCTTTTTCCCATCTGAAGAGAGAGGGCTGGAGAAACAGTGAAACAAAGTCTGTTTTTAAAAGAAAAACAGCTAAATAAATAAATTTACATCTGAATTTCAACAGTGGGTAAGGATACAATGTAAAGAAAGTGGGATTTGTTTGTGTTGTTGAATTCTTGGTTCTCCAACACTGTTTGCAGACAGTGTGGGAGTACCCTGGACAGGAAACAAACCTGCTTGTGGGACCCATGAAGCAGGATAAATCAGGCAGAAGAGCTGATGCGTGTTGTTAGGTTTTGTGGTGCATACAGAGAAACTGATGAGAGCAGGACGAAGTAGGCAGGTCTCAGAGGGGAAGGAAAAGGCACTTTCCAGTCTGAGCAGTTTGCTGCAATCCAGAAAGCCTCTGAGCTGGTTGGAACCAAGTCTAAAAGCAAGACATTTCTTCTGAAGGGACACAGAGAATTCAAAATAGGTGCATATAAACCCCTTCTAGTTCCAGTCTGTCACACCATATCAGCTAGACTTTCATCCACTTGACAAGTTGAGAATCCTACCTTGCATTCTAATAATGCAACTTTCACAAAACAATATTTTCATTTAAAAGCCTTTTGGTCTTCAAAGTTGCTCCATACAGGAGATAGTTTAGGCATAGCTGACTGACAGTCTGAGCAGATTTGAACAGCTGTTACAAAACTACAGATGTGTGGACAGGGTTGGCTGTAAACAGAAGGATCCATGTAAGGGCATCTGTCATGTAGAAAATAGGCCATAGCTTCAGGAGGAAAAGCTGGAGTAGCCGTTGACCTGCAGTCACCAGGATAGGGTCCAGTCCAATTCTGTGGTGACTACCTGTCTTGGGGAAGCTCAGCTTGGTCTCACAAGAGGTTTTCATAACCATGTTTATGAGCAGCAGTGAGGTTTGATGGAGCAGGGGGAGTGGCTGCTGTGATCCTCCGTGGATAACTCCATTCCAGCCTAGTTTTAATCTTCCCTTCTGGTATGACTGATAGTATTCCTATAAATCTAGTGTAGTAAGAAACATTAGTAATTTCATAGTTTCACACATTTGGGAGTATAACGTAAATTGTAACTTATCCACCCACGGTACAGTGTAAGCCAAGGTATAGTGCCTTGATCAGAACACTCCTAAGGCTGAATGAACTATTTATTTTTCCTCACTTGCAGACACATTCCACAAGGTCCTGTGTAGTAAGCACAGATGTAAATTGTGACTGATTTATGATTTTTTCTTTCCTGGAGGTGTGTCCGTCAACTGGGTTAACTCCTATTGTGATGAGAAAGTATGTCTAGTCTTCTGACAAAGCCAGTATGACAGCAAGCTTCCAGCTTCCACAAGTGGGAAACCCAAAATGACTGTGCCTGAGAAATCTGTTGTTCAGCATGAAGGAGAGAAGGCTCTAGAGAGACCTTATTACAACCTTTTAATTTTTAAAGGGGACACATAAGAATGATGGAGACAGGCTTTTTAGTAGGACATCTAGTGATAGGACAAGAGGTAGTGGTTTTAAACTAAAAGAGCTTAGATTCAGACAAGATATAAGGAATACATTTTTTACAATGGGGGTGGTGAAACACTGGAATGGGTTGCCCCTTGAGATGGTAAGATGCCCCATCCCTGGAAATAATCAAGGCTAGGATGGATGGGGCTCTGAGCAACCTGATCAAGTTGAATATGTCCCTGCTCATTGCAGGGGTGTTGGACTAGATGACATAAAGGTCCCTTCCAACCCAAACCATTCTATGATTCTATGACTACGTTCACCAATGATCAAAGAGTTCAATTGCCCTGCAAAACTGGTCTGCAGGTACTCTGGGGCACATGCCTCTATATTTATTATTATGAGGAACATCTGTAATAACTTCTTAGTTTGTTATTTCAGAGTCTATATATGTTCTTCCTAATCTGAGGAACTTCAGGTTATGAGAACTTCAAGAATGTTTTAATCTTTCTTCGATCCTTCTTTTCCATTAAAAAAGACATTAATCAATATTTGGGTAGTGAAAAGCCTGACAATGACTCAGTGAGCTACACCATAAATCTATGGGGCTATTTCAAGCAGATATTCTGTACAGCAGACTGCCCCACAGTTTTCAGGTCTTTGGCAGCAGTTCTTCTTTTTTTTTTTTTTTTTTTGTTTTTTTGTTTTATTTTTTGTTTTTTGTTTTGTTCTTTTCTGCAAAGAACTTCTATTTTCTTCCTATGCTGAAGAAGAAACTTTTACTAATGAAAAAGGATTTGTTCCTGAAGCTTCTCATGCTTTCACCAAGCTCTCTGCTACAGTTTGAGATACAAAAACTGTTACTTGTGGAATAAACTGCCCAAATTAGGTCTGGTGGGTAGATAAGGCTGTTGTTTACTCTCTGTTGATTTCTGTAAGGGTCCTGTGTTCTTAAAGCAGATCCATGGCAAACTGTGGCTGTGTGAAGAAAAAATCCTCAGCAGCCTTTCCCAGTAATCACCAACATTAATAAATGTAGAGCCCTTCAACTGTTTTGTAAAAGAAGACAAACATTCCTTTCTCTGTAACCACTCTAAAAACAGTAACTGCAGCCCTATCTTGTCAAAGGAGATCTATAAAAATAATTCATTCTCCTGCTTTACTGTGGTATCCCTGTGCACCTTCCCGAATTAGACTAACAGGTGGGCATGTACATGGGCACTGTCATATAGTGTGGCAGCCAAGTGTCTTAGAAAGCAAGACCTGGAAAGACAACTCCCCATGGAAAAGTTAAAAGCTTTCTTTTGAAACATTTCTGTTGCCGACTTGATGGGGAACACAAAAGGCATCAGATGTTTCCTTTCGACCCTTAGCAATTCTTTGTGAAATGAGTTTGAAAATTTGTTTTCTGAATAAAGCTGTAAGCACTCCTCATGTCATAAACACCACTCCACACTCCCATACAGGACTGAGCATTCATGATGTGTTTCTCAAAGGCAGAAGAATCACTAGGTTCAAAAATAACATTCAGGTTTTAAAAATCTAAATAATTTCCACAATGCTTTCAGAAAGAAGACTTTCTAGACTGATTTCTTCTCTGTAATTGACCTTGAAGGCACTTCTGGGATGCTGAAATGCACCACAGATGTTTGACTGCTCATGAATTATAGTAATTTCAATCCTATGAGTTATATAATGTGGCTTTCTGAAAAAGGGTCTGAATTCTACTTTTGTAGAATGACATGCCCTAGTCATGTCATCCAATTGCACTCCCCTTAAGGTAGTCAATAATCCCTTCTTCTCAGATCTTCTTCTTTAACAGCTTATTCATATATTAAATACATATATTATCCTCTTACCCTATATACTTCTAGAGTAAGATCATCACCAAGTGTAAGTTAGCACCATGGTTTCTTTACATAGTATCTGATGAGCTGAGGTATGGATTTGAAGGCCACAAGAAGATTCTCTGACTAGTTTCTCTGACTTTATGAGTAGCACAGGCCATAAGATTTTCACAGGCTCTTGTATTCCAAGAGAAAGAAATATGGCAAGTAGCTGGCTCGGTTTCTAACCACTTTAATTTTTAAAAAGAGTAAGATTTTGCTAGATTTAGTGGTAATATTAATACAGTAACTAGCAGTCTGTACAGTGTAATACATCTCCTTTCTAGGAAAAATAACTGTTTTCTAAACTGTCACGTGTCCAAGACCATGATAAGGTTACTGCTTATATACCCAGAAACATCTGCATGCCAAAACAATTTTAGTCATGGTCCAAACTAAACATGCCATTTTAATACTGTGTCACTGCATTCCCACAAAACTCCACTTTCTTCTCCAGATAATCCATTTCTGCCTTCTCACTGGAAAAAAATCACTTTCAAGTACATGTCAATATGTCATAGAGAAGATAAAATTGAATATAAATTAAATATTTATCTTTCTAGGGACATTTTCCTCAGGTTTGTGTAACTTGGATATGTTATTTAAGAGGCAAAAATTTAAAATTTAAAAGAGTTCCCTGTGACATGCTTTTCTTCCAGTGAATTCTGATTTACAGTGAAGTCGATGAACTGGTGCTAGAGTAGCAGGAGAATCAGATTTACATTCCTGGCCCTCTTTGTTAAAATACTGCTTCCTTTTCTGACATCAATGCAGTTGAGGAAACTATAGGATGGATTCTGGCTGTGCTGAGTGCTGGCTCCTGTACACTAGTCTTTAAATGATGCAGATGGAAAGGAAATGCCAACATCCAAGAGCCTCTGTCTCAAAATACTTTATAAACACGGCTCAAAGAAACCAAACCAATATTCTCTTTCATGCCTCCTTTTCTCCTTCCCAGTGCTGCTTCTGCATACTGCAGGTTTGTTATAGGTCCAAGCTGCACATCTCCTCAAGAATGAAAGCTTGCCTGTATGGTGAGAGAAAAGGTAGAACTGCTGTAACAGTCACACCTGAAGGGCAACTCCTGATTTACACCTGTATGAGTGTTAGGCACATCTCGTATAATCTACCATAGGCAAAGGCAAAATGATGATTTAGCAATTCCTGAAAGCATGCAGTTTTGTAGTTGTAGTAAATAATATAAAAAATTAATCAGACTGTCTTGAAAAGTATCCTGATAAGTAATGCTTAATGCTCTGCAAAATTATATCTTTTGAATTATACTTTTTATTGGCAACTTAAACTCTACATAAAAAGCAGTGTTGAAGTATCTCAGTACATTTCATTTCCAAGTAATCAAAGTTGTGTGCGGCTACTGGAGATGAGAATCACTGTGAAGAGAATGTAAGACTCAACATGTATGTGCAAGTTAGTCAAACCTGTGTGTGGGAAGAAGCCACAGAAATTTATTCAGGCTCCTATTTTAGCTCAAAGCACCAGTGTGAGTAACACCAGAAAGCAAAATTCAGTCTGGATAGAGAATTTTGGCAGATGTCTCAGATAATAATAGAGAGGAGATTTAAGCATTTTGAAAAGATGATTCTGGAAGACAGGTGTAAAGGTGTCATTTCCACATTTTGCTTTATTCATTTAGGCACATGCATTTATTTTCTTTTTTCAAACAAAAGTGTGTTTTTCTTATAATATCTCTTTCAGGGTAACATGATGACATATCATGTCCAAATCCTCAACTTCTTTACCTATTGCTCCTCCTCTTGTAACTGGATATTTCATTGTATTTCCCTTGACACCAGACATATTGAAATGTCTTGTTGCAGGAAACTGACAATATTGAGTTTCAATGGACTAAACGAAAAATTTCAGGAAAGAACTGAGACCACTTAAAGATGAGGTAAGGTTACAGAGGAGAGGCAAGAAAGTCAAGGCCATAAAGTGAGTGAGTATACAAATCAACCTGTTACAAAGGCTCTCATATAAACAACCAACCATCAAAAATAAAAAAGTAATTATTAACTAGCTCTCCATAAATTACAGGTTCAAATATCTGTGAGAGGAGAACAAAACAGCTTTCTAGGGTTTAATGGCAACCAAAATGCATAACAAAGAACTCTATGGGGTTTAATGGCAACCCAAAACATTTTATCCTTGACATGTGAGGGGTCTCAACCTCGAGGACCTGCTCAGGGCAGCGTCCCAACCCAAGGCACCTCGAGGAGTTTCCTTGGGCAAGGTCCTGACCCAAGGGGAGAGTCCTCCACCACAGCTGCTGCTCCAGGGGACGAGCTCCCAATGGCTCCCCCAGGGGACTCCATTTATACCCAGGACAAATCTCACCTTGAGACAATAGCGGCTCCCTTTGGCCAAAGGCCCCGACTACCCCGAGGCCTTGAGAACAAAGGCAGCCAGGTGCTGCCACGCTTCAGCAGCCAAGCTCTGCTTTCATTGGGCAATGCACCTGCCACATAACCATATTTGCAGCAGAATGATATTCAAGATGCCACTTTGCACAGTGGTGAAGTGCTGAGGTTGCAATAATATCCCTGCACAGAGCCTTGTACAATGTCCTCTAGCTTTTTTCTCTACAGTAATAGATCAGTAATGAAGGCAGTTAGGGGAACACTCTCCAAGTAAGTGCAGAGTCCTTCACAGAAAATTTACAGTCATGTCAACATCAATATCAGTAAATAAACTATATGCCACTGAACTAGTTTAAGGCTTGAATACAAGGACATAAGGAGGATACAAGTGTCAAACTATTAAATATATTATTTAGTCTGTAAATTAGCAATTTTTTTCTTTGACAGATATCTTACACAAATCTGAGAGAGAAAAAAGAGATTGTATATTTTTCCAGAATTTCACAAAATAAGTATAATCAATGGGCATAATTTTAAAGAGGTGCTTTTAGAAATAATACATTATCTTATAAATATTTCTAGAAATACGTAAGCCCTGCTGAAGAACGAATCCTCTCCCTCATTAGCACTTAAGACCCATTTACTAGTCTAGTTAACTCGGCTGTGAAAGTACTTAAGTATGTAAAGAAGGCACACTTCATAAATTCTTAAATCCTATGTAGCATACAGTCAAAATCTATGTCAATCCCAAAACTTTGAATGCAGGCTTTGATTATTTGTGAAATGGAGTGATCAAACTAATGAAAAGCAGTAATAACATAAACTATCATATACATGCAAATAGTTGGCACTTCTCTAGTGTCTTTCTAATGCCTAATTTATTTTAAAATTTCACACCCCAGTTCTGTAAAACAATTTAAGCAAGTTGCTTCCTTCTTGCAGGATAGAAAAGCACTAATTCAATCTTATCTAAAAGGAAAATGAGATAGACTTTTTGTGGAGATCTCATCACATGGCCGAGTTCTATCCTGTACTTTTCTACTTCCCATAAAATTCAGTCTAGGTAATATGATATAATGGAAAGTGGCCATAGCACAGTAGAAAGAGAACCTTATACGAGAAATGCTATTTTTTCTAATGCATGAAACAGTTCCTATATGTTGAATTATATCACTGTTAGCACATCAGCTCAACCATATCATTGACCCATCAACTGAAATGTGATATACACATATAATATTCTTTCGTTGGCCTTGAATTAACTCAAGTTAACTCATTCTTCCAGGCTGAATAACTTCAGAACTTAAAGGTTTTATGGGCAGAAATCCAAGAATAAAATGCACCAGGATTCTTTGACTAACCTTGCCTGCTACTCCTGATCAGAGATGCATTATCAATTATTAAACATTCATATAATGATATAACGTGTTCTTTCCTGGTATAGAGAGAGGCTGATTGGGATCTCATAATCTACTTTACCTCAGAGATAGGAGGAATGGCTGTGGTTTACAACGGACAACACAGATAGGAATCAAGACACAAACTCAAATTGCACTGACCCAAAGGGTCTCTTTAATGCATCTATACAGCACACACCTCTTTACTGACTATACTTGCAAACAAAGGAGTGATATAAATTAAACATTTTAACAGAAGAATGAAACGAGTGTTGGTCTTTAAAAATGCAGTAATATGTAATAGAGATTTGGGAAAGGAACTCTAAACTGATTTTCTTGTCTTCTCCAGACCTCTGATTTGCAGTGCTAAAGATGTGGTCCTCAGCTTCAGTAGAACATCATCTGCTTCTTTTCCTAAAACAAATAATCTCCACACTGTAATCTTTGGTACTAGCAAACATGCATGCAGCAGTTTGAAAATATCATATAAAATACACATTGTTTTTGTTCAGGAAATCAAATAAAATCTTAGTAAAATGAAAGCATGTCTACTCTAAAAATGGCAGAAGCTATTCCCGAACCCCCCTTCCAAAACTTAACATCAATTTGGTGTGGCCTGAATTTTTTCTTTAGCGTGTATCACTGTGTTTCAGCTTACTCTAGTTAGAAGAATAATTTGTGATTCTCTGGGATGAGTTTTCCCATGGAAGATGAAATCTTTTATTTGAGCAACCAATATCACTGTAAAAAAGACAAGCTTTCAGACCTGCAGGTCCTCTAAATTTCTATGTCTGTATTATATTAGTCTGGTAAAAACAAAGAAGATTCAATTCTATCAGTTCTGTTCTGAAAGAATGTTAATTTTGTTTTGGAATGCTGTTCATAGCTGATATTGATATGTATTTTACCTAAAGGGTTACAAATCATTAACATGTCAGTTTCTGAGGCAGTGTAATTAACATCTCTTAGACCATAATCACTCATTTAACCTCATCCTGCAAACATAACAATTCTGGCATTTTAAATTGGCAGGTTTGGAACATGTTTCGTCATGGTCCCTTCCTTTCCTAGTCTGCCATCAGCAGGCCTGTTTGCAAGTAACTAATGCCTGGTGCTGAGTAGCAGGCAAAAGCTGTCTGTTTGACAGAGTGCCCAAACACAATTCCAGAATTGGTGTAAACTCTTAATTTTGGAGAGTGCAGACTTCAGGAACTCAGGCTGCCAACTTACTTCTTTGTGTAAATAGATTCTCTGAACTCAGTGAACTCACCTGTTCGGCTGAAATTTCATGCTCTGTATCTGTTGAGACTAGAGGAATAAATTCACAATGTAATTTGAAAATAGATTCTATTTTAACTTGAAATTCTACTGGTTTCTATCTTCAAGTCTTAGGTGTTTTTTTCCTGGTAATCATATTTCACTTTAGAAGATGCTTTTGCCAAATGTTTCTGTGCTAAGAGTTACAAAGTAAATTATGAGGCTTTTGAGGCTCTGAAATAATTATTGTATAAAATGTGAGTTTAATTGTCATAATTATTTTTTTCTATTGCAACTATTCTCATAGGTTTTCTGTAGACATAGTATTTTTAAGACAGTTCTTTAAAGACATCTTTCACCTACAAATATTCAGATGTCTAATCTCAGTTCATTTTAGTGCAAAAACTTGGTTTAGAACTGACTTACAAGGCATATGATTTTACTTAAGTAAATTAGGTGATCTTAGGGGCTAGAACACATTTCTTGCATGTTCATAGGATTTTCATGTTGAACTTTTAATCTGCAGTGAATTTAATAAGAATAAATTGTTGATCTAAATTACATCAGCTGAGACTACAGAAACAGCACTGCTGGAAATCAGGCTTCATTCATGTCCATCTTACACATCACACCGGAACATATATAAACTATTAATGTCCATAGCTTTATCTATTAGAATAACTGCTACTCCAGAGATAAAGTAATTCATTCAAAAAGATGATTGTGTAAAACTTTTAATATTAGCAATATTAAATACATCATATCTATTAAAAATTATCTTGGTAAAATTAGTAAATTTAATTGCTTATATCAGCACTTGGGATCTTATTTCATTTGCTGTAGCAGATGTTTCAAAGCAGATGTCTTGCCTAGTCAGACCACCTGGAGAAAACCTAGTGTAGTATCCTTTTCATCACCTTTCTGTGTTACAGGTCAATTTGTGAGTAACCAGTTCAGTCTCAGAAGTACAACCCAAATTCCTGGTATGTCTTCTTTTCCTCCAACTCCCCTTTCCCTCCAATGTTATTATTACTAGTTTGTTTGGTTTTTCCTCCATACCACAAGGTTCTTAGCCCATTTTGGAAGAGACATTGACAGAGAGTACTCTGTTGGCCCCTAGACTGGAGGATTTGGCCCAGTACTGCTGCCGGTTGTGGTTCTCTTTGAATTACAGTCCTGAGCAGAAACAATGGCCATAAGACCTTGAAGATGATGATATGGCTCTGTATTGGAAAAATATAATTAATGTGTTGTTAGATGTGCCCTTCTTACATGTGTTGATTTACTTTTCTGGTACAAGTGTATACAAAACACTCTTATGCCATCAATCTGGATTAAGGATGAATGTAAATCAGATAGTTCTAAAAATGTTGCTGGTGTTATAAATGCTACTGCTACAGCTGATGGTAGAAGTTTTTTACAGATCAGGCCAAGCCAACGATCTCACTGTTGTCAAATTAGCATGCAGCATTAACGATACTTTTAATTACAGGGTATTGTAGACTGAGAATAGATGATCTGTCATAAAGCCTACTGGGACAAAGTTACCTTTTCTCTCTCCCAAGAAACACAGTTTTTGTAATACATCTGAACTCAAATTACGCATTTGTTCACATTCAGCATTTCTCATCCTATGGCCAAGCATTTTCTCCTAATCCCAGATTTATTAGAAGATATAAAGAGGGCTTTGGAGAAGGACTGAAATGGCAGTAACCTGTGGAGCAATTCCTGTTTCTCATGGTCTGAAAGAGAACTGTCTACACAAATTCACTGTGTAAAAAACACTGTATCTGTGTTTAGAAAAATTATGCTATTTACACAATTGGAACAAGTAATTGAAAAAGTACAAAATGCATCAGTCCAAAGGTAGACAAAGGTGATGTAACAATATTACTCTTTGGAAGTACAGTCACTGCATGAGTGGGAGTTTATATAAAATGCCTCTTAATTCTAAGATAAATTCGGCTGCTCAGTGTCATATATTTTGTTTTTCCTTTTCCAGATTACAAACCTTTTACAGTTGGGAGTATAACATCACCAACTTAATTGTGGAAAACCAGAGTGAAGTACAGACTATCCAAATATTTCAGGTAGTGTATGCAACAGCAGCAGTCAGGATGGCTGTCTGCAAAGGGCACCCATTTTTTGTCAGTTTAGAGAGAGTGTTACTAGCCTATGAAAAATGATGAAAGCAAAACCATAAGAAAATCCAACAGGATAAATACTAACCAGAGCAAGGGAAATTTAACATGCAGGCTTAAAGTTCAGAGGTAGATGTAAGAATTAGACATGTGGGATTCAATGCAATGAGTGATGGGATTTTTCACTGGTTTAATCATTCTATAATTTCTGAAGTATTTGAGATAATGATCAGGGCTAGACTATGAGTGATTGCCTGTTAACTGCAAGGCACTCGTAAGTGTCCAGGGACAGCTGCCTGACAGATATGGAGTTCTTCCTTTTGCATAGTTGGGCTGATTAATAATATTCTGAGGTTTAGATTATCTGAGATCAAGTGCTGATAACATTCTCTCTCATGTTTATATCATTTACAATCAGATTCGTTTCTTCCCTTTTTCTGTGAGGTATATCTAACATCATCCTTTAGAATGAATACCCAACGTTAGTTCTGAATCCATATCTCTCTCCTAGACACTGTCTTTCTTCTCCGATATGATAAAGTAGGAAAAACCTGTAATCCACAAAATAAATTCAGATTCTGGACTTGCCATTTGGGGTTTGCAGAAAGCCTTTACCAAGTTCAAACGGGGACTGATATCTCAAATTTTTGTTCTTTAGAAATGTAATTGTGAGAAGCAAACTGTGCACAATGCAACAAACATTATTTACATTCTGTGAGTATGTGTTTGGGCAAGTTTACCTGGGCTCTGGGGATTCTATGATGAGAAGCATTCTGCAGGGGGTTACAGAAGATAACGTGTGCATCTTTACATGGATCCTGGATTGGGGTGCTTCATTAGGCTGCACTGCTTTGATTCAATCCCTGTAAACTGTAAAAAAACATCCTTTCCATCTAGACAGAGGACAGAAATTGCAGGAGGGTGTGAGAAGTACCTTTGGCATAAAGGTGGCTTTGTCTGTATTCACACCAAAAAAACAGAAGTTTATCAGCTGAATTTAAGTGAAATCCATGAAACATGAATTGTCCCTAGGCCAGACACTCTGACTGAAATTGCCCCATAACTCTGAAAGATTTTCTGTGGGTAAGAGAGAAGAAGAAAGCTTACAATGCAGTAAGAACATTGAATAAGGGAGACTTTTTCCTTTTAAGGGATCTGAAATCTTTTGAGAAGGATTCTTAAAATAGTAGTTTTAATTCTGTTTTCTCAAATATGAAGGATTTAATTGTGTCTGGAGCTTCTAGGGTATGTATTAAGAACTTATTTTTTTCACCCCTACGGAAGAGGAAGAACAAAGATTCCCAGTGGTAGTAAAAGTAATGAATACTTTTTGGGGCTGACCAATTTTGGACAAAGAGTATATTAAAATGCCAGATGTTCACTAATGTAATAAAACTGAATACTCTGAGCATTAAATGGAGTAAAAAGTCATAAGGAAGTTTTTGAAAAAGAAAAGAATCATGGTATGTCCTTTATCAGCAATATAAAGACAGGGTTTTTTCTGCCCTGAGTTATCTTTTAAAACTATGTAGAAAAGAGAATCAGAATACTGAATTCTATTTCATGTACACTTGCCCTGATTCTCAATTGGTCATCTAGGAGTGTTGCTAGCCCAAGTCTTGCCTATATAGACTTCACTGACAGCTTCAGCAGTGATACTTATGGGGATGGTATTTCCTTCCCTTCCCCCACAATCTTTTTAAACAAAGAAAAAGTAGTCTTTGTTACTCATGACAGGAGTGAGATCTTTTCTTCTGAGCATTAGCACCTCAGTGCAGATAAATTAACTCATGATTGATACATAGGGCTTTTGCCTGTGTGGTGGTGCAGTTCTTACCCCTCCCTGCACTCCTTGTTGGGCTGCTTGGTGCCAGGTGTGATTCCATCCACATTCCCCCGAGCCATACACCAGTCTGTGGAGATAAGGACTGAATAACCTTGAGGAGCCTGGCTCCTGCCCCTCCCAAAAACCTCGGAAAAGGTTATAATGGCCCATCATCTCCTGATGGCCTGACACACCAGTGCCTGGGATGTGATCAGATGGAACAATAACAGGGTTGAATGTTATTCAAATTCTTGTGCAACTGCCCCAAGGCACCAGAGAGACCTTTTGAGCTCTCCTGGATCGCAGCGGCCTGTGACCTGCATCTCCCCTGAGCAGGGACACCTCTCAGGTACCAAAACCCTTCAGGTGTTGTCTGCTCCAGACAGAAGGCCAGGGTGAAGTCCCCCCGCTCGAGTCTCAATTATCGTCCGTTGAGGAATGCCAAGGCATTGTGAGTATTTGCTCTAAACTCGAGAGGGAAATTTTCTTTGAGCTAGCTTCTATTTCACCTGTTTATTGGGGGTGGGGTGGGGGGGGGGTGGGTACGTACCCTTGCCCTTGTTCCTGTGTGTTTGTCCCTTTTGTGTTCATTTTACCAAACCCAAACCCCTTTGTTTCTGTATGTATATGTCTGGTTTGTGTATGCGCATGTACATATGTGTATAAATTTAAGGTACCGTTAAGAAAGTTAGAGTGAATATTGTCATTTTAGAACCTGAATAAGTCACTTTTCTTTCTGAGTTATTTTGTACTGAGAAATAGTTGTTAGTTATTAATAAATCTAGATTATTTTTCTAAATCATTACCGTGTCAATACTTTCATCTGCGACAGCCTGTGACTAAGCCACATTTACACTCAAGAAAGTGCAAAACTGAAGTGGATTTGATCAGATGGTGCCTATACATTGGGATCTCTAGGATCAAGGGTAGTAAACACATAGGCTAAAGTCCAAATTCCCAGTGAGACACACAGAGAGATCATAATATTCATAAATACAGAGTTTAATTTGACAGAAAATAAAGTACAGGAACACGCGTGTACAAGCATACATGTTTTGTAACACGGTTCCGTAAAGCCAGTTGGTAAAACAGGATTTCTGCTATGGACACCAAATTCTATCTTCAGTCAGTCCTTTGTTAACTTAACAGCTCTCCATTTCATCAAATGGGGGCTGTATCTCCAGGAATTACTCTCACAAAAGGGCCCCCAGAATCTGGAATATTATTATGTTTCACTTTAAAGAAATTTAAAGCAAGGATGACTCACTAAGGATAGAAGTCTCTACCCTTAGCGTTAGGAAAAGAAAAAGTGTGAGAGAGTGCATTGAGTGCAAGAGACCATTTCACTTTCTCATACAAGTAAAGTGTGGAGAATTGTGCCTGTCCTTAAGCTTTGTGGTGAGTGGAAGCAAGGTCCCTGGTGTTGTGTTTGGATCTGCTTGCTTTCTGTCCTTCCTTCTCTTCTCTTCTCTTCTCTTCTCTCTCCCTTCTGCTATTGCTGTGTGCAGAACCCATACTGACATTAGAAGTTTACACCAATTTTTACGGAGCCTTTTAGGATTTACATGTCTTAATAAAAAGAGACTCTTAACCCAGAAGCCCTGTTTGGGGCCATACCAGCAGAGAATAGAAGATTGCTCTTAGTCCTTGTCTGAGTCAGGGGAGCGGTAGACAGCTGCTTCTGCTAGGAACAAAGAAGAGGTTCCAGACACTTATTAGCTTGGAAATCGCACCCAGAACAGGATCATTTGGCACTGGGAGCTGTCCACAGAAGGAAACTGCATTATCATGCCAGGGAGGAGAATTGCATGATCGTGGATTGCCACCCCATGGTCATCAAAGTATCGTGATCCCTGAGCTGGCATGGGGGTGACCAATTGACACAGAAGCATGAGAGACTGACAGACGATCAAGCCCCCCTGATCTTTATTGCTAACAGCCCCTTCCCAACTCACCCTTTGGCATAGCTGGGCAAACTTTCCTGTTTAGCCCTTGTAGCTTTGGATCTGCTTCAGCCAGATGTGAGTTGCTGTATTGCATGAGCACAAGCAGGGAGCTCTGCATTTAAGCATGGGGAGTCAAGAATGTTCTCATCAAGGTAAACTGACATTATTTACAAGGCTTTGATTATCCCTGCATCTTTTTGGTTGCAAGCTCAGATACAGCTGTGTTAAGAAGACTTCATGTTCATACAGTAGTGACTGACCATTGATTCAAATCCTATTAAAAACTACTAAAGAAAAAAAGGAAAATTGTTTAAGAAAACTGATTTTTTTTTCTACTCTGGGTTATTCCCACACAGAGTACAATATAGGGATGAGGAAAAATGATGGATCCAAAGTCATTCTTTGAATTTACTAGATGCAGAAATATTGCTAATTGGGGGCTGCTTCTGTACTGTTAGCAGCTGGTTTGTGGTAGTCCTACTCTGTAATCTTTGTTTCACCCATCACTGTGTCCCCCCAAAAAATAATGACCTATACATGAGCAGTAGTTCTCAACAGTGAAACCCACACTTGCAAATTAATGTTGCTTTGCAGTTCCACCCTTGATAGATTTTTCTTATTTTTCCAGTCTTGAGCACTGTGGTAAACACTAGAGTAAAAATTTACTAGAGAAGTCATGTATGATTCTCAAGTAAATTCAGACTCTGTCTTGGGTAACTGTAAGCAGGGCAAACAAAGTATATTTAAAACTCTAGTCTCTTCATTTATTTTAGTGTGGGCCTGATACAGTGGCTCTGCAAGCAAATGAAAAAGCTGGATTTTATATCACTAATATTTTATGCTACAAATATCTATTGTCTATGCTGGTGTGGTAACTTACCTTTTTTTCCCTTTCACAAATGGAATCTGGCTGTCTGAAATACAATGGATATTGGTAAATCACTGTTTGTCTGCTCTGAAGAAAATTACAGCAGTATCAGCCAACCTTGGGTGGAAAAAACTGAATGCTGACATAAAATTGAATGATATGCAAAAGTAGAAGATGCTTTTTCAAAAGCATTCATATGGAAATATTAATTAAGATGTATTTATTGATAAAAAGATCTCTTTAAATGTTGTTTTCCCACAGCACTTATTCTTAACCTGTGTTTTTGTTGAAGAAATAGATAGCTGCAAATACCATTTTTTTCACAAAGAGGAGAACATTATACAAACATTGTGTTGTTCTGCCTCATCAGTGGTCAAGATTTTTGCAAGTGTAGTCTCTGTTTTGGATTTTTGTGAACACTGAAGTGGAAAGGGAGTCCAGTGTGATTATGCAACTACCTGGAACATAACAGCTCCCTCCTATGGCAGTAGACTCAAAGACCAAGCTTGGGTAAGTGCTTTTATGTCTCTGTGCATCTTTCCCTTTCCTAAAAATGGGATAGAAACTTTTCCTCTGCTTGAATACAACAGGTATATTGTAAGGTACCAAATGCTCTCAAGATACATTTAGATTTGTGATTTTGGTGGCACTTGATGTATTGTGTGAGATTACTATTGTCAATGCCTTTGCCTAACTTAAGCAGAGGCTGGTTTGCTCTGTGTACATAGAATAATGTTGGTCTTAACATACACAGGTACCCAGGACTATACCAGTGGTGCCTCTCTTCTCAAGACAAAGGATTACTACATTATAAAGCATACATGCTTTTTAATCCTTTCCTGCAATCTCATTCACAGTCAGTGGTAAATGTGCTTTTAAGCAGTAATGAAAGAAGAGAGGGTAATTCCAGCAGATGGAGTGCAATATTCAAGTTATTATACCAAATCATACCTAGAATATTGTATCCAATTCAGATTATTCGCATTCAAAAAGAAAAGTTGTAGAAAATTATTAGACTAATCAGAGGTCTGAAAAGAAAATTGCATAAACTTAAAAATCATTATATAATAGATAGCATGAGTCCACTGAGAATTGGGATCCCCTAAAATTCCTTCTGATTCAAAACTTACTAATTTCTGATCCTTTAATTCTTATTTTCATGTTCCAGCCTACTTGCCTATATATAGACAAAGCTGATATGTTTAGTTTGGTCTGCCAGTTCCCTGAAAACTTACAAACTGTTGTTATGTAGACTTCAACTGGCCAAGGCATTAAAAGATATCTGAGAAAGAGCTCCAACAGATTTTGAGAAAATGAATGGCTACATGGAGAAGAAAAATTCATGTGTGTTACCTACAGCAAAAGCTCCAGGGTAAGGTTAACACATTATTCCAGAATGTGTACAGCTTGAAACTAACATTGACACATTCTCCATGCTTCACAGCTGGCAATTAAAGGATATTACTTAGCTGAAGATATTAGTTAGTGGTGGAAAGCAGCAGAGCAGGAGTGGGACTTGAAGGGACTGGGATATCTGCCTGGATGTTGGGGAATATGGGACAGAAATTGAGGGGGATGGAAGGTGCATAGTGACAATGGACTCAAACTCATGGGAAAAGAGGACACATGCATTTTGCTGCTCTAAAAAAATAAACCCTCTCTGTTGAAGGTGACACAGAAGAAGACTGTATATCCACCAATCTTTTAAATTCCTTGTTTCTAAACATTCAGTGGAGAAACCATCTTTCAATTACAATTTGCCTTTAAGGTTTCTTTTTTGTTGTCGTTGTTGTTCTTGGCTTCACACAATTCTGCCAGGGAATCGTCCTATAAATCTTTTATTCTCTATCTGACTACTTTATTTTAAGTCTCTCTAGGAATGTAGTAAAATTTTGAACTGAATTTAAGATTCTACTACTGCATTACTGCCTCTCTGCACACAGCTGGCTTGTACAAGAAGATTAAAATGCTATTTAATACATATTCTAAAGAAGCCTTATTTTCAGGCCATGACAGAGAAACATTTTGTCAGTGAGTTCAAAATGAAGCATTATTTAAGTATATATAACCTTCTGCAACAAATGCTGTGTAAGTGGCAAGCACCATAGTATATGAAGACCCATAGAAGACCTACTAGTATTTAAAAATTCTGCAATATGTATTTTGGGCAAGTAAAAGCTAACTCCAGCCTGTTACACAGAAATTCTGTCTCCAGAAGTAAAGTTCATTAATATACCAGGAGATACACTGAAATCTGATGCCAAACACCCTTTTTCTGGTCCTTTTAGGGCAACCCAAATAAATGACTGAGGAGAGAGAAGCATTATGTGGGATATATAGTACATGAGATTTGCCACAATGGATCAAACATAATGTTTTAGAATTTTTTATTCTTTTTATGCTCTGATCTTTCATAACTTCTTGGACAGTAACTTATGACATAGTAAATGAAAAAGAACTCTGATATAATTTTGCATTTTGCTACAGTTAAATAGCTTTAAATGTTCTCTTGTATTACAAGGAGAGGGGAGTAGCAACTCGAAATTAAATCATCTTCCCCTTTCTATCCATTATTTTCCATATTTTGTTTTCCTTGAGTGCCCTTGTTCCATTCTTTTCCTGGAGCGAACACCCATTTCTCTTCCTAGTAGAGTTGTTCCAGGCTCTGAGAACTGGTAATGAGATCAAAATGCAAGTAAAAGGTGTTAAGGCTGCAGATGGCCTCTGCAGAATGGGCTAACATGAGCCTTTTTCTCTCTGCTTTGTTTAGGTAATGAGACAGCACTGAAGATAAGATGCTGCTCAGTTTTTCCAAAATGACAGGAGAATCAGCTTGTTTGTGAGAGAGGAAGTCCATATCAGCCCCTGTGGTTATCTTGATGAATTTTGTTAGCTTGGTCCTCTGGCTATGTAGAACTAGTATGCAGCATATGTTAAAATATTCATACACTGAGCGATAACCACCTTTCAGGACTGATGTGAGATTGGCTCAGAAACGTACAGCTCTTGGCCCTTGGTTCATGTTTCCTTAATGCTTGCTGTTGGCAACTGCTCCCATTGACAAATTTTCAAAACAAACTTGTAAGCCAAGATGGCTTTTTCCTCCATGACTGATAATTTTTCACCCACAAACCTTGGCAATTTTACTTAACAGGTAAATTTTATTCATCCCTTCTAGTGATAATTCTCTGTGAAGGAAAGGGAATACATAATTTAGTCTGGTATATTTGTCTTGCTAAAATTCATTTATTATAAAATGCATGCCAATGTGTCTTCTCAGATATCAGTATCATTACATTTAATAATATAAATGCTACTTGTTTTGCATAAAGGTAATAATAAATTAATATGCAGTTAGCACTTACGCTCTTTAAAATATCATGATTACTTGGGAAAAACCCCAACTATCTATCTCTGAAGAATAATTCAGATTAATTTATTCCTTCAAGTTTAGGAGTCTGTGACATGAACATTAACATTAAGGTATTAGCAAGGGTAAAAGAGGAACTGAATATTTATGGAAGCAGCAGGAAATATTTATACGATAATAATAGAAATGGGGGGTGACTTTCAGAAGGAATATAAAACCAAAGTTACAAGGTATAATTGTGTTATTATGGTATATATCTTCAATTCTCCTACATATGATCACACCAGGGTTTTCTGTGTCATTCTCTGAGGTAAGCTCTTGTGGGAGTCCCACTGAATCTACTCCACTACAGCAATTTTCTATGACTTGCAGCTGGAGTTTCAGATTTGCACCCAAGTACACCTTTAGCAAAAGCAACCACCTTGGCAATACTAACTGATGCACAGCAGGACTCTTCTTTCATGTGTTCACTAATTGCCAAGTAAGGGAATGTTTCCTGAAACACAGAAATAGGAAAGGAACTATATATACATTATGCTAAGCTGTAAGTTATGGGCAGAATGAAATGAGACATTTTCCTGTCTGCTTCTTCCTTGCACCTCTAATTCTCTTGAGCTTTGTGGAAGCATAAGAACCTATAAGGGTCCAGACAAGGACTTAGTTTCAGGTTCTGGAAATCAAGGTGGAAAATTCACACAGAAAGTGAAAATACAGAACAAGCAAACCAGTCTGCAAGCCAGAACCATCTCTGAGGCCCACACTGAATGAAATCAAATTTTGCTGAACACTTCACTCTTTGCATGCATTATTACCTCATTTTTTTTTCTCAGTGCTCTATGCAGAAGCCTTGACACACATTCCATTGCCGATTCCATTAAAAAATGGAGAAATCCTGAGTTTATCAAAAAGGTATGAAACATGAAACATAGAACATTTTAAATATTCTGTATTAAAAATTCACATAGTTTCTCAAATGTTGAATCATTTACACCTTCATCCTTTGCTCAGTATTCTCAAACTAAACGCATTGAAGGGCCGGGACTATAATTCTTCTGCCTGGCCATTCTGCCACTAACTTTTGTCTCATTTTGTATTCAGGTCTCCAGCTAGGGCTCTGGAATTTATAGGAGTGCCTCTTCAAGAAATTCCTGTTAAAAAAAAAAAAGATCATTTTGTGTTCAATAACATACTGTTGGAGATTTGTTCCCTTTTCAATTCAATCTCTGATTTCACCTAAAACCAAATCATATTTCAAAATACAAGTGGAAAAAAAAATCAGCATGTAATTACTAATGGCAGGTTTTCCCTATATTTTGCAGCAATGCCACTTATTTTTCTGTGTCATGGAAAAACTGAGTTCTGTAGCAAATTATATATTCGGGGAGAATTTGTAACATCAGTATGAAACTCCTGGAGAGTCATTTGGAAAAGACCCATTAAGAACCTTCTCTCTTGCATTTTTGTTGCTGCTTAAATATTCTTTTTCTATTTAATTCCATTATGGATGTTTTCCAAATTCAAAGGACTGGCTATAGGACTTGTAAACAATCCTCCTAATCTGAACAGCAGTCTACATGATTTTTGCTACTTAGACAGTAAAGATGGAAAGGCCAAGTATTAAAAAAAAAACAAACCACAAAACAAAACAAAAACAAAAACAAAACAAACCTACCACAACAAAAAAACCCACAACCAGGCCAAAAAGGTAGTATAGCTTTGGTAATCACAAGGTGGGGTCTTAAACTAAAGAGGAGTCTTATGTATTCCTAGTGCCCAGGTCTAAGTGACATGACCAGCAGGCTTTTCCTTTGGGAATCAGTGATCTCATAGCTTCTTTACCATCCTTCACTAGTCTTTTTCCGGCCAGCTGACATCACAGTCATGCACTGGGAAGAGATGTGAGGTGCAAGATCCAAGTTATTTGAACACAAGCCATGACTTCATTCACCATAGTCAGTGATGACACTGGTTTTGCTGGAAGTACAGCTTCAATAGCAACAACTTCCCCAGCACAATACTGGCACCAGGATACTTCTCTGTCTCACCTTTTCCAGATCAATTATCACAGGGTCTTCCCTCCATTAAAAAGACTTTTAAAACCTTTCCCCAAAACTGCCCTCACTAGGTTTTCTGTCCCTGTGCTGCAGGGGAGATGTGCATTCTCTCACTGATGCCTGGGATGCTGCTCATACACTTTTATATGTCTTGCACAACACCTACAGGACATTATATCTCTGCTACTGTACAAGACATAGGACATCTGATCAGTGAGGGTGTAACAGAAACTGCTAAGGGGTCATTTACAGCTGATTTTCAGAAGTTTTTTCAGAAAGAGTTGTATTGACTCTAAGAAAATGGAGTCATTTTCATGGTGAAAGCACAACCTAGCAGAAAACTGTTCACTCTGTGGTAAATAATGCCAACTGTTTTTCTATTGTTTTTTTGACATTTATTCTTAGATTAGATGCAGGAAAGCTTGAGGAAGTTTAGTTTACACTAAGCTTTCCTCACTGTCACTCTGTGAAACTGTGTAATCTGTTGCACTACATAGTGTAGCACAAGGCCAGGATTAGGCTCTTCAGAGTTCAGCCCAATCTTTTACTTTCATCAGTCTAACCTAAGCAGTAAAGAATAGGCACCTGTCCATCACCTGAAATAAAACTATTATGTATTACAGCTTCATTTACATTTAATTTTAGAGTTTTATCCACAAGTCTACATTCTCTCTACAGCAGTGCCCATGTCTGTATTACTACCTTTGCTTCAAATAGATTTTTCAGTTGGGTCAGAAAAACAAATTATGCGTCTGTGTTTACTCACCATGTACAATGGATTTGTTGGTGCAAATGCTACACATACGTATACAGCACTCATCTGAAAACTTAGAATGCATGGACCATTTGTGTATTTTCATGGTGTAGAATGGCCTGGCAACCTTTCCATTACAGAATAAAATATTGGAGCATTTGTCATCGTTGCATGGCTTCTACCCAGCCTTTTTTTTTCATTAGGACATCGGTACACACAATGTTATTGGCTGTTGTCTGAAATTGGAACATTAGTTTACCCAGTCACCACTGTTCATTTGTGCTCACTGTGATGCCTGTGAACATCAGCCTTTCCTTACAGCCACTGAGGTGGTTGATGAGAAATAGATGAACAGACAGTTAAATCAGATAATCCAAGAGTATATAAAGTATCTAGAAAAAAATGTCCATACAGTTTTGTAAGATACTATACTCCTGTAAGAGATAGCAGATAAGACCTTTTTATCTGTTCAGTCACAAATGGCTGACTGTACAACTCCGAGTGTCCAGGCCAAGGAGGAAGGCTGCCAGTTTCTCACCTGGCTGCAGCATGCTGGGAGAGGTGAAAGCTTTGGCAGCGGTAATATTGTGTATTCCCTGAGTGCAATTGCACAGGTCTGGGAGAAGATCAGAGAGAGTTGCTCTCTCTCAGAGCTCTGATTGGCATGAGTTCAGCCACAGTTGCACACACCACATTTTCTTCCTCAGTAAATCAGATGAGACCCTTTATTTATTTGTTCATTTGTTTGTTTTCCATTACCAAGTCCATCAATGTAAGACCACAAATAAACCTGTGATTTAAGAATGAATGTGTTAAATCTTGTAGTACTGGACTTTGCTAGCATTTCCTAACCTGTTTGTTCCCAGGTCATGTCATAGGGATCTAATACAGACATACCACAGACCCTTGAAGAGCTTCAGCTTCTGCTCTCTGTGCTCAAGCTTTGCCAGTGTAGCCATCTGGGCACATGGGAAGTTGTGGAGGGTTATATTACAGTTTCCTTTTTCCTCTGTACTATTCAGAGAGGCTTTTCTCTTTTACTGCTCCATCTTGCCTTGCCTGGAAGGGAAATCCCAGTTCTGGATGAAGCTGGCTTACTCCTCATTATCTCTATTTTAATACATGCACTTTTTCACAACAGAACTATAAACCTAGTTGTGTGGCTGAGCTCCAAAAAATCTAGTTTCCCAACAGCTTCAAATGAATGTCACATTTTTATGAGCTTTTTGGCCCACCTTGAACTTCAGCATTTTGACAGCTATCTACGCCCTCCTGAAGCCAAAACAGCTGCATGTTGCTATTACATGATGATATTCCATCACTGACTAATGAAAACGAGCATAGAGATGAGAAATGGTATTCAGACTTCTGGTATTCATGTTATCAATGATGTTGCTGTAAAGTGTTGTTAGCAGCTATATAGATTTGCTTTCACAGAAGCAGATGCTTTGGTTTCTTTCCTCCTTGCATGAGTATGGAAGCCTCTTTATTCGCTTTCTGGTGTGATCAAGGGCTCTAAATGGGTCTACATAGAGCTGTTATAAGGCACTGAGAGTTATTAGGCTGATAGCCTGGACTGGCTGGCAAACACAGAACAAAAACCCATCCCTCTGTACGGCAGTCAGCTGCCAGTCTTCAAGGGGCTTTCATAGTGTTCTTTCAACTACATGGAAATTATCTGTTCTGCAAAATGGACTGTTCTCCTGAAGGATTAAGCAGCTTATCATTACCACATAATTTCCTCAAAGAAGAGCTGGCTCGCTGTTCCTTTTCATGCCATTAATGAGTTACTTGAGCCAAAAAGCACAGCTTGTAACTATGACTACATTACAAACATTTTGTGAAGATTCCTCTGATCTTCTCTAATAACAAAATAGATAGACTTTGACCTGGAAGGATGTTTTCAACAGTTGGCTAATAAGTCTGCCTAACAGTGTGAATTTGCAACATCAGCACTTCAGATCGGCTTCTGCAGCATGCTGTTAAGATAGCCATGAGGTGTGCGATCGTGTCTTCTTGATGTCTACATAATCCTAGATACTGACTCATGCTGAAGGGTGAACTGTGCCTATTGTTCATTTCTCAGCCTTTAACCTTTCTGAGGTAGGACTATACACTCTGTTCTGATTGCCAGAATTTAACTTGGAAAAACAAAGATCTACTGGAGCCAGATGAGGATTATCCCAGGTGAATACTATCAAAATAATGTAGCAGAACTTAACACTAATTAATTAATTATGATTGATTTATACTCTTTTCCAGGAATACATTTTCTAACCACATTTAGTTGTTATGAAGACTTGGACAAAGTTTTAAGTTTATAGGTTTGTCTTCTCCTAAACCCCAGCATTTTAAAATCTCCATATTTATTAATAATGTGTCATCCATCACCATAAAAGCCATATAGATAATTTATATAGCTTTTCCTGGAGGGTATCTTTGTACTGTCTCAGTTTTAGCAACTTAATCATTTTTTATGAAAGTCTAGTTACACGCTAACGTGTTATGGAAGGGAAACCTGGAAGGTGGTCTTAGACAATCACTTTCATACGAACCTTTTTGATGAGAATTGAAGTATGGAAGTATGAATAGGAGAACATTAAATTAATTTAAAAGCAAACAACAACAGTATTTTTAACACAGAATTACAGAGACAAGGTTTTTTACAGTTTGAGTCATCACATGAAACAAATTATTTTTTCTAGATATTTGATGAAATTTAGTCCTGGCGGGAGTCTAAGATCCAGGCTCTGATGGCCTAAACTGTTCAGAATTACTAAACCCTTGTGAATGTCTTAATCTTAACATCCTAGGAGAAACAACTTTGATGTCATGTTTATTACTCTATCTGATCTACATCCATAACCTGTTCCTGCAGCTTTGGTACAGTAGCCACTTCTCTCGCAGACTATTTTAAGCCTTCATCATCTATTTAACTAGAGACTGAGTGCATAATAATTCTGTTCTTTCCTCTTCATCAAAGCACAAGAATCCAAAGCAAAAACAGGTGCAGTTTTGCTGGCATCAGGCTGCATTGAGCTATTTTTTTTTACTAAGCTTCTGATTTTGAAAGGACAGATCATGAAAATTAGTACAAATGAATGACTATTCCATCGCATGCATGAAAAAATCCTTCCATATTTAGGTACCCTTCAATTGCTGAAAGATCAAAATAGAGTGGCAATGACAAGTGGTCATGGAGATCAATTGAATCAAAGCTACATGAACAAGCACTTGGGAAATGAGATGCAGCCAAAGAACAACAGAGATCCTTTGCTGTTTAAAACATGAACAAAACAAAGTACTTCTTATCTAAATACAGATTGATTTATCTGATACTACTGAAAAGTTCTTTCTAAGCTGTATTACCGTTTGACTCTCAAGAATATTCATAACAGTGAAATATAGTGTTTAGCACTATCTTTGCCTTCTTTCTGAATGCATTTCCATGAACAAAACTTCATTTTTAGTCCCAAAAATTCTTCTGGTCCTGACATCTGATGACCTTTTTGAAGACAGGGAAAAGGAAAAGAGGACCGGTCTAGTCCCAAATGATTCACCAAAACTCTTGTTGATGCATTCACTAAACTTTCCAAGGCTCAAAGATACCCCCTCATGACCAACCCTCCATTATAGACAAAAAACACCCACAACACACTTATACTCTTTGACGTGAGTTTCATGGTCTTGCTGCAGGTGCATAAGGTCAAACTGTGTCAGAGAGGCTTACCATCAACAGCCTATTAAAGATCAATTTGTATCCAAAAAAACAACACAGAAAAAAACCCACTTGTTTGGTAAGCATTAGCAATGCCACGAAATAATTTCTTCAATATTCTCAGCAAAAATGATTTCTACATGACTCATGATGTTCAGATTTTTACAATTCCTTTTGTTTGCTTATTTTTACAACTATTTGCTGGACTCAACATTGCAGGAGAAGTTCTGCTTTAATGATTTGCAAGTTTTCCAGTTGTTCTGGCTCAGAAGTAAAATTTGAAGAAAATGCACAGTTCTATTCTGCAGGCTCAAAACCCTCTCAAAGTCAAAGACAAGGAGTCCCAGCTGAAGTTTCAGAAGTATTTCAGATCCATCTTTCAGTAATTTACACGTTGATTCTTTATTTTGAGCACTTCAAGATTTTATTTTTATACAGGTGATAGAGCTATCTAACCATTTCCAACACTAAGTTAAATGACATTATTTTTGTATAATTCATTGCTGAACTTTTGTCCAGAAAGTGCCAGCACAATGTTGGGAGGCCATGAAATTCAGCTCTGCTCCAGGGAACTGGTGGGACATCATTCAATGTCCACTGAAGCCTCTTGGATTATACAGAACTATGCCTCTTTTGTATCTATCTCAGCAGTCCTTCCTACACTGACAGCAGTTTTTTAGATTGAGTTTTCAGCAATTTAATATCCCCTGCTAATGTCATTGAACTTGACAGAAATCTTAACTATTGTTTCAGAGGACTAGAACTAAAATGATATAAAAAACACTTGAAAACAGCCTCTTAATTCTTCTTCAAAGCCAGAATTCTTGCAGGACTTCAATGAAATGGAAGTTTCTTGCCTACATTTCCACATTACTTATTTAAATGGATGCCTGGTGCATGAATGTTCTTCACACTATGATTCTGTGCATCTTTGATATACAGTCATTTTGCTTGGTGCTCTGGTGCATTCTGGATAGTCATTTACACCCATACCACAAGGATGTGTAGCAAACTGTCTGATAAGATATTTTGGGTGGGTTAAGTGGCTACATAAGATGCTAAACTCAGCAAAAGTGGGGCTTACTATATTGCATTGGTAACAAAGGTTGATATCGGATAAATTGAGTGACACAAAGTGCTGGCTGGTCTGGCTGGAGTGAAAAGCAGATTCTCAATTTTCTTGTCAGAAATTCACAAATCATTCTGTAAGCAAAGGAAATAATGAAGCATGATTCTTGTCATGCTACCCCTAATTGTTCTATTCTCTGTACTCATCAAGGTTGATGGAAATTGGACAGTAGATGAAAAGCCTTTGAGCCAGGGAAGGAAGGATACTTAGTAGTAGTCAAACATGGTGAAAATATATAAGTAATTGTCTAGTTAGGAACTTTGGTCAAGAACATCTTGGTATGACAATATGGGCTCTTCACACACAAAAAATGCTTTTTAAACTCAGGACCTCACTGAGAACTTGATTTACTGTTTGGCTTAGTATTAAAATCTCTTTTATCATTCACTAAACCACAAAAGAGAATATCACCCAATCTATTCATATGAAAAAGCTTCTAAAAGTAGATCTGTCATAGTACAAGTTTGATTTTTTCCACAAATATCTTCAATTCCCTGACATGTTACATTTTCTGTAAGAAAATGTTTTTTTCTTTCAGTAATATTGTAGATCTGTTTCCTTTTTCTTTTTTGTGAATAAAATCAAAAAGTAGGTAATTTCTAGATTTGCATTACTTTTACAATAATTTTCTGGCATATTTTTGTAGAGCAGTGTTTACAGGGAACCAGGTCTTGCTAAAGTGTGTGAGAATACCAAACACTAAAATCCATCTGTGAAATTTTGCATTCAACTATCACAACTTTCCTTTGAATCTTTGAGATATCCAAAGATTATATTTTATGGTTACTAGGGGAGAAATGACAGAAAGAGGAGCAGGATGATGCTTTCAAAAATATAATTGGTCCCAATATGTAAACTTTATCCTAATGTTAGCCAATAGAAGTATCAAAAGAGCAGGAAAGGAAGTACAAAAATGCAATTGTTAGAATTGCATTTCATTATAGAAATAAGAAGAAAATAGATCTGTTTGAATAGTCTTATAATGTTTTTTGTAGTCATGTCAAAAATGAAGCTGTTATCATCTCATGGGAAGAAAGAATACTAAAACGTTTTGAGAGGTAAAATTGACAGAATTAGAGAAATTAATTCACATCCTGACAAAATACATTGCACGCCATTGAAGAAAATGTCCTTTATCTAGCTCTACAAAATGCTATCCCATGGAGACTTTCTCCAAACTTGCAGCACCTGTTTCTGTCTAGAAAAACTGGAATTACAGACCTGTTATCATTTTCCATCTCTTGGTTGAACAGATACTGTGTGTACTTCCAGTCCCATTTCTGCCTTCAAAGAGGTGACTGTGCCTCTGTTCTGGGAAAGGCATGTCCCACTTGGCTCTGAGCTAGACAAAGGGCTCCAGGTTCAGTTTTAGCAAGGTTTTACTATATTGCTCACAGAGAGGATGCTTAAGTGGCTCTTCAACTTTTTGCTTTCATCTAGTGCTCTGTTTGTGATCTAAGAGTATGTTTTCAAAACTACTGAGCTACCTCCAATTGAGTTACAAATAACTGCTCACTGAAGTGTTCATTTCTTAGTTCAGCTGAGACAGTCTCCTCAAAATCTTCGCCCACTGATTCTACTGCTTTTCTTCTGCATTAAAATGATACATCAGCATGTAAGCAACTGCCTGCTGATGTAGGAGTGCAGCAGGAAAAAAACCTCTGCTATAAATCATACTAATAAATATGCACAAATATTACACATAGAGAAGACATGTTTTGATCAGGAAAACAATGCCTATTAAATGAGGTTTATGTTTACTTTTCAACCAGGATGCCATATAAATTATTTTACCCTGAATTGGTGTTCATCAGACAATTGTCTTCCTCTGACCCCATTCTTCCTCCAAAGTAAGTAATCTCATGGAGTTTACATGGATTTTAATATGAACTAAGATAACCAGCTTGTCAGGGAAGTTCCAAAGCTTACCAAGATGACACTCAAGCGACTGGGTGAGCTAGCAATTTCAGTACTTTCCACTGGCAGACTTGACTTCATGGCAAGAAAGATACCTAAGTTAATTTATACCACATTCATGAACTGAAACCTGTCATTGTATCTCTCATGAGTTTCATGCATTTATATTCATACTATGTTTACCTCTTTCCTTCTCTTTTTAAAAAGAGATGAGTTATTTTTCTATCCAGAAAGTGCAACTGCACAGATGGACAGTTTTTCAAGGCATTGAAATGCCTTAATTTCTTTGCAGCTGTATCTCTACATATGCTCAAAAATTTGAGGTTTCTGACTTGGGTACAGTCCTGCAGCATTTCTAAACAGATATCCTGCCTTCCTCATTATTTACCAAGTCAATGGATTTCAGCCAGTGTATCTCTCATGTTTGAAGGAAATAGACAACAGGGATTCTCAAAAAGTAGCTAAGGAAATCCGGCCTGCTTCCAGTTTGCCTGTTCACTATACAGGGATGCACACCCTCCTGGAAGGCTGAAAAAGACTTTGAAAACAACTAACCTATGTTAATAAAATGTCATCATTGCAACTAAACAGGCACGGGTTTCCTTTAAGTATGAGAAATGCTGCACAAAATGAACCATCCCATTCATCTCTTAGTTACTCTTTGATGGGTGTGTCTCAGTGAGTTCTCTACTGAAATCCTGATAACACCTGGAAAAGGCAAACACATTTAACTGGAGATTGTACTGTGCTGTTCTCACCAGCAAAAGGTTGCTGAACTTTGAACAGGCAGGATTTCTGAGGAGATGCAATTAAGAAACCAATTATATGCAATGAATGATGGCACAGGATTAACAACTTAAATGTAAAATGTGGCTTTTTTATGACCAGAAAAGATCCTGTCCTCCTTCATTTCAGAAAGATGGACGTGGCTTAGATGTAATATGGATACAAATATTCATTACGATTTTTGATGGATTTGAAAAGCATAAGCTGAAGGTCCTCTACTCTCGCACAGCAATATTAACTGGATTAAATGGAAATCTTCAGAACAGATAATATTAAACTGTTCGACAAGTCTTCCTTCTAGGGGACTTACTCCTGCATTTGTCTTAATTATTAATGTAAAAACCCTACAGAAGTAGAATACATCTTTTATAAAGACTAACTATAAAGAATCTGGGAATTCTTCAGCAGTTTTATGTTAACCTCAGAAAACAATTTTAAAGAATACATTTCTTCTATCATCAGAACTGATCATATCTTTTCCGTGTAACACAGAGGTTTGTGTCTGTAATAAAAAGACAGATATACATAACCCAGTACTAACTAAAAGTATATGCAATTTTGTCAATAATAGTTCAGTGTATCCCACAGTCAACTGTATTTTCTTGTTACATATTTGGAGAGAGAAGATAGTTTTAGTACAATGCAATGGACTATGCTCAGGAGCTGCAAAACATTTTCCATGAACACTGTTCACAAGATTCCATTGTGTCTCCTGTGTTTTTCAGATTTTTACCTTTTAGATCATCGCTACCAAACAGAACTTCACAGTTACTTTAACCCTTAAGTGTCCTCGGTGTTAAGACATGCATCTCAGCTTCCTACTGTACAGGTAGAAAATTAGATACTTAAGAAATCAGCTGTTAAAAAGGGTGATTTAAGTGAGGCAAGAGAAAAAAGCCCTTTCTGAGCAACCATGAGATGAGACAGGACTCACCCCTGCATACTGAAATATTTTAGTTGTGACAGTAACTAGTTTCTCAAATGGGGTTTTGCAGATTCACATGCTGAAATCCTTTGTAAGTTGTAGACACAAAAGAATCATAGAACAGCTGAAAGTCATCCAATTCAAAGCATAACACAAATTTAAAGTAGCTAAAAAGTGTTAACTGCTATGTTTAGAGGACCATCTCTAAGAACTTCTAATTAAGATAATAACAAAATAATAGTTGACTTTCCTTAAAAAACATTTTTAGCAGCTACTTGGGCTAGTGCTTATTTCAGTTTTTTAGTGAGAGGGGATTATGCCTTTCAAAAGAGTGCCTAAGGTAATACATAATTCTGCAGGAAAACCTTCTGGTTAGTGCCTTTTTGGATTGCTTAAATTATTTTCTTGGATAAGATTAATTTCTTGCAAAATTGATTCTAGTGAATGACTGCCATGTGCCAATTTGTGTATCTATTCCTGTAACAACGAGAGGTTTTGAGACGCTGAAGAAACAGAGAAAAAAACAAAGCTAATACAGACTATTGGATTTTGTAATCATGTACTTTCAGCTTTCCAAGGAGAAACTGATCATCTTGTGCTGTTGTAGCCTAAGGCCAAAATTCGTAAATTTAGATGTGTAAGGTTAAGCTGCTAAATCTGTATTTATTCTCCTACACAAAAGCAGTTTCATTTCTACCCTCACCTGCCAGCTTTAATAGGCCATTTACTGTTCTCTTCAGCTCAGACATTTTCAGGATGGATTCATACTTTGTGTTAATATATCCTCATTAAGGTAAGTAAGGCTACACTAATTTTCAGGGCTTAGAACAGGCTATAGAATGTACATTTAAGGTTAGATGTATCTTAACCTTATGAAAAACTAGTATTTTCCTTTTCAGGCTTTTAATGTATTTGTTCTCACTTGAATACATCACTGGGTCAGGTGTGGCTTCTCTTTCAGCAAATATACATTAATTCTAATGAACAGTTGGCTAGTTCGCAAATTGGCTGTCTACATGAAACTGCAGTTGTACAAAACAGTCACTTCATGACTATGTGAGTGGCAAGAACACCAGAAAAGAAGGGTAAGGGTGTACCTTGATGTTACGGTTCTGCCACATATGCTATATTAGTACTGATAAAAATAACAAACATCTTGTTTCTTCAACACACACACAAAAAATCTGGAGTCAAAAGTCACAGCAGTAAAACTAGCTGCAATGAAAAACATGAAGTGCAGTCCTATTTTCAGATTTGGTGCAAAGTGACAAAGAAGTCTCACAGAGAAGTTGAAATTATATTTTCATTAATCTAGTGTGAGTTTTTTATAGATAAACATAGGTGAATATATCCCCTTAATCTTGTGTTCCTGTGGAAGTGTTCTTCCTGATTACTCTTCTCTGGTAAATTTTTCAGTAAAATTGCCAGTTTAGGAGTTAGAGTGATCTGTTCTGGGTTGCTTTGAAAATTTGGAATTCACATCTGAACTTAATCCCTATTACACAAAGAATAGAGAAATCTAATACAGTGTTACATGTCAAAGGGAATTGCTTATTGGTAGTGACTTAACATAGCTTCATCACTCTAAACTTTTCTGCCTTTGGTATATACAATATGTGTTGACTCCTTGAGCTGCTTTTGGACTACAGATAGGTTGCCCATGGCAGTTTTCAAACATACAAGTCACAACTCAGAAATGGACCTTTTCTGATATAAATAGATTTCAGCTAAAACATCATTTAGCATCCTGACCCTCCTGCATTCAAACTACTTAAAGCAGCTTTGAAAGTCTTTGCAGGCAGATGCTACACATCAAGCAGTATGCAATGGTGTTTGACCTGTGCATTGCTCCAAGAATAGCCATTGTTATAGGATGAGTTATTAATTTCCTGAGGTCTCTGGGATTGAAAGTGCTTATTTACTTGAATGGTATCTTGATTGCTTCAGAGTCATAAGTGTACCCAAAACTGCCTATTTCTGTCACAGTCCATCTGTTTAGGACCCTAAGGACTTTATTAAGTATAGAAAAATCTGTATGACCCCTTCTTCTAGCTTTGGCCTGCTGGAATTCACAGTGGATGCGTGAACATTCACTTCTCAAAGAGGGAAGCCATTAGCTGTGCATGCTGATCCACTGCTTCTCTCACCAAGGTTGCTTCCATATTTAGGAAAGTTCATGGGGTTACCAGAAGCCCTTCTTCCTTCTGTTGTTATGATCATACTTGTTTTAACAGTTGAAAGGCAAGAGGAAAACAGTCAGAAAGCAACTCTGTTCTTTTCACAGACATCTTTCTCAGAAAAGAGGAAAGTCTGCCATTGTCCCGCATGCCCCAGAGATCCTGAGTCAAAGGCTCAGGTGGCAAAATTTAAATTTCTTACTAAGCTGATTTTTTGGGGCTACATTGCCCCAACTCATGAGAAAGGTGTTGGTTTCCCAGGGTTGACCAATCTACATTAACACATAAATGTATCTGAAGCAGTATGTGTGCTTAGTTATACTAACTGGGGGTTTAGCTAAACCTTGTGTAAACACTGCTCTTTCCTCTGTTACTGCAACATATGAGCTGAGGTATGCTGAGCTGACAGAGGCACCTGCAGCTACCACTGGGTGATAATGTCCAAACACCAAGAAACCAAGTACCTCAAACAGCAAGGCTGGTATTATATCTTTCTCTTTGGGGATTAAAGGTTTGTCCCTTCCTGAAGATCAAGCTGAAATTGGCACAGTGTGCTTATTTCTTCCTCTTTCTTCAGTTCATTGGGACAACTGTTATGGAGTTACAGCTAAGACCAGACATATTCTAATGTACAAACAAGTTAATGGGGAGTACACCCTTTGTAATTACATTTTCCTTATTTCCAACTATTATTAAGGCACAAGCATGTGTTAGCTTCTAAATAACAAAAACTATGCATTTGCAGTAAGAAATGAAATTGTGAATCTTGCATAATGGAAGAAGGCAATGTTATGTGTAAGTAATACAGATGGTGTTCATTTAGGTCTACAATAATTGTGATATTGAACTGATGGAATTCTTATCTGAAATCCTTAAGGAAAAAAGAAAAAAGAAAAAAACCAAACTTTTTTTCACAGCTTTATTACAGACAGGAGTCACTGTAAGGTTAAACACACCACAAAGGATATTAAGCATGATCCTACTGAATGTAACTGGAGAAATTAAAGTCATTGAGAGTGCAGTGTGTTTCTATGATTCACAGTTCTGGTGGACTTATTTCTGGGCTGAGGCAAGAGCATGTAAAAGCAGTGAAGGCACAGTGATGCAGGACAACAGCCTGACGATGCTGGATCACTGGAGGGTTTGCTAGCCAGCATCTGTCTCATGCCAAAGTGCTTTCTGCTGTGCCATTGCCGCTACTGTCAGCTTTTTGGCCAAGTTAACTCTAGCTCTAACATGCCCACATGATTATGTCATCTTATTTTCAAGATCCAGCCTGTTTATAAGCATTTAGTCTAATGGCACAGCATACAGCTACTTATCACACTGTTTGAAATACCATCCTTCAGCAGAAGCAAAGTATCTGATCATCTACTTGTTTGCAGTCCACGGCAAACCTAAGACTGAAAAGTGCAAACTGAACACCGAATGGTCTTTTTTATAGAAGGTCTTTATTTCTTGGCAGTTTAACAGGTGTGGTAAATGCCTGAATGTATTCTCAATGGATGCCTAGGAATATACAGTGTCTTTGACATTATTACACAGTTTCCTGTGAATGAAGAAAGCTTTTCCATGTTTCTACTGTATTGCAGTACTGTATTTTGCAGTATTGCTGGACTATAAGTGCCCAGATGGTGCTGGCATTGTTTTAAGACTGAAAAGGTTTACAGGGTGTGAAGTTCCAGTAATCTTGCTATGGGAAAAAGAGGTTGTAATTTTCTGGTGATGGGCAACTGTTCTAAAATGGTAAAAACATATAGCATGACATCATAAAACAGTTTAAGAATGTAAATAAATGTGACTTGTTTCCAGAGCAAAAAAACCTCTATACAGAGTCCCTCCTGAACAGATGGTTTTAGGTCATTAACTTAAATGTCACAAGGAGAGTAAGCTTCATAAACCAGTCCAATAACAGTCCTGTAGCAAGTAATGTTCCCTACTCATAAGTAAGTGCTTGTAGCATACAAAGGGAGGATCCTGTCCTGTTGAACAGGGCTGGCAACTGAGCAGTTAATCTTGAGAGGGCTCTGTGGACCACAGTGACTTTTCTTTGGTTCCCATAAATCTGTAGAGCCATAACAGTGACAGATCTGTAAGGAGAATTGGGATATGCCTCCAGAGTTTTTCTAAATAACACAATATATTGTAACTCTTTTCAAATAAATGGAGTTTTTCACTGGGGATGGCATTTTTCCCTCTCTTTCCTATCATGAGAGGTGGTAATAGCCTTTTATCATCTGGTGTAATAACAATATGAGGAGAACTGCAACTCATCAGTATTTGCCAATGCCTTTCCCTCCTGTATCACCTCTTCAGACTTTTTATCTCTATACAGGTCTTTGGTTGAAGATTTGCTTTGTTTAGTTACACTTCAGAGTTATACAGGGTTTTTGGACACATTGTCCTAAGCAAGACATTTTGATACTCAGCTGAACTGTGAGAGAGACTGATCAGAGAGCAGCTCTAGCAGCTCAGCTTCCAGACTTGAATTCCTTGTCCCACAAACTGCCTTGGACTTCAGCAGGAGCAATTTCACACACCAGTCACACTACAAACATCTTTGTTCTTTCAAAAGATACCAGTGCCAGGAAGAAAATCTCTTTTTCTGTCTTTCCTGTGTCACAATTTAAAAAGAACACATTGACAATTAAGTGCCAGTGCATGATTTATGAGATCTGTTTACCATGCGGCAAACCATGTAAGTGTACCCTCAGGACTGGGATACAGGTTGTTTGTATTCCTTGTGTATCCAGCAAACTGTTGGTCAGTACCCATTCACATTAAAATGCCTTGAACTATGCTAACAAATCTTGAAAATATGTATCCTTAGCAAGAAGGGTGGTCATATGGTAATTTAAGTGAAGGATGTGGCACTAGTCTCCCATGCTGGATGGGTTACAACCTAAATAGCCTTCAGATACATATATCCTTAAGCAGAAGTCAGTGGGGTGCCTGTATGTACACATGTTTATTGAAATTAGAACAAGAAAAAGAGAAATATAATATTTCTTGGAGATTGTTTTCTGTACATTGGGAAAAAAAAAGTAATCTGTTTCTTGATTGCCCACTGGTTTTGTGTTGGACAACCACATGAAATTATCTGCCCTACATGGGACCTGCCCAGATATTCCTTATGAAAAAAACCTACAGAGATGGTTCAGGATAAGACAGACTCCTGCTTCAGATCCTGAAGCAAGGGATGGGAGACCAGCCCCTGTGACTCTTTGGAAGTAATCCCCCAACAGCTGGTGAATGAGCTGTCTGGCCTGGGGCTATGGCTTGGTTTCATTACAGCAAAGAAACAGTCCCAGAAGAAACTTGGATTTGGTAGAAAAAAATCAATGGAAAAAAATGTTCCAGACACTTTCTGTGCAAGCAGAGGCAGGTGAGTCCAAGTATGTTTTTAAAATATCACACATACTCAGAGAACCCATCTATCAACACCTCACCAAGGTGGATCAGCACTTCAGCAAATCTCCCTCACTCAGCCTTTACTCGCATGCAAATCAGCAAAACCGCAGCAGATGATAGCAGATGTGAATCCAATGCACGGCCTTTGCCTGAGGATCTTCTTGGGAATTGACCTGTTAGATGTCATACTTTGGACTTGGGACTCACTGTTACTATGCTGCTACAGCACAAGCTAATCATGCACTGCCAGCATATAGTCCCTGGCTTCTCTGTATCTCTGTGATCCTAGGACAAAACTTTTCTTTCTGCCCTAATCTGACTGTTGGGGTTGCAGGATCAGGAAGAGGCCAAAGCATGTGTCATATGGGCCTGAGAGTTTTGGGAAATTGCAAGAAGTTGCATACTGTTGACCACCCCAACACTGCTCAACCAGATGAATGGAGGTGCAGACAAGAAGTGAACTGCTTCTCTGTCCCATAGCCAACCATAAGCATAGAGCTTAAAGAGAGCTTAATAAAGTCTTTGCCAGCAGCGCTTCCTATTATAAAGCTTTCTCTTCGTGCATGTAACATACAGCCAGGGCTCAATAAAATCTATCTGTGTACTCTGTTAATCCAGTAGCAATGTAGGATCATTAAGCCAAGGCACTCCAAAGCTTTATGACCTTTTAATTTTGAAAGAGTAACTGAATATATGCTCAGTTCATTAATCTTTTAAAACGTTAGTATCTCAGTCATGTTTCTGCAAAATGGGGACACGAGTCATAATTCTTTTTTTCTATTGCTTTTATAAAAAAAGAACAAAAAAGCTTTCAATATTAACTGAGAAGAGACAAAGAATAGTGACCTCTTGGTGTCAGGGCAGGTCAGGTTACTGTGAATTTTTATGGTTGTGTCACACTCATAAACCCTATAAAAATCATTGTTTATAAGAGAAATGTTAATACCACCTTAATTCTAATGACAGTAATATGGTACTATTGTTTTCTTTGCTAGTTAATCTGCTGGTACAGTAACCTGTGCTGTCCTGGGAAATTTTATACCTCTTGGAGAAAGGGGAATGAAGGGGAGTGGGGATGTTTTCTCTCATGGGTATAAAAAGAGCATTGGAAACTGGATTAATGTTGGCAGTGATTTCACAAGCTCTTTAGAAAATGTTAAACCAATTGTTTTCATGTGCTAAGATATGTGGCTGCAGTATGCCTTATTCTGTGCCTTATACTCCTGCATCTTACCAAGTCATATCACTACACAGGCAGCTGCAGACACAGCTCTTTCACTCTACACCTTCTAATTTTTGTTCTTGGCATGTATCTCTTGGATCTTCTGGCCAAGGTCACCCAAGCTAAGCTTTTGCCATGTAGTACGGGTTTCTGACAGACACAGTGCCTTGCTCTTTCTCACAAGTCCTCAGTGTGCATCCACAATTCTCTTTATTATGTGCTCAAAATGCAGGTTTCTCAATCTCTGTGCTACAATAAGAGCTGATGGCTCTCAGCAGAGTGGCAGTATCACAGGCCAAGATGCACCAGGGCAGTGCCTCCTACAGCTGCCATGCCTCAGCCTGGGAATAGCACCTCTTTGACCCATAAAAAAAGGTTTTCTGACTAGACTTTGCCCCTCCTACCACCCTCAGATTTCAGGGCACACCCTACCTACTCACGGGCATATGCACCATGGCCATTGTGGAGCAAACTGAGACTTGGACGGCTGAAGAACAGCTAAGCATTTAGGGTAAGGCATAGCTTAGTTTCCTGAATAAGTGGATCAGCAGGAGAAGGAGGGAAGTCTTGTCTCCTTTCCTTTTTCATGTGTTTGCCTACTTGTATCATCTTTTCAGAACAGATGTGTCTCTCTTGCTGTTTCCTTTCTTTGCATGCTTTTCCCATTCTTCCCTTTTGCTCTCTTGGGCTTTTTTTTTTTTTTTTTCTTTTGTATATTATGCACCCATTTATTTCATACTTCCCCATACTTCTCCTGACACGCTGCTCATTTTTCTTCTTCCACTCTTGAGAGGTGTCCTGTTGAGAGCTTCAAAGACAGTGTGTAGTGTCAAACTTCTATATTTTGGTTCCCATGATCTTCATGGGGAGCAAATGGGCTATGACTTACGCTGTGCAAATCCAAACCTAGAACAGTGGAAGAAAAAGTTGAGTTTGAAGGCATTACTACTTCTGGAGTCCTGGCTCAGAGACAAGGAGGTATTGGAGGCATGACTTCATGGAAGTGGCCTTATTTGCACTCTGGGGAATCATCCATGGGTACCAAACTATATGGCTAGTTTCTGTGTACACTGTGTGGCATGAAAATTCATCCAACATGTGGAGAGTTTTTCTGTATTCATAAGAGTGATTCATTTCTGCAACACACTGGAGGAAAAAAGTGTAATGGACACATCGTCATCTGCAAATAAGTCACAAAGCTGGAAGATATACCCGGGCTTCTGGTGGCCTACAAACAGGTCCTTATTAATCAGGGATCTCTGAGGAAAGCAGTTAAATCTCATACAAAGAGTCCCTGCTGAATGTTCATGTGAGGTAGGTTTAGTTAAAGCAATATAGGCATTTTGCTTCAGCAGAGAAGTTCAGGGTTTGGGGGTTTTTTGATTGTTATTTCCTGCATTGTTCCACAGTGCATGTATCTATTCAGCTTCCTGCTTGCTTCATTATGACAATGCCCCAGGCTTTCTTGAGCAATAGGTCAGTGAGGCTTGGTACAGTTTCTCATAGGATCAGGAAGAATCTCAAGGCTTTCATGTACCCCCCTAAGGTAAATATCTCCATAGTGGTTTCAAGTGGGTGAACTAGTCATGGCTGTTGTTGTGCACTGTGCTCTTTCAACCAAGCTTTCTTTATTTTCTTCCCAGCAATTATTCACTTTAAAAAAAAATTAAAAAATTATTCCTTTGCAGACAGAAATTTACACTGTACACATGTACAAAAATGACTTGTTCCTCCCAGTATAAACAACTACAATCTGAAGTAAACTGGCAGAATCAAACTCAGCCTGTTAGTAATTATGTCTCTTTCTCTCTCATGCTCAACCCTAGACAGATTGGGGGGGGGGGGGGGGGGGGGGGGGGGGGCAGGGAATGTTGAGGTTCGCATTCACCTTGAAATTCTGCCAAGCCATGCTCCTTTCATAGCAATTCTACAACATGAAGTTCTTGACCCCAAAGCACCACCTGAAATGATGCTCTACCCTACAACTCCTTCCAGGGTGCTCCTGTCGGTATACTCTGTTCATGCAGGAGGTCCATCTTGATCTTGCCACTGCTCTTGAGCACTACCCAAATTTTGCTCTGTAGCTGCTAAAGGCAGTGCTTTGATATGAAAGGAGGGTATACTAGTCAGCAGCCAAATTACTGAAAACTGTCTTTTCTGCTGAAAAAACTATATCAGGAGTAAAGTATGCTCCCACACTATAAAAACAAATAACCCTTTTTAATATCTTAAATGAATCCTGGGGTTAATTCATCACTTAAAAAGAGCAGCCTAAGACTCCAAATATTGTTTACCCTTATGAAAATCTTGCACAAGAATCTTGCTCCTGAAGACTCAGGTGTCAATTTATAGTTGATGAATTTTATTGCTGATGAGTACATGCCTTCCTCATCAAAATGCATTACCCATGCAACAATAGAGGTCTTTGTGTAACTGGTCTTTGCTATTTTTTTAACAGGGTAGCTTTGAGCTCCAGTTGCTGCTTTTGGAAGGAAGAGAAGATACTTTCATTTATCATTATAAATAATCTAAGCCAGTGGTCTCTCCCACTAGCTGCCTGTCTTTGTCCCTAGCTACCAGAGCAAGCTAGGCTCCTTTTTCAAATGTATATTTCTGCTTGCTTGCTTTCCAAGTGAGAAAGATAAATAAGATTTATCTACAGTACTGAAAGTCAGAGGCTTGATCCCTGCTACAAACTATTGGCTTTTTTTCTTGCAGTTCAGGAGTGGAGGAGAAGAAGCCTTATAAGACACAACCTTGTTTTCATTAAATGCAGAAGGAGAGGAATGTACATTGTTTTAGTCATTGCAGGGAGTTGAGGAGTAGACTGGGTTGGGAGGTGGGAGGACTATCATAATTAAAAGGACTATCATAATTAAAAGACTTTTACAGGGGACCACTATACCAAGCTGTGTTGCCCCTGGAAGTGCCTTCACCACAGACATGGAATCACATGTCAGCAGCAGGAGGCAAGGTGGGGAGTGAGCTGTTGCACTGTCTGATCCCCTCTGGAGCCAGGGGACAGCAGGGGACACAGGGAGGACAACACAGCTTCAAAAAACTGTGGAGCTGGTCCATACTGCTGAGATTTATGGGAAGTAGGTGTGTGCTGTCCTGTCTTTTATAACTCATCACCAAGAACCTCTGAACCAACTGACATGCAATGGGTACCGTTTCAAAGGGGAAAATCAAGGTAGTATTTTGTTACTTTTACATGCCCCAGCTCTGGGATTTGTTACCATTTAAACTTAGATTAAACCAGAAGATAGCCCTGAATCTACTTGTGCCTGATGGGCCATGGAGAGCTGAACAGGATGGAGACAGAGGACCTTTTCATATCATGGAGCCATTTCCCCAATTAACCCTCAGTACCAACATATTTTTTCACCCTTCTGCTAAGGCTAGCTTTGGTATTATTTCAGCCTGTACACCTCCTGGCATGTTTCCAGTTTAGGAAACAAAAAACAGCCTCTATTGTAACATAACATTCTATGGTAAATCACAGAGTTGCGACAAACAGAAATAAAACTTAGAAACTGGGGGGAATCTTTCTGGCAGCTCTGGTTTTTTTCCAGATGCTTAGTTACAGTGGCCGGAATTCACATGTACAAAATTTCCTATAATGCTTTATTGTCTTGTGTTTTCCTGGGGGGTGTGGGAAAAAGTTATATATATGACAGGGAGTATCTGGCAAAAGCCCTACCTGCTAGTGGTGATCTCAAAAGAAATCTTTTTTCTTTGCCACATACAGAATAAGATAAGTCTACATTTGGCCTCTGCACTTTCTGCAATGTTTTGGCTGAGAAATGAAGGATTTCCTTCAGCACAATAAGAATGCACAGTTTTTCATCTCCTGTGACTTAGGTATTATTCACTGGGTTATTGATTTATTGGGATGGGTGAAGGATGAGGGCCTGAATTTTTAATTTCTTCATCCGGCTTTTGTTCCTGCATAGACTGGAAGAGGTCTTATTTGGAAAACTTTTCTATTAGTTCCAGTGAGCCTACAGTCTTTCAGTGGATGCTCTGCCTCCCACTTGGGCTTCCTGATCCCCTTAGGTACTGAAGGCCATAATCTTCATTGTGCTGTGTAATGGGTATATTCAAAAAAGACAGTATTTTCTTGAAAAAACACTCTTGCTTCCATACATACTATTCACAAATATGTTTTGTAGTGTCAGGTGGGAATATGGATATAAACAGGTCCATTCCAAGTTTCCCTGTAACAGTACTGGACAAGTTTTAGCATTGTCACACACTCTTATCTGTGCTTCAGAAGGAAAAGCAAAGAGTAAATACCCCACGGTTGTGGCAAAGATTATAAGTGAATGAAACTGGGTAGAGATAGTACTTTCTAGGAGCTAGTACGACAAAGCTGGTTTTATACAGTTGTGTATCTATAGCAGCTGATGAAGCAGGATTATTAAATACCTTGTAGGATTAAAACCTAAAGGAATATCACTACTCACTGATTACAGGTCCCTTATTCAGTTGGGCGATAAGAACTAGCATGTTATTCTCTACATATCACAACCAAGCCTCTGTTATTTCTGATGTAAACTTCTGGCTCTAATGCCATGTATTGTGTTGGCCAGATTGCTAACACAATGTGACCGGCCAGGAAACAAGTTGGTGATGAGGGCTGGGGAAAAGATATAAAAGAATGTATTCTGCACTTTAGAAAGTGGATGTTGTATTGACTTAGTCCAACTGTTGGTATTAATCTGTAGTCTGAATATTAATCACTTCTGAAACAGACTTTAGGCAAAAGCAGATGACTGACCGAAATCTGTGTCAAAGGAAAGCTCCACACAAAGAAAAAAGGATAAACAGATAAGACAAACTTGGAAGGGAAAGGGGAACATGGTACATTCAAGTCATGTCTCAAATGAGCTTGGGAATGACTCCAAAATGAATGTAAAAACATTGCTTATTTGTCTGCAGTCTGAAAAGTACCCTGGTTGCTCACATGACAAGGCTAGATGCTGGCATGTTAAATTTTGTGCAACTCCTCTGGTGCCTTTAAAAGTCAAAAATGTTGACTTTTATTTATTTTTCTAAACCGAATATCTATTATGAAATTACTGTTGTGCACTTGACATTTTTAAACTTATTATCTGATTAAAAAATCAGCAACATCTGTTACCCTGCACTAAACTTCCTGTAACTAAAGATGCACAAGCCCTGGAGATTCAGCATTACGTGAGATAGATTTGTTTAATATGATTGAACATAATTGTGCATGTAATGTTTTAACGTAATATTACTCAGCAGATGTGCAAATAATAGCTGGGTTATTTGCCACCAGCCATATGCTGGTGATGTGATGGCAGAAGCATCGTAATACTTGGCAAGACAAGTTCATTAGACTGAGTGACAGTACCAATGCACTGAAACTGAGATTTGGTGGTGACCTGGGGACACTAATGTGTGCCTTGAGGACACACCAATGTCTTAGTCTGTTAGAGAGTATATCATAAGCTTTCTTGCCCTCTGTAAGAGATCCTGAGCACTACTTTCAAATAGCTAGTAATTTCACTAAAATAGATGTTTAACATGAGTCTGTTGTGAAACCCAGGACAAGTTTATTGCACAAAACATGAAATACAAAGTGAATACTTGATTATCAGATGACTTTGGATTGTCTCATGAAGCTCATTAGAACAGAGTCACAAAATTCAGTTTTCGTTTATGAAAATTCTGGTCTGAAATATATTTCAGACATGCTTCTATTTTAAAGAAAGTTCTGTTATTTGAGATTCTGAAGAAAACAGCATCCCTAGTTACAAGAGATAATTGCTGTAAAGCTGAGAAAATGCATTGATGCAAAAGAGATGGCCAAACTCTAACATCTCATTCTTAGTGGTCTACATAAAGAAAAAACAGGCAAACAAACAAAACAAACAGCTACATTGCCAGCATCTGACCTACCTTATTCTAGTCCCCTTTGGCCAAACATAAAGGAATTAAAATATTCCTGAATATTCAGGGACTAATAAAATTAGGCCCATGGACTCACAATATAATTTGGGTGTCTCTGCATTTCTGATGGTTTTAAACACCCTTAAATCTGACCTACTAATGGTCTACTGTTTAAACTTTGATCTTGCAATACTGAGCTAAATAAGGTATTTGCTCTGATAGAGTATGCCTTCCTAAGGATTAGGCTTCCCTCTTTTGTCTTGTTTTGAGAACACCCTGGACTTAATAGTAACTGACATAAGAACGTGAAATAAGGATGTGTGTTTGTATGGTGGACTGTCTCAAACATTTTATACCATAAAAGAGAATATTGACTGCTGTTAGGCTGGGGTTACCCACAGTGTGTGTTTGAACCAGTATGCCAAGGACAGCATTTCCTTTGGCTACACCTCCATGGCTGCTAAACCTTTCATCTGTGCACTTAAAAGAGATATTTGATGACAGGTGGGTAACGGAGTAATAGGGGATAACAGGGATAATAGATAATGGGGATGACAGTTGTTTCTTGCAGAGATTTAATGAAGTTGTGCTGGCTAGTTCTTGGACATTTCTGAAGGTCTGGAGAGTTAGCCAAAGTGTAAGAGCTGCTGGCTGTTCATAACAGGAATAGAACATCCTCTACAATAAAAGGGCATCCTCAGCATGACTGCAATATCCATTATTATTATATAAGTGCTTGCAAACTGAAATCACTCTGACTATGACAGAAAAAATCCAAAAGCCAGGAGAAGTAATCTCAGGCAGAGATGCTGCCCATAACCAGACAGCTGTAGAGAGTATTTCTTCTTTGGCAAACATGATTCTTTTCATGTGGTTAAAGATCATAACTTTGTCACTCCTCCTGAGAGCTTATGAAGGTGTTAATTACTTTTGTCATGTGTTCAGAAAGCTCTAACAAGCCAATATCAATGAGTGTGATAGGGGAATGTGACAGCTGCACTATCAACTGTCTTTTCTTCCCTTCTTTCATTGTATTAGTCTGCTAAGAATGAATTAAATTTGAATTTGAATCCACACAACTTTTTAGAGCAGAGAATGATTTGAACTTTATGTTGACAGTGGGTTCAAGTAATGACTAGATTGCAGCAACAAATTTATGCATGTGCATCAAATGCTTCAGCACTGAGTGTTGTAGTCAGAGGAATTCTCTATGCTTTTAAAATTAAATAATATAGCTCAAAACGAGAAAGATTCATTATGGTTATCTAGTTTAATCTCTTGACTATCATCAGCGATGAAATTTTGTCAAGAGATTTTTAACACCAAGGAGTCAAGTTAGACTATATATGGATATCAATTCTATCCCCCAAATCTTATTATTTTAAGAGTGAAAATGAAGATATTAGCCTAGTGATCTTCTTTTAGTGGTAAATTTGAAATTGTTCTATCATTCAGTTCCCATTTCCATAATGGATATCATCTGAGAAGAGTCTGAACATTTTAAATCTGGATCTGCGAATTCGTCATTGAGGGGCCATTCAGGAACAAGATATCTGCCTCAAGGATCCTTTATAGACGGGATGCCTGTCTTGGATCCCAAAGGAGTACTGTCTGGATGCAGTGCTCCCTATGGCAGCTTGAGCAGAGCCTGCCAATCCGGCAGACAGAGATTCATGCAGCTCCTGAGTTCCCAGAGAAAATGTTCATGGGTCATTCCGTGGTCTTATGAGGTCATGTCTTCATTACAGGCTGCAATTCAGTGTGCTGGAGCTCCAGTGACAGCATGTTTCCAAAGTCATTTTGCTTTCTTTAGGCACTTTAAAACCAGGACACTATTGCAAATGTTTGTGTTAGAAAAGTATGACCTTAGTTTTTCACATTTTGTTCTCCAGTAGACTGAAGTGAACTTCTCCTTACTGTTACAAGGTTTAATAGAGTCACATTTGCAAAAACTGGAATTATAGTAGGTGCCTACAGACCAATATCTAGTGTGACCCTTCAGTGCCAGAGCTCTGCTTCCTGGGCAAGAAAGGAGGGCCTTACCGTCTCTATCTATCCCTGGTCCATCTCCAGGATCACTGTAGGAGAATGAACTGCTGTGGTCATGCAGTGGATTTTGCCCTATTGTAGATCCCAAGTAGACTGTCATGGCTGGAGAAGACGGGATCTATCTTGTTCTGGGAAAAGACCTGCAACAACATGCTGCAACGACCTGCCCTGACAAAATCATCTCCACTGCCAGGCTTGTCTTACTTCTCAGCTTACTGGTGGTTACATGTTTATGGATGCCAACCAATTGCATTCAATGGGTCACAGCTTTTCCAGACAGCCAGTTTTTAATATGAGACTTTCAGTCCTTTGGGGTTGTTAGAAATAATTTATCTTAATAGCGTAAGTCCAATAATGTATAGAGGAAGTGTTTTATGCAGCACGGCTGACTCTCCTTAAAGAGAGTTCACAGCAGAGTACATGCTTCTTTGACCCTCAGTTCTTCTGCTCCCTTAGACTGGTTTAAGCCCATTTCACAAGTCTTCTATATATCCATTTGGTTTCTTCCCTGACTATCCATTTGGACAAGCAAATTAATATTTCCTGTTTAATTTCCAAGCAATTTGATTTTCACCTATCCATAAAATGGTAATTGTTGGGAATACCAGTCTTGTTAAGCACATAAACCTTAATGCATCACATACTGTGTAACTTCTTTAACATAAAAGTTGAAATTCAGAAGCACTCATAGTTAGGAATTCATTGTATGCAATCTTGGTCTCACAGCATATTTAGGAGGGATAGGCATACAGACAAATGCAGTTGGCTTCTTGTTCATAAGAATGTGTTAAACATGTTTCCTTCCCCAAAGAAAAATTTCTGGGTTTCATTTAGAGTGACAGAGTTCTTTTATCCTGAAAAGTATCTATGCTGGGAGGCTGATAAAGTTATGATACTCTCTATGCATCCATTGAAGTGCCTGGGGATTCTTGTGGTTGAAAGGCACCATATAAATTTAAGATATTATTAGTATTACTTCTGCTAATAATAATAATTCAACCCCAGAATAACATTTACAGTTGAGTTATTATAATCCCCTAAACAAATGGGTTTATGCAGAAGCAGAACTGCTGACACAAGCCTCCTGTAACAAGACAATGCCAGTAGGCATTACTATAACTCAAGCAAGGGCTAGTCAAAATGATACAGCCACTGTGTTGATGTGTTGTATACGATTGTGAGTATTGGTGCCAGCTGTGTCATAAACCACTCTCTGGAAATAATAACTCTGACAGATAATGGAAATGAATCAGCATTTTCCCCTTAATCAGAAGCCTGACCATACAGTCTCAATATTCGGTAAGGAATATTTTCAGCTCTCTCTCTCCCTCAAAAAAGAAAAGTTTCAGTGAGGTTATGTCCTCCGTTTAATAAAGTTGGCAAGCTTTGTTTTCTCACACCTTCTGAAGATCTGCATGAGATACCACTTTAGCAGAGGATAACAACTATACAGGGAATAGCAGGCTGTTTCCACTTACTAGCCCTGATTGCTTCATGACAGTGATGCTGGTAAGCTGTTCTGGAGCTGAAGCCCCAAGCTGTAAGTGCAGGAGGGACTCAAAGCAGGCTTACTTCGCTAGGTTACTTGGGGTGGGAGGCGGGAGCAAGGGGTGGTTCTATGGACATACATGTTACACTCTCCCTTTGGCTCCTGTTTTAAGAAAGGTTTTAGATTTAACTTGGCAATGCCTTGAGAGCTTTTAAGCTCTCTCTAATGATTGCCACACATCTAAAAGACAGTAGATATCCTCAATTACAGTTCAACAATCAGGACATGGAGTATTTTATTATCTGACAATCAAACTCAGTTGTTGGGAGTTTTGGAAATTGATGTCTTGAGTGAAAACCCACCCCCCACCCTAGGTCAAAGCATGTCCTAGCCTGCATGGAAAAAGCTAGATACATTACGCTTCCTGGTTTTCTCACAGTCTTAGTTTTGTTAAGACTGATTTTTTTTTTTTTTTTTTTTTTTTTTTGTGGCTTACAAAAATTCATGTTTCATAAATAAGGCTATTCTGTAAAATAATCCTAAAATTAATTTTCGTTACATCATCTCTCCATAAGCTTTAGATTTTTGCTTTGTCTTAAAAGGTTTATTTGTCTCTTTCCTTTCAAAACCCAGATTTTCTTACAAGGTTAAAGTTAACATATCAATACATTTACCAAGATTTTGGAAGCAAACAGAAGTAAGTTCTTTTTCTATCATGCTCATGAATAATGTGAACTTCCCCAAAAATTTATGCAAATTTTTTCATTAAAAAGTCTACAAAATTTTACTTTTATCATGTATTTCTTCCTCTGTTTTTTTCTCAGCACCCCTATCAAATATATTACCCAAAGTCTCCCTAGTGTTCTGAAGTTATATTGGTTTTTTTGTACAGGTGCAAAAAACCATAATGTTTTCATTACCGCTAAAGGATACAAAATTAATTTAGTCTCCAGCATGTATTACCATGTGCCAGAAGAGATAAGTTTTTAAAATGTAAGGTCTGCCTGAGAGGTAGTATTTGTTTCTTTCCAATAGATACAGCTAGAATAAAAACCAAACTTTCAGACTCAGAAGTCATTATAAGGGTAGTGTATTGGTCAAGTAATAAGATGGGAATTTCTTAGCATCATACCACTGCCTTTAAGAATTGTATTGGAGCCAGCTGCAGTTGGATTCATCAATCAGTGGCGTGCACACAAATACAGGTCTGTCATCAAGAGCGTACCTCTTAAAGAGCTGTGGCATGAGTTACTGGTACAGAGGAGAAAGCTGTACCAGCGAAGGCTGCAAAGTTATTGCTTCTTGGCTAGGATGTCCCTTCTAAAAGGAAGCCTGATATGAGACTTTCCCTGCAGAATTTATTAGGAGGCTTTTCATCAAAATTTGGAAGTTTGGAGTTAGAAAAGTCTTATATAGTGAGTAGGTGACAACACCTCAGATATATACACACAAGACAACAGGCCAGTTAGTAACAAACACAACCCCAAAAAATAACACTTTAAAACCCAGATGGTAGGAAAGGGCAAATTGAATTGAGTACATTTTTGTTATCAGTAGGGTGCATGTGAGCAAGAGACAGCTGTGGTACTATTCCATATACAAAATACAAAAAGAAGAGGGATGCTAGAACTCGTCTGGGCACAGGACACAGGAAACACTGGCACATTTTGTAAAGTCTGACAAACCTATTGTGTACATTCACATGTGCAAATGCATGTGTAAAACTAATTTACAGAACTGTCTTTGAGATTGAAGTTAGGGCAAGATTAGAAGTCGGAGAAAATGGTGTGATCACAGATTGTCTTGCCTTTGCTTTTTCTGCAAGCATACTTCTGACTCTGCTAATGTACCAAAGCAAAGAGGCTGCTTGTTAGAACACTATGAGATATCGTTTCCTCTCTTTTATAACTTCCACACAAAAAACCCTACCTGCCCTTACTTTCCAAACAGAATATGGATTGGTTATTTGTGCCTACACTTCAAATTTCTCCTCCTCCAACCTTTTTTTAATGGAAGTGAAGGCAGAAAAACTGCCAAATAAGCTATGTTGTCCTCCCCTTAGTTTGCTGTAAGTGAAAAGCCATTATAGTTTTCCTGTTATCTCAGCAATATGTTGCCTTTCTATTCCTTGTAAAAGCTGTGTATTTGACTTACACTGTGGGAGAGAAGGGGGAAAAAAGATGCTTTTACAGGGTATATTTTTCTGTATGGGCAGGCCAAACTGCTGTGATAGTAGATGAGCTAGTCAACTGTTCCCTCAGTCTCTGCCCATTGCAAAGTGAAAACCTAAATTGCAGTTCCCTCCTGATTCCCTGTGGAAGGTGATATCCATCTGGAAGATTTGGCTTTGGACAGCAGGAGAGTTCATAAAGTTCATATTAAATAAAGATCTGACTTGCTGTTCAAATTGACTTGACGGTATGACCTACTCCATTTTCACCTTGAGTTTTTGCTTCAGGGGTGCTAATTATTTTCAGAATAATGTCTAACAGCATCTAGTATTGATACAGGTAGTTGTTTAAACTCCATTCATCCTTTAACTGCTACTGCATTTTAGTCCGTGGTACTGAAAAACAGTGGATAAAGGTTATCATGAGCTAGTGAAAGATGTATAGGGAAAATTCAGGCTGTTGGTGTTACAACTCATTTTCTAAAATTAGTGGAAGTATTGTTCCAGTGGTCACCCCAAGGGTCCAATGACAAATGTTCAGTAAGCCTAGTAACATTGTCAATGCCCATGATCCACAGCATGGCTGTGGAACAGTAATATCAGTGCAGCCTTTGATAATTGATATACCTCTTTATAAAATCTCACAGTGTAGATGGTAGTGACATTCAGAGTTGAGAAACTGAGGACTGTAGATAAAAGCCAAGTGACCTGCTCCAAATTGCAAACAGGGGAAACTTCTTGGTCACTGGGCAGCTTAATAGGCACAGCTTCATAATCACAGGATCTTTTGCCTTTCTCTCACATTCCTCACATGGCTCTCCCTTGTCATTAAGTATGGGAGCTGTCACTACTATTGTCATGCCTCTCCAATACTGGTTCTTGCTCCAGATCTGGTGCCCACACCATGACACTGCAAATTCAATCCTACTGAAGCCATATGCATGGGTCAGCTGGAAAATCCTGATTTCCTGCCTTTTCCCCTGCATAAAGTCCTGTATTGCACCTGCTTGGAAACCTCTGCACACTCCTTCAAGAGAGTATATTCTGACCTGCCCATTAGGTGGATTTACTGATCTTTTTGCTAACTTGTCCAACCTTGTGCTAAGGACTATATGGTTAATAGTCTCTGACATCATGTGTTTTCATTAAATCCAGAAACAAAGTCTCCTTAAATTCCCTCCTGTATATTAGACTCAAGAACAACTTTCAAGAGACATCATCTTGGAGGAGGAGAAGAGGCAAAACAGAGGGGAATGCAGATGACTGTGGTCTATTAAAATTATTTGTACCAGAGTGATGGTGAATCTCCTTCTGCACTTTCTGTCCATTTTGGGGAGGGTCATTCTGTAGTTGAAACAGGACAGACATAGGTCACTAGTTTTTAGGAACAGAAGCCCTGCCTTTATAAATTATCATCCCTACAGCAATCTTCTGTGCTTAAACAGAACAACTTTTAGTCAATGGGAGATTTATAACATACTCTAGGCCAAACAGTGACCCGTGAAGGATGCTCTGTCTTACTTTAATTTGGCATCCAACCAAGTTGTGTCTGCACTGTTACTGAGAAACCTGTAACCCAGACTTTTTTGTCTGTGCTTGAATGTGTATGAGCACACACTGAGCTACTTGCTAGTGCTAAGCATCACTTGAGACTGAAATATCTGTGTCTGTATGATGATACATGAGTGTCTGAAAGATGTCAAATCCCTAATCAAATGTCTTTTGCCTTGGGGGCTGCCAGTAACCTCTCTGCAGTATTACTCATTCTGGCAGGTAGTTTTCCAGAAGCTCACAAATGCAGGAGGCTCTGAAAAATTTGGAGATGAAGAAACTCCTCTTTTATCCAAAGAAGCAGCATCTGGATCACCATTGTTCTGGAATGCTTTGGACTGGCTTTCAGCAAATACCCCCAGAAAAAGGCTAGACCCTCAGCTTTTGAAAATTATGGCATGATGCTGTGCTTGTTATGATGAAAAATAATGTTTCTTTATGTAGATGGAGGTCTCTTTTATGTTCTGAGAAGTACAATGTGCCTTAATACTGCAGGCAGTGTTTAGGAGGAAAAAAAAACTGAAGTAAAAATACAGGTTTTACATATATGCCCTTGAATAATTATTTTTTTTTTTTTAGCCTGTGTCATCACACTATGCTTTTATACTGCAGCTTAATATACACATGAGAAATTTCGGGGCTGTTGAGCATGCAGATTTTCCTAGGGGATGAGCGCAAGGTTATTTAGCACAGGTGTTTCTGTAATTGTACAACACTCCCTATTCATATGCCCAGAAGCTCATATTCCCTTGTGAATGATGCTGTTGTCTAGCATTAGAGCACCAGGCTCTAATAAAAAACATAAATAATATTGCTTTACAGTGACCCCTTCTGTGAGTCATCTTTCATTTCATGAATGCATGCATCTCAGGGAGTGGGTGCTTTTGTGGTAAGTATTATTCATTTCAGCAACCGTCTGTGCACAGTTTTCTCTCAGATGTTGTTTTAGACAATAACTTCGTTCACACACCAGGTTGGATATACTGTGCAGAACATGACAAAAGAGACAGAACCCCCTCAATTCATATGCTGCAGATTATTAGTGAACTGATTGCTCCCCATATTTGACTACCACAACATACAGCAGGCAGACCTCCACTAAAATGAATAATGTTGTACTCAAGATACTTAAAGAAGTTAAAGACCAGAGTTTTGTGATTATCATTGCCATGCAGATTCCACTCCAGAAAAGCTTGTGTACCCTGTTACCCACTGCATTCAGCACATACATCTACCATGTCTGCAAACCTGATACTTGTATATGTAAATGAGCAAGCCAGGGATAGCTTGTCTGATTCTTGTCTCCCTTCTGAAATCTACTATACCTTTCTCCATTTTCACTTGTACATTTGCTAAACCTCTTGATTACTCTAACCCAGAGACTGTAACAAAAGGGACTCAAAAACTACTGGTTTATGTTAGTCTGGCTTTTATTTTATTTTACAAAATCACATGTTTGTAACGATCATTGTTTTAGGGGCTGTGATTAAACAAGATGATATGAATTACTCTGATATTTTTCCTCTTTAACTTATGCCAAGCACATGGAAATTCATGAGGCATCAACAGGAGCTGGCTGTGCTCAGCATCTCTGATAATCAGCCTAAGAAGCTGAAGCTGCAGTTACTGAGCTGGTCAATGTTCTGGTACTCACTGTTGCTTGGTACATTTTTATAGAATGGTAGCATCCATTATTCATATGAAATTTTAAAATACACAGAAATGCAGCAGAGACCTGCCTTCAGTGCTCTTCAATTCTTTTATATTGTTCCTATGTAGGTTGGATTCAGCTGCCTGAGTAAACACCAGGTTCTGTAATGAAAAGATTAGTTCTCCCTTGTTCTACCACAGAGTGTCCCCCCTGATTTGGGATCTCAGCAGCCCTACTTAATTACTAATTAGCGTTTTTTCCATTTCTTCCCATGTCAGTTGTGTCTGATAGTGAAGATTTCTTAGCAACTTGACTTAGCACCTTTACTAATTGCTCAAAAGTCCTGTGCTTTGATTTATTTTTTTTTCCCCCCAGGCCTTTTGAAACACACTAGCTTCAGTAACCCTTTCAGATGCATTGTTTCTATTATTGATAATATTCTTGGTCGCAAGAGAAAGAAGTTTGCAGCCTTTGTTTTGTGGTATACTTTTTTACTGTCCTCTGAGGGAGGGTGAGATACTGTTATGGAGGCTCTCAAATAAACAATCAACCACCAAAACCTAAAAATTTATTGTTAACACAATTAACTAGTTCTCCACAAACTACAGGTTTGAATGTCTGTGAGAGGAGAACAGAACAACTCCTAGGGTTTAATGACAATCCAAAACACAGAACAAAGAACTCTGTAGGGTTTAACAACAATTCAAAATGCTGTATTACCTGACAAGTGAGGGCTCTCAGCCTCGAGGACCTGCTCAGGGCAGCATCCCGACCCACAGTCCCTCAAGGAGTTTCCTTGGGCAAGGTCCTGACCCAAGGGGAGAGTCCTCCACCACAGCTGCTGCTCCAGGGGACGAGCTCCCAATGGCTCCCCCAGGGGACTCCATTTATACCCAGGACGAATCTCACCTTGAGACAATAGCGGCTCCCTTTGGCCAAAGGCCCCAACTACCGTGAAGCCCCAAGAGCAAAGGTATTCAGGAGCTGCTACGCCCCAGCAGCCAAGAAACCCTGTTTTTGTGGGGCAGGTGCACGTGCTACAGATACCAGCTGAGGTTGAAAGCTGTAAAGGCAAAGTTGAAGGGGCAAAGCTACACAAGATGGCAGAGGTTGGCAGTGGAGGGTAAAAAGCAGTCTAGATTGTGACTTGGGGAAACAGAATTGAAGGTCACCTTCCTTTAGGAAAGAATTTGTAATTTGTCTCCCTAGTTGTACTGGGAAGTTTCCTAATCCAACCGCCTTTGTACAGCAACAGCATTTTAAAAATATATTGTCTGGGTCACAATTCCCCAAGGCCCTCCTGATGTATGCCTGAGGTCTTGCACAAAAAAGAGATGTCAGGTTTAATGCGGACTGGTTTGCTAATCATGACATTTACATGAATGTATTCCTTTTGCTATTACCCATCCAATAGTAAATACCAATGGAACAAAACCACACCTGTGACTGTGCTAGTAAATACTGGAAAGAATAAAAATCTGAAAGCAGACTTAAAAATCTAGATCTGAAAGGGCATAGAGAGGGATGGGGATGGCACAACAGAACAATAGGAATTGTTCATCTTGCTACCCTGCTGTTGCTGTTATTACATTACCTCATATGCATGCGCCTTTCAAGATGCTAGTTGCTGCTCTTCTGAGATCTACAAATTTCCAACTGCTGCCACAGCTGTGAGCTCTCACTTGTATCCCACACTATTTTTTTTGAGTTAGAAAGAAGATCTCAGAGGAGCCGGAAATCTGTAACCATGAATGTTGGTAATGGAGGGGCAGTGACAGAAAAAAGGAAAATTTCACATGATTTTTTATGAAAAAGGAAATCCTGGTTTTCATTTCTTTTCTTCTGCACCAGAAGCAGCCACTACTTTGCTGCTTCACTTCTCACTCTTGAACACATTGCTGGCCTACAGGTCCCATCTCTTTGCAGGCAGAGGCCAAAGGCGGAGAGAGCAGCAGGGTCAGACGGCCCCTTTCAGCAGCAGCCTGCTGGCTGCCCTGCCTGCAGGAAGAGCATCGCCTTCCCTGCTCTGCCTGAACAGGCTGAAGGAGCCAGGCAGACACCAAGCAGGGCAAAACCTCTAATGGGATGCAGCTGAGAGGGTTAACAGCTCTCGTTAGAGACCTTGCCCTTCTTCAGGGATGGTGAGTGGCTAGCCACCAAGGGTGAAAGAGCCACTGCACAACAGCAGAGCTGCTGCTACACTCTGCTCAGACTTTGCACTGTGTGGAGTTTCACTCCTTATGTTTTCCAACGGCTGATTTTTTTCATAGTTTGGGATGAATGGTACAGCTTTCCCCCATGCAAAGCCCCTCTGGGTAAAGCAGTGGGGGCATTTCATTCTAGTTGGTGCTGCTCTGAGTTAGAAAAGGGGAAGGAAGGCTCTGGAGGGAACAGGGCATTGTATCTCCCAAAGTAATGCTAGCGGCTGTGGAAAAGGAATTACAAAAGGCCATACCACTGCACAGGACTGAACTGGGAAGGAAGGCAGAAAAGTATGTTTATAATGGTCTGAAATTTAGTGGAGCGGTTTGCAATATGAGACAAGGTGGGGAAAAAATGGGAAGTTGAAAATTGTTGCTGGAACACAAAGGAAAGAAATCTATGTTCAGAAACAAAATGATAGTCTGGAAAATGGAAAAAGTTTTAACAGAAGGTTTTGTAATGTCAGGGGAAGTTACGTTTGAAAGCAATTTTTCTGAACTGATCAGAACTCTTTGAATTTGCAGAGCTGTCACCTTCAGAAGAGCTCAATTCACTGCAATTAAATGACCTGAAGAATAGAGTAGTACTTAAAGTCAATTGCATTTCTGAAGAGCAGTGGTGAAATGAGGAGCCCAGGCTCTGTCAGCAAGTATAGAATAAAATGAATGGGACCTGAAGATGTTGTATGACAAGAAGGTGAATTTGTGAAAGTAACTAAAACAGAAAGCCTCATCTGAAAAGGCCTGTGTAAGACAATACTCTGCATCCTCATCAGAAGAGTCATCTTTGATAGGATTGTTCAAATCAAATAGCTCTTCTGGTAAGTATGCCTTTATCAAAATACCCATCACAAATGTTGTCCTGTAATGTTTAATATCTGGGCAAGTGTTGAAATGGTAAGCATGAAAGTACTTCAAGGGAACAAAGTGGAGTGCTTCTAGATGCAGGATGACAGCCAGGCATTTCACATGCAGTGGAAAGCTCTCCTGCAGTCTGTAGTGCTGTCTTTCGCAGCCTCCAACTATAGTCAGTATAGACCAATACCACATATGGCTGGTTACCCTGCGCGTATGAACACGGACACACTCAACACAGAGGGAGCTCCATCTATTGCTTCCTTCTTCAGCCTATACTTAGAACCCTGAACTCCTACAAAGTCTTTCAAGTCAGGCATTCAAAACAAATCAATTTTAAAAGTGCACAGTGGTCAGAACAGGCCATTTATCTGTCACTGTGAATATCCAGGGGTGTCCCTTTTTTAAACTGCCATTTCAGCAGGATCACAAAGGAGAGAAAGACAGGAGACCAGACAGATCTCCATTTCTCTTTGCAATGATGATGCTTCAGATCCATGGGTTTCAGCTGCATGCAGGGTGGGCTGGCTCACCACTCCTCCCTTGCTGCTGCTTTTTTTTCCTTTTTGGGCATGGGCAGGGAAGGGATTACAGTGTATTAGGCCAGAAAGTGAGTGGGCAGGAGAAGTCTCAAGCTATCTCCTAACCAGCCCTTATGCTGGAAAAGTATCATGATACCCAACTCTGCTTACCCTGCTGTCCCAGAAATCCCCCTGGGTAGGTCTCTAAGAAGCATAGACACAGTTTTGGAGCTGGAGCATCCCCAGGAAGGGTACCAGGTAAATATCCCCATTGCAGAAGCCTGTGTTGCCCAGCAACATATGAAGGGGAATGCAGAACCATGCACCATGGTCTTTGCATTTTTCTCATCTAAAATCTTCCCACGTGTTTCCACCACAGGAACTTCACTTTGCAGCTGAGACGCTGCAGGGGAGTAAGCTTTGCCGATCCGTCAGAGTATTGTTTGTTGTGGTGAGTGTGAACATAAAGGGACATTTGATGATTGCTGGCTGGATTCTGTGTGACTGAGCATTAACAGGGAGTGCTGCTTGGAGAAGACTTTTTGGCTGGGTTGTGAAAATATATGTTTATGCAAACTGATATGAACAGTGCAAGAAAAACCAGAGGTGCTTTTCTGAAACTGTAGCCCCCTAATGGGGTCATGATATCTCTACCCTCAATAATCCTTTGGTGTCTTTGTCACTTTTCCTTCTCAACAATAGCTTTGACAGTCATTTTTTTTCACAAATACTGTGTCACATGCAAAGTCTTTATCTTAATTTGCCCAAACATCAGCCATTTGTTTCCAATTAGCTGGGTAATAAGCAGAATGGTCTTTTCTGAGAATGCATAATAAATTTTTACCCTTCTGAAACCAATAGGGTTTGACCTGGGACTGTTTGAACAATATTTTATGATTTCAGGGTATTGGTACTGAGTTACTATTCTAATAGTCTGTATCAGTCAGGCTTACAAGAAACACTTCTGCAACCACTTCCTAAACTTATTACTCAGGAATGAGATGTTTAAGTGGCAATGCTACGTTCAAGTTTGTTTCGTGCCATCTCTCAGGTTTGGCATAGCTAAGGTCAGCCATGTGCTTAGGAGAATGTCAGTATGAATATAAAGTAGGAGAGTGGAGTCCTAATACTTATAATGCTCCAAAACCACTCCATCTATTTGGGGGTTTTTTTTGCAGGTCTTCTTATGTTTCACCACAAACTTTAGATTTGCAAGGAGGACATGGCAGGACACCAGCCAGAGGTCAAACAGTGCAACAACACATACTGTGTGTGGTTGCTACTGTATTTTTTTAACAGTCTTCAAGGGGAGTTATGATTCCACATATTATACCTGTCATAAATAAGCGGCCTTCACTGTCTTCCAGCATCAGCTTCAATACCTTCAGCAACATCACCTTCCACATCTGCTTCAGTAAGACACCACCTGCCTAAATGCCTGTCTCATCACTTTAATCATTAGTCTCCTTTCTGACATGTTATTAGCCTTATTATATCTCTGACTTCAACGGTGATCATCTGAGACTTAGTTCTCCTTTCAACTGGTATACCACTACTTTGAACAGAGTCTGTGGGTGCAAGGCATTAGATAAATAAGTTCCATTTAATTGTTTCATTTTACTGGTTAAATAAATGTGCCTGCATGTGCTGGAAACTTTTATGATTGTTTTTATGTAAAATGGAAGCTGGAGTAGACTGCAAGGCAAGAAGAACTTTTTATGGGATGCTTCTACCCCACCTCCTCCCTTCCATTATTTCTACATGCCAATGGGTCTCAGATCATCTGAAAAGTTAAACACAATTTCACACATACAGCCATGTAATAGCAAGATTTGATGCAGCCATGCAGGCACACTTACTTTTACATAGAGACAAGAATCAAAACATCTTCGAGGTACAGGCAGCAGCGCTGTTATGTTATGCTAAAGAAGCAATCTTATGGTCCTGACCACAGATATGTAAAGTATTCTCACCCTGCTGGAAATAATTTGGGTTTGTGTTTTATATATAATTTCCTTTTTTTATCTTCTTTCTTCTTCTTTGCATGACAAAGATGAACACAGAGAAGGTAAAAAAGCTCATTGTCCAGCTCATTGTCCCTGAGATTTTTTTATACAATATGGTGCTTTCCCAGTATAACCATAAAAATAACCTTCAGCACTTTAGCACCCTATTGGTTTTCCTTCACATTGCTGCTGTTGACATCTGCATGGCAAGAACAGCAGTAGCCAAGGTACTGACAGTCAGTCTCTCACCATAGCTGGATTTGCTTTACACATTGCCATTGTCATGAGATCACTCCTCTCTTTCTAGAGTACAGCCCTACAATTTCCTTGGCCTTAGTAGCTATTGCTTCTCAATAATACTTTTCCTATTTTTTTCCTCTTAAAAATTCACCTCATATCATATAGTCACATCTCATATTAAATTCCCATTCCACTTTGTTATAACATATTTATAACCTTACGATATTTTAAAATTATATTTAGAATTTTTGTCTTTTTCGTAAGTCAGATATTCAGTTTCCTTACTTACATCCGAGAACTCTCCCCTATCTTATCCAAGCCGTGGACATGAGGCCAATTCCAGGCCAATTCTAGGACATCACCATCTAATCCCTATACCAAGGCACTATGTTGCTTCAAATCTAACTTGCTATCCCTGTCATTTTGGGTGCACACTATCCTAAAACTTTGCAACAATATTCCTGAGCAACCTGACATAACTCTGAAGCTAGCCCTGGGTTGAGTAAGAGGCCAGACTCTGGAGATCTCCACAGGTCCCTTCTAGACTAAGTATCTGCCATATTACAGTATTGACAGTCAGAGAAAAGGTCCTCTAACTGAACAGAATGTGTGTCTAAATCTTAAAACCAGCTTTGGACAAGTCAAATAATGTATTTATTCATTGTTTTCAGGGTCCCTTGGGGAAAAAAATTACATTTAATATATGAAGTTGTGTGGAGCTATTTACAACATAACAAGCGTAGATCATTTACTAAATAAAGAAACAGTCATCAAGCTTTTTTTCAGTTTTGAAGCAGTGCTGTGACTGTGAGATAGATTAAATACAATGTTGGGAACTCCTGAAACCAATTATGGTAGATGATTGTAACACTGCATCCTCAGATATGCCTAATTTGCTCTTACTGCTGTAACTAATGAGGTAGATAAGAAAATAATGTTCATATTCACATGTGAACATATGTTTAGCAGCAGTAGCAGAAATCACGATACTGGCTAATAAAATAAAAGACATACATGATGACAAAGATGCCATGAAGAATACAAAAATGTGAAACACCTCTTTGCCAGGCAGTGGGAAGAGTCCAGGGAAAGTTAGTGCAAAACTCTAAATAACAAGAGGATTCATGTAGAAAAAAATCTCTGGTAGCTGCTTGTGGTTCCCTGTGTCCAGCTGACTGTGGCAGTCCATAACTGTCCTATTTTTAGTTTTATTTCAAACATAATTCAGGATAACTGTAAGTGGTTGCCAAAATTCAATGCAGTCCAACGCCTTCAACTACATATTTTCAGTCCCTCCATTGCATTGTGTCTCCATTCAGTTGCAAAGTGAGCTGTTTCAGTGAGATGACCCACCGGAAAATATTTCATGTTATAGTAGAAGAGATAGTTATTTTGAGTGGATTTGTCTTCCATCAGGTCAGGTCTGACAGAATTGAACATACAGCAGAGTGTTTTCTGGACCCAGCACAACAGGGGTGGTAGGAGTGCGTGGAAAGCTAGACCTACCCTTTTGACAAGATGCAGTTTCCCCATCACAGTGTGAGACAGGACTGTTGGTGCAAAATGTTTTAGCACTCAACTGTGAGTTAAAACCATAAATACTTCATATTGAAGACAATGAGTGATTAGACTCTATCCCATCATGGATCTTTGTCAGACTTTAATTTAAAAGCAGAATTTCTGCAATTTTTCTGTCATCCAGTTCTGTCCAGTTCTTCCTGTACTCCTGTTGTACTATCTGAGGCTTGCTTCCACTGAGGTGTGTTGGGATACCCATTATTCAGAGCATAATAATGCCCTAAACACCTTTTAGAATTGGCACAAGCACTGAACCCATGGCAGGCATCTCTATTTTATCACATCTTCTACTGGCCTTTCCTCAGAAACTTTCTTACGTCTTGTTTTTCCACGTGTGTCTTCTCAGGTCTATGATCAGTTAGGATTTGTCCTTAACTTCCACTCCCAAATATATTGTGTTCTTTTATCCTTTTTAGAAAGGCCTGTTCAGAGGCAGATAGATGGTATCTACAAAGGAAGGAACTGCAGCCTCAATTTCACGTGGCATGCCCTAACACCTCTACTTTCCTGCCTTTTATCGACTGGCAGGTGAGGCATGTAAAACCACTGTTACAGAATGAGCGGCTGGTACCTTCAGTCATCTGCCCAACCCCTTGTTTTACATTTGGTGGAAGGAGACATAGGGAATTTATTTCCATTCTTACATGCTCCCACTATCTTTTGTCTGTACTTTCTGCCCACTGTTGCAAGACGACTGTGCACCATACAGATGTTAGCTGAGTTGTTGCTGAACATAACATATCACAGGTTTTATGGGCTGTGCTCCATTTCACAGTGGTGGAGAACATGGAAAACCAGGGTTATTTATACTTCCTTGTTCTCTGCTGAGGACTCACTTTACAAGCATGTGTGCTCACTGGGAGGAATAAGCTAGTTTTTGGTAGCAGTTTGCACTGTGAAATCTCTTGTCTATAGCAGACTCCATCCCCTTTGTATGCATAGTCCCAGGTCATAAGTGTGGATGGTCACTTAAGTGCCTCAAAACCCTGCCTATAATTTTTCATCTGGAGTTTTATATGGTATGCATTAAGAAGAGTTTTGCATGAGTGAGATTCATTTATACAAGTCTTCCATGCTTTACTGAAGTGCTTCTTTGTTCAAATAATAGAGCACTGTGGAAGAGAAGAAAAGTAAAAATTACAACCTTGATTTAACCATAAAGACCACAGATATTAGGCATTGCCTAAAACTACCCATGTACATCTGATGACTTACACAGATAATTAAAAGCTGTTTTGGCAGAGCAAGTACTAATTCTTTACCACTGAATTCCTCAAGTGGGGATTACCCAGGACAGAAATGAGTGATCTGTGTACCTTAGGTGAGCAGATGTTTGGCTATTCTTTGACAGGGAGATCTTGACAGTTATTATAAGTATAGGGCTGGCTGACACTTAGCTCTCTAATTATCTCTTAAATAAGCTTGATCATCTCTGAATTTCAGATATATAGCATAGCACAAACTACAGAAATGACAGTACTATGAGCAAAAAGTTGTGTTTTTTTCTTGGGAACTTCTTCCATAGCTACCTCTATAGTAAGCCTGAAGATCCAGCTAGAAGTGCTTAGCTAACTGGGAGAAAAGACATTTTTAGTACTCAAGTTTTTATCCATTTTGAAAGATTTCCTCTCTGCAGCTGTCTTTGGAAAGCTCAGCTGCAGCTTCAGAAAGCTCTTTTGTTATGTTTGCAGTGAAGGATTCAACTATACCATGTTGCTATTGAGAATGGTGAGTCCTGGTATTCTCTTATTCAGTAACATGCACAGAATATGAATTAAATTTGTTAAAACAATGACTCACTTTTGAGAATGGATAAAAAGCATTAAAATGACAGAGAGTGATTTCATAGAGCAAGTCTCTGTGTTTCCTCTAAAGGTATGGGTTTTTTGTGGTGGAGAAAAAAATTATTGCTTGCCTTTACTGACATAAAATCTGCTGTGAAAATGAAAAGTAAATCTTTTTCTGCCCACAGGCAGGAATAGTTACCCTATTGGTGGATGTTTCTTTCAGTGATGTTGAGTACTTTCTGATGGGGTGAATTTTTTTCTGCAACAAAGAAAACATCAAAGCTTCATCTTAAATATAGGTGAAAGTCTATCTCTGAGAGAAGATACAGAGTACTTTGTACATTGTCCCTAATGCATCCCAATTCCATGCAAGGACATATGATGCTGTATTTGCATCTTTGTCTAAGTGTCATTTGTATCACTGCCCATAGAAAAAAAAAAGATTGACCACCCAAACTGGAGTGGCTGTGAAGACCTCTCACCTCCATACCTAATTCTACAGTTTTGCTGGCTGATCTACAGCAGCTCATTTAATATCTGTGTCTCTTAACTCCTAGCTATGAAATTAAGTGACACTTCACATACAACACCCTCAGTGAAGGTATAAATCCACTTACAATTTAGAGATCCTCAAATATTCTGCTCATTAGACTACTCAAATGACAGAAAACTAGTGTGAGGCAGAAGGCTTGCTTTGAAAGAATCCTAAAACAATTTTGGATCTAATAAAAAAATCAATAATGTTTTCTTTTAATATGACAAGAGGGTGTGCCAGTCACAGTGAACAATTGACCCACACACACTGATGATGCAATGCAGATGTATTCATAGCCTGATGCAATCCACAAGGATTGATCAGATTTTATGGCCATTTGAATAGCACAACTCCAAACTATGTTTTAGAGTGACCATTTTTGAATGAAAAAATGTCTCCTATAAACTTCGGTGAGTATTATGTCCTTACGTGGCTAAGTCAAAACATCTTTCAGCAAAGCTCTGAGATATAAGCAGTTAAACTGGTAGATCTGCTTTCCCTGAGTGCAGTTGATTGGACCTGGAGAAATGGCAGGAATGCTTTCCAGCACAGACCAGCTAACAGCTTTTCCCATTGGACACCTGCCCAAGGAGGCAGAAATACTGAATGCCTTACATCTACACCAGGAGAGAGCTGCAGTTGGAGTAGGAAGACATGCTGGACCATCACCCTCTGGCTCTGTTAAAGCATGTGATATTGATGCAGAATAAATGCATAAAAAGAAACCTTCCCTACACTATAATCACGTTAGTGACTTTGCAGCAAAGTAGAATATTCCTCCAGAAGATCTATTTGCTTCAGAGCGGTCCTGCAAAGGGAAGGAGTCCTACCACATGCCCTATTGCTGTGAGAGGAGTTTTGCCTTTTATGGTCACCTGTCTCTCCATGACATTAACCAAGCACATAATATGCCGCTGTCGCAGTACATATTTCATTTGCGTGTGCCAGAATGGGGAAGATGGCATGTTCTTGTGGGTGCCTGTTTGATGCCATCTTCTGCCATGCCATCACAGAGATTAGCAATACGCTGCTCGTCAAACTGACCTGAGGCCAGACCAGCTTAACGTGCGGATGTAGGCACCGACATGCAAGAATGTTCTTTGTGCTCCTAAACACTCACAGGAAGACAGCAGAAGCTGATACCCAGAAATTCATTGGATTAGACCTGAAGGAGCTGCAAAGAAATCTCCTGTTATTATTCAGATAATCAGGCATTTGTTCTGTATAAATATTGTGTATATATATATATATATGTATACATACAAGCACATGTGCACATGTATCCATGTAAATACCATATGTACAAAAAATATACAGTATATCATAGGTTAACACTGATAGAGTTTAGAATGCATCATAATGAAAGCATGCTTCTTGTAATCTGGTTGCATTTAACATTATTTTATGTCAAATGCACATACAAAATCTGAGAGAGAACAGAAAGGCAATGATAGGTTCAGTTTATTGGCCAGCTTTGCAAAGACAGTACTGCAAACAAAAATACATTTTAAAAACCATATACACAGTAATTATGCAGCAGCTATGCGATAGCAGCTATAGCTATGCGATAGTACATATTTTGAAATAAGTAGGGTATTTTTCTTTAGATAGGCACATAAAGTATTAACTTAGATGCTTCTTTCCTGAGAATATTTACTTGTGCTTCTGTATGTTCATTTTAGAAGCATTATCTTGGCCTCAGGTTGTAGACGGCTACCAGGGAATCACAGACCTTTTAGTTCTCTACAGACGGAGTTATGGTTTACTGTCAGTTTCACTTTAAAATTCAATCAGCCTCTCCTTTGCTATACTTTTAGGGCCTTTTAGACTTAAATTTTAAAGCAAGGAAGGGCCCAAGTAGTGTGCTCTTCTGCCTAACACAAATCACAGCTCTTTACCTAATAATTTCTGTACCAGATTCATAACCTCTGTTTGTGCTGCAGCATCTCTCTGGGAGAGACAATCTTGATTTCAAAATGTCAAATGATACACAATTATTTGCTGAGCACTGTCCTGAGTATGACATGAATTGTGAAATGAACCCTGCTCTTTAAAGAGGGAACTTGGCATATCTTAACATCAGCTGAACATATTGTAACAATCTATTTCTGTATCTGAAAAGTCCAAGGGAAACAACTGGATTGATCAAGCTAGTGCACAAGAATTGGAGAAAGACTGTGCACAAGATGCTATTTTTTTCTGCCAGTTACAAGGTCCTAGAAATGGTTGCATGTATAAACATGTCTGCTTGTCATAGATCACTCCTGTGTAATGAGGCAAGCAGCACATGGTGCTGTAGAAATTTAAAATGTGCCAAGATGAAGGAACCAGCACCAACACACAAGCACAAAACTAGTCATGCAGAAGATTACCAAACAATACTAACTGGAAACCTAAATATGAACCCTTTATATTATGAAAAAAAAAAAATAAAAATCTGTTTACTTCATTGTAGCCATTTGCTACTCTATGAACACAAATTTATCTCAATTACAGTGAATGCTGATGACAGAAGAAATTTCTAAGAGCAGTCTCTTTAAACAGGGACTACTTTCATGGTGTCACATGCAGAATAAGGCAATTCCTATCACAGATAGAATTAGTAAAGTTAGTTACAAAGATGCAATCAAAACAGTCAAGTTTAGTAAACTTTCTTGCTCTGTATTTGAGACAAACTCCAGGTGATGTTTTCATGTCAGAAGATGACAGTAATAACTTTCCTATTCCACAAACAATTCACAAGGGTGCTAAACAAGCAACCAACAAGCTGTACTTCTTTATTTGGAGGGACAGCTTGCATTATAAAATTTGGGCCTGTTTTCTCAGAAAGAGAAATAAAATGACGAAAACCTCACTATCACCCTTTCTCACTCCAAGCACTCATGCCAATGTTCCTCTTTCCCTCTGAATTCACCTGTCCCTCTAAAACCTCTTTTCCCTATTTCTGAAGCTCTATTATTTCAGACTTGAACTCTTCTGTTTGAACATCCTATTTCCCTAGCTCTAGCCAACAAAGAGTTGGTACTGAATGTGCTCCACAGACTTTTCTTGCCATGTTCCCATGCAGTTGGGACAAGCCCACAGCAAAGGCATCACATCCCCTCAGGACTCTCTTGGTCTCCACCTGCTTGCTGCTCACTCCATAAGACCAAAATGTCATAAAATTGTCCAGGTTTTCTTCAGGGTTCCTAGAGTAATGACTTGACTGTGGTGAAGTTTCAATCACTGAAATGGAACTCATATGCTATATGCTATGTTCAGTGAAAAGATAATTCAGGAGTTTGAATATGTAAGCTCTGGGGATATTCTTGAATGTTTTTATAGCATATTATCTAACCACTGATTTTTGAAGAGCTGGTCATCCTCAACAGGTTGTTGCCAAAGTCAATGACGTCAAGTAACTGCAGTGACGTAAAAGAAACTAAAATATGCAAAGCAGAGTGTTTCCAAAGAAACTACATATAGTAAGATATATCAGTTCAAGGATCTTTGTCTTCACTCCCTTCCAAACTCCTGAAGCAATTTATGTTGTGTAGATTCAAAAGGTGTTCCCCAGAGTGAAAGTTTCACGTTTGTCTCTGTTCTGGGTTAGGTGAATGATGTCCCAAAAATTATCCAAGTACATTGCAGCTGAGAATAATTTTTTGTACATATGCATGTACAAAAGGCTGCAAGATTGATGCATGTGTTCGATGTCTTAGCAGTCAGCATTTCTATAGCTTCATCATTTCTAAGCTCTGTACAAATATTTTCTAACCATTAAACAATCATTCCAGATCTGGGTAGGGCTGGGTTGTTTTTTCATCTAGAGTCTTTAAACACACACTTTTTCCTCTTAAGGTCAGGAACATAAGTTTAGTTAAGACTGGACATTTTCTATTTCATGACAGGGCATTATACAGTAGGATCTTCAAGGTCCTTTCCAACCTAGATGATTCTGTGATTCTGTGACAATGGAGAAAAGCAGTTATGCAGGTATTTATAACTCTGTAGGTACAGGCTCAGGTATTTGTACTTTCGTGATGCAGATTTGGTGAAGATGATTTAGCTTTCAACAGTGACCCCTTCTGGTGTGCAGGAGGAGATTCTCTACACTGCACACACTGTTCTGAAACTGCCATTTCTAATATGAAATACTTTCCTTATAAAAATTATTACTTTTCAGTCGTGATCTGAGAGAGTAAGTGGAAAAAAGGAGTCTGCCATAAAAGCCTAGCTTCCTTCCTGACCTTGCTTTATTAAGACATCTCCAAGTATTCTTGATTTTTTAAACAGTAAATGTCATTTAACCAAAATCAATGCCTCTTAGCAGAGTTGCATTACTCAGAGAACAAAAATCGATGTTCAGTCCTGTGTTAAACATAAAAAAGTAGGGGAAGTAGGGGTCCTGGGCAATAATACCTGCCAAACAACTCTCTTTTCTTCTGAAGGTGAAATACTGAAATTTCCATTGCTGCAAATCTGTTCCTTCCATCCTCACTTTTGCTTTTTTCTTTCTGAATTAAGAGCTCTAATACCATTTAAAAGTTTAATGACTCCTTTCAAGACCATTTGATTACAATGATCTGTGTTGCAGAGCTTTCATACTCTACTCCTGCTCTTCATCATTTTGCCAAGCAAGGACCTGTACTTTTTAAGCAGAGGGGTTATAATCCCAATACTATACATGGTATAGACATAATATACAACATAGCCAGGAATTCAGATCCTGAGTAGATTCATTGTTACTGTTGTCTTTATTTCTGCAGACTGATAGCTTGTCTTCCAGGCATGCCACCATTTCATTTCACTTGATGAGACTTTAAAATCTGTACCTTTCTAGATGAAAAATTCATTGTTTCTTCTGGAGTGGCATGAGACATTCTGTCACATTCCTCTGCAAAGTGACAATATTTCTTCATCAGTACAGCTTTGTTTCCTCAGTGCTGTTCCAGCATTTGGTTCCCCTTTTTGCTAGTTTGAGTGGTTTTTTTGGCAGGGGGTGAAAGGGCTGATCTAATTAGACATGGTTCCAGTGGGAACACTTTATAGTTTGTGATATTGTGAAGACTCTTTTTCTTCCATACACTGCAATACACTTGTAAAATCATAAAGCCTAGCAGGAACTGCTATAAATGTAGTTGTTACGTTGCTCTAAAACTGAAGCAGCACTACCAAAGTCGCTCCATCCAGTTCATGCAACCTGCTCCTGTAGACCCCTGGTGCAGAGTCCACACCCTTCCAGTGTGGTTTCTTTTGGGGCTTCAATAACATCAAAAAACACTCCTAATGTCCAAGCAGATTCTCCCTTAGTGGTGTTTAGTGCTGCCACGCTGTCAGCCTGCCCTTCAGGGATGCAGAGAACAGGTATTTCCACGGTAATACCTACCTTTTAAGTGACTTGTGTTCACTCATTTCAGCTGCCCATAGCCTTCTAGTCATCACTGCATCTCAGGCTTGATCTCTGGGGGTGACTATTACAACATCTCTGAGAGTTGGAGAGCCAGCCAACAGAACACACCACGGACATGGTAAATACCCCACCAGAGAGATGGCTGGAACCGCTGCCTCCTGTCAACTAAGGTGTGTTAGTCATTACAGAATGAGCTGTGATAGTCATTCCCACATAAAGGATGAAAGTTTGTCACTGTCCTTGAACTCTGCTCCTTTCATATTTCTGTTTCTCCTGACTTGCTGCAGCAAGCCAGAGAGACAGGGCAAGTTTTTCCACTTGCTTTTTTTCCCCCCTTCCTGCTGTGGATGTCAGAACTTTTCTCTGAGGTCTAGAAGGTTGCTCTTCTGTGACAGCTACAAGCAAAGGCTACAAGTGCAGTCAAGAGTTTTCAGAGGAAGCTGAAAGGTATTGCAGCTTTGTGGGAGGCCAGGACAGTCAGGGAAGCAGTGAGAACATCCTGGATGCATGGATGGATGGATGGATGGATGGATGGATGGATGGACGGATGGATCTTTTAACTGAGGCTAAGGAGGAAGATGCTAATGGGCAACGCTGTGTAAGACTCTCAACAGAAGGTGTGTCAAGGCTGAGCCTAAAATGGGACAGGAGAACTTGGAAAGCTATGACTGGGCCAGATTAGCCTGAAATTATGCTCCTAGAGACAGGTGATGGGGACAGGTGATTGAGACAGGACAGATAAGCAAGGAAGTGATCTTGATACTCCTCACCCAAAACCACCAGACAAACTATGTAACCTGACTGTTCAGGACCCCGTTAAGAGCAACTGGTTTGAAGTTAGTGGGAAACAAACTTTCCTCTTTTCTTGCAGTTTTACTGGTATTGGGATGGTTGCTTACTGATTGCATTCACTGTGAAAAAGAGGGTATGAATATAAGAATGACTTGTTTCCTGTTTCTCAGCTACTGGAGTATTAGATTTTCCCAAACTTCTTCAGAACCTAATTCCTCTGCTGGAAAAGAGGAAGAGCAGCATCTCTTGAGGATCCTGTTAAGAACATCCAGCTACTGCCAAAGGCTACTGCACGACTTACTCATGAATGAGACTCCCATGGGCTCTCTGCCATTCACTGAAGTTTATTTCATGACAAAAGGCATGTGGGATGGTAAATATTCAAAGAATAGGAAATCCTCCTGATGTATAATAATTTTAATATCATTAGGCCATGTGCCTCTGCCACAAGTTTCTCAAATGGTGAAGTATGCTGAGGTTTGACAAGGATGCCAGTGCTCCTTGTATTATTATTGACGATGCTTATAGTATCTCCAGAGCATCAAGAGCTCTGTTTTATATTTTGCTTGCTTGTTTTCAAAGTCCACTGGCTTCTAGGGTTAGTATCTCATTCTTTTTCTCCTTTTTCTTCAAAAGAACAGTGGAATGTTGGGTTGGTGGTTTTGTTTTGGGTTTGGTTTTGTTTTTAAAAAAAGAAAAGAAAAAGGCAGAGAAACACTTTGAATACAGTCAAAAGTTTGAAAGTCAAAAATTACAAACTGGATATGACTTGTAATATTTTTCCTGGGTATTATTGCTAGCTATATGAAGGTTTCCTTGTTCTGTTTGCTTTTCAAAGTCATTGCATTGGACTGTGGAGCATAAAGACTTTTAATGGAAAATCTCTAGAGAACAAGCACTGCCAGAGAATTTTGTACTGAGAATTTTGTACTGCAGTATACTCACAAGTAAAAAGGGGTGAACCCAATCATGCCAATTTGGCTCTAGAGTTAGCTTTCCAAATCTTTTCCTTCAGGTTCTTTAACTCTGACAGTGGATAGTTTTTTTTCAAAACTAAACAAAAATTATGTATAAATTAAAATCCAAACAGCATGAATACTGTACAATTTTTTTTTCCTCTGCTACATTTCAGTGTCCAGATCCTGCAGCGTGACATAAGTACCCTGATGCTTACACTACATTTGGCAGCTTAAGGTGAACTGTAAACACGAAAAAATTATTCTTCAAAGTATAGACCCCAGAACTTCCAGGGCCCCATTTCACAAACAGCTAAATAAGAGGTGAAACACAGGTGACATGATAAAAATGTATTTTACAAGCATTCTGTCACTCTTCTCTGGACAAAGTAAGCACTGAAATTGTTATGCAGTGAATAGGTTCATAGATGTTTCTACTTAAAAGAACCACTCCAAGGGAGATTCAGGCTTAAGACACTAAAACTTAAGATTTTTTTCTCCCCTTTTTAAAGTTTTTGTTCTGATTGTTATCAGATGTATTATACTTCTTGCTCTTTGATTAATTTTTCTGCATCAGCCTGCAGAAGAACATAGTGAACCTGTCAAGAATTCTTCTAGCTGACTGACCAGTCAATGGCAACCAACAATTTCACAAATGAATCTGTTTAATCAAGGTACCTAAGGAGAAGAAGATACCTAGGGAGCTTTGCAGGAAAGGGAGACTGACCTGTCATAGATTCTTATGCTTTCTTAAGTTCATAAGAGCAGAGTAACTCAGGTCAAGGGGGGAAATCACTGAACAAGAAATGAGTCACTGAAGTGCTTTGCTGAATCAGGTTTTAAGTGTGTACTCAGATGCAGTGGGAATTGTGAACCAGCTGAAGTCTGGCAGAATGGAAACCTTTGAAGAGTTTATCACATTCTTAACTGATATCCTGAAAAAGGGTCATCTGCTGATTTAGTGTTTAAGGCCCTAGTCTGCAAGCTGCCATGCTCCCCACACTCCCACATAAATATCCTTCATAGATGTTTAAAGGGTTTCAGGCGGAGATTTTTCCTCCAACAAAAGGTGTCTGGCCAAGTTACTTATTTCTCTACCCCCCCTTAATAACATAGGTGTCAGTGCTGTTGCAAGATTGTATGTTTCTTTTTTATAACCCTTATGCAGGCAGTCTTCTGAATGTTCTCTAGCCAAAGCCCTCTCTCCCCACATCTGCCTGACATTAGCACTCCAGGGTGTGCAAAGGCATGGGTCCCTGCGGCACTGCATCTGCACCCTGATGCTGCTCCACTGGACCTTGACAGTTCCACTCATATCGACTTCTGCAGCTTGGCAGGGGTTGCAGTAATGAACCGGTAGCATAATAACCATACCTTGGAGATGACTGTGGATTTAATCAGATGCAGAGGTAAGTCTGAACCCACCTGCCTGCCTGTAACTTTCAGACAGGACTGTGCCAGGACTTGTAAAGGGACACCATGCTGCTCGTTGACAAACACTGTCACATGGAGCTCTTTGGAGATGAAATCTGCTTCTTGCAAAAAGTCTGAAAGACTACTATCAAATCCAGCACTTTAGAAGCCATAGCTTTTTTGCACTATTTGGCAATGCATTTTCATCTTCTTAGCTCTCCCTTGCCCTTCCACAATTTGCATTAATACCTTCTGAGCTCAGTGATGAACTAACTTTATCAAGACGAATGAAGAAGCTCAGCTTGTTTCAACCAGCAAAAAAGGGCTTCAAGCAAGGATGGGATTCTCTCTGACTACAGTAGAGTAAACACTGGGGAAGGACTAGGACTATTTATGCTAATAGATGATGTTGCAAGCTACTGTGGCAGTCTGTTTGCAGAATTCTGGAAAAACTTCCCTATAGATCTTCATACTCCCTTCACTTCTGGAAAAATTTATTTTTCAGCATGGGGTTAGAAATCATCCTCTCTCCTTTTATTTCTCTCTCTCAAATGGAAGATTTCAGTCCTCTATGCAGTTTTGCAGCAGGTGGCCAATGCAGAAAATGGAACAACTGTGGAATTAAGAGAACAGTTAAAGCTGGTATCCTGCTACTAAGTCATTCAGCAAATACAATGTGAAGATCTTTTCAACCCATGAAATTTTATAACACACCTATTTTGCCAGTGCATATGATCCTACTGCTGTCATGACTCTGGGAAACCATATAGACCTTGTGATTCATACCAAAATCTGTGTATGACAGAGAGCTACAGGCCATGCAGCCCAGAGAGAAGTGAGCTGCAGAATAACTCATAGGCAGGAGACAATAGCTGTGATGGCTCCCATCACTCTGCTGCAGTACAGGATGGAGCTGGGCACGCAGAGACACTCTGAAGTGAGCTGAACAGTGGCCTCAGTTGTTCACCTTTCAGCAGTGGTCAGGGGTGAAGGTTGCTCAGCTTCCCTTCTGCCAGCACAGTTCCACTTTTGCATGTGATGTTCCAGGATGGGCACCATGTTCCTCCCCAAAAACTTACGGGGCTTACAAAAGGCTGTGTTACACATATAACTGTCCTTTACCACTCTCGCACCAGCCAATCAAAGATCTCCAAGTACTTCTTAAAGTATTCATTCACAGTAGGATTGAAAAACAGATAGTGCGTCATTTTTAGCTGAACTGAGCAGGAACCACAGAAATGGTACCATACGTAGTAACTTCGGTTCTGGTTGACTTCTGGCATCACCAAGTCATCCTTCAGTCAACAGGGTGGGTTGGACAGGACCATACTGAAGCCGAGCCATGAGCAGAGCAGTTTCTAGCCCCCTCAGGGCTGGTAGCATCATGCCACCTTCACTGCTTTCTCTGGTAATGGTAAGGGTGGCTCCTAAATTCGCCTAGTTAATGATATTATGCGCAACAGACAACATTAAGAACATAAGTACAGATTTACCCACAGGTGTACAATATGTGTTTTAGAGGAGAGAAATGTCACCCTCCTATTAAGCAAGAACAGCAAGTGCTGAAAAAATAAACCACTTCGCTGATAACAAACTCGTTGAACACTCCTTAAAACAAATCAAATCTACCACCTCCATCAGTGTCTGACTAATTGTGAACAAGAGCTTCTCTTTTTTTTTGTAATGTTTCTCTGCAAATATCCCGTCCTTACTTGTTTGCTGATTCTTGCTACAGATGATATAATAATACCTAATTTACATATAGATTAAAAGTTACCTTGAAGCTTATTTACCGCTTGATGAGGAAAGGCAGTGGAACACCATACAGATATATAGGATCCATTAAGCCTGTGTCATATTAAATATTAGAACTAAAAATTTTTGAGTTAGGTTTTGCTGGGTCAGTATCATAAACAGAACTTTGGGAAACCGCTGTTTTCATAGCAGTTCAGGTACAAGGTACTATTCCAGATACTACCAGACCCTGCTCAACTGTTCCTCTTTAAAGTTTAAAATTGATTAGGTTTGCTCTGGTTATCAAAAATTACTCAGTTTGTTCTTCTGCCTTCTTGCATTAGCACATTTTATGAAAATTTCCTCTTCCATCCCAGTCTCAGACATTGTCAAACCAATATGCTTCCAGATCTGGGACCATGAAAATAGCCCTCCCTCCCTCTGACTCTCTCAACTTTGTCTCCTGACACTGGTTCTGTATCAGGACACTTCACCTTGATCCCCAAAGGACATTAGTCACAGAGGAGAACTGCAAAACCCTGCCACAGCCAGTCTCCCAGTGTAATTCACTAACACAGGTGAATACTTTTTTCCAAAGACATGCATATAGTTGAACACCGAGCTATCATGATATCTTCAGTAATGCATTCTCTGCATAGTAAACAGGAACTAGAGATGGAAAAATAACATGCAACAATGTAAAATGAATAACATCTTCCCTTTTTCCTTAGTTTCCTTGGGAAATTATTAAACTTTTCTGTATTAATTTACTGAGGTCTTTGTATCTTCTGCCATGCATTAAGCTTCATTATTACAAAATATTACAGATCTTTTATCATCTCTGACTGCTTGTTTTCAGTTTAACAAGAATAATAAAGGGAGAAATTGCTGAGAATGAGACAGGCATACATAGTGTTCCTAAGCTTACTAATTTTCTTTATGCTCCATGTATTATTGACACTTTGTAGTCAGCTGAAATATGTCTTCACTAATCCTTTTTCTGTCCTTTCTCAGAAGAGGATGATGCATATTTTCCCTTTCTGAAGAACCTTACAAGTGGAACATAAACTTAATCTTTGTAAATGCATTTCAGGTATTGAAAAGACTGCCAGGATGCTGCCAGGTGGCAGCTCTGTCAGAAAGGGGAGCCCAAGGCCCCGGCTGGGGCATGTGGCAGCACAACCTCCTCCTGACAAGGGTCAGCCCTGCTGTCTCCAAGCACAGGCATTTGCACTGCTTGCTGGCTGATATTTAGCAACATTAAGAACATGAGTTATGCTCAGTGTTAGCATACAGATGAAGTGCAGGTCAGTGGGCTTCTAGACATCTTCACCCATTTGTAACTTTAGGTCTAGGCTATGATGGCTAGTGAAAGAAGGGTACATATAACCTTCACAAAAATCAGAACTCAGGTTGGACACATTTGTCTGTCTGATTGCACAGCACTATAGCCATGGCTGAATACCCACAATTAACCTCAATCCAACATCCACTTTTTAAATTAAATTACATGTCCTTCACATCTAGATCAGGTGTAGGACATTGGGTTCAAAAAATTGGATGAGAAAAGATACTGCCAACTTAAGTGCTCATTACTGTGTAAAAAGGAGACCTAACTTAAAACTTCAGGAATAAAACAGCTTTAACGGTTTGTACATGTTCCTTGACAAGAATGCCTTCTAAGAAGGGCATATAATGTCCTCTAGCATGTGCAGAAAGGTAGGTTTAGAGCATCTTTAATCCTCAAGGTATTGACCAAGTCTATAAGCTTGAAGTCTAGTGCTGATTCTTACTTGGAGAGTTCACCCCCAACAGCATCATTTGAAACCATTGGTCTAAATCAAATAAGGAGAAAAAGGACATGAAAAGGCACATCAGTATCATGAAATGACTCTGTAGAGGACTCTTCAAGCTCCCAGAGTGGTTGTACTTAGAGCTCACTTGGTACTAATGGGGTGTCTGAAGTAGGATCACTTTCCTGGGAAACAGGAGTAATGGCAGTATAACCCCATCTCTTCCCAGCTCTGAAGACACACACAGGCAGAGCAGCTCACACTCACGCTCTCTCCACTGCTTCCCAATCAGCAATAACCTCCTTTCCCAGCTTGTTTTCTTCCCCACCACGGCCTACCAAGGCCTCTGAAATAAGCACCATGCTTGCCACCATGGAACAAGAGGCACCACAACAGAGAGGAGGGGAGAGGTATTAAAGAACTTTTTTTTTTTTTTTAAATTGCTATTTGTTAGTATAGTTCACAAACACTGCTGAAAAAAAAGGACTAACACAGAAGACAAGGTATATAAAAGGGCAGCATCAACTATACCATATATATTTCGCTTCCTTCTCTGCACCCTGCTCCTTCAACACAGTATTGAAACCTTAACTTGTGTCAAAAAGGCATGTGCAAGGCCAAATTACTAAATTGATTAAAATCCTTCCACAGAATAGTCTTTTTTTTTTTTTTTTTTAAATTAATATAGCCCCTTCACTGTTATACTTTCACTCCTGTGCTCATTTTGACATACATGATATCATTTAAGACCATTCACCATGGAGCCATTGTGAGACATAAGGGACAAATTCCCTGTAAAAATCACTATCTTTTGCTGCAGTAATTCTTCTCAGTTGGCTGATCTCTTTGATTTCAAAAGAAAAGCCACCAGCTTTAATTTTTTTCTAAGCTTCTCTTTTCAATGACTGCAGTTTCATTACATCCTCTTATGTATATTGCACAATTTGATGGATGTTGTAAGTACAGGAAGGGCATATATGAATTAAGAAACCAAAAAGGAAAAGCACAAATATGAATAAAGTAGACCTTGAGTTAGACTTTTTTCTTGAAGAAACCTACAAACGCTTGGGTCACAACATGATTCCTTGTAGTTATTCCACAATCCTTGTTTTCCTGAGCTAACTGTGTTTTCAAGAATTTATGATGACCTTACATATCCATTTGATAGCTGGGTGGGTTTTTTCCCATCTTGATAAGATGGGATTCTTGATTCTGAATATTGGTTTAATCCTCCTACAGTCTTTACCCAGACAAAATGCCTCCTTTCAGTGGGGCCAACATTCTACCCTTTATTTTTTTTCATTACAAGTACCAGCTTTCTTACCAAATGATAGGACCATACCCATAATTATCCCATAGAAAAAAACACAGTAAGAAACTTTAACTGGAGGTATATGTTGCATCCTATGAAAACTACGTGTTCCACTCTCTGTGTGTATGTATGCCTGCATCCTGGTGCATTCCCACTGCCCATCTTGGTGCATTCCACATTGTGTCATCCTGATATCCACAGAGAATCCATTACATGCACCACTATAGTAGGACTTTACCAAGTCTACTTGGAGTTCACCTGTGATTGACCTGTCTTACATAGGGTGATTTGGCACACATATTGTCTAACCTTTAGATAATCAATACAAATAATGGTCTTAACTAGAGAGAAGTCAGATGTTTAAAAGGCCTGCAGAAAAAAAAAGAAATCTGTGGGCTATCTGTGGAAGTAGAGTGGATATGGTGCGTATGGTAGGTCGAAAAATACAGAAATGAATCTTGGGATGTTGTTTTTCCTTTGTGTTTCCTGCCTGGGTTGCTGCCATTTACAGTTAGGCACATAATCATCAAATTCAAGAAAAAGGCCAAATGGGTCAGTGAGCAAGTAAGTGAAGGAGCTCCTAACCCACAGCCTGTATGTACAAGCAATTAAGGTATAAGGATTATAAGGAAGCACAAGTTTTGAATTCACCTGATCTGCAGGTAGATAAAAGACGTGCTCCAATGCTGATCACTTAGAAACAGACTGACCAGTTGACTTGGGTGCCTATAGATTGCATGGGATAATTCCCTGGGCAATGATGATGTGGCTCTTCAGACGCTACCCTGACTCCCCAAAACCCTCTGCTTTTCTCATGAATTATTATTGCCTGCTCCATCCTGAAGCCTCCAACTGACAGTATCATGAGGACCATACATGTTTCACTACTGATGGTGCATATTTTGTAGATCAGACAATACTCTGATTTTTTTTTTATGTTAGTGTCCCTCTAGCTTTTCCTTATATAGGGAACATGAATTTTTCTTCCCCTGAGTAAATTAGGTATTAGTTTATGACACAAAAAATCAGCTTTTTGAAAGCTATGGCTTAGATTAATTCTGGTTTATTCCCATCTGTTTATCTGAGCAACTACTAAGGGACTTGTCCTACAGACTTTTTCCCCCTTTGAACGAGGGGAGGACAGGAGTTACTGCAACAGCTCCAAGAGTCTTTGAAAGGGAGACTTCCAGTGTAACTTGGGCACTGAACTACTGTTGTCTTGGAAAATGCCTCCCTTAATGATGTGCTTTGGCATCTGTTTTAATTTGGTTGCTGACATAGCAGAGATGTTGTTTCCCTTCATTATTGTTTTCTCTAGGGATTTTCCACAGAATATATATAACACTCATATCTTTCTCTTACAGTACCTGTGAGATGGATAATACTACTAGCAGCTTCTGTATTTTTTCTATACATCTAGTCAGATCTATTAAGAACAGCTTTGTTTAGTCTTTGAGAAAACAAAATATATTTGTTTTACTGCCATCCTAAGGAACTGGTTATTTCTCTGCATCAGGCTGTGATACTGCCTTCAGTCACATCACTCTGGAAAGTGCCCATGTGTTTTTTTCTCTATTATATTAAGACATAAGAAGATTAAAGTTATATATTTCATTTAAGGTGATGTTTAGTTTCAGATGTTCCTAATCCACAGTGTTTATGCCCAATTAGATACTCAGGAGGGCTTATCATTTAAAGTTCTTTCAACTGGCATCAGAAAAGTAACATTCATTTTTTAGAACCAGCTAAAATTAAAGCCTAAGTCATTGCAAATAATTTGAACTGTGAATCACAGTCTCCATGACTGGAAGCTTCCAGATGTACAAGTACTGAATTCTCCTTCGTAACTTTCTGAAAGGAAGGGATGTGCATTTCATAGCTATACAGAAGTCAGCATCAAAAATAGCCTGCAGTATAGGAATGGTACTGAATGATACTAGTATTCAGTGCCACACCTTTGCTCAATATATATACAAATAAATAAGCCATGCATGCAGATCTTGCCTAAATTAAACATATACCTGATACAACTGCATAATAACAGTGTGATCTCAGCTGGCCTTTTGTCCACATAAAACAGGATTTTAACACAATATCTAAGGATGACTGAGGTGCAATAAATCCTAATAACTTTAAAAAAATACAAGATTTCATCCACATTTCCTTTTCTTTTCTTTTTTTTTTTTTTCATTCTCTTTAATGTTTTGGGGATTGGATGAAACTTGAATGAACTTGGTTGAAACATACCTGGCATTCTTTTGCATGTGTGTATTGCTTTTCCATGCTCTTTCAGATGTCTATCTTGCTTATGTATTTCAATCACACCAAGGGCTGCCATATTTTTAGCCCTCTTCCCCACCTTGCTACAACAGGACTCCTTTTCTACACGAACAAAATCAGGATCTGGTCTCAAGGCAGGCAAGAATTCCTGGATTCCAGAATATTCATTTCAAGGACATTACCTTCAATCCCTGCTACCTCCTATAAAGACCGGCATGAGCATGAGATCAAGTTGACTTTCCTTATGCCAAAACGGATGGGCATGTGGCATTACTCCTTCTTAGAGAAAGATTAAGCTCATTGTAGCCAAAGCAGAGATTTGTGCCACCTAGAAACTGAGAATGCACTACTAAGGGTATAACTAACATAAGCTCGCCTTGAACCCAATGTAAGTTACTAAAAAGTGTAACCAACAGCAGCATGTATTTTGTGCCATTGTCATAGCAAAGCCACACAAAATGCATAAACATTTTACATACGTGTCTGAGATGTCTATACATATATATATGCGTGTGTGTGTGTGTATATATATATATATGCACATGTACATACAGCTGCATGTGGGAAGCATCCAACCAAGAAAAAGTTGCCAAAGGACAAGATAAATACAAAAGGCTGAAGTAGGTAGGAGGACATCCTGCTGCACACAAATGAAAGATGATGGATAAAACCAGAACCAAGGGAAGCAGTAAGGGAAGCAGATCGCTCTTTCAGAAGGCAGTCAGAGAGCATATAAACATTGCACAGGAAGAGAAAAGACAGAGAAGGAAGAGGACAGGCCCGGTTACCATCAGACTTCCCCTGCTGAAGAGCTTTCAAGCCTTATCACATCCACCTCCATGACCAAGGCCACCGAGGACTCAGCTATCAGCCCCGACTTTATGCATAAGCCTTGTGGTACCACATACACAGAGGTGATTTAGGATATCAGTGTTAAGGACTATCTTACGTATTTAGTGAAAATTATTAATACTGTGTTAGTGCTAACCGTTAGCACAAAATGAGTTGTTAATGAATGAATTTAATAAAGACTCTTGAGTTTAAAATTGGCTTGCTTTATCAGTCTGCTAAAAACTTCAATCATAATGATCTCTAATTCTCTATATGTAAATAAAAATTTAGTTGCAATATTACTGTCTCTTTAGCTGCAGTGATCACAAAGTAAAAACGTGAACGATATCTTTTGTGGGTGCCAGGGCCCAGGATTATATAGTTTAACTCACCCTTGCTGTGAGAGTACTGTGCCTGAATCCTACCAGGATATGTGCTTCTTTCTCAGCACAAATAGAGTTAAATAGAGGCAATTCATATAGAAGTGCAAGTATCTTAATGATCAGAAAATGCCAAGCTGACTGATGCTTGTGTGATAACTACTGCAGATAAGTAAAGATGTAACTTTTCAGTGTAATCTGGCTGCTGAAATGTGTTTTGCAGGACATGTTCTTCTCTGTTGTAAATTGGCCAAGCTCCATGGCAGTCCATCAGACCCAGCTGAGATACAGGTCCTACTCATGGAAGTTAATACCCTGCAATTTGATCACCTCACAAATACTTGCCAGCAAAAAGTATTTGCTGAAAGCTTTGGCAAGTAATCTTCTGTCTGTCTGTCCTGCTTTTAAGGTGTCACTGCTTATGTATCTAGTATGGAATTTTCTGCTGATGTCAACACATGCTTTACTTCATTTTTAATCATCTCAAATTTCGCAAAAGCATACTCGTCAGCAATGTTATAGTTTCACAGGAGATCTGTCCATCTTGTTGTCCTTCACTTTACAAAGATGCAACTAGAATTTCACCTCCTCTTCCTATTCCATTATGATTTGTTTGACAATTTTTTCTGTTCATAAACTCCAAATGTAAATAGTAATGGCTGATTACAGCAGCCTTGTGTTTAATCCATTTGACTATCCATATCTTTGATTTCCATATCTTTTAGACAGATGCCACACATTCTTCAGTTTGATATCTGGATACAACCTCACTAGTCTGCATCAAATGCCATTATTAAATTTCTGCAGCTGATGCTATAACTGAAAGCCTTCTCTGCCTGAGTGCTGGGTTTACAATTTTTTGTATTTATCTGAAACATTGCTCAAGCATGCCTCTAACACTGCATACAATTGATATTTTTTGCCATTTTCATTTTGAAAAGATAAAAATTAAAATTATACTCCACTAGGTATTAGGAAGTTGGCAATATCTTAAGATATTTAATAATACACTCACATTTCAATTGAAAGTACCCCTGTGACTTTGTAGGCTGAAGTAGAACAACAGTATAAAAGATACCCAAATTAGGTTTCTGTGAAGTAAATATTAGAACCAGTTATGCAATACTAGGCAAAAGAGAGTTCATTTGAGTTCATAAGCTGATTACACTGTTCCCTTGCTCTGACGAAAGTGTCTTAGTTGTCCCAGTTCAGACTCCACTGACAGTGCAGACAATTTTCAATTCCTAAAATACATATTAGTATATGTAATGTCATTAGGAACACAGTTACCTTCTCTGGGCATGCATTAATCATAATTTCTGTGAGTCTTGGTAGGTGTTTGTGGATCTAAAGCTTATGACCTTGTGCGACACATGATATTTTGTCTCGTCCTCGGTACCAGTGAGAGTTAGGGGCTGACTAGGATTCCTCCCTACTGGCTTGTTAAAGCTTCCTCTGCTCCTTCCTACATTCCTGTGAATGTAACATACAAGAGAAAGCCTAGGCAATAACAGTAACTCATTTAAATCCCTGAGGATTCATGCATTCTCCTCCATATTTCATTGTATGCCAGGGTAGCCAATGGAATCCCTAAGAGGTACTTTTTTTCCTGATCCCAGGAACAGCAGGTCTCAGACCAGCCTGCTCTGTTACCTACTATGTTTTCTGGGGCTTATACACATTGTTAAGATGGTTCATTTTTTTCAGTGTACAGATTTACCACACCAGTCCCCCATATAAGAAATGCTTTACTTGTTATATAGCTCATTTAAAATCACTCTTAAAACAAGGCAGCATGAAGTGAAAGACAAAGTAGCATCATAACTTCTAACACAGCACCATTTACAAATGTTCTTAACAAAGTAAGCAAGTGGAATTGGGGCAGGGGGTTGTTACAGCGGATACTGAATGTGTTTGCATCATATCATGCATAGATTCCTTATGTTTTGGGCTGCATGCATCAGAGAAAATCTGATGGAAGAGCTTCCTGATCACAGCCAGCTCTATTAGTTTCTTAGGGTGTGGAAATATTCTGGACCGCAAGACCTCCACTCTGTTTATGCCACTTTTTGCTTCCTTGATGCCACGTAAAAATTATTCCTTTCCCTGGGGGACTAAGGGTGCTGCTTTTGCAGAGTAAAGTGTCTTCATCTGTTGAGCATAATATTTAACATAATTTTATTACTGACAAAATGGTCAACAGAAATATTTGAATGGAAAAATGCAAGTGGCTCGTTACTGGCTCTTGGTTGAGATTAGATATGACCATAATTAATCACTACAAGATGACATTAGGCTTCGTGTGGCTGACCTCCTCCACAGTCTTTGAGAGAGCATAACAATTACAAAATGTAGATAACATGGTGTGGCTTCCTGTCTTACACATTTATGTTCTGCACCTTTAGCACTATTTACAATTTCATACTGTTTCTTCTACCAACAGAATAACTTAATTGGATTTTATGTGTGTCCTGTTTGTACAGGATAGTTTTCTCAGATGTGCGTAACAAGACTGGAAGCATGTTTTACATGAAAATACCTGACAACCTCTCATTAATATGGCTGTAGAACCTATGGTCATCAGAGTCACAATGGTCAGTGACTCTAATTATGAGATATATCACCCCTCACCATGCAAGATCAAATACAGCAATCATCGTATCTATAGCACACAAAACTAAAGTACATCTGAAGATGTAAATGGCAACCAAAGAACTGGTGAGTTTGTGCCATCCCCAAAGATGCTGTTAATAGATTGAAACTGTAGCACACTGGAAAACAGGCTAAGGGACCTACCTCACTTTATTCAAAAACTTTCTAAATGTTATTACGTCACAGAAATTTTCAGATTTTTTAATGAAATAAAATAACTCTATTCCCTGTCAGATATGCAGGAGTCGGATATGCAGGTAATATAGTGGGGGGGGGGTTTGGTCTTTATTTTGAAAATATATTCTGAAAGAACTCTGGAAACAACTTTTATCTTCAGAAGAAGTTTAGCAATAAGCATGTCTCAACATTCTTTGAAATGTCATCTCGGAGTGGAAGCATCTAACTTGGTCACAGTTGTTATAAACTGACTTCTTAAAATTGGCTGAGTCAGAGTTCCCAATTTCTTTATTTAGCAAGCGGCAACAAGCAAAACAGCGCTGGGCAGCCAGGGAGTCTCCTGCTCCAACAACGGACCGCACACTCCAGGGCATTTTGTTTCAATCTTATACTACAAAGTATTACATAGTTATTATACACCTATACTTACTCATTACTTGAACCCGCCCACTCCCGCTTCGTATGGTAATTAGCTTATCAGTCCTTTACGCTTGCGCAGAAGTTGTTAAAACTACGGGCAGGGGTCTTCAAATCATGGAAGGTGGTCTTCTGGGAGGAAGGCCGTAGGTCCTCCTCACAGTGTACTTTTCACCTTTTGCTTGGAATGTGATGATCCTCTGAGTTTGTAGTGTTCTTATCAGTCTAGGCCCAGTAATGTCTTTGCATAATGAGATTCATGGTCGTGAACATCCTCCTGTTTTATTCAATTATGTGCCTGCAATTCTCCACATCTTCTGACTGTACAGATGCTTCTTCTTTTGTTGTTCCCCCCCTCCTTCCTGTCACCTTTTTTTTTTTCTTTTTTACACTATCGTGTTAATTCAATTAAGCATTTGCTGTTAGTATTACACAATATGCAATAGTTCATATTACAGTTCGCTGAATTTGATGAACAGATGGTTTACCACCTATCACAACAGTCATGAATTTCTAGGTGGTGGGTGATGTTTCTCTAGTGGTCATGAATGCTGGGGTTTGATACCTAGCCATTGGAAAATCATGGTAGGCCACGTGCTAAGCTGTCAAAATCACTTCACAGACAGCACCAAAGGAGTAAATGAGAACAAATGGAACATTCCTGGTCTTTTTGCTGAGCTCTGAAGCTCAGTAGGACTCCACCTGGTCCACCAGAGACTGGAGATCTCTGCACATCAAACTACAGTTCAGAGAGCCTGGCAGCAGCCTCCTGCACTGTAAAGGGGATGTCAAATCAAACCACTGTGTTTCTTCTAAATGACCTTCTTGCCATAGTTATTTCAAGCTCACGAGAGCTGCTAAAGTGCAACTGCACTTTATATAATGACATCAGTGTGTGCCAAGCATTTGATTTGTATATGAACTTCTGTGGCAGAGCTGCTATTTCTCTGCTGTCTTTTGTTCTGCTGTGTATAAGCTCCCTTGGCATCGGCACAGGAATAAAACAAACATACATTTAAGTAACTGATAGTGGCAATGTTACTGAACATACCTTTGACCAGATAAGTATCTTGACTTCTGTGTATTCAGAAAAGGCACTACAATTAAAAAGTGTCTGCTAATTGTAAGGGAATTTGAACAGCTAGGAAAGATGGGAGTCCTGGAAGTGCTCTGGGGCTTGCTAGCAAAAAAGAATCCAAAAGAATGTTTTTCTGTTCTTCCCTAGGTGAAAAGCATGCTGCAACCAACAGGTCAAAACATAGAGTTTCCTGCTTCTTTAGCTGTACTGCAGCACAAAAGAGACCACTCAAATTCCCCAAGCCTTGAAACAAGCTCTTGAGTGTCAGGTACTGACTGTGTGGTGGGTTGACCCTGACCGGATGCAAGGTGCCCACCAAAGCTGCTCTATCTCTCCTCTCCTCAGCTGGACAGGGGAGAGAAAATAACAAAAACCTTGTGCGTTGAGGTAAGAGCAGGGAGAGATCACTCACCAGTTACAATCATGGGCAAAACAGACTCATCTTAGGGAAAATTAATTTATTATCAATCCAATCAGAGTAGGATAATGATGAAATAAAACTAAATCTATTTAAAACACCTTCCGTCCCACCCCTCCCTTCTTCCTGGGCTCAACTTCACTCCTGATTTTCTCTTCCTACTCCCTCTCAGCAGCACAGGGGGTTGAGGAATGGGAGGTACAATCAGTTTGTCACCCATTCTTTTGCTGCTCCTTCCTCCTCAGGGGGAGGACTCCTCACACTCTTCCCCTGCCCCAGCGTGGGGTCCCTCCCACAGGGGACAGTCCTCCATCAGCTTCTCCAAGGTGGGTCCTTCCCACAGGCTGCAGCTCTTCACGACCTGCCCCAGCGTGGGTCCCTCCCCCGGGGTGCAGTCCCTCAGGAACAGGCTGCTCCAGCGTGGGTCCCCCACGGGGTCACAGCTCCTGCCAGCAAACCTGCTCCAGCGTGGGCTCCTCTCTCCACGGGGCCACAGGTCCCGCCAGGAGCCTGCTCCAGCACGGGCTTCCCACGGGGTCACAGCCTCCTTCGGGCACATCCCCCTGCTCCGGGGTGGGCTCCTCCCCGGGCTGCAGGTGGAGATCTGCTCCCCCATGGACCTCCCTGGGCGCAGGGCACAGCTGCCTCACCATGGCCTGCACCACGGCCTGCGGGGGAATCCTGCTCTGCCTCCTGGAGCACCGCCTCGCCCTCCTTCTGCACTCACCTTGGTGTCTGCAGAGCTCTTCTCTCACATAGTCTCACTCCTCTCTCCCAGATGCAGTTGCACAGTAACTTTTTCCTCTTCTTAAATATGTTGTCACAGAGGCACTACCGCCATTGCTGACGGGCTTGGCCTTGGCGCTGGCTGGCATGGGCTCCATTGGACACGGGGGAAGCTTCTAGCAGCTTCTCACAGAAACCACTGCTACCCTGAAAAGCCAACACAAACTGCCATGAAGAGCTGTCACTTACCCATTCCTCTTATGTACCTCCTAGCAGCAGAACTGCTTTGAACTCATTAGTGAGAGGCAAGTTATTTGCAAAGACGTTAACTCCTGCTACTTAAATGATTCTGATCTCAAATATTTATTTTAATAAGAAATGAGCTTGTTCCTTGCCAGTTTTGTTACATTTTCTGATAGAACACAGCAAACATATGAAAAGATGTCTTTCACAAGATTTGGCTAGCATGATGATTGCAGATTTAGCCTTGCAGTGTGTTAAGTTTCTTGTAAAGTGCATTATTAGAACAGGGCAAAAAACACAGGGCAATTCTCCTGTCTTGCTTCAGTAGCCATGATGACTGACGGATTACTTACATCTGTCTGTGAAGAGGAAAATAACTTTCAAGGTCTCTAATTTATTATTTTTTTTTAGAAAGCAGAATTTTGGTCTTACGTGCTGACTGATTTTGAATAACAAATGGCAATGACAGCCTTCTAATCCTTGCTTCCAACATCAGTTTACTGCCTCTGCCATTAATAAATTCTGAAAAAAATGAACCGGTAGTGGGGAAAAAAATGTGTTGCCTTTCCCTCATCAAATTCAATGCTTCTTTTAATATTTTTAGGTGTTATGACAATAAAAATTACTCCATATTCACTCATTACTTCTCTGGAATGAGTTTATTCATCAGCACCTAAACTTTAATTTCTCATGCTCTAGTATCTCATATTTCTATTACTCATATCTGCCTGGGATAACACCTACTTTGCCCTGCATTTTGGAAAGAAAATAATTATTAAACTCATCAGTTATGGTGTACAGGGCTTACACTTTGCTTGAAAATTTCAGAGATTTATTGGACAAATTCCTGTGAAGTTACATGTTGCAGAAATAATAAATTCTTGTCACAAACTGGCAAAGGCAACTGCTCTTAGATCCGTATTTCTAAGCCACCAATTTTATTGCTCCCTGCCTGCACTACTATTTTTAGATATTAATCCACACAATTTACTCAGGCAAAACTCCCTCTTGAAGTTCTACTGTTCTGCCAAAGCAGAAAGAATGAAGAGATAGCCTCTTTTTGAGTTGTGTTTCTCTTCACTTGTGAAGAAGAAACAGAATTCTATATGCTTTGTTGTTTCTATCTATCTGAACATTTTCTTGCATTTCCTGAATATAAGAATTTGTTATACTGTATGTGATACCTCTCTGCTACAATCATTCCTTAGAAATTCCGAACTTTGTCTGAAACTGCTGATTATTTTCAGCATCACATAAAAGTACAACTGCTTTTTGCAATGAGGCAATGACACATGAGGTGACAGCAGGCTGTCCCCCTTGCATCAAGTCACACAGCAGAGTAGCTTTAAAATTCCTGATAGGATTTTAATCCCAAGGGGAAAATTAATGGCATTTTACAAGAAAAATGGACAAGAATATGAGGATAAGATTATTCAGTGACAAGACAAGAAAAACTGAAAGCAGACCATAGAATAGTTTGTGTTCTTTAGACCTTTTAAACATTGATAGGAGTAAATGTGATATAGACAAGAAATACTTCAGATTGCTAACATCAACAGGAAGGAGATAACTGTAGGGGTTAGGGGGTGAATGCCCAAAATGAAGCTTCTGAATTCTCAAGCACAGATCTGCTATTTGCTAGCTACAACCTGTACAGGCTTGTTGTAAAATGTAGTAACACGTGACTAAACAGAAGTGATACACACCAAATCCTCCAATGAATAAAAAGACACATGCCATAACATGAGACAAAACTCTCAATTAAGAGGCAGATCACATGTTTCTGCAGACATATTTAGATGGAGAAAAGCAGGTTTGTAAAATTGTAAAAGTCCTCATTGGAAATGGGGTAAGTTCCTTGGAAATGCACCTAAAAAAGACTAAGGATGCTTGGGTACTTGGTCACTGACACCCAAGATCAGTAACTGCAAGCACCAGAAAAGCACAAAATCAACACTTTCTACCCAACCCTCCAGGACCAGCTGCAGCCTCCCCAATGAGAAGGCAGTCAAGACTGAACGAATGTCACTTTGGGAATGAGTGTGAGAGTGCGTGTGTGAAATTATCAAGGAGCATAACAGTGCCAACACTAACAGTTCTTAAAGCCCTAGTATCCAAACACACTATGTTTTCTGTGTCATGCTCATGAGAGTAAGACATGAAAATAAAGTAGAGATAAAAATACATTACTAGGTTATGTAGACAGAAGCTTCTGTAAGACATAAACCTACCATAAACCATTGCAAATTTAGCCAGTCAAACCACCAAACCAAATATTTGATGAATCACAACACACTTTTTTCAGTATTACTCAGGAAGACTCTCTATATTTGAACATACCAAACAAGATAATCAAGCTTGAAAGATAAGGACAGAGAAAATAAATATTGAAGTTACGACACAATGCTACAGATGTGAAGTGTCTCTCTTACCAAGTTTTATATGCAAAACTTCAGAGCAGGATCACATGAAGGAGGTTGTAGAAAGACACCAAATCTTTTCTCCAGTGAAAATAGTCATTCTTATTATGAGACAGTGTTGAACTGTGCCCACACTGTTGTTCTAAGATAAAGCTGTCATTGACAGGTGCAGTAAATAATATCCTGCACTGCCTCAAGGCTAAGTTCTCCTCTCCTGGAAATGTAAAGGAAACCTTTGAATCACTGACCCCAGCGGAAGTAAAACCAAATGCAGAGAAAGCAAAAAGACACAACAAAATAAGAACATCTTCAACACAGACCTCACTGATACTTAAGGTTTGCCTGTGTAACATGCCAGTGTTTGGCTTAACTGTAAGAGATGAATGAGTATCTGTAATAATTTGTATTTCTAAACTGACAACATATACTGATCAGAATTCTTTACATGTAGCTCAGACAGCTTGCTAAATGCATTTGACATGACCGCTAGCCAGCTGTGTATTGCTGGAAGAAACCTAGTCACCTTCAAGAGTCCTAAAATCTATGCAGCCAGCAGTCACTTTATCATGTAGTTACATACTTGGCATGCGCCTACCCATACTGAAAGACACACTCTTATATGTGGCTCCTTCCAGCTGATGATAAAGTGCTGAGCTGTATCCGGATTTTAAGTACCTTGCCATATGGAAACGACATGAGACTTGGCAAATCCTGTGATCCTAAGAAACAATCATTTTTCTTCGCTGCCTGGTGCAGTTGTCTGCTCCTGAGTCACATACAACTCTGGGAAGTTCAAGTGCAGTATTTGTGCTGGAGCTATAGCCAGTGATGGCAGCAAGGTGACAGGAGAACAGGGTTACTAGATAATCAAGTGTCTAACTACGACAGTAAGCAAGCTGGCAAGGAATGCCAAAGGTGACAGTTCTTCACTGCCTTGCTGTCTAGTTGAATATCCAGCTATCCCTCAATGAAGAACTACTGCCGTTTTCTACTTGCAGATTATTCCCAAGGACTCCGCTTGGAGGTAGGTGCTATGTGTGTTGAAGCTCTGGGAAGACTTGGATATTCACTTCTAGTCTGGCTAAGTGGGGTGGAATATATTTCTTTGGCCTTGGAGCTGTAGGAAAATAGCTGTAGTAGTTTTGTTTAGCTTAAGAAGAGGAACAAAGAAGTTTATGCATCAAAGAATTCATAAGAATGCTCTGCATAAAATCCAGCTGACGTGTCTTCCATCACACACAGATGGAAAAGGAGCAGAGAGGTCGGCATGCTGCTCTAACACATGAATTTTGGGTACCACATTATTCATGTTGGAAGAAAAAATCAGATTCTTTAACACCTGTAAATGTGTTAATAATGGCAAAATAGTTGTATTGCAGGGGTTAAAATGAGCTGGCAATGAGACAACAAAGACAACTATCTTGGTAGACTAGCTAAACATTCATAGACCCATGAACTTGTCATCACCCTTCAGCTGGTGCCATTTCACACACAGAACACACCAGTGTCACTAAGACTCTTTTCAGGTATTTTAACTGAATGACTAGAAGTTCAAAACATCATCAGAGCGCCAAAAAGACATTATTCCTTTTGTGGGAATTGCTCCCTAACCCTTCTGAACAGGAAGTTCTGGTTACAGTTTGTTTTCCTTTAGAATTAGGAGCTCTTAAAGCAGTGACAGACAACCTGACCTGGCCATGGATTATGGGTAACAGTAAAGCTATCACCAATTAGATAACACGGAATGCTATGTCATGCACTTAGAAGAGTGGAGACATCAGCACCGTAAGTATGTGTGGAAGTGTTTTCCACCTGGAAAACAAAGCGACAGTGCAGTGTGTTTTATCCAAACTATATAACTGTCCTCGTTCTACAGCTCCATGCTTTGGTTTTTACTCTTATAATGGCTTGTACACTTATATTAAAATGTATGGCATGTTACAAATAGGCAAGCAGATAGGACTGAATTTGTGTCTTCCAGCTCCTCATCCTTTCCTTTCAGCCACAAAACCACCTTTCTATGGTTAATTCCCTGCTTGGATTTCTGGTAGTTTGAGTATGAGAGTGATTGTTGGGATGCCTGGAAGGCTCTTGTTTTTCAAACAGCCAGGTAACAAGAGGGGCATCAGTTAGTGGTGAATGTGTGTGGGACACCCAAAATTGTCCCAGGGGGACTGATAATGCTAAAGATGACTATCAGATGGATTAAACAGTAATCAGGCAATTAAGAGAGACTTTGGAAAAAATAAGTCAGCCTGAAAAGTATAAAAGCAGCAGAAACCTTTGTGGCAGTGGGAAAGTGTGCAGCAGAGCCAGGGCAGCCCCAGGACGCTCATAGAGGTGCTGGTGCTGGGGCAGACAGAGCATTCTTGCTGCAGGGCACCTGCACCCCATCTCTGTGAAGGACACAGAGGAGGGAACCCTTGTCAGCATGTGCCTATGGGACATTGCAGGGGGCTTCCTCAGTGTCATGTGGCTTTCGGTGGCAGTGGTGGCACAGGTGCAGGTACAGCTGGAGCACCTTGTCACACACAGCAACACTGGGGAGACGGGACATGAGCTTGTGACCTACAAACCCCATCATCTGTTTGCCTGCGGGGGCAGCATATATGCCTGTCATTACAACTTTTGGGGATTATAGATGGGCGTATAAAAGTTTGTAAGTGCCTATTAGTGTTTTGCAAACATTTACTACTAGTTCATCTATTACATTGCTGGCGCTGATCCTGAATGCATAGTTCACTGATTGCCAATTAATTTCATGTCACTAAATATGGTGGAACATTCAGACCCTAATTTGATAATGGGGATTTGAACATTTCTACCATTCTAGGGCTGCAGATAATTACAAAACAAGTTCAGCAACCTATGCTTAAGGGAGTATTGTGAAATACTTGAAGCATCAAAATTATTCTTGCAGTAAAGATGAGACTTATCTGTGCTAGAAGTTTTCACAACTTTTATATAGACTTCTGCCTTCTGCCACATTCCCAAGACCTCCAAAGCCCCTGTAGTTCCTCACTGTAATCCTTCTTTGTAATGATGAACATGGAACCTAAACGAGATTTTCATGGCTGATCAGGTCCGTGAAAAATCTGTCAAGAGCAGCTGTGATGTAGCTGATCCTGTCTCTTACCTGCAGCCTTATTTGCTATGTTCCAAGGGTTCATTATTTCATGAGTGCAGTTATCTTCCATGAGGGACATATCATGCTACCAAAGGTTGTCACACCAGCTTTGTACATTGCTTTAACGTGTTGTGGTAATAAGAATATATAGATGTAGCCAAGGTAACAAGTGAAAAGTAAATGGAATCTTACTGGAAAAATACTGAAAAGCAGATGCATAACAATCAGTGATTCAATCAAACTGACTGACTACAAAAAAAATCACATATGGAGAATTCAGCAGGAAGATATGAGATCTGCCTTTGGTGGCAGTTGCAACTTTGTCTGACCTCTGAAAAAAAATTATCACTAGGTCTCAAATTGGACAATACCAGGAGGAACTTTTTAAAGGCTGCTTTTGAGTTTGGGTCTGACCTTAGATGACTCCTGAGGAAACTTGCTTGTCCTCAGTGACCTTTAGTTCACATGTAGTCTTATGGAAACTGGTTCTCCTTATGGAGCAGTGTCCTCTGGTGACACTAAGTAGACCTGGTAAGGCTGGACCAAAACAGCAGTGACAGGAGAATAAGCCTGCTGCTTTCCCTTGATTGAGCCCTTGCCTTCAGAAAGCCTCAGCCTTTTCCCCTGGAAAAGTTTACACCAAACCTATGAGCACTGACCTTCAGATAGTACATGAAAAAACTTTTTACCCATCTTGGGCTTGTTACCCACTCCCAACCAGCTTCTGCTGACTCTGCAGCAAGTCTCTGATCCATTCCAAAGCTAAAATAGAAACTGGATGCTGCCATGCTACTTAAGAGTGTACATTAATGCATACTGAGAGAACATGACAGTAATTTTATAGGAAGTTACATGCTTCCTTCAGAAACAATAAGCACTCCCTACATCTAGCATGGTATAGTAACACTTCTGACAGCAATGAGGCAGATGCCTTTAAAATTAGTGATCTTTTTTCAAGATTAAATTAGATTGGAAATAATGAACTAAAAAATCAATGGTTTTTTAAAGTCTATACTTTAATATACTGTTAAAACTGGAAGAAGAAAGATCTTCAAGTTCAGAAATACCATGTCTTAAAAGTTTTTATGTCAGGGCTCATTAAAATGCTGTGTATCCATAAAAACAGCTGAACAAGGTACTGCAAAATATGTGATGTTGATTCAAAACTCGTCAGAAATAGTCACCATTTTCTGTCTCATTATGAAAAGCTTTGAACTAAAAAAAAAAAAAAAAAAGCAAAAGGATTATAAATTGTCTTTCCTTGCTTTCCTGATGTCCCCCCTCCAATGAATAAAAGTACAAGCGTGTGAACAAACAGTAGGGTAGAGAAGTATCCAGTAAACATCACACTTCCTGACTAATCCTGTTCAGCCATGCCTGACTGCGAAGGGAATGCAATTCCTTAGCACAGTCTGCTCGTAGATGGCAGGTACCTGATCTGTTTTGCTACCCAAAGTCCAAGAGTGCCTTTCATGGCAGCTTGAAGGTACATGAGAGGACTTTACACTCCTCTGCCTGTTAGTAGATAAAGGCTAATGCACTCATACAGATTTTAAAACATTTTCCAAATCTGCTGTCTTAACAGAATAGTACTGGGCCATTTTCATAAGCCTTGGAGGAAAGGACAAGATTTTTTCTGCTTGAAACTCCTTTAAGATGTCTTGATTGCCAGCAGCAGGCATGGCCATGGCAAACTGCAGCGGCTATCTACAGCTTTTAAAAACTGCATGTTGCCACAGATTTTCATCAATATAGCTGAGTCTTTCACAATAAGAGAAGTAAAACTCAACAGAAGAAGTGAAACTGAGGAAGAAGTGGTTTATGTAATGGTCCTAACAAGAAGTGCTGCTATAGTTTCTCCTGCTTTTTTCATTTGTAACATACACTGAAAAAAGCTTTTTGTTGAAGTTGGTTTTCCAGCATCTTTCAGAATTGAAAACTTCCCAACACAAACAGCTACTTTAAAACATGGTCTTGTGTTATGACCAGTTTTGGTTTTTTGTTATAAAGCTTAACATGACATGATGGCACATGCTTGCTTCTGTATAACATTATTCCCAAAGTTAGGTTTACCTGCATACCTACCCAAGAGAAATTGGTTTTCAGATGAGTCTGATTTGTTGTACAGCCAGGTTGTCTCATTACACAACATGAATACAAGCAGAAAAAGGAAAGTGGGAACACTCACCTGGGGTTAAGAGAGACCAGATCCGATCAGCTGTTTTCAACAGCAGTGCGAATTTAGATTTAACTTAAGTCAGCTGTGTAACTGCACCAGAACAATGCCTTTGAGTCTTAGGAAGATAACAGACAAATACATCTAGCATAGTCACTGAGATTATGGAAACTAGTTTTAGCTAAGCTCTTACTCCTATGAGAAACTTAGTTTTAAAAAGCACATCTGAAAGATATACAAATCACAAGACATTATCTGTTATTTATTCTAAGTGACATGTCTATCTCCACACTCCAGCTAAGCTCTACATGAATTAACATATGGCTTTTTTTAATATCATTTATTATCTTATCAAGACAGTATCCTCCTTCAGTAGCATCAGAATAAAACAACAAAACTGGGTATACCTCAGTGGTGGATTTTCCTTTTCTTGAGTTTTGTAATTTATTTATTTCTAATTGATGTTGCAGCAATGGTGTTATCTCCATATTCCCTACCCTTTTGCCAAGTCAGAACTACTCTGGTGCTTATTACAAAGGATCCTGTCTTGCTGTGTTTGGAAAACAACTCTGGAATCAACAAAAAACCTCACAGCTCACATGACAACTGCTTCATCATATAATAAAACATTCTAAATGTGATACTGTTTTATTTAAGTATTTCTAATCAATGCCAGGCATCTTTAAAGGCACTAAATTTGGGGTTCCATTTTTTAAATTTGTGCATCTTAAGTGTGATTTCAGCAGCCAAGCAAGAGTTAACTATGTCTTCTGCCTAAATCCAGTCTGTCTTCCAACGTGTACCAAGGTGAACTGCTGTTTTGTAAAACCTAGGACATCTGTCCACAGATGAAGCCCAGCATTCACCAAGCTCTAAAGCAGCTACTGTCTGAAAGCTCTTTAGCCATGAGTATTCTGACCCCCACTATCCATTTACATAGATCTTCCGCTGTAATTTTACCATTGTCAGATGAGCTTGAAGAGATATACTACTTTTCTTGAAGACATCAAATCACCCTTTCCATGTGTAAAAGGATCATGGAAAAAAGGTCATGAGAGTCCTCTTAGGATAAAATTCCTTTGTGCTCAAAAATTCTGGATCCTTAACTTCCCTTTGCAAATTGCTAATGTCCACTGAGTGGCTCTAGAATTACAGGCTGCTTTCTGTCACAGTAATTAATGGGTCGATACACTGCCATGTTTGTGCATTTAGTGATCTGTGAAGTATTAAAATGACAAAGACAGCAGCCTGGGATAGCACCCCTCAGATACAAACAACTGGTTGGGTGCAGCCAGAATCCATACTAGAAGTTGTGTGGAATTAAATTATATTCATAGGTCAAGTTCAAATTTGCATGGGCCCTAGCACTCACTAAAGCCAGTGTTTCTAAGATCAAGTTAAAACTAGTAACAAGAGACTCCATTAAACATGACAGTGCAAGCATACTTCACCGGTTTTAACACAGATGTGAAACTACAGCCTTAAACCATCAACCAGAGATACTGCAGAAAGCCTCACCTTTCCCCTCTTGGAGGAATGAATAGATGAGGATAGGAGAGTGCAATCTTTGTTTTTAAGAGCTAATTCTGGCTTTATGTTGCTTATATGTACATAAAGCATAACCTTTGCACCAATTTCTGCACCACCACCAAGCATTCCTGCTTCTTGCTATCTCAATCAACCTTTCCCACTTGCTCTCATTTACCCTGTGTATTAATTTTGCAGAAATCTGATCTGGCTGGAAAACATTAATTCTATTACTGTCAAATTAGCCCTCTTCAAGATCATTTTTTTGCAGTGGTGCAAACTTACATTGGCCTGAGTGCATGCATAGTTACAGTGCAGCAAGGTTGCTAGGTAATACCCTGTGTTTCCATAGCCATTCTCCACCAGGTTGAGCAGCTGAATTCCACTACTTTTTGTTTCATCCCTTTCCCTGTTTGCCTATGTACTCCCTTATTTTAAAGCATGACGTCAGTTATGGTGGTAATTCAGAATGCCATACTAAAAACATAAATAAAATTGAAATGTGTTTTTGCTTGAGCTCAGGGCCTGAGCTCATTCTCATTTCTCTGTTACACACTCTCCAATTAATATCTTTGCAGATGTGCAGCATTAGGCTTCATAGCCAGATGTATTCTCTCTCAGGGAAAAAATCTGCTTATGCTGCAGCCTGTCACTTCTCCGATGTGTCCACAAAAGGCACCTGCAAAAATAGTTCGTCTCTTCAAATCATATCCAATGGGATTGGTACTTTTTCTTCTGCCTGAAGAAAGTATGAAAAACTAAAAAAAAAATCAGTGATCAATATTGCTACAAGAGGCAGAAATTTAATTCTGCCAATAATATAGCTGCAGCAATTAAGAGATTCATCTATTATTTTAAGAAAAAAGTAAGGATTTGTATTCATGCTAAGATTTCTTTGCATATAACATGGTGATTTGATTTTAAACATAGAATCCTCAAAGCAGTTTCTAATGGGAAAACTGATGCAGCAATACCAAGTGTCTTATGCAAGGCTCCGTGACAATTCCATGACAAAATGAACGCTGCTTCCCCATCCCTGAAGCTCAATTTTCTTACACCATTACTTATGTAATATCAGTGCACTTTTTGTACAGAAGAGTGCCTACAACTATATGAGAAGCAGTTTACATTAATTTATCTTCACTGTTCAAATGGAAACTAAATGCACAAAACCTGTTTTTTGTGGGTTTTTTTTTATAAACTGCATAGATTTACATTAGATAAGTTTCAGAGTTTGATGCCAACCCCCTGAATTCAGCAAATTAAATATCAGCAACTTTTAAAACTAGAGTTTAATTCTGCTGTTCCTCCAAGCTCTTGTATAATCATTACATAAATTTTGTGTGGTCATTTATTGTTACTGGAGCTCTGCTTTACAGAAGCTAAAACTGGAGTCCAATACACAGACCTAAGTCCTTTTATGTTCAGTGTATGTCTCATTAATAAAAGTAATCAAAAAGGCACATTTTAGCTGGCTGAAGACATTTTTCGATGTGAAACTATTCAACGGCGTAACATTCAAGGCATTGTGAGGAAGGTGATTTTTTTGGTTAAACTGGGAGGATATCACTCAAAACCCCCCACACTTCAGGTCTGTTGTGCCTTGTGCATGTGCCTGTTAAAGCTGCTTGACACCACTCTTCAGGGTACAGCAGAGGGGAGGGAAGCCTGCCGGACTAGAGAGGTGTTGTTACATCAGAGGGGTCCTTTTCGTTTTTAGGCTGTAAATAAATGCATGCATCTCACACCTAAGTGACTATGGGGATTATGGAAGTGTTCAAAGCCAGGCTCGATGGGGCTTTGAGCAAAGTGATGAAGTGGAAGATGGGGACTGGAACTGGATATCTTGAAGGTCCTTTCCAACCCACACCATTCTAAGATTCTGTAATTTTTATCCAGGCTGGATTGCACAATAAGATGTAAAGGCACTTACCGTATACCTGTAAACTAAACGAAGCTCCAATAAGGGCACCTTCACTGTTTTGCATACAGTATGTTTGTATACTAACCTAATTCTGTCATTACTAACTTCCTATTTTAAGCTTAAAAGCCCGTCCATCAAATGACGCACCCGGCACAAGGGAGTTTCCCCAACTACCCTGCAGCTGCGGCTGCTTCTCGCTTCCTTCGCAAGCTGTATTTGGTTTTCGGGCCGGCCCTGGGCCAGTTCGGGGTTGCTCGCTCCCAGAGTGACCCGCCTTGGGCTCGCTACCCCTCCCAGAGCGCAGCAGCACCGCTCTCCCCGCCGCCGCGGCGGAGGCAGCTCTCAAAGCGCGGGTTCAGCCCTCAGAGCGCGGAGGCGTTCCTGGCTGGCCGCGCGGCCAGCTGCCATTTTTCCTCCGCCGCCCGTGAAGTAACACCGCCTCCCTGCTGCCAAGACGGCCCGGGCAGCCAGCCAGCCCCGCCGGGGTCCCCGCCCAGGCAGTTCCCCGGTAGCACCGACCACGGCGGCCGCCGGCCCGGGGCAGCACTGCGCCTGCGCGGCAGCGCCGCTAAGGCCTGCTGCCTTGTGGGCAGGCGGGACGCGGCTGGCGCATGCGCGGTGCGGCGGCTGGTGCGCAGGTGAGGAGGGCGCGGGGCCGGGGCGGCGGGGGGGGAGGTTGCGCCTTCTCTCCCGGGGGCTGCCGCCGTCCCCGCCTGTTTGCGGAGGGAAGGAGCCGGGCCTTCTCGTAGCTCGCCTCCCCTAGAGATGGGTCTTTTCCGAAGTTCAGACCTGACCTGGAGGGTGCGAAACGGGCCTGATCCAGGCTGGGAGCGCGGTGATTCGGCCTCCGGACCGTCGCCGTGTGCCGCAGCTGCCGTGGTGGGGGGTAGGAGGCTTTTCTGGGAAGGCTGTGGTGAGAGGAAGCCTCTCGTTAGGCCACGAGCGTCAGGAGGCAGGGGTGACTGGTGTTGCCGTGCGTCTTCCCTGAAAACCGTGAAGTCACGTTGAGAACGCCGGGCGGCCTTGGCTTCCCCGCTGCCGTCCGGGCTGGTCACGGCGGGCAGGGCTCGGCCGGGTGGCGGTCGGCCGGGCCTGAGGGAAGGGTGCTTTACTGACCTGCCCAGGTGAGGAAGTGCACCCGGGCGATCTTACTAGGGACGCTCGCCAGGAAATAAGAAAGTTCAGATACGTGAAACGAAACGGTGCCAGAGGTCTGGCGGCTTACAGCTGTGTGGGTGAGTCGGGTGTTCCTGCTCCTTGGGGAGCGGCACGGGGTGGGTCCCCTCTGCTGTCATGTGCAGTGCTGCAGGCAGAGAGGAAAGGAAAGCCGAGTCCTGGTCATGCGGCATTTCATCGAGTAAATGCATTTTAGCTGTTACAGTTTTCCATCCTGTATTGAATTTGCTAGTGAAACTTTTTTATTTAATGTGTTTCTGTGACTAGCGTAACTTTTAGGGGAGATGAAACTTCCTTCCTTCCTATATTCTTCAGTTTCCCATCAAAATGAGGAAGCAGTAGAGTTCTTGGAAGCTGCTAGAGAAAGTGTTTAAAGATTTGTGTCTACGCAACATGAATTTTCTGTCAGTACATTCTATAAAGTCCTGAGCATTTGTCTTCTATCACCCTGCATGTCACCATGATGTAAAAGATATATTGTATGTCAGTTTTCTTGCACAAGTTGAATGCTGTGCAGGCTTATCATACTTCTGTAATGAGTAAAGGGTATTTGAGGTCTGACTGACTAACTTTTGTAAAGCATACCACTTCACTGTGTGGAAGGTATGCATATACACTTCCTTCTTGAATGAAGTCTACGATGGTGTAGAAGTCAGGTTGTCTCTCAAAGTCTTATTTGGAAACAAAAGAAAATGAGAAAATAATGAGTGCATCTCTAATTTTGTTGTTTGTTTGTTTGTTTGTTTTTTTCTATGAAAACTTTTTTTTTAGGTAATGTAAGCATTTCAGTTTTAAAAGAGAGAGGAAGCAGGCATGTCAGCTCTTTGTCCACCACCATCTCCTGCAGTGGCTAAAACAGAGATATCTTTGAATGGAGAGTCACCTTTATTAGCTGCCACTTTTGCTTACTGGGACAATATTCTTGGCCCCCGAGTGCGGCACATCTGGGCCCCAAAGACAGAACAGGTACTTCTTAGTGATGGTGAAATAACTTTTCTTGCTAACCACACCCTGAATGGAGAAATACTTCGCAATGCAGAAAGCGGTGCAATAGATGTGAAGTTCTTTGTCTTGGCAGAAAAAAGGGTAATCATTGTGTCATTAATCTTTGATGGAAATTGGAATGGAGACAGAAGCACATATGGACTATCAATTATACTTCCACAAAGTGAACTTGGCTTCTACCTGCCGCTTCACAGAGTGTGCGTGGATAGGTTAACACATATTATAAGGAAAGGAAGAATATGGATGCATAAGGTAGGTTTATTGTCCATTACTAAAAACACTTGTCCAGGTTGTCTTGAGCAAAAGCAAGAATAAAATTCTGTGACACCCACTATCTAGCAGTCCAGACACAAAAACTCAGAGAAAGCTGACCTCTCTACAGGTGTACAATTTTGAAGGTTAAGTTACAAATATGTCAGCAAGTTCAAGACTGGGGTTTTTAGCCACATGATAGATCCTGGTAATGCTACATAGCCCTTCCCAGGCTATCTAGGTGAAATAAGTATCCTGCACAGTTTTTCATCTTCTGAATTTGATCTAAATTGTTACTTTTAACTGTGTTAATTAATGTATTTAAACTAGGTAGGATTGTAAATTTACTGTGTTTCAAATCATTGTTTTCACTGTTGAGGTCCAGAAAGAGGGACTGATACAATTAATATTGTCATTGTTGTTAACAGTTTTATTTTTTAAAAAAAAGGGTATTAACAAACAGTTGAGCAGGTGTTAAATTGTGTAAAACTAATGGGAGAACCACAAAAATACATCTATTTTAGTCCAAATATTTCTACTTCTGAAATTCAAAAAGGAAAACACGCTAAATTTTTCTGAAGAATTGCAGCTCTTAGCTTTTTGGTACATTATGGGTATTTTCTTACTAAGTGAAAATTGTTATGTATTTTTGCTTAAAATAAATAACATTCTAATAAATACTAATATGTCGTCTTCATGGAGTACAAGTTGTCTTAGAGCAGTAGATTGTATGTCGGATGTAATGTGTGTGGTGATGCATGTTTGTCTGATAAAGTTTTTGTTCCTCTTCTGTTTTAGGACCTCTAGTCAACATACTTAAACTTTCTTTTTGACTGTTCTTACGTGAACTTATTAAGATTCCAGAAATAATGAGCTGTGGTAAATTTTTGTGGTGGTGTTTTGTTTCTGCAACAAGAGCAGACTCCATTGGATTTCTGCTATATTGCCTGATGATGGCCAGTAGTGTTTTCTGTCACATTGTCTCTTGATACTCCTGGGATTTATTTTTCAGAGGAAGGCTAGGTCATAAAGTTAGTTTTCAGTGTAGTAGAAACACAGATGTTTTCATTCCCGATCTAGTCTTCAAAAAGTTGCTGGATGTTAGTGATTTTGACATAAGTGAATGCTATCTCATGTTCTTGGTCACATTACTTCTCTGTCATTTAGTGTCCTCTGTACTGACTTTTAATGTGAGTGGTTAAACAGAATTGTCCGTTGTTCTTAACTATAATATACTTAAGTATAAGCGTCTTGCCTCTTTTTGGACATGATCCATATCAGTATGTTTCCATAGCTGAAATACCCTTCAAGTGTCATTAAGAATTACAAAAAAAAAGTTTACTACTAGTTTTATCAGAAAATAGTCATTAAGTTCTTTATTCTTTTTCAGATGTTCTTGAAGCAGGTAAGTCAGCTGGGTTAGCTGACACTGTGACACAGTCTGAAATAGAAGGAAGGCAGACAATAAATATCTTTTTTTTCTTTTTTTTGAGGATGATCAAAGTACAAAATACATGACAGATCAGATTTGATCAGAACCAAGGAGACACTCCACAAAATAATCTTGCTAGGTTGAAGGCAAGTTCTCTTCTGTTCAGCAACTGTATAATGTAGTAAACTTCAGTATATCTGCAGTTCTGCAGCCTTATGTAGAAGAGAGAAAACTGCTTTGAAAATGTAGATTACAATTTAGACATGAGTTGTAGATTGATAGTATTGAAATAAAATAGGCTCATTTTGTAGTTTGCATTTTGAGGCAGTTCAGCAGCTATGGCTACAACAAAACGAAAAATGTTGAAGTCTTTATCTGAAACAATGTATCTGTTCTGGAATTTCTGATGGTTGTGGTTATGAGCTCTTACCAGTTTTGTGTAGAGCCAGACAACATTTCCAGCTAGACTTTAGAACAAAAGAAACCTTCTGAACTCAAGGACTAGGAGAAACATGGAACAGTGTTCAGACTGCAAAGAAAGGCAAGCAACTCCAAGCAAGTCATCTGTATGGGATTAGAAACCCCTTTTATCGACTTCAAGTTTATGTTCCAGATGTTTAATAATTTTGAGCTGTTAAATTTCTAAAAACAAGTGGATTACACCATTTATTCAGCCTTATCTTCATGAAGACTGACTTCTTTTAAAGCAAAGGATCTTCATTCTCAAGAATGTCTTACTTGACTGACACTGAACTCAAGGGTAGGGGTGCCCTGAAGAAATCTGCCACATTCCTGTAGTTTTTCACAGATGCATTTTTAGATGGTTAGACAAGTTTTATTACTGTTTCAGGGCAAGTTACTTAGCTTGTTCCCTATTCACCTACTCAAAAAAAGTTACATAAAACCCTTTTCCCACTTGATGAATTTGGATTAGTTCAGTCACAGGAAACTAATGAATAAGCAGTAAATTCAATAACCTGTCAGATTCTAGCAGAAGATATTATTAGTTCTTACAGCATCTTCCATTTTTGCTTATGGTATTGATTGGTCCAGTGATTAATGCCAGATTCTCTTTGTGAAAAATAACTTGATTTCATTGTAAGTTGTATTTTGAATGCAGTTTGCTACTCAGCTGCTGAGGAGTCTGTTTTGAGAACTTTGTCTAGTCTCTTGTACATTGTGTTTTGTGTATTTTTAGGTTCATGTCTCCTGTACTTGGTCATAAAACAACCTTTTGAAGACTTGTCAGTGTCTCAAAATGTGGGGAAAAAAAAAGTCCTGTTTCTCCTACCCTCCCCAAACAATTTTTCTCATTCTGGAGGTCTGATTTTTCTTGTGCTGCATCAGGAACCATCAGTCTGTACCTTATCCATTTGAAAATAAAAATACATCCATAAAGTGGATTTCTGCACCATAATCTGATCATTTGGCATTTTCTTGGTCTGTAATGAAGAAACTTAATGTTTTGTAGTTGTTATCGCACCCTCCATTTCCTGCTACTCCTGCCCAGACATGTGAGAGGTTTGGTGGGGGGCAAAGCGGGAGCATTGATCTGTTTAAAATCACATCACTTCCTGCTAATGTCAACTCTTTTTTTTAAAAAAAAAAAAAAAGACATGAACATCAAAATTTGACTCTAAGAAGCATGACTCCACAGGGAAGAAACTGTGCCATTTGACTGTTATGTGCATACATATATAAAAAAATACCAGAGCGTTTATGTTTAACTGCTTCTCTTGCTCAGGAGAGGCAAGAACATTTCCAGAAGATTGTCTTGGAAGGCACGGAGAGAATGGAGGATCAGGTAAGGGCCACCTGGTTGATGCGTGTGAAACACCATCACAAAATTATTTGACTCCATCTGGTGACTGTAGAAGTTGGTGCTGCTTCTTATTTTTGGGATTTAGGAAGATATTTTGGACTGACTGCTGACCTGCCATGCACAGGAGGCAAAGTTTCTGAAGATAGGACAATGGAAGCTGTGAACAAATTGAAGGAAAATATATTCCATCACTTTATGGTTAAAGTGGAAATCTATGAAGAATATTACCTTTCAGAAAAGGAGAGTCATTTACTTGAACTTGAAGCTCTGTAAAGGTAGTAGCTTCCATAGATTCATGCTCGCCTCCTGTCAAGGATGGCTTTTCACTAGGTCATTACCTTTTTCAAGTTACAGAGACGTGTGGAGTCTGTCATGTTGGCATGTGGTTGAAGACCTAATGGATAAGACTGTGAAAACAATTTGATACCTGAAACTGTAAATATGAAATTATGGCTTCAGTTTCTTGTGATAGGTAAAACAGATAAGTAATTTTGTATGTTAATAACTAATATGCCATGGTTTACTGTAGTTGTTAAAACATCAGACTTGGATTTAAAATGCTTAACAGTAATTGCACATAATATGGTATGATCAGATTATCTCAATACAAATACTTCTTGTTTAGGCCGGTCAAACTGATTGTGAAAATTAGCACAGGACCCTGGAAAACCATTTTGGTCATGATGTTGAGAAGCAAAATCTGTTTCCGGTTCATAATTATTGATGAGCAGAGCCGAAGAAGTCTATGCGTGAATTTCTGCTTGTATCACACCTGAAAATAGCACAAACAATAGGAAGTTAAAATATGTTTTGCATGTAATATTGCAAGTTCATGTTAGTAGTAACTTCTAATACTACATAATGTGCTTTTACTTCAAGTGTTTTATTTAATGCACAGGGTCAGAGCATCATTCCAATGTTGACAGGAGAAGTCATTCCTGTAATGGAACTCCTTTCATCTATGAAATCACATAGTGTTCCAGAAGAAATAGATGTAAGTCCTTGTGTTCCTTGCATTCGAAATAAAAAAAGTGGCTTTGGCACTCTGGTTTGGTACTCTCTTTGGCAGACAAAATCCCACAGCAGTCATAAATTCTTGTACACTTAAGTTATTCCACATCAAGTTCTCCTAAGTGGTGAAGGGAATAGTTTAACATAATTTTTAGTTTAGTAAATATAACAGTACTAGTTGTGGTTTTTATGGTCAGCACTTAGCAAAATTGACTGCGTAGGATGACACCATTTTTAAGCATGAAGTGGAAAGAATATTTGATGCAAAACAAAAGGAATGGGGAGGTAAATGGTTTTAATGATACTTGTTGCAGTGTGGTTTAGTGTTTCATAGAAGTAGGAGTGATCTCCTATTTAAACTGTACTGGACAAGGTTATAGAAAAAAACATTGGGATGAATCTGACTTGTGACTGGTGAATATTTAATAGGTGACTAATTTTCAGAATTGTTTGGCTGAAGTCAGAAGGTCTTTTTAAGGTTGTGCTTTTGGGCAGTCTTACATCTTAGCTTAAATAGTTCCCAAATAGTTCCCCTCTGTCATTAAAACCAAAAATCAATTATTTGGAAGGTGTTGCAGATCCTTGCCTAACCTTTGTGTATATTTACTTGCATTTCAGATAAGTGACACAGTGCTAAATGATGATGACATTGGGGATAGTTGCCATGAAGGCTTTCTTCTCAAGTATGAATTTCAGTTTTGATTTATGCTGTGGTAAAATGTTTTGAACTTGTGTGTGCATATATATATATATAAAGTATGTGCATATGAACATGTATTAGATCAGCTTGCTTTGTAGGAGTGGGGAGGATGACATGTATTTGGCTTTTTTTGATTTTTGTCTAAATTCTGTAGAAGTTATCTTCTTAGAAGACTGGCTCTGGGCTAATAGTTGTATCCCTGTAGACTGCATTGTCACAGAGTCATTTGTTTGATAATAGAATTCCTATCAAATACAGTTTTTCTTTGATACTTAAGTTCAATTTTATGAGGCTGTAAGTCAAAGTCTTACATTTTTATGAAATACCAAAAGAACTTGGGGTTGTGTTTACTGCATAAACCATGAATAAGAGTCATTAATGGTATGACATAAAGAATGCTTATTATTAAATTGTATATTTCTCTTTGTTTTTTTTTTTTTGTTTTTAATGTATAAGAGAAAGTAGTCACACTCGAGAGCAACTTGGTCTCTTCTTGTGGGAAAGCATATTTTGTAGATTTTAACTGATGTTCTGTTACCTTTCAGAACATCTCTGGTGTAACTGCCTTCATTTATGTAGTGCTTAGTGCCATCTGTTTATACAGCATCACATACACTTCCTGTACTACAGAAATTCATGTGTTAATTTAACTAATTCTTCACAGTAATGTAGTATTTAGTTCCATAAAGAATGTGGGAAATAATGAAGTGAACGTTATGGAATGGCTTATTGTAAACAACTAGCGCCATTGATCCTACAATGATGAGCTATTCATGTACCAGATGCATATTTATTGGGCGGGTAGTAGACTGTAGGATGTCAGTTATCTCCACTCGATGCTTCTTTTCCCGGGAAATTTTGTCTTGAAAAGAAAAGAATAACTTGGCCGTTCATGTGAAGGGTCTAGATGTCTGGTTTTTAGCTTATCTGCAAAGCTTACCAGCTCAGCTAGGTTCTGATTTCAAGTCTTAAATACAGTGTTGGATGGATTTATGCATGTCATTGAATAAAAATTGGATTAAACTAAATAAACTCCCATATCAACAAAACCAGCTTCTAAAATAAGCAGTCATGCTTTCTTAGTAACTTCTAAATTATACTGAACATCTGTTTCTGCCCCAAAGGAAGAATTCATAAGAATTCAGATGGCCTTAAATTTAACTCTCAGAATATACTTGGTAAGATAAATAGTAGCAGGTACAATATAAAGTCCACCTGTAGATTTCAGAGCCTGAGTGTGGCTATTATAGTCCTTATCAATTAGAGGCGTTTATTAGAACTGGTTATTCACATACAATGCATCTTTCAGTAAGATAGCATAAATGTACTTTAGTATATTCACAGATACCGGAGAAAGTTTTTTAATAGTATTTAGACTTTCTAGAGTATCTAGATGTTTTGAAACTTTGGGCCAGGCTTTGGTTTGAGGAAGTGCAGGGGGAAAGTGCAGAATGAGGAAGTTTGTTAAGGACAATTGAAGAGTTGTGAAGGTTAGTCCAGATATATTTACTGCAGCCTCCAAACTTAAGATAAACTAAATCAGATCTGTGCTGCTGGCAAGTCAGAAGACAAGATCACTCATCTTCAAGCATGCCTGTGTGTATTCTGAGGGACTCAAATAGACTAGCTTACCTGCCAAGTCTCCCAAAACTGTCTTCTGATCCAGTTTTAGAAAAGGAGGACAACCATGAAATAGATCTTTTGTCAAGATGTTTTCAAATCCTTCATTATTAATATGTATTCTGTTACTTTAGAAAAATAATTTTATACAGATTCTGTAATACAGTTAGATAGTGGCAGTAGACAATTTTTGTTTGCTCTGTAACTGGTGTTTGGAGGTTCTGAGTGGCAGTCTTTTTATTCATCAAAATAAAAATGTAGATATTGTCAAACTTTATTTCAGCCGTATCCTACACACAGCTGTGTGAGGTCCTTTAGGTATGGGCCTATATTTATGCTAGGAGCACTTCATTTTTCTTATGAATATGATAATTGTTTTATTTGAAAAGTCTGATTAAATGTATTAACCTATGTTTGTTTTTATTTGCAGTGCAATTAGTTCACACCTGCAGACCTGTGGATGTTCTGTAGTTGTAGGAAGCAGTGCAGAAAAAGTTAATAAGGTAATGCACTTTCTAATAAACCGAACTTAAATGTTGATTATTAAGAGTGTTAGTTGTTACTTGAAACAAGGTTTGTCTTTAAACATACTTGAGGTTGAAGAAGGAAGGAATACTGTTTGTCTGAGTATCTCCTTCAGCTGATTGGTCAAGTAGTTGATAATTCTACCTGAAAATTGCCTTATCAGTTGTATTCCGGCAACTATAAGAAAACCAATGAATTTAATTTAATTGATACTGTAGGTTGCCCTAGGGCATGTATTGATAGGCCAAGAGGTAATGGTTTTAAACTGAAAGAGTGTAGTCTTAGATTAGATACAAAGTTGTTCTCCACTGTGAGGGTGGTGAGACACTGGCACAGGCTGCCCAGAGAAGCTGTGGCTGCCCCCTCCCTGGCAGTGTTCAAGGCCAGGCTGGACGGGGCTTTGAGCAACCTGGGCTAGTGGAAGGTGTCCCTGGCTATGGCAGGGGGGTTGGAACTAGATGATCTTTAAGGTCCCTTCCAACCCAAAGCATTCCATGGTTCTGTGATAAACAAGTAGTAAATGAGTCTGAGCTTTTAACATTATGTTTGCTAGCAAAATTACATAAATTGAAGATTTCTGAACTGGCTTGTCCACTTCAGCTATATCAGTGAGTATTATCTGTCTACTCTTTTAAGTAATTTGTATCTGCATAATTTCTCTTATGCTGGGGAATAAATGTACTTTTGTATCATGAACTGCTTGTGTTTCATGCAACATCAAAGATGTTGACTCTGTAGTCACGTTGAAGGAGGCAAGCTTACTGGGACCTTAAACCATTCCAGCAATTCCAATATTTTTTTCTTTGTAGCTATGTTTGTGTTGACTTCATCTTCAGTCTATTTAAAACTTAGTTGGTAAATAAGTGTACAGTTTAACTGGTAGATCTTAAACTAGGTTTGACTCAGCTTTTCAGAAGAACCAGAAAGAGGCAAAGGAGAAATACAAACCCCTAGAACTGAGGCCTGTAGCAACAAAACACTCAGTGTGTCACACGTGCTGGAGCACATTAGTAGGGATGACGTTTAGCAGCTTTCAGGTCCAGAAACAGTAAGTAGCATTAGCTTTACCTCTTAACAGGGCAGAGTATATGCATCATTATGGTCTATTTGGGAGGAAAAAAAGTTGCTCTTAGAAGCTGTCACTTCAGAACAAGAAAATAATTACATTTTTGTGGTAGACATTTTTTCCCATGCTATTTTTAACTCTCTTGTAAGTTTGTTATTGAAATGCTTAATTTGAACCAATATAAAACTATCACCTGTACTACTTTTCCTCTAATATTTCAGTATAAATGGAGAGTTTCCTGATGCTTATTTTAAGCTTACTCAATATGCGAAGGAAAAATCAAATGAGGATATTTTCCTTATTCAGAATTCTCCTGGTATTTTTTTTATGTATAAGGCTTTTTGATTATACCAAAATGCTTGTTTCAGATAAATTGAAAGCAATTCTTGGAAGAAACACACTTGTGTTTACTGTCCATTAAAGTATTTTTTAAAGCATGTTTCTTTTTAGCATAGTGCAGTGCATCAGTGTTTTGTTCAGAGATATTTCCCTTTGATTTGCATTTAAGTAGGCTGTTACTCCATCCCTTCTAATAAAAACATTGAAGTTCATTTTCTGTTAGGATATTCAGAGACAAATCGTGAAGAAAATGTGTTCTTTGTGAGAAAATGTATTTCACTACATCAATTGCCTCTACATTCATGTCTGAGTCCCTTAATAAACCTCTTTGATTCAGAATATCCCTGCAACTGGGAATGAAAGTAAGGTTTTCATAAAACTGTGCAGTCCTAGAGCCTTCAGGTATTAGGTGCCACTGCACTTAATGAGTATACCAATACTGCTGTGAGGGTAGGCTCTGTGTAGTTACGTAGCATTATAAGTTTTCAATTTACACTGGGGCCTCTGGGCCGTTCAATAACAGTAATCTCATGTCTTGAGACCATGACAAAGGTGCTACAGTGGTGCATGTGTAGAAGCAGTATATTCAAATAACTTCATTTTCTGATAGGGAGTGTTTTTGTATATTGGGCTCTTCTGTCTGATTATGTTTTTAATTGTGGTTATTGAACTCAGTTTTATTTTGTAAGACTAAAACCTTCCTTTGAGGAAAAGCTCACTTTAATTTTCAAAGTTGATGTCCTTTTTGGTATATATATGAATGTATCTGTGTTTATTGCTTCAATGTGAAATAAAAATTAAGAACAGTGGGCCTGCTGAATATATTACATATTAATTGTACACTATACGTATTACATATTTTATGGTATGTATGTCGTCTTGCTGCAGTGAAATATAATAGTCGTCTTTTTAAAAAAATCAAGGCACCTTTAGCAAAGCTATGTTTTGAAATAAGCAGTTCATGATGCTTTATAAATTGGAGGATTTGTGTGTATTGGCAGTGATGCACCTCTGATCAGATGAACAGAAAATTCTGATACTCACTCACAACAGAAGCAGAGAAGAGAAAATTTTCAGTTCTTAGCTGAAATCAGTTAGTATGTATTGTTTCAGGGGTGTAAGATTTGCACATGATTAAGTTACCATAATAGAGGAAATGTTAAGGGCTTAAGTCATTGTAAAACGCTTAACGTTTATGGTTCATAAAATAATTAAAAAGCTTTAAGGTCTAAATGGTAATGAGCACATAAAATAATGTATTGATAAGCTAGACACTATAGGAAAAAAACAGTCTAGAAGAATGTGAGGGTAAAATTTTGTAAGTTTTACACAAATTCTTAATCAGCAGCACGCTCTTTATGTCATGGTACAACTGTTCTGAAGTAATTGCTTTCTTTATGGCATACTTTAGCTTTTCTTAAAGTGAAAAAACATGTGTTGCATGTTGCTGAAGTGACAAAAAGCATTAGTCAGAAACTATGTTGTCATTGGTTTAGGTACTGCATAAACACATGGTGCAACAATAGAGCCTTCTCAAACACTCTACAAACACAGGTAGGACACCACAGGTTAAGACTGAAAGGTTAGCAGAATGGAATACCTGTTTGTATTTGGAGATGATTACTTGTAGCTATAACAGCAAAGGAGTTTGGAAATGGATAATGAAGTACCTTTGTTGGTTTTAATGGAGAGTTTGAGGAAATTACAGAGGAAATAAAGATGGATACTTATTTAGGAAATTGATTGTGTCTGATTGGAGACAATAGCTGCTGTTTCAATATGGAATGAATAAAATAAGAGGCTTAAAAGGCTAGGAAAGTAATCACAGTAACTCATCTTTATGTAATAGGAAGAGGAAGCAGAAGGCTAAAATGATTTGTTCTACATACTTGGCTTAAAAACAAACTTTGCCAGAAAGTGTTGGATTTTTCCTTCATTTGACATGAAGTTGGAGTAATATGACTTACAGTTTAATAATTTAAGCATGTCACTATTCTGTGACCTTGATGAAGTTTCGGCTTTTCTAATACGCATGATGAACTTTTTGTTCATCATTTGAAATGCCTGATACATTCCAGTCAGAAATTACATTGAAGATTAGTTCATTGCTTACATTTTCATGTTTTTCAAAACTGTTCTTTTTAATGCAGATTGTGAGAACATTGTGTCTGTTTCTTACACCATCAGAGCGGAAGTGTTCCAGACTCTGTAGAAATGAGTCTTCTTTCAAATACGAGTCAGGACTGTTTGTTCAAGGCTTACTCAAAGTAAGTACGCTTAATAAAGTTCTATTTTTCTGTAGTTTAAGAACATTCTTCAACGTATACATATGCATGTGCATAAGATGTGCACACACATACACGCATTCATGTTCAAAGAAAGATGTCATCTTCCCTTTATTCCTTTCTGGTGCTGTAGCTTGCTTGTAACTATCTGTGTGTTAAAATTCCAAGCCTGTCTTTTCTCTGACGCATCTGTTTCTTGAGTATCGTCCAGAATTGTTCCTATACTGCTGCCCAGGGGAGTGGTGGAGTCCCGTCCCTAGAGGTGTTTAAGAGTTGGGTCGACACAGCGCTGAGGGATCTGGTGTAGTTGGGAACTGTCAGTGCTGGGTTGATGGTTGGACTGGATGATCTTCAAGGTCTTTTCAAACCTAGATGATTCTGTGATTCTGTGTATACTCTTTTGCTTAGAATCTCAAAAGGTGCATTAAGTTTCTGTGTTGTACTAAAACCAAAATAAGAGCAGTCCATCAGTCCGACAGTTTCCAAGTATTCTAAAAGGGCTGTAGCAATGGGTGAAGATGAATAGAAAAATAACACTTCTTGCTCTGGCAATCAGTCTAAACTTAACAGATAAATATAATATGTAATGTTAATGGGCTCATGAACCAGATGTTGCAATACTATAACACACAGATTACCTCAGTACTGTTTTCACTGTTATTTTAAGGGAATTATCCAGTATGGAGGACTTCTTATTGGGCTACAGTCACCAGTTCTCTCAAACAAAACATATCTAAACAAACGGGATATAAAATTTAGGCATGATGCTTTAATATTGTTTTGTTCCAGTATAGATTCAGGGTTTTTTTAAAAAGTAACTAGAATAATAATTTTTTTCACTGAAACAGGATGCAACAGGAAGCTTTGTGTTGCCCTTCCGTCAAGTAATGTATGCTCCATATCCTACTACACATATAGATGTAGATGTCAATACAGTGAAGCAGATGCCCCCTTGTCATGAACACATCTATAACCAACGACGATATATGAGATCTGAGCTTACAGCATTTTGGAGAGCTAATTCAGATGAAGAAATGTCTCAAGATCGTATTATCCACACAGATGAGAGTTTCACACCTGATTTGTATGTACTCTTCTCTCACATCTCGCAAAGTTATTTGATTTGGGACAAAAGAGTAAAGTAGTACAAAGTGTACTTCCTAATAAAAAGTACATGAGAGTTTTTTTGCTTTTAAGAAGCTCCTTCAGCTCTAGTAGGTGCATTAATTTTGAAGGAATTTACTAGTTCTGTCAGTAGTTCTGTTGCGTTAAATATTACTGAAATTTATTTTCAGCGATACTTCTGACCATGTCATATTAATTTTGTTGCCTGTTTTAATTAGGGGTATTACAGAGCTAAGTGTATTTGACAGATCCGAATGACTTTCCGGGGTTTAGTTCATTTCATGTGAAAGTTTTGCTTTAAAATTCTGTATTAGCCTTAAAAATAGTGAGTTTATAATTCACTAAAATTTTGAATTCACTTTTAATTTCTGCCAGATTGTAAACAGTAATTCTGTTGCTGTGTGCAACTGCTGGACGGTTAGTGTCCTTTCATGGCACTACCTCACAATTTTGTTCACTTTCTTTTCTATAGAAATGTCTTTCAAGATATCCTGCATCGAGATACATTAGTAAAAGCCTTCCTGGATCAGGTAATTGTTGCTTTTTCAGAAAGAACAAGAGCTAAAGACCCTAGTAACAGATAATTTACAATAAATAGATAATTTGCTGGCTTGGTAGCTATTTTTCATACTAGTGCTGTGATTCTTCTCTGCATAACTAGAGAGAAAAATACTTGTGTTATTTGTAGAATTAGTATAATACTGAAACTTCTTCTCTACTTATGAAAAACAATGCACTTTTTCTATTTCTGTGCAACAGTGTCTACAATTACAGTATTGAGAGTGCTACCTGACTGAGATTAATTCGAGATCATTTTAAAGAGGAAAATAATACTTGATCCAAACAGAACTGTAAACCAGCTTAATTTATTGAATCTGTGCAGCTAGAAAACTAAGAATGAATGTTGAATATATCTACAAATCTGCTGTGAATGTGCCTGGTTTGCTGTAATTAAGGATAGGTTACATGTGGATGCAATGTTTATTTATATTCCACATTCCTAAAATTATTCTTGAATTTCAGCATCTACTTAATTTTCTTGTATAATTTTTAACAGATCTTTCATCTGAAGCCTGGCTTATCTCTAAGGAGTACCTTCCTTGCACAATTTCTGCTAGTCCTTCACAGAAAAGCCTTAACTTTAATAAAATACATAGAGGATGACACGTAAGTGAACAGATAATAGAAAGAAGGCTTTGAGAAACTTTCTCTGTTCTGTTTTACAACACCCTTTTCTATTTTCTTGCAGGCAAAAAGGAAAAAAGCCTTTTAAGTCTCTTCGTAGCTTAAAAATAGATCTTGACTTAACAGCAGAGGGCGATCTTAACATAATAATGGCCTTGGCTGAGAAGATTAAACCAGGCCTACATTCCTTTATCTTTGGGAGGCCATTCTACACTAGTGTACAAGAACGTGACATGCTCATGACGTTTTAAAGTTCTCCACTGTTAATGTGTAATATTGCAATCTTGCATGGCAGGAAGAGAAATTTGTCATTATGACTACCACACTTGTGACACTGATTGACTTGTCTGAGGATGAAGCATTAAGAGGACAGTAACACTACAGTCTGTTCAAAGCAGGAGGGAGTCTTGTTAGCGGGGAATATCAACTTAGCTGGACAAGCATGATTTTAATGAATCTATCTTTTCCGTGTGCTTTTCTAAACAATAAATGTTACCAGAAGTTCCTTTGCCATATGGGCTTATAAGATAAATTTGTACATGTTTTTAGTGTACGATGAAGGGAAGTATTTTATTTCCACAGAGATTTTCTTCAGGTCTGTGTCAGTTTTTCCCTGATCTGCTGCATCACTATTTTTTAGTGTTTCCACAGAAAACAATACATCACAGAATCATAGAGTGGTTTGGGTTGGAAGAGACATTAAAGGTCATCTAGTTCCAACCCCCCTGCCATGGGCAGGGACACCTTTCACCAGCCCAGGTTGCTCAAAGCCCCGTCCAGCCTGGCCTTGAACACTGCCAGGGAGGGGGCAGCCACAGCCCCTCTGGGCAGCCTGTGCCAGTGTCTCATCACCCTCACAGTAAAAAACTTCTTCCTTATATCTAATATATAACTCAGTCTAACTAATCTGATATAACTCGATGTAACTCCATCTAACCGTGCTTATGTTTAATTAGAGAGGATATACATCCTCTGTAATCTTGGAGGTTTTGGAAGAGGGACCTTTAGTTTAGAAGAGTTTTAAAAGTTTTTATTCTTATGTATGTGATGCAAATCTGAAATATATCTTCCCTCATCTCCCTTTTTAACACCACTCGCTCCTTCATTTAGAAAATGTAAAGGTGTTTGGGATTTTTAATGTGCTACAAAGTGCTATTCCTGTGTGGAAATTGTTGACTATTAGCAGCTTAAATAGCAGCACTATGGAGGTGTAAACCGGGTCATTATTTAGGCAACTTTGTGCATGTGAGTGCCAACCAGGATACTCTGCCACAGATTGCTGGGCCATCCTTCAGTGAGCTGTTCAGTGATCCAGCATAATTGAGCTGTCTTAAAACACAAAACAGAAAACCTGTGTCATTCAGCAGCGGTTGTCAGTCTTTCTCTCCATAAACTGATGGTGTTTTTTCCATTGTCAGTTAGAATAGGGTTCAGATTAAAGTATTAGACTTTACCAAAGAACATCCAAGGTGATAGCAAAACTGAAAGATAAAATAGTTTGGTTTTTTTTTTTACATTGGCAGTAATATTTTTAACAATCCTTAATTCAGAGATGAGCACAGCTATGAACGATGTGATTAGCATTTTACTAATTGGATACTAGTCAATATTTTTGCCAATCTTCTGAGTTCATCTTACCAAATCTCCAACTTTGCTTTGCTTGAAAATAAAACCATGGTTTCTGTCTGAATGCCTCAACCTTTCTTTTTCAGTAGCAGGTAGGAGTGGTGTGATGTCAGGTTAATCAAGACTGATTTTTATGAGTTGTGACACATGGTTGGTGTGTGTTACATTAACTGTGGTACATTTGTATTACATGTTTTGTATGTCTTCTCTTTTTGGACAAACACAGGAATATATTTATGCCATGTTTTAGTGTAGCCATATAACTCAATATTCATTGTAAAAAAGCTGCACTTGTGAATGGAGAAGCCACAGCTGCTTTTTTGCTTACATTTTGTTTATAACACTCCTTGGCAAACAGATTTCCATTTTCAACACAGCTTTTTATTACATCTTTCATGCAGCAAGACATAAAAGTTAACAGATGTTAGAATCACAGCTTTTCCCAATAATCAGATTTTATAAGGAATCATTTTCTTTATTTAGATGCACAGAATTCCTGAAATACATTTCCTGAAAGACAACGATTCACAATTAAATATTCAGAGCTTCTAAAAGATGTGGAATTAAGCTCCAGCTGCATACCATTTTTGCAAATGAACATCATTAGCATTACCTGGTTGAATAAGTAATTATATTTTGTTTGCTATATGTGTACGTAGGACTCTTGCAGGGAGCTCAGTGCTTCGTTAAAAGAACTTGTCAGAATTATGCTTTCGTCATAGGATCATAGAATGATTAGGGTTGGAAGGGACCTTACAGATCATCTGCCACAGGCAGGGACACCTTCCACCAGCCCAGGTTGCTCAAAGCCCCGTCCAACCTGACCTTGAACACTGCCAGGGAGGGGCCAGCCACAGCTTCTCTGGGCAACCTGTGCCAGGGCCTCACCAGCCTCACAGGAAAGAATTTCTTCCTTGCATCTAACCTGAATCTGTCCTCTCACAGTTTAAAACCATTACCCCTCATCCTATCCCTACACTCCCTGATAAAGAGTCCCTCCCCATCTTGCCTGTAGTCTGCTTTAAGTACTGGAAGACCACTGTGAGGTCTTCCTGGAGCCCCAACTCTCTCAGCCTGTCTTCACAGGAGAGATGCTCCAGCCCCCTGATCATATTTGTGGCCTCCTCTGGACTCACTCCAACAGGTCCATGTCCTTATGTTGGGCCTCAGAGCTGGACACAGTACTCCAGGTGGCGTCTCATGAGAGCAGAGTAGAGGGGGAAAATCACCTCCCTCAACCTGCTGGCCACACTTCTCTCAGTGAAGCCCAGGATATGGTTGGCTTTTTGGGCTGAAAATGCACATTGCTGGCTCATAGGCAGTTTTCCATCCACTATTTCTTTCAAGTCCTTCTCTGCAGGGCTGCTCTCAATCCACTCATTGCCCAGCCTGTATTTGTGCTTGGGATTGCCCTGACCCATGTGCAGGACCTTGCCCTTGGCCTTGTTGAACTTCCTGAGGTTTGGACAGGCCCACCTCTCAAGCCTGTGAAGGTCCCTCTGGATGGCACATCCCTTCCCTCCAGTGTGTCAACTGCATCACACAGCTTGGTGTCATTGACAAACCTGCTGAGGGTGCACTCAATCCCACTGTCCATGTCACCACCAAAGAGGTTAAACAGCGCCGGTTCCAACACCAACCCTTGAGGAACCCACTTGTCACTGCTCTCCACTTGGACATCGAGCTGTTGACCATAACACTTTGACCGTGACCATTCAGCCAATTCCTTATCCACTGGGTGGTCCATCTGTCAAATCAGTGTCTCTCCAATTTAGAGACAAGGATGTCGTGCAGGAACAGTGTCAAATGCTTTGCAGAAGTTCAGATAGATGACATCAGTTGCTCTTCCCTTACCCACTAACAATGTAACCCCATCGTAGAAGACCACCAGATTTGTCAGGCACAGTTTGCCCTTAGTGGAGCCATGCTGGCTGTCACCAATCACCTCATTTTCCATGTGCCCTAGCACAGTTTCCAGGAGGATCCACTCCATGATCTTGATGGGCACAGAGGTGACACTGAGTGGCCTATAGTTCTCCAGTTCTTTTTTTCCATTTTTAAAAATGGGGATTATGTTTCCCCTTTTCAGTTGGTGAGAACTTCACAGGACTGCCACGACTTTTCAAATATGATGGATAGCGGCTTAGCCACTTCATCCGCCAGTTCCCACAGGACCTGTGGATGCATCTTAAGTCCCATGGACTTACGCACCTTCAGGTTCCTTAGATGGGCTTGAACCTGATATCCTACAGTGGGCAGCTCTTCTTTTTCCCAGTCCCTGTCTTTTGCCTCCTGCATCTTAGGTGGTGTGGCTGGAGTGAAGACTGAGTCAAAAATGTCGTTGAGTACCTCAGCCTTCTCCATATCCTGCATAACCAGGTCTCCCATTTCTTTCCAGAGAGGACCCACATTTTCCTTAGTCGTCTTCTTATCACCAATGTATCTATAGAAGCTTTTCATATTGCCTTTGATGTCCTTGGCCAGGTTTAAGTCTGTCGGGGCTTTGGACTTCCTATCCTAATCTCTGGTTGCTTGGACAAATTTTCTCTAGTCCTTCCAGGCTACCTGTCCTTGCTTCCAGCCCCTGTAGGCTTCCTTTTGTGTTTGTGTTTGTCCAGTAGCTTCTTGTTCATCCATGCAGGGTTCCTGGCATTCTTCCTGACTTTGTCAGGATGAATCACTCCTGAGCTTGGAGGAGGTGATCCTTGAAGTTCAAGCAGCTTTCTTGGTTCCTTCTTCCCTCCAGGGCTATCTCCCATGCTACTCTGCCAAGCAGACCCCTGAAGAAGCCAAAATCTGCTCTCCTGAAGTCCAGGGTAGTGAGCTTGCTGTGCACCCTTCTTGCTGCCCTAATGATCTTGAACTCCACTTTCATGGTCACTGCAGCCAAGGCTGGACTTGAGCTTCACATTCCTCATCAGCCCCTCCTTCTTGGTGAGAACAAGGTCCATCAGAGCGCCTCTCCTCACTGGCTCCTCTATCACTTGGAGAAGGACATTATCATCAATGCATTCCTGGAACCTCCTGGATTGTTTATGCCCTGCCGTGTTTTCTCACTAACAGATATTGGGGTGGTTGAAGTTCCCCATGAGGGCCAGGGCTTGTGAATGTGAGGCTGCTCCTGTCTGTCTGTCAAGGGCCTCATCCACTCAGGCTTCCTGGTCAGGTGGTCTGTAGCAGACCCACACTATAAAGTCACCTGTCCCTGTCCTCCCTTTAACCCTGACACATAAGTTCTCAGCTGGCTCCTCATCCATCCCCAGGCAGAGCTCCAGGCACTCCAGCTGGTCAGTGACACAGAAAGCAACAGTGCCCTCTCATGTGCTCTGCCTGTCTATCCTAAAGAGCCTGTATGCAAATAGGCATTTGCATAGAGGCATTGAAGTTGTTCCTGATGAAGCTGACTTACAGCTGGAACTCCTTCGTGCTGCTCTTGAGGTGCTCTCCTGCTGACCTGTGACCCCTCTCCAGGCTCTGGGCATCTACTGCTGGCACTGGCATCAACCTGGTAGGACTGGGATGGATTGAGGTTCCCCTCCCCCCACAACTTTAAAACCCTCTTCACCAGCTTGAGTTACTTTACCAGACGTGTTACTTGTGCTGAGCTTCTGTCTTACTAGCATTATTTCCTTTTGTGTTTCTAAGCAATTGATCCATGAGAAAAGAGCCTGATTGCACTAAGTTTTTACTCTTGTGTCTAAGATTGTGAAAAAAATGTAATAAACGCTACTGAAAATTCTAATGTAGAAGTGTTGAAATCTAAAGAGCTTTAAATGTGCTGTTGAAATAAAGCACTTCAGCTTGATAGGCATTGGAAAGTTAACATTGACACTACTAATAGTAAAGCTCTGTTTACTGAAAATGCTGTCACTTTCTGAAATTATGAAAATCTGGAAACTTTCTCAGTTGCTACTTTTGTTGCACAACTGTCACAAGTGCACTATCACAAGTGCAGAACGTATCGTGAAGTAAATTATTAAATGCATCTGCATGTTGTGTTGTAAATCTTGCTCAGGAAATGAAGTATTCTAATAAAATTCATGCACACTTTTTGACTTCAGTTGCTGCTTATTTTTTTCATAGGATTTCAGTTCTGTATCTGATAGAATCATTATCTTTTCTCTTTTGAAATAAAGAAAAAACCTTACTCCTTCTTGTTAAATTAAAAATGTTGAATCACAGACTGTGATTGATAGAAAGTCGTATGTTACTTAGTTCCATTTCTGTTAAGGACTTAATTATTTCAAGCTGAGACTGGTATGATTTGCTATGCCTCTGATCTGCTCAAATAAGAATTTAGCCTCTGTTCTTAAAGTTTTAATCCCATATGTGAGAATTCCTAAATGTTTTAAGGAGTTCACTTATATCTAGCAGTCATGGAATACCTTTCTTCAGGTTTTCAGTTAAAATAACAGGGAAAGTTTATTTCTTCCAGTTGGATTTGAACAGGGAGTAGTGTTTCAGAGCATTTTTAGTAGCACAGTTTCCCTGATCTTGATTGCTGCCATGTCTTATTTGTTCTGACTGCAGAGGATATTCCCAGCCTATATACCAGCATGGGTATTTTGGTAATGTTCTTATCCCTGAGCCACCAGTATGACACACCAATACAGAGTGCCAGAACTTCTACTCTCCTTTCTTCACTGGGAAAAGGTGTTAGAAAGATTTCTCTTCCTATTCTCAGGTCTGTGAAGACAAAGCAAAGTTGGTCAGAATATGAGGGCTATCTCATACAGGCATATTGCTCACTTGTATTGTCTGATCAGAGCCTACAAAGAATGCACTTTGTCCTCTCTTCAAGTTTACCTCTGTCTTGGCATAGAGCTGTGCTCTAACTGTTACACCTCTGCTTGGGCAAAACACCAAGGGAACTCCATAGTAGCATGTCCTTATTTACAAGGTTGTTCATGTGATACTTCATTTAAAGGAAGTCATTATATTGCTTCTGAAAGCCATGCTGTTCATATGCATGTCTAGAGATTTCAAACACAGAAGACTTCAATTAAATTTCAGAAAAAATGACACAGTTCTGACAATGACTATCAGGTAAGTCTGACTTCAGTTAGAGCTACCCTGCAAGAACTTTTGACCTTTGATTAGCATAGGGCAGCTTTTCAAAGCAAGAGATAGTGGAAAGAGAATTTCCTACTTAAATGGAATGAAATGGCAACTGGTAACTGTTCCCTTCTTTTAGATGTACCTATCTTATTGTCATAAACATGGCAGAGGTCCCTGACAACTGGAAAAGGGCCAAAAGACAATTGGGAACTGCAAGTTGACCACTTTCACGCAGGTGCCTGGGAAAATCATGGCCTGTGTCCTCTTGGAGCATGTGTCTTGCCACATGAAGGAGAAGGTGGTGATGGGGAACTGACAGCATGGCTTGACCAAGAGTGAATAATGCTTCACATACTTCATTGCTTTCTGTGATAAAATGACTGGACTCGTGGACATGGGGAGAACAGGGGATATCATTTACGTTGACCTCAGCAACTGTCCCACAACATCCTTGTAGCCAAGCTGAATGTTAAGGTCTGTGTGTGTGTCCCACCAGAGGGATAAATACCTGGTTGGGCAGTTGGGCTCAGAGGTGGTGGTCACTGGGCTGAATCTGCTTGTAGGCTGGTGCCCCGTGGGGGTCACACAAGGTCTGCCATGGGGCCTGTCCTGTTGAACATCTCTATCTGACTTGGGAAAGTGACCAAGTACACCATCAGGTTTGAGGTGATGCCAAATTGGGGGACACCAGTCGATATGCACGAGGGGAGGGCTGCTGTCCAGAGGGACCTGGACTACTGGGAGGAAAAGAGAGGGCCCCGTGCACCTGGGGGAGGAGCAAAGGGCAGCCCTGCCCCAGGCAGTCAGAGCCCTGGCAGCGATGCTGGTGAGATCAGAAGAGCTCTGGGGAGAAGGCCCTGAGTCTGTCCTGGTGGGCAATGAGCTGAGCAGAGCCAGAGGGGCTGGAGATAAGGGAAGTTTTTTCCCTGTGAGGAGAGATGGGTAGGGCCCAGACCCAGGGAGGTGGTGCCATCTCCTTCCTTGGAGGGTTTCCAGCCCCCACAGGATAAAGCCGTAAGCAACCTGGTCTGACCCCATGGCTGAGCCTGCTCTGAGCAGGGGTCAGGCGGGAGACCTACCAAGGTCCCTGCCAGCCCCAACTGTCCTGCAGTGCAATGGTCTGGTAGGCAGACTGCAGTCACTGCTGCTTAGAACCAGAGAACCGCCAAGGTGGGCAGTGACCTCTGGAGACAAAGATCAGTTCCATCAATGCTCATGGCATTGTCTGATCAGTTCTGAGTATCTCCAGTGGCACAGATAAAAGTAGGGGCTGAATAAATTCCACTGTGGGAGCACACGTGTGTGAAAGCTTAAAGGTGGCCCTGGATTCACCAGTGAAACTAGGGATGTGCTAATGTATGAATCCCATAGAGAAAAGTTTAGGTATCAGGAATATAGGGTCTAGCACACATGTTAAAATTAATAGCAGCATATCCTTTATTTGAAACATGAGGGCTAATCAGGACTTTTTACAGAAACATGTATTTGTAGAAAGGAATAAAAAGACTTTTAAGAGAGGAATGTAGACGTATAAGGAAGGGTAATTAGATAAAATCACTTAAGATATTTTTGGCTGTCAAACTAAAAGCTTGATGCTGTGAAGCAAGGCAAACATCTGTAGCTTTGTCCCTAACCTGTATGTAACAGTATGCCGAAATGTTTAAAAACATACAATAGCCAAAGCTAATTTGTGAAACTTTCAATGCCAGTTTCTCCTCCATTTAGAAAAAAATGTCTCATTATAGTACAACAGAGTGTGTTTTCCAGCTTCAGTTAAATATGACTAACAGTTGCTAGACTTTTTTTGGTTTTCAGTACAAACAGAAACATAAGAAATTACAGGTCAGGGAATACTGAAATTTAGTACTGCAGCCTATACATGCAGTAATTCAATATTTCTGCCAAAGTGTTCAGTAGTGTAGCTGACTGACGAAACTGCAGTTTCAGCCTTCCTCATTCACCCATAGGGATGCAAATCAGTCTGCCCTTGCTGAAATTTCTGTCTGTCTCAGGCTGTCTCTTCACTGGAAATTAATCCTGCACCTCTTTGTCTCCTGCTGGTGATATCTGCCCTGTCTCTGTGATAGCAGTATTTGGAAGTGATTTCTGATAACCTAGATTCTGGAGGAAGGACCTTCTGGCATTTCATGGGGTGTTTTTTAGTAGCCAAGGGTAGCTGCACAGACAAAACACACAGAGTGCAAAGGACCTGGAAAATATGTAATGACTAATTAAATTCATACCAGTTTTTGGCAGGGAATTGGGCATTGGCAGGCTGAGGAACATTTTCAGTCCTCTTCAGGTTGGAGACTTGAGAGGTAGCTGATGCAAACTGGTTAACATGTTTCTTGATTGATGATCACACTAGAATGAAATGGGTAGGACAACAAAATTCTCAGTGATCTAGGCAATCATATATCAGCTTGTAATTAAGTAACAATGCCAGACTATTGGGCTTGATTATGAAACTGTTAATTATAGGTTTGACTCCCAGTGAAACACATAAACACAATCAAATTACAATTCTGTTAGTGTGGAGGTGCAAATAGATTTCCTCCCACACCAAATCTGACGGACACAGACCTGATGGCAGGTTGTCCAAGGAAGGTCCCTCCGGCATCTCAGTGGTCTGGGGCATGCAGGTCAGCATCACTGCTCTCTGAAGGCATTTTGTGCTCCAGCTGCTGGAGGGGATCCACCTTCCTTTTTCTCTGCCTGATTTCTTACCTTACTCCCTATTTTTTTCTTATTTTAAGCTTTTTTTCTATCCTTGCATCTTCCTTCCCCCACCAAGCTCCTCTCAGCATCCCATACCTGATTGGTTTTCTCCATTGGTCCTAGTTTTTCTACATCTGCACCCAAATTTCGTATTTCTGATACTGTCATTTAGGCAATATTGGGCATATGTGGATTTACCAAGAGTAAAGCTTGGGATGAGTGACTTTGCACCCCAGAATTCCCCTACTGTTGGACTTACTCAATGCCTAGACATAATTACTTTACTTTAGCCTCCATTCCCCTACGTGGCTCCTAATAAGCACAAGGAGGTTCTCATCATATGCATCAACCATTTGCATACCAGGGCAGCCAAGTAACTTGTTTTTCACAGTTCTGTTGTGGGCTACCACAAGTTCCCCATAGGAGCCTGTCTGCTGTGGGGCTGCATGCCCCATGGGACCTCCAGTATGCCAAGGCCAGGGGGGTTGTGAGCTCTGGAATGTGCAGGAGGCTGACTGCATTAGGCCATGAGGCACCTTTTGGTGCCAGGACCTCCAGGATGGAGAAACAGAAAAGCACTAACAAGGCATAGTGTACAGGAGCATAGGGTGGCAGCACAGCACTTCATAAGAGAAGCTTGTGGTTATGGTTGAGGGATCCATGATGCTAGCATGTCTGGACTGCAGTGAACTCATGGATGTTTGATTTCCTGTGACTCCATCAAATAAAGTTGCTCTTTGATGCCAGCTGGTAGTTGCCGTGGGGGCTCTGTAAAATGTGTATTTATTCTGTTTCTAGCTCTATTTCTGAATGTTTTTTAGGATACTTGCAGCCCACATGACTAGCATTTGGCTGAGCTGTATTTACAGCTAATGTATTTCAGGAAAAATTTTCACATATATACAAAACATATACATATAAAATGTAAACTATGAAGATGTGACAAAAATATAATAAAGCATTCAGTCACCTTTCTGATAATGCATTTAAGAAAAAATTTGAACATCAACAAAATTCATAGCTAACAGACTCTATTAAACTTTCAGAATGTCTCTTTTCAAATTAACCACCCAGATTTCATTCCCATCTTTGTATATTTCAATAGATTTCTTTGTCCATTTGTGAACAAACTACCAGTCTGACACATATGAAAAGAAGTATCTGTTTGTTTGACTGGTCTTATGGATATGGTGACAACGTGATGTCTTCAATTAGTTCCAGAAAAGTGTCAGCTTGTAAATGTGCTTATTACAGAAAAAAGTAGCCAAATATAGGACTGGCTTTATGTATTAGTAACAGAGTATAACTAGTTTTTAATTATGGAGTTTTGTTAATCAAGAAAGTGTGCACATAAAAAATTGTATAGTGTTTGAAAAGATGGTTGTCTTGGTGGGGGTTGCATTAAATGTTCTAGAATTTTATGTGGCTTTGCTATGCTTTCTCTGCTCTTAATTTTATTTGAGAGTGTAAATTCACAAACTGAATACTAGAGGTGTCTTTCACTTTGCTAAAAACTTCCATTTTTTAGTCCTCCTGTTTTTGTTAATTTCTGATGCTTAGTAATGACACATACTACAAAACCAGTGCATTGGGATAGATGCCAAAAGTTATGGATTAAGCATGACCCTTCCACAAAGGTTAATATTCGGAAGTTGCAGCAATTTTGAGGTAAGCCTTGGACAGCCAGGATGACCAGAATGATGCTGAAGCCACAGACTGCAATCAGAGAGAAACCTGTTAGCAACAGTTTTGAAACAGAGGTTCAGCCCCCTTTCTGAAAGCTGCAGGGCAGTCCCTGTTTGTGTGATGAGGCAGGTGCTCCTGGTGGTCTCAGCTGTTTGCTGAGCTCCTACACCTGCTCGTGGTTCCAGGCAAGATTACAAAATGAGCTTTAAAAAAAAAAAAAAAAAAAAGATGCTGGAGTCTGGCATAGAGGGAGAGAGATTAAGTTATTTTGCAGGAGGCTGAAGAAAGAGTCCAAGAGGCAACAGTTTGGTGCTTTGAGCCCCAGCCTGACTGTGGCTTACCAGACAAAGAGGAGAAAGAGAAGCAGGATGGGAATGCAGATCACCTCCCATCAGCCCGTTATTCGAATTCTGCCTTATGAATCTACAACTCAGTGAGGGACAGAGAGGTTTTCCTACGGAGCGGGAAATCTCCCCATGGCCTTGCAACTGTTTAAATGGGGAAGAATTAAGTATTTTTCACTTGAGGCCGTTTATCTGAACTCCCTATTGTGCAGAGACTGAAAACACTTTTGCTTTTAAACCCAAACAGGGCTACTTCATTCTTGAAACACAAGCCAGTGTTATTCTGCTGTGCAATGAAAGATCAATTCTTCAGGCTGTGAAAAGGAGGCTCTTAGATAACTTGGGTGCCAGAGGTCACAAAGCCATCATCTGCCCTGCTCAGTGCACAGAGACCTCCTGTCTATCTGTGGGCAGCTGCTGCAAACAGCTTTGCTGCAGTTGGTGGAGCCTGTGACCGAACCAGTGAAGGAGCTGCCAGTGGAATTTCAAGTGGTCTCTGTTTGCAAAGAGAATTCACAGAATATTTTGAGGAAAAAACTGGGAAGAACAGAGCAATAACACAGCAAAAGCAAACTGTGTGGTAATGTCTGTGCTGAAAGGGCAGCATTTACTCCAGTGCAAACAAAGGATTTGGGTGCAAGGAGGAGGACTTGGAGTGATTAGACATGAGATTCTTCCCAAGTGGGAAGTTAAAAAAATGGAGGTCAGGGAAACTGAACCAAAGCCTTCTTGGAAGGGGAGGATGAAGAATGAAAGGATGCTGGGGAGGGCAGAGCAGCAAGAGATCATCAGTGGTGTGCTGGGGTGCCCAGTGGTCAAGAGGTGCCAAGGGAGGCTAAGAATGTCAAAGCTGCGTGTGACAACCACAGCACTGAGATGAAAATCAGTAGATGCATTCACAGGATACAGAACAGCTTTAGTGGGTGTGTGGTTACTCAAATGTGTGCCTGTTTTGTTACAACAGGTTAGCACTTGGTGAAAATATTGTGGATGTGGTTTCAGAGAGCATAATAGTTGGTGCTGAAGACCTGAAGTCCAAACTGTATGTGTTTTAGCAGTTTCACTTCAGAAAAGCTTTAGTCTAATCCCATACCCTGAATGTTCAGCAGCTGCTGGAGTGCCTCTTCCCATTCAGTTTAATAGGATGCCACCCATTTTATGTCCATTAAGGTGAGCCAAATCACAGTGAGGAAAGATGGATGATCAGGTGAATGATTTTAGGAGAGCATTCCTCATATGAACTGAAACACCGCTGCAGATGTGTGCTCTGACCAGGCAGCAGATCAAAAGTAACGGGTATGAGTGTGCAAATGAAACTAAAAGGGAAGAAGATTAACAGAAAGGAGAAAATAGGAAAAAAGGGAAAAGGCAAGGGTTAAATATCCGTAACACTCTGAAAGAAGAGGAGGAAGGAATACCAATAGGCCTTTATGTTCATAGGTAAAATGGCATGGGGCAGAAGTTGATCTATTTTGAGATCTGTGCCTCTGGTTAGAAAAATGGTCTGTTTTTACCATAAATGCATTTGAATTTTCAGCATTAAAAAGAATAGGAATGGTGGAAACCAAATAGATATTAGAATGATTTGTATTTATGTGCCTCTAGTTTTTTCCCCACATCTGGTTTGGATTACTATACTTTCTAGTGGTAGAAGATTTTGAAACGCATTTATCCAATTCCTTCTTCCCTCCTCCTCCCTCCCAGCTAATCACTGAATGCAGGCAACATTTTTATTTCCAGCAGAAAATTCAAGCAACATGCATCAAAAAAAAGCAGGCAGAAATATGCCTCGGCAAATATTTCTGTATGAGCTTTATTATGAGAAGAATTTTTAAAACTATTGTAGTGTATCTAAATGCTTGTAAAGATGTATGACTGGATCAGAGGCTATTGAAGTGGACTGAAGAACATCTATGGATATCAGCCATGGAATGAGGTCGTGGAAAAACTTAGTATGTTTAAGTTTTTCACAATTTGTTTGCAACAGTCTACAGAAAGGAACTGATGACTATGAACACTGCTGTAGGTTCCTGCATTTCCAATACAGCCTGATTTAATTCCACTTCCACTTAGTTTTACAGGGTTCTTCTCCGAGGGCTTTTTGTGCTGCAGCATCTCCAGTTTTCAGCAGTTTGGTTTCTCATTAGAAAACTCTTGCAGTACAAAGAAGCAAGACATTGTGGAGCCATCTCACATTTGCTTGTGGGCAGAACTTGTGGAATGCTGACTATTCTGCATTTCAAATCTTGCCAATGGCTGGAGAAAAATAAAGCCATTATTAAAACCAGCATTGTTATTTTTTTCCAACAAAAGCAAGACCCATCTGGTTCTTACACTGTTTGAGACCATGTCTATAAGGTTAAGCAGTGCCAACTTCGGTGACTTAAGGATGGAGTTCACAACCAGTATATTTTTAGTGTTTCATGTTTGAAATCTGCTTGGCTGTAGGTATGGGGAAGAAAGAGAACCAAGGGCAAGATCTACATGTTGCCACAATTCCTGAGGCAGAAGAGAGCTATCGGCCATCTACCACAAGCTGGAAGGACATTGCTCACAGTGTGACAGCATCTCAGGGTTTCAGCTTGGTGTGCTGAGCATACCTGAAAAAACAGCTCTAGTGACTGTATGTTCATCTGGATAGTATGGGGTTTAGACAGCTTTTTGATGCTCTGGGTTGTTAGCCTTTTCTTGTTAAGACATTACTCTGATGAGTACAAATGACTCTACAGGCAAGCAGCTGCAGAGATAAAAGGCAATGAGGTTTATACTTCATCAATCAGTGTTAAGTGATTGTGGTGAGCCACTTGAAGCAAGCTAAAGACAGTCCAGAACAGGAATTATTTCAAGGTCTATGTTTTAATACTGGTTTGCTTTAATATGTGATTTCTCTGAAGAAGACGTTTTGTTTAATGTTCTCTTGGGAGTGTAATGATAACTGCTTCTGATAGTGTACTGTGTTAAAGGGTGGCACAAAACTTCTTGAAACTAGGAAATTTTAGTTAACAAAACAGCTGGGTTTTGTCCCAAGTGCAGACATGTCCCAAAGTCATTTTGAGCCACATCATGGTTAGTAAGAAAGCTAGGCTTTGCTCTAGAAGGCATATCTACAGCACAGTATTTCATAGCCTTGATGATGCAAACATGTCATTAATGATCAGCTAATGACAGGATTGCTCATTTGGACACCCAAACCCAGCAATGAAACCCTGTGGCATTCCCATAATGCAGATCTTTATTCAAGTTAGTGGGGGCAAAAAAGACCTGTCTAAGTCCTTCCCTGTCCTTCCTTGGAGTTAAGCCCCTCTGTTAAGCACAGAGCCTTGCTGGCTGCATAGCAGAAGTGCTCACAAAGTCACTCTTGAATCTTTCTGATATGAGGTGATGTATATTTCTGACATTCAGCTTCTCTGTTCCCTTTTCTGTGGTTTTTGGGATGAAGGGAAGGGTAAATGGAAGCAGAAATGAAAGCGGAAGGTAAAGGAGAAAGTAAACAAGGCTCTTGTTAATTACCTTCCAGGAAATCTGCCATATAACTAGTTTTCATTAAGGCACTTAGAAACAGTGACATGAGAAATGCAAATAATTGTAACAATTTTTGTAAAACAATTAGTAGCCAAAAAAAAAAAAAAAAAAAAAAAATTCAGCATGTGAACAAAAAGAAAATAGATACAACAGAATTCTGATTTTTTTGAGGGATTCAGTTGTCTGTATATGCTTAATATACTTACGAAACAATAAAACCAGAAAAACAATTCTTCATAAAAGCTGTTTCAGTTGAGGTCATTTTCTTGCCCTTCATTGTCTATAAGCAAGTGCTGAACTGTAAGTTGTAATAGAAGTAATGCTTCTGTTAAGCATTTTACTTTTATTTCAAAGTTTGCAAGGACATTTTTGACACTGTGTTATTTGTTTTTTCCATAGAGTATTATGGCCTGTAGATGTGGCAGTCTCACTTGCTGAAGAGCCAAACTGACAAACAGAAATTTCTCTGTTTAATCTCAGGCATTCTGAATCCTTGCATGTTTCTGCATGCACTTCACTGTACCCTGGGACCCCATTCAGATACAACAGTCACAGAACTAGTTGGATGCAAGCAGTCCTGGTGGAACCAGCTCTAGTTCAAGTAATTCATGAAAGTTATTTGATGAATATAAAATGAGAAACACTCCAGAATGACATACACGTGGAAAAATATACCAAGAAAACTTTGTCTCTGATGTAATGAGTGAATTCCAGTATTTTCTTACTACGACTCAGCTCTCCTTTGGTTCCTCCTTCTCTGTAGGATGAGGGGCTGGGATTTCAGAGTCTGGATCCGGGTTTGTGAATGAATGGATGTAGTGTTTCAGATACGTCTTCTCTTTACTCTGGAGGTACCTATAAAGAATATTTTGTCATGAGCTAGCACACCTCAAGATCTTCATTAGACAATAAAGACCTCACTGAATTCATGGTTTGACTGGATTTAAAAGACACATCTCTTTGGACCCAGCAGATTCAGAGAGTCTTAGGGGACCATGAATGAATATGAAAATGTTGGAACTTGGTGAGCAAAACAGTGGTCCTATACTGACTTCCTAGTAACTAAAACAGAGATTGTAACCCATGATGACAAGAACAAGAACATCTTGCATCAGTTTAGTAAAAAATGGCAATACAAGTATGTGCGATTAAAAATGCATATGGAATTTACACATAGAGTTGGGGGCTGACACTGATTTTTTTCTTATGCACATTTTATTTCATTTATTCAAACCCATCTGCTTTTCCTTAAAGAATTACACTTCCTGGGAAAATTGCACCACTGCAGATAATCCACAGGCCTAGACTACCTCTGTATTTTGAAATGCATTCCCCACTCCTTTCCATTAGTCCTTTTCACCAGCTGGCATGCACAGTCTTATCTTGCTATGGATTAGCCCACACTTCTGTATCTCAGGGACACAAAGAGGTATGCTCCTCTTTAATGAGTAAGTACATCATATTTTACCTATGATCATGAAATTGGTGCTCTGAGAGATGGGACTATTATTAAAGCTAGTAACTTAACTTAAAAAAAGGAAACACTTTAAGATGAGATTTTAAACTATGAATATTGCCTCTATTATCAAGTGAGTCCTTGATGTTGTTTGAAGGAGACAGTCACCTTGGAAAATGTAAGTCTTGTGGTTTAACTGTGGTTTGAAGCTGTACTTCCCGACTCCTTAGTTTACAAAGGAGTTATCTTGTGTACTTTTGAAGGCAGTACTGGGCCCTTGTTTTTCCTTTAGCTGCTGTGTTAGGAATAACTTTGCAAAACTTGTAAGACCCAGGTGATGTTGCTGTATGTGAAATGAAGAGTTATTGTGCTTTCCTGGATGTTCCTATAGACCCACTCAGTGAAACAGAGTGCAGACAGAAAATAATTACTCTGCCCTGCTAGCCAGTGCACCTAAGGTCAGCCAGCACTTCCCTGCAGAAATGCACCGCGGCTGCAGCCTTCAGGGGGAGAGAACCAGGTGAGAGGTAAAGAAAACTTTGACACTTTCTGCTCCCACTGCAGTATGCATGGCTCTGAGCACCTCTTGGGAGCATCAGCCCACTCATCTTGGTGCCCGCTGTTCAAGTAAGTGCATCTCTTCCACTGAACAGGCACTTTGACCATGCTTTGGCCTGTAAGACAACCTTCCCTATATGGAAGACACTAGTGTTATCATTAGATAAGACAGTAAATTAAGGGTATAGTGACGTACATTTTTTAAAGCAAAACACATGACAGTGTACTCCATGGTCGGTCTTGTCACAATAGTCTGAATTCTGATTCAAACTATTTCATATTCTGGATTTGTTGAGTACTCAGAGAATAACTTCCAAGAGTATATTTTATTTAGGTATGTTTTACAAGACATAAACACCAGAAATGTCTTTCCAAGAACTCAACAGTCTTTCTGATTTATAATAATATTCAAAATAACAGAATTTTGTCATCTAGATATTCTACCAGCTGATGTTACTGCATTCAGCACCTAAACTAATTATATGCTGTAAAAAGCTCCTCCTCACGTTCCCTCTCCCAGTTGTCAGACTGGAAAATAGGCTTTAATAACACATCTGGGAGTTTAATCTGGGGAGAAACAGACCTGACTATCCAAGTGACCTTGCCACCCACTTCTCTTTTATGTCAAGGCTTCTCAAAGTTGAGTGCCTCTTCTGCTGATAAAATAACCCAGATCCAAAACAATTAGAGCCTTGAAAGCTTTGAATTTTCCCTAGAGATTTCCAGGCAGACAGTGCAGCTGTCTGAGCAGCAGTGTAATGCTCTCCTGTCGTAAAGTCCCACTTAATAAGTGGGCTGCCATGTTCCAAATTAGCTTTGGCATCTGAATGGTGTCATTAAATAGAAGGAGAAATTAGGGCTAGACAGGGAATAGGCCAGTCCGAATCTGAAACAACACGAATCCACAGCTTTTCCTTTTGCATATACATCTTTCTGATAAGTGCTATGTCAACACTCTATCAGGTAATATTAAGTGCTAAGCAAAGGTATTTATCATTGTGTGTATGGGGGTCTATTACAGTGTATGTTCATACCCAAATTGTTCTGATGTGTTATTTATAACACATGGTGTCCAAGAGATACCATGAACTTTTCCGTACCCCATATATGTTGTCAAGTGACAAAGCATGACAGACAGTGGTTCATGGTGTGTCTCCCTTCAAAATGTGGTTGAAATATTTAGAGTGAGATTCTGCACAATTCCAATTTTTTTCTTTCTTTCCTTAGGTATTTGCCCCATAATGGCATACCAAGCTAATACAGCATGTATTTACTGAGTTTTGCATGAAAAATAATTCACAGTGGGTTCAAAAAGGAGTGTAACTTCTCTATTAAATACTGGGACCACTGGGAACCTGGGCAAAGTTAGCAGGACTTTTCATATAGTCCTTTGATGATCTGCTCTAAGCACAAGTAGAGGAGGGATCATGGTAGCTTTACACGGGAGCTGAGAAGTTCCATGGGGAACCTAAAAGAGTGGAGGGAAAAAGATTGGGAGAAAACTTGGAAACAGATCTAGTAGTAGCCATGCTTGGGGGAGTATTTTATGTAGATCTTGTACACCAGGATGGAGTCAGGCTGGATTCTGAGTGATGCTCCTCTTGCCTCTTTCCATAGCATTGTAGCTATATTTTTCTTCCATCTCTGTGTGTTTTATGGTAAACAGAACATTTCTCTTTCTCATTTCCTACTGTAGCAGAAGCTGGTGGGGAGGTTGGGCCTAGGTGGGAATATATGCTTGTCTGATGGTTGATGTTACATGGAGATCTCCTTGCTTCCTCTCCTGAAAAAGTTGTTGTGCGCTGTGTCCTCTCACAAAAGGCTGCCAGAAAGAGCTGAAAGAGAGGGCTCCACTGGCAGGGCTTGGGTCATTAATTCAGCTGCGGTCCTCAGGTTAACCAGCATCCAGCCCATACTGTCTGGTGCTCTGAAGGCTGTAATGGTTTTCACCTGTCAGAGAGATCACCGTTCTATCCCTCAGTTATCTGAGATCACTGGGGAAAACTGGTTTTGGCCATGCTTTTTCTGTAATGTGACTTGAGTGGTTGAAAACAAAATCCTCAATCAAATAGCTCTTAATGGAGCCAGAAACTAGACCAATGTGTGCTTTGTGGACCTGACAGAGTGCCTTCATATTATATTAATGTTATAGTACTCCCAGAAGGAGAGACAATTTTGTCACTGGTTCCAGAAAACCATTCTTTCTGCTATTTATAGGGCAGAGGAAGCAAGGATTTAAAAAAAAAAAAAAAAGGAAAAAAATAAGGGGACCTCTGTTTAGTCATAAGATTATAGCAGTGAGATTATAGCACTTTCTGATCCATGCTTTTTTGGCAAATAAATCTTGAAGACATGACACAATTATAAGAGCAGAATTCAGTTCAGAGAGCATCTTGAGAGAAGCCTTGAGCATTGTTTGAGTTAGAGGAAACAGTAACTGGATTTTGCCGTTTACTTTTTGCTGGGTAGGAATGGCAAACACTAATCTCAAAGGAACAAAGGACACTGAGTTCCACTCTTGGTGACCTTCATGTAAATGTATAATCCCTTCATTGGTAGGGGTGGAAGATTTTCTTGGTTTATGCTGCTAAGATTGGGCAAAACTTCTTTCCATGTACTTAAAGGTAAAATCCATAAGGCATTACCTAATGCCAGCAGAGGGTTACATTTTGCATTGGAGAATTCTAGAAGACTTTCCTTAATGCAGAAGCAAGACTAATAATGTGGTCACTTGATGCCTTTTCCTTCTGGCTACTGTGTTTCCTCCTTAATTTTAGCATCACTCTCACTGCTTGCCGAAGAGATTGTGTTACTGTAGAAATACACAAGTCCCTGCCTCTCCCCATCAGTTGTCAGCCATAGAAACCTGTGAGAATACCCCACAGGTGAGCAGAAACAGGCAGGCAGCAGAGGCGAACAAGATGATTCATGCAGATCTCCTGGCCTCAGCAGTGTTTCTCGTTCAGTCCTGAAACCACTAGCAAATTTAGTCTGCTGTTGTTCAGTGGCTCTCCAAAAGAAACAGGACTCATGTGAAACAGTGCCATGGGTTTTTACATCAGTAACTGTATCTGAGTACCCTCCCCACAGGTTATCTCTGGCGTCAGACCTCAGTTAAATATGGGTTATTTTCTTTTCCCCCCTCACCAAATTTTCAGCCCAGACACCATGCTCTTGAGGCAGTTAAGACAGAGCTGCAGTCAGGCAACCAATGGCACATATGCACCACAACTTGCTGAGGCCTCTGGCACCACAATGAGGCCACAAAATGTTCTTGCTGATGCTGTTCAGCTGCTGGAGATGAATTGTTCCATGGGCAACTCTAATTATCAGGACAATCAGAGAGGGAATAACTGTCTTTCTGAATCACTGAACCAGAAAGCAGGCTTTTGACAGGATCATAATAATCTCTGGCCAACATCAACAAAAAAAAGATTCCAGCCTTAACGAAGCTGTTGTGGAGCCGTCCAATGGCTTTGTTCAGAGTTCTTGTACCTTTCCTTCCTGTGTCCTTCCTCCTGGAAGATCTGGGAATGGAAAACTCTGGTTGCAAGTAGTAGCCATTATGCAGGAGCTGGTTGTGGATGCTCTGTAAGCCACCTGTGTGAATAGCAAGGCTAGACTTACAATGCTTTTTATATCACTGTATTCACTGCTGCTGCTTGCCACCATACTGCATATGCTGGAACACCTCCAAATCATAGAAAGCCTGTTTAAGTTAGAAAAAAATACAAATATTGAAAATAAGTTTGTATATGAAAAAGCTGATTCTGTGGCCACTCATAATAACAAGGATACTGTTTGAAATCCCCTCTGCCAAACCATGTTCTTCTATCAGGTATATCAGTGGGAAATTTCCAGGGTGTGATGCCTTGAAACAAGTGAAAAATCAGTCCTGGTGGCACAGTTCCTACATATAACTGACAAGATTTACTGCTGTAGTATTTCTGCTTAATGCCAACAACTTCAATGTATGTTCACCATATTTAAAAAAAAAGTCACATGTGAGTCTGAGGACTTTTGAACAGCTTATTTAGACTTTCTATTAAGAATATATAGAGGATCTGAAAGCATATTAGATGTATTGCCATATAAAAAAAATTTCTACATCTTGTTTTTTATGGTAAAGAAACAGCCTCTTTCTATTTGTAATTGCAGGTGCACATGTGTATGGTGGGGAGGGTAAACTGTCTATCTGTCCCACATGGGAGGGGATAGATACCACACTTTTGGGTCTGAGCTGTACTGCACATGTAAAGCAGGTGGCTAGGGAGTAGAAATAAAGCTAGGGATGAATGTGTGGAAGTGACGCATAGCTGCAGGTGCAAGCTATATTGTAGTGGTCCCTGCTCCTGAGAGAACAGTTTTGGCCTCACTGCATTTCAGACTCTCCCTTGGCAGCACTAGCATCAGCTTGCCTTCCACACAGGCACAGATACTTCAGCAGTGCAGCCATAGCTGTTTGTAGTCTAAGCCATGGCAGGCCAACCTACTGCCTGTTGTGGCCTTGCCTCGGTTGGTGAATACTCTTTATGTTGCCAGAATTATTCGAGAGGAAACTGTGCTAGATCTGTGCCATACATAGGAATTTCAAGTGGATAGTATGGCGTAAAAGAAGATTACTGTGTTGAATTTGTCTTTATGGCAGCAGGCCTTTACTGTGCAGTAATTCGGGGTTAAGTCAGAATTTAATGCTTGGTACTATGTAGAGCAGTTATGCTGTGAACAATGAAGAGCTGTTAAAATCATGAGCCAGTCATGATGGATACTGACATGAAGTACCCTACGGGCTAGAACTGAAAGGAGTGTAGGGAGATATAATCCTGTAAGAAAGTATATTTAATTTTGCATGCATTGTGGCTTTAATCTATTCAGAATTCCATTGATTGGTTCTCTGTATGTGTTGATTTTTTTGTTTGTCTGTTTTTGGGTTTTTTTGCTATATAATTTTTCTATAGAAGGCACAGGGGAGCAAAGTCATGCTGGTGATTAAAAAAGAGTAACTCTTTTAATGGTGACAATAGAGGAAGATTTCCTCTATAGATATGAAGAGTACATATTATTCTCTTCTTTCTTTCAAGATATTCTGCTGTATAAATACATACAAGTCACAGACAAAACCAGTAAAAAGGTAGGCATATTCTATTATGGTATTTTGCTGTAATCTCTCCTCTTTCCTTCTTTACACCACAAGGCACCCTTTGTACCCTTAGTATTAGTTTTAATAGCTGGAAAATTTACTTTAAAAAAACCCAGTGGGTTTTGTTTAACTTGTAAGAGAACTTTCAAACACAATACCTCTGATAGCAGCTTAGTTACTTGTCACTGGCTATATGCTCAGAGGGTGTAGCACAGCATAGTCCTGTTGTTTCAGTAAAGCTCTTTAACTTACAGTCAGCAGTAATGCCAGTCCTAGTAGACACAGAATTGAGTGCTGGTAAACACAAAGACATAATTACTTCAAAACCAGATTGAGTTGTCTAAGTTATAGTTCCAAGGGTTTTTTTAGTCATACTGTTTTAAAGCTTCACATGCCTACAGCCTACATGAGAGCCTACTATAACCTTCTTCAGTGCAAAATCAGCTGGTCTGAACTCCTATTGACAGCGGCTGAGCTAAAGGAAGATGCTTTATTTTTTAGTAAAATAGATTCAGCTTTGTAGGTTGTCCTGGTTTCAGCTGGGATAGAGTGAATTTTTCTTCTTAACAGCTAGAATAGTAGTGTTTTGGATTCAGCATGGGATTTGGTATGAAAAGAATGTTGATAATACACTGATGTTTTCAGTTGTTGCTAAGAAATCAAGGGCTTTTCAACTCCCCACGTCTTGCCTGTGGGCTGGTGTACAAGAAGCTGGGGGGGAGCACGGCCAGACCACTGGACCCAACTTGGCCAATGAAACATTCCATATCATGTAACATCACACTCAGTATGGAGAGGAGGGTTGGCCAGCAAGCTTGCTCTCTCTTGCTTCTGGGATTGCGGTTTCGGGATCTTCTCTCTCTGGGATTGCTAGTCGGGAATGGGCTGGGCATTGGTCAGCAGGTGGTGAGCAACTACATTGTACATTACTTGTTTGTATTTTATATTGTAATAATATTATCATTCTTATTCTTCTTTTATTTCAGTTATTGAATTGTTTTTATCTGAACCTATGAGTCTCCCCACCTTTACCCCTCCAAATCTCCTCCCCATCCCCAGGGCAGGGGAGGTGAGCAAGCATCTGCTGGTGTTTGGCTGCTGGTCGGGTTTAAACCACAACAGGGGTGTTAATCATCACCAAATGGAAGGCAATAAGTTGCTGTGGACAATAACTTCTTAAATGCCCCAGTTGATTCAGCCAGACAGTATTTAGCAACAGCCTCCTTTGGCTTGGTTTAAGCTGATTCAGGGCCTTGACATAAAACTAAATCAGTAATTTCAATGCAGAGTGGAGTAAAAATTATCTCCAAGTTTAAATTAATTTGGGGTTAACAAAGCCACAACAATTTCTTGTAGACTCAAACCAAAACCATAAGCTAGCCACTTGAAAAAAGGAAAGAGGATGAGGCAGGCTCTAATTTTATCCTGCTTTCCCAAGAAAATAGAGTTTATGATAGCATCTTGGTTAAATACAAGTTTCTATTCTTCCCGCTGTCCCCAGATCCATTTTGATTTTGCTAGCCAGTTTTGTAAAACTGATTAAGGGATACAGATCTCAAAGATGGTATGTTCCGGCAACTCCTATGCAAACTTGAGTGAGGGTAGACACACAGATGTACACAAACTTTGTGATCTACCAAGGAGGCAGCATGTATTTAGTTGTATCAGGCACAAAAACCCAAACCAAAAGGCAGAATAGAGACATAGGAAAATAACCCACGTAAGCTCCACTTGCAAGATCTTGGTTCTTTCAGAGCATCTGAGCACATCTAGCACCAAACAGAGCAACACCCCAACAGGTTGTTCCTGCTAGTTTAAATTGTTTGTACCACTGTGATATGTCCTATCTGTGCCCTTCTCCATTCTGGAGTCCCAACAGTGGAAGATATTCAGCAGACCTCAAACATTTGATGCCAAATTAAATTGCATTTCAGTTTTCTCATGCTAACAATTAATCTGAAGACATTTTGTTTTGGGTTTTTTTACCTTGAGCTGTGTATTTTGTGTGATAGGAACAGGACCCTTGACTTCATCACCCTTGCTGTATGTGCTTAGAATAATATGGCATACATGACTGAATCGATTCCTGCTTAAATTCTGCTGAAGTAAATTGGCTGATGGGGTTCACAGTTCTTCTCTCTGGCTTCTCTCCCAGTAGCAAAGGAGCAACTTCCACCAAGTGTGCTGGTGAACATGGCCATGGTAATGATCCAGTGTACAACATGACTACAGAGAAGGGAGGTGCAGGCATCTTCTTGTTCGGAAAGTCAGCTGTCCTTGACGTGCTTTTAAGCCCTTTGTCCCTTTCAAATCTCACTCTTGCTGGGGTACTTTAACACCTTGAGCAATTTGTGATGGTCAGAGAAGAGAGGGGTCATAGATTCAAGTTCAGGAGAAGAATCACATCCATAGTTTGTCCTTTCTGAGCTCTAGTTTGTTACCAAAAATAAATTCTTCCTAGGCAAAGCTGGCAGGTTCTTGACATGCTTTAATGATTATGCATCATAGAGAAGAGAATGCTGTCCTCAAAGACACTCTCAAACCTTGAGTATATATAACAAATGGGATCTTGTCAACCACACCTACTGCATTTTTAAAACCTCTTTCCTTGTAGCATTTAGAACGATGCAAACTTTAAACATTACTTTTTTGTTAACTTAAACAGGGTAGACTTGGAAGGGACTGCGGTCTTTGGTCAATGCTGATGTGGTAAAGTGATAGCATTGGGGGAGGCAAACTCCTCCTGAGCCATGTGTCTACGAGTGTGCCTGTGAAGGAAGGTCGTGCGGGTCGAGATTCTCCTGCTGCTACAGGCTCCAGGACAGGTCAAAGTTCAGCACTGGTTGCCTAAACCGGTGTTAAGTTTTCCACTAAGCTCTGCGAAGGACGGCGTAAGGTTGGCCCTCTTCCCGGCAGCGGTGGGGAAAGGGGCTGCCCCGCAGACAGGGCGCAGAGGAGGGGGCTGCCGTGGCTCCGTGAGCTGGGAGTCCTCGGGGCGCCCCGACAGCTGAGGCGTGGGGTGGGAGCTGCCCGGGCCGCGCCGCCGCCCCTCCGGCCTCAAGCCAGGCGCGGATCAACCCTGAGAGCGGGCGCCGCTGCCGCCGCCACCGCGGAGCAGCCGGGCAGGCGGGAGGGCAGCGCCGCCATTTCGGCCGCTCCCGCCGCGCCGCGCCCGCCAGGGGGCGGCCTCCGCCGAGGGCCGCGCCGAGCGTGTGGGGCCGCGCGGCGGGAGCCCGGGGCCGGCGGGGGGGCGGGCGGGCGGCTGGCAGCGCCTTGCCGCCGCCGGGACTGGCGCTACGCGGGGACAGCCGCGCCGCGCTGGCGCGTCCCTCCCCTGGCTGTCCGGCGAGGAGGGCACCCGGGAGGGCGGCGGCACCCGGAGGGGCGGAGGTAAGGCGGCGGCGGCGGCAGCGAGTCGGCTCGGTCCCGGTGAGGGGAGAGGTCGGTCCCGGTGAGGGGAGAGGTCGGTCCCGCTGCCCCACAAACTTCCCGCCGTGAGCGGGCCGCCGATTGGGACGCGCTCCCAGCGCTCCGCCCGCCCGCCCCAAATGGAGGTGCTGCTCCCAACTCCGCGGAGGGGGCGGCCCACGCTCTCCAAACGTGGGGGCTCGGCTGGTGCCCGCCCCCACCGGCCAGGATCTCCCGCTCCCCTACGCCCGTCGTGAACCGGTGCCTGGGGCCTCCTTCCTCGGAAGGTGGCGGAGCAGGGCGGGGCGGAACCGGCCCCCTGTCCTGGCCGAAACGGCAGGTGGGCGCCGTGTCAGCGGACGGGTCGGTCCCTGTGAGGGGCGCTTGGCTCCCCGGCCACTGACACTGTGTAGGCGCACCAGCCGACTGGCCTGGAGCCCGGGGGAAGGTGCATTTTCCCAAGTGATTTTATTTATTTATTTATTCCCCCGACCCCCTTACCCTGTCTCCGAAAGGTAGGTCGCTGCGTGCTTTTTCCTCCAGCGCTCCACGGGTTCGCTCCGTCTCGCTCGGGGGGCTGCCGGTTCTGCAGACCTGTTGCCGCACGGTGGATGCCTGGGAGCCGCACCAGGGCAGGGCGCGGGGGCCTCCTGGCGCCGGCCGTGTCAGCACCGGGCGGGAGAGGGTGCGCACAGATTAAAGAGAGAAAGGAGGAGGCAAGTAGTCGTCAGACTTGGGTCTGGATGGCCTTTTCCCCTCTCTATTTAATCGTGTCCCCCTCGCAGCCCACTCGTCCTGCTGTCTTTCAGCACTGTACTCTGACGCGGGGCGGTGAGATGCAGAGCCCTGCTCGCTGGCCCTGTTGTACCCGCGTTCAGCAAAGCGATGGGAGCCTCAGTACCTCAGGCTGGGAGTTTGTCATGGCAAACGCTGAGGCACAACCCATTTAAAAACGGCAGCTTTCCTGCTGATGTTGGGGATGAAGTTAGTGTCTCAAGAAACCTGCCGTGGAGCTGATCTGTGAGGTTTTTTAGTTGAGTGACAGGCAGAGGGTGACAGATTTATCTTTTTAGTTTTCAAGGTCACTCAATGAAAAACAGTTTGTGCTGAACTCCTTGATCACTAGTGGAACACAGGATTTGAAATCTCCGTGTCTTTGCAGCATCACGATGTGACAGCCTGACAGCTAGCCCCTCAGAGTCTGACCCAGGGCTTGTTACGGAGAAACAAGTAATAGTCAGTGGGACGACCAGCAAACCCTAGAGGTACCCACTGTAGGTTTAAAAGAGAATAGCTGCAATGCAAGCACAAGGTGATTCTGGTTGACAGGGGCTCCTGGAGAGTCCTGCTTGCAGCTGATTGACTCTGCAGATCATCTGTCAGTTTTCTGGCAAGCCTGCTGCCAGCTGACGTTTGAAGATGTAGGGGGCCTTCTTCTCCCCCTTGAAGGTGAGATCACTGTGCTCTATGGCTGGTTGTGGGCAGCTCTCATAAACAAAGTGTTCCGATTGATGTGCAGGGGTGTGTCCTAAACCTAGTTAGAGCAAGAACAGGTTACCTGTGTTATTATCAGAGGCATAAAAGGTGGTTAAGGATCCTTCCCACCCCTGCTTAGATTGCAGTGATTTCTTATATAGACAACAGGTTTGTTTCTGTTCTCCAAGCCATTTAGTTGTGTTTTTACATGCAGGTATAATTTGTATGTAAAGAGGGATAGTCATGAGAAAATCTTCTGGACATTCTCAGACTGGAGAGTTTGCAGGCCAGATGCTCTGCAGATGGAGAGCCTGTTTCCCCCTTTTGCACCACAGAATAGCATGTTATTCTAAAATTTGTAGACTCTTCTGAGTGGACCAACATTTGTGACAGCTTTGCTTCCCCGCTCTGTGGGGTAGAGAAAAGAAGAGTTCCTGGCACAAGAAAAGGAGGAAACTCTTCTTTTGTAACAGAGTATGCACATCTCAAAGAGAGGGTGTTGGTCCGAAAGAAGAGGAACACAGGTAGATACAGTACAGTCGAGAAATACTGAGTTCCAGAAAGTACTGAAGAGGAAAATGAGATGGATGGAGAATAGCGTGATGTTGTTTGGCATCAGGCAATTTGGAATGATGATTTAATGCTTTTTGCTGCGGTGTTGGTGTAGTAGCGGGTGCTGCTTAAGAGCACATTAGTGAGTGATGTGAAATTTGGGAGTGGACCAAATCACTTCAGCTCCTTTGCTGCTATTTCTGTCACAATAAATGTTTCTTTATCAACTGCCAGCAAAGTACTCAGCATCATCTGAGATCTCTGAGGAAGGTACTTGCATTCTGAAACTGAAACTAAGAGATCAGAGAGGGCCAGGTGCCCTGGGAACATGAATCACAGGAGTATTTTGGAATAGCAATTGTTTAAAAATGTTACAGGAAAACCATGGTACTGTTCTTCATTTAATACCCAGTCTTTATCATGAGTCAAGCAAACTGACATCTCAGATGGAATGGTTTATAGACAAAACACAATGTTATTTTAATTTTTCTGTTTTAGGATAGTATCTCAGGATTAGATGCTTCAGGAGTGCTTTTGACAGATAGGAGTCTTGTGAGCCTCTTCTGAGCCAGGGACTTTTGCCTGTGCAGGTAAGATGGAGACAGAAAGCTGAAATGAGTAAGATATAACCGGAATTTTAATGCTAACTACTGTACAATTAAATTTGCTTCCAGAGAAATTACTAGCTTACTACTGCAGTAAGCTTCTTTGGTGATGGGTAATTAGCACATTAGTATATTAAAGGAAAAAGGCTTACGAATGAACTGCAGGTATGGGTGAAGATCTAATACTTGTATATACACAGATTAACTGAGAGGCTCTTTTAAAGGAATTTGGACCAGATAACAACAGAAGAGGAGGTTTTGCTCACTGTTTGGCTGTGGTTGTTATGCAGTCTTGCTGCTGCACTCCCCTTTCTCTTTTGTGCTGGTTCTCATATGCAGTTGGTATTCTTCCCTGCTTTACTTTAGATCTTTACCTTGGAACAAAAGTATGGATTTTGTTTGTTTGTTTTGTTTGGATAATTTCCTTCTGCTCTGGTGAGCTCAGGAAAAGATTCAACAAATGTTAGAGCAGGGCAGAATATGGGATTGAAAAGTGGGAGAGGGAGGAAGAGAGGGTTTAAAATTGAACCTTGTGATCTGTAACTTTAGTCTGATTTACCCCAAAAAGATAAAAAGGGACTTAGGCTAGTCAAATAACTTCATGGGAACACACTTTTTTTAAGAGTGAGGAGCTCTTCAGTCCATGCTTTCCAAGATCTGTTTGAGCTAGGAAATCTGTGTTCAGATTTAATTTAAAGTATCTGCTGCTTTTGCTGTTGAGGGTGTTTCCTTACCACACCAATACAATCAGAAAAAAAAAAGATTTTATATTTTTGCATGGAGATTGAACATACCCTCATGCTATCAAAAGATGCAGGTTTTTAATCCAGCAAAACTGTAGCAAATTCTGTGTATAGTAATATGCCAGGTACTTGATAATAGAGGACCCCTCCTCTTTTAAAAACATGTCTTTTTCCACTGTAGTAATCATTGGTTTGGGTTTTTTATTTTTGTGATTTTACACTTAATACCACTTGGGGGTACAAAACATGAAATTACTTCTATCATAATTATGCAGCTCTGAAGTTTTAAAACAAATGCTAGCAGATAGATGAATGCAGTCTCTAAATTGCGGACTGAAGGATGTGCTGAACAGGCATTTAAAAAACAGCTTGGAGAGGCTTGACACCAGCCCTTGACTGGGTGTTATTCTCAATGTGCTGAAACCAAAGAAGTGTGGATGAGGTCTGTAAGAAATGAAGTTCTGTTTTATTTCTCACCTTTTGATCATGCATTCCTTACTCCAGCACTAAATCTTGGGAGAACTGCAACTTACCTTTTCCATCTCACAACTGTCTGTATTTCAAAGTGATCCAAGCTTTCACTGACCAGTACAATGTGGTACAAATGCTAGCAGTGAACATTTCAGATAGCACTTCCCTGAAAAATATGGACTTCCCCTTCTTCTTTTACCCAGAAAAATAGTCAAGAAACTAGCCAGTTAGAGGATCTTGAAACATAGTCATTTTTTTTCTTAAAAGAAATTTTAAGTGACTTTGAATCTCCATAACACGATTTTTACTTTCTCATTTTAGTGTCCTTTTTCCCCTTGTTCTTGTGCAGAAGTACCTACTGACATGATAATAGAGTGCTTGATAAGGTAGACATTGAAGTGGTGTGTATCCACAGTGTTATCAAAAGCAACAATCTAAAAAAACTTGAACAGATAGACATAGTTTTGTTTCTTTGGGTCTCCTGTTACACTAATCATAAAAAATTACAGAAGTTACAAAAAGTTTAATTGTAAAAATTACATGTAACGACAGTAACCTAGAAATTTTCATAGAACAGTGCAGTACTTAGTTTCTAAGTTCTTCTGTGTATTGGGTTTGCATGGCAAGGTTTTGTTAGCGAGAGGGCTGCAGGAGCAGCCTCTCTGAGAAGATGCTAGAAGCTTCCCCAGTGTCTTGCGGAGCCCATGCTAGCCGGCTGCAAGACGGACCTGCTGCTGGCCAAGGCCGAGCCTGTCAGTGATGGTGGTAGCACCTCTGGGGTAACATATTGAAGAAGGGAGAACTGTGCAAGGGCAACTGCATCTGGAAGAGAGGAGTGAGAATGTGTGAGAGAACAACCCTGCAGACACCAAAGTCAGGGAAGGAGGGCGAGGAGGTGCTCCAGGAGGCAGATCAGGATTCCCCCGCAGGCCGTGGTGCAGGCCATGGTGAGGCAGCTGTGCCCTGCGCCCAGGGAGGTCCATGGGGGAGCAGATCTCCACCTGCAGCCCGGGGAGGAGCCCACCCCGGAGCAGGGGGATGTGCCCGAAGGAGGCTGTGACCCCGTGGGAAGCCCGTGCTGGAGCAGGCTCCTGGCGGGACCTGTGGCCCCGTGGAGAGAGGAGCCCACGCTGGAGCAGGTTTGCTGGCAGGAGCTGTGACCCCGTGGGGGACCCACGCTGGAGCAGCCTGTTCCTGAGGGACTGCACCCCGGGGGAGGGACCCACGCTGGGGCAGGTCGTGAAGAGCTGCAGCCTGTGGGAAGGACCCACCTTGGAGAAGCTGATGGAGGACTGTCCCCTGTGGGAGGGACCCACGCTGGGGCAGGGGGAGAGTGTGAGGAGTCCTCCCCCTGAGGAGGAAGGAGCGGCAGAGACAAGGGGTGAATGGACTAAGCACAACCCCCATCTCCTGCTCCCCTCTGCCACTGGGGAGGAGGAGGTCAAGTTAAGCCTGTTAAGAATGGAGGGGTTGAGGGAAGGTGTTTTAGGATTTGTTTTATTTCTCATTATCTTACTCTGATTTCATTGGCAATAAATTACTTTTCCCAAGCTGAGTTTGATTTGCCCATGACAGTAATTGGTGAGCGATCTCTCCCTCTTTTTATCTTGACCCATGAATCTTTTGTTATAGTCTCTCTCCCCAGTACAGTTGAGGAGGGGAATGATGGAACAGCTTTGGTGGGCACCTGGTGTCCAGCTAGGGTCAACCCACCACATCCTGTAAGAGAAAAGGTCAAGATTTAAAGTTCCTTGACTTCAAATAGTAGAAGACCATATTCAGTCTTGGACAGTGCAGCTCTTTCCGCAGGAATAGAAAGTTGCAAATATATCCTCTTGGAGGGTTAAGACTGAATTCCAGACGGGAAGTGTGAAAATAATATTGTCTACGTAACTTATTTTTTATTCTATAAGATACCATTTACTTTAACTTGTAAAAGCAAAGATTTTTTGCAGAATGCTAGCATAGGCTCTTAAACACCTGTTCCTTATAAAAGCTTTGCTGACACCGGTCAGTTAAACCCACCTGGATAACCCAGATTATTGCCTAATAAATGTATGGCTTTACAACCTCTCCATCTCCCTCTTTCAAAAAAACCTCTGCATCTTGAAATGGAAAAACAATACAGTACAGCATGCATGAGTTAATAGGCGTATCTGCTTTAGATTCATGGAAGTACCCCGCCAGAAGCGTAGACGAAGGAAGCAAATGGTTCCACACACTGTACAGGGATGTGCTTTTGCTCATGATGCTGTTATTACCTAACCAAAATACGCTGTGATCCTATGAAGAATTGATGGAATCTAGTAGGAAGTTTAAGGTTGTGTCCAGTCATATCTGCTAAAGTCTGTGCTGACTCTTGGCTTTTCAGAAACTGAAATCCAAGTGCAGATTTGAGCAAGAAGTATGTCCATCATAGATAATAGGTACATAGATGCAATTTGACATCATCTTTCATGATGCTTTATGCATAAGGAAACCTTAAGTTCACGGGCTTCAGTTCAGCAGCTTTCTTAGGTTGGGTATAAAAAATTGAGCTCTGTTAATTCCACACAGTAACCATACATTAAAAGCAGTAAATTAAAAAAAAAAAAAAAAAAAAAGAATTTAATGTGCTTAAACATATTTTGCTGCTGTCAAACGTCACTATGATGTCAGCATAGTTGCAGTGTTTAAATTAACAAAACAGAGATTCCAGAGATTGATTAATGAGGTTGTTGGGAATTTAACATTAACTGTGTGCCAAACTGGTCTTATGCTTCCTATACAATGTTAACTGTGCTGTTATGACTGTGATTGGAAGTAAATTTATATTCAGGAGTCTGAAACCCATTCTTTCCCCTCCCTGTTTCCGTAGAATAGAAGCACATGAGAATTAACTGGATGGGCCTGATCTCCTTAGCTCAGTGTCTAATTTAGATGCCTAAAATTAAACAGTTGTAAGTATCCTGTTATTGCACTCCAGAGATCAGGAATAATAATCACATTCCATTAAGATGGCTACACGCAGAATTAGTTTTCCTTGGTTTTTTTGTTTGGTTTGTGTTTTTTTTTTTCCCAAAGTAGGAAGGGATTTTAAGATACATATTTAAATAAAGGAAAGACATGGGACTGAAGTTGCTGTCCAGCCCTCAGATTATTAGGCAAAATGTTGAGATTCTGTTCTCAGATAATGGTAACAGCACGTTGCATTTTTTCTCTTCAGAGTATTCCCTTTTTCTTCACCAGTTTCATATACTCACATAAATATTTTAACTCTTTTCCTCTTACACTCCTATTCAACACATTTCATTTATGATAAACATATTTTAGGAATTAAATACTCTTAGAAATCTGAGGTGGAAAGAAATCTCTGTTAGACCTCATCCAATCGAATATATAATGAATGGAAGTGAGACCAGGATATTCAAGGTCTCTTAAGTAGCAATTAAACTGATGAAGATGATGACTTAAAGCACTGCTTGGGTCTGCCTGCATGAGGGAAAGAAAGGGGGGAGAGGGAAGAAATTTGTTTTTATCTGTATCTATATAGTAAATATTTTCCGATTAATCTTGTCTGCTTATGAACTCAAATGTGAACCAGCATATGCTAAAAAACTTATGCTGTAGTTACTGAATATGCTATAGTTACTGAATATGCTGTAGTTACTGAATATGCAGTAAAGATGGGGTTTATGTTCCCATAGGATATAGAGATGTTTACTTGCAAAATAAGGATCAAAGCTGGGAATTGAGTTTTCTAGTTGAGAAGGTCTACCCATCATTATTTTTGAATTTAAATAAGTCCAAGTCATGTTAAACTCTCATCTGCTTTGTAAATTCTTTGTAGCATATAGGACTTTGGGAAGGTCTGTCTTCCTTATGCTTATCTGCATCTTGTACTTTTTTCTGCATTGGTGAAGTAATGCAAAAATAAAATCTATGTAGTGTCAATGCAAGAGTTTCAGGTCCTAAAACAATTGACATATTCTGTGGAAAGACTGCAAAATATTTTTATAGTGCAAAGAGAGAATACAGAGGAGCAATATTCACTTGTTTTTTAAAGAACTTACCTTCTACACAAGCAGTGATACCAAGTGCCTCTTCACTCTACACGTTTAACTTAACACGCTGAATGCTTTTTGAAAACAGGCCCCAGTTATCAATTTGTAAATTATTAAAATTTGGAAATTAAAAACCTATCAAAAAGGAGAAGATTGTCAGATTCTCACAAAGAATCCCAAAAAAAGATTATGTTACCTCTTTATGGCGTGTGTTTTTTCATAAGACTGTCAAAAATTATAAGGCATGTTCTCAGTTCCATTTGGACTGCTTTCTAGGAACAGTGGCTGTATTTCTTATCTTTTAGGAAATTGGTGATTCTTTGGAAGTGCTTTTTAACGCGTAATGTAGTGCTTTTTAGGATGCATGTTTGAAAGCTGTTTCTTGCTTTTGATTGCTCTTCTGATAAACATACCTCTAATTGTTCAATTTGCTGGTGAATTCCATTTTGGAATTTCTGAATCTTGCTTATATTCCAAGCACCAACAGGAAGATTTTTGCTAAACAGTTGAAAGATCTGTTGGAGGAACTCATAGATGATCATTGTGACATTCTTCTGTGTGACCTTGGAAATCTCCATGGGGAATCTGAAATCAGTTGATTCACTCAGACATTCGTGAGAAGAATAGCCACCTACTGTCCACAGAAAGTTCATGTTGTAGTAGTTCACTTTGATTGCTTGGAAGAGGCAAATTGGATGCGAGATTTTGATGTACAATGCCAGTGTAATGCAAACTAGTAGTAAACTTCTCTGAACCAAGATGGTCATGTTGAAGTAGTCAGCACTTTTTTCCTTGCAGATCTCTGAGCTTGCAGTTTCTTGTTTGTCTTGTCTGTGCTCACATACTTATCTTTGGTGTCTCTAAATTTATTTCGTTTGTATGACATGCTAAGTATTACTCATATTGTAGGAATTGTATTTTTGTCAACTGTGATCCTGCCAAGAATTTACTGTTTATTTCAGTTTCAAACAGTTGCAAAGGTTTGCTCATTTCTGCTTTGACTGTGTTTAGCTGAAAAAAGAGTAAGTGAGTCAATCTGGCCAGGCAGAGGACATGGACAGATTAGCAGGTTAGAATCTGTTAAGGGCATTTCATCGTCTCATATTCTTACTACAACAGGCAGTCTTGCTTTATGGTGAGAAAGTCTACTTTTATGCTTAAGTTGGCGAAGACTGTGAAAAAGAATCACATCCCCCGATAACAGATATGCAAATATATGCTCTAAGCAAGATGTAATTTTCTTAAAGAAAATTCTTTCTAAATTCTTTCTAAAAGAAATGTCTTTTTTGGTAGGACAAATTGTTTTGTTTGGGGAGTGGCATAAATTTTACTAGCAAACTAACCCTGTTGTTGACACAAGCATTGACTTACTAGGGGCATATGTTACTATCACTATGGTGGCAAGAAAATAAGTTTATACAATTTGTAAGACAGATGCTTTTTTCTACAAAATGATAGTTTATAACTCAGAAGAGCTTTCTCCTACTTCATTACTTGATGAATTGCATACTTTTTTAGAGCTGTAAAGAAAAGCATGCTTTTATGTAAAAAGAGGAATTCCTTACATTTCAGAGTAAGAAAACTTTTGTTCTGAAGCCTCCTTCTGTGAAGACAAGCTGTCAAGGAGACTTAATTTATTTGTGTTGGTAGCAAAATGTCCTGTCTTCAGGACTACCCCAGCCAGTGTAATGCTGGAATGTGTCTCCCAGTGCCTGGCCAGTGTACTTCTCTGAATATCTAGTCTTTGGGCTATCTTGTAGCAGGACTGCAGGTAGCCATCAGTATGTTAACTGCCCAAAATGGTCTCAGCTTTTTGTGATGACTGTTCTGAGGTAGTGCTACCTCAGCACTGTGCCTTAAAGTGCTTGGTTGGTTCTTGAGTATGCACTAGCAAAGTGCCATGTTTTTAGGTACTGATGGTTTCCTCTAGTGCAGTACAGCCCTTTTAACTGGTTCCTGTAATCACAATATAAAAATTCACTGGTGACTGAAAAGAAAGACTGGGCTGAATATTAAGATAAGCAAAAGTTACAAGGCATTTAGCAGGCAGATTTGTTTCCTTGTGGAAATCATTAAGGATTCTTAAATCTATACAAGAACCGAAGTGATTTGAGCCACTGAAATGTACAGTTTAGAAAGCCATGGGACATGCTCATATGTAATTCAGCCTGCATAATTACAGGGGTATTTGAAAAATAATATGGAAGATGTTGAAGCTCAGGAATGTTTGGTGTAAGCAGCAAAGAAACTCCTGGATGTTCTTGAGATCTTAAAGTATTTTATTATAAAAAAAAAATCCTGTTGATGCTTGGGAGGACCTGTTAAAATGTGGCAAACTGAATGATTACTATGGATAAGCAGTTTCTTTAGCAAGCCACAGCATGACTTCAGCAGTTACACAGTAGGACTCTACTAATACATTAATGCTCCTATAGTTATTCTTGGTTTGCTACTGCTGATGCTAATGCTGTAGAAATATTGAGGTATTGTTATAAATTATCCACATCAAGGGATATTCAGAGAAGTTATTTTATGAATGGAATTGTGGGGATGATGGTTTTGTGTTTGACAGAGAATCAATAAGGCTATGGTAGATTTGATGCATGGATTTGCCCCATATATCTTTTGGTGAGACACAGAATTATTTTCTCTTTCAGTTCTTACTTTGTTAAAAGACAGGATTATTATATTTCCGTTGATTTTTGTTTGCTGTATCTGTTTGTATTCCTTAGCACATTTAAGATATGTATGACTTCTAGTGTGTCAGGAGTCTAAACTTAGTTGGAGGAGTTGCCTTTTTTATGTATTTTATATTTTTTTATATCTGTGCACATATGGAAATGATTTAAGCTAAACTGTAAGTAGCATGTAGTGTTAACATATAGTGATAGAAAGATCAGAACATCTAATTGAAATTTATTGTAATAACAGGTTACTGAACTTGTACTAGAGTGGTAACCATAGAATTATAGAATGGATTAGGTTGGAAGAGACCTTAAAGATCATTACCAACCTCGGAAGTGACATTAAAGATCATCTAGTTCCAACCCCCCTGCCATGGGCAGGGACACCTTCCACCAGCCCAGGTTGCTCAAAGCCCCGTCCAGCCTGGCCTTGAACACTGCCAGGGAGGGGGCAGGCACAGCCCCTCTGGGCAACCTGTGCCAGTGTCTCACCACCCTCACAGTGAAGAATTTCTTCCTTATATCTCACATAAATCTACCCTCTGTCAGTTTAAAACTGTTATCCCTCAATCCTATCCCTACATGCCCTGCTTAGGAGTCCCTCCCCATCTTTCCTGTAGCCTGCTTTAAGCACTGGAAAGCCACTATAAGATCTCCCTGGAGCCTTCTTTTCTCCAGGCTGAACAAACCCAACTCTCTCAGCCTGACCTCACAGAGAGATGCTCCAGCCCCCTGATCATCTTCATGGCCTCCTCTGGACTCACTCCAACAGGTCCATGTCCTCGTTATGTTGAAGGCCTCAGAGCTGGACACAGCACTGCAGGTGGGGTCTCGCAAGTGTGGAATAGAGACGGAGAATCACCTCCCTCAACCTGCTGGACACTCTGCTCTTGATGCAGCCCAAGATACAGTTAACTTTCTGGGCTTCAGGCGTGCATTACCAGGTCGTGTTGAGCTTCTCATCAGCCAATACCCCCAGGTCCTTCTCTGCAGGGCTGCTCTCAATCCACTCTGCTCAGCCTGTATTTGTGCTTGGGATTGCCCTGACCCATGTGCAGGACCTTGCCCTTGGCCTTGTTGAACTTCCTGAGGTTTGTATGGGCCCACCTCTCAAGCCTGTCAAGGTCTCTCTGGATGACAGTGCATTCTTCTGACATTATCAGAAAAGGTCCCAGGACACAAAATGCATTTACTAGTTAGTCATTACACACAGTCTAAAGCAGTAGCAAATATGTTTCTCTGACTTTTTTTTTTTTTTATGTTGACTCAAAGTTATTGTTAAAAAAGGCAGTAGAGCATTTATTTTTTAACTGAGGAGGTTATAGTGTCAGAAAATTTTGTCTTTAATAGGCTTGACTGAGCAGAAAAAAAAAAAGATAGTGGACTGAATCAGATCTTGATTCATGGCTGGAAGCATATAGTGAGAGATTAGTTATGTATGCTGAGCTGAAATGGGTTCATTCAAGGCATCATATGAGAATAAATCACATCACATTCATGTCTAGGTTACAGCTAGAGTAATCACATCAAGAATGTTTATACAGTAGTACCAGAGAGATGAGAGTCTGATCCAAAAGCTTTACCATCAGGAATGTGTTTTTAATGTCTAGCCATGATTTGATAGTTCAGTTCAGAATTACATGCTAACTGATCTCATCTTTAATTTCGCTTATTCTCTGCAGTAAAAATCTTAAGTCAAAATTCCAATTTGGTGTACACATGCATTAAGTGAAACAACATCAATTTATATCAGGTGAGGACCAGTCCTTTCATCTACTAAAGCAACGTGAAAAACAGGTTAGTGTTGCATGACAAAGCTGGATCTGTTTCACTGTTCAACACTTTTATTTTGTTTACACAGTGGAGAGCAGTCACATCCCCAGTCATCCCCTGTTTTACTTTCCACTGTGATATCATAGGTGATCCATGAGCTATTTGGATGTTGTTGAAAAATGCTAAAATTTCAAAGTAAGATTAAGAAATAATTAAGAGCCTTTTAGCTGTTATTGGAGAAACTGAAGAAATTTTATTTTCTCAAAAAGGCAACAAGGAAAACCCATTCACAGTCACTCCTAGATAAGTTGATTGTGTGTGGTGAAGGAGAGAACCTTTAGGTCATAATTAGAGATCAGAGACCCGTTGGCTTTGTGCTGCTGATCTAGGGACAAGTAAGGATGATTACTTTCCAGGGAAGCTGAGTTGTCTTTACATGATACTGTGTGTAACTGCCCTACTTTGAGGACATCTGTTTCACCCACATGAAGATTACCATCTTCTAAATTAAAACTTTCCTTCACTGGAAACATAGAGAGGAAGAAGAGATAGACAAATTTTATCTTGTAATGCAAAGAGTCCACCCTGAGACCAATCTCCTCGCATTGACCCTTTGCTGGCTGTTCCTGCAAACATGGAAATACTTTCCTTGTGAAAATGAGAAGAATGGCTTGAATGAGCAAATCAGGAGCTATGAGTCTATGTTTTTGTTTCAGTGCTTCAGGTTTTTCTAAGCTTTCTAAGCTTTGCATTACATTCTTTCCTCTTAAACATCTCTCTGGAGTTTGGTCAAGGGACCCAGCATCACTGGATGAACCATTTTTTCTCTAGTGAGATGAAATATGTTTGTTGGGTTTTGTTTTGGGTTTTTTTTTTACAGAATCACAGAGGGTTGGAAAAGACCTTGAAGATCATCCAGTCCAACCATTAACCTAACACTGACCATTTTCAGCTACACCATATCACCTCAGCGCTTTGTCGACTCTACTCTTCAACACCTCCAGGGATGGGGACTCCACCACCTCCATGGGCAGCCCATTCCAACACCCAACAACCCCTTCTGTAAAGAAATGCTTCCTAATATCCAGTCTAAACCATCCATGGAGCAACTTGAGGCCATTACCTCTTGTTCTATCACTTATTACTTGGTTGAAGAGACTCATCCCCAGCTCTCTGCACCCTCCTTTCAGGGAGCTGTAGAGGGCGATGAGGTCTCCCCTCAGCCTCCTCTTCTCCAGACTAAACACCCCCAGTTCCCTCAGCCGCTCCCCGTACGACCTGTGCTCCAGACCCTGCACCAGCTCCGTTGCCCTTCTCTGGACACGCTCGAGTCATTCAATGGCCTTTTTGGAGTGAGGGGCCCAAAACTGAACCCAGGAATCAAGGTGCGGCCTCAGCAGTGCTGAGTACAGGGCTAAGATCCCTTCCCTGTCCCTGCTGACACAAGCCAGGATGCCATTGGCCTTCTTGGCCCCCTGGGCACACTGCTGGCTCCTGTTCAGCCGCTGTCAGTCAACACCCCCAGGTTCCTCTCTGACTGGCAAAATAATAATATAAAGATATAAAATTAAATAATTTAAAAATCACTCTATTACAGATTTTGTATGTCTGTAACAAGTATAAGCATCAATATGTCTTGTTGTACTTATATAGGCTGTCATGCTTCAGTAAAGGCTAAAGAACTTTTCTTGGACTGTGGATCCCATTTTGTGCCAAAACAGCTGAGGACATGAAAATTTTGTGGCCCAGATGGGAGCTGAAAACAAAATTGTGAAGCAACAGGCCTTAGTACAAAGGACTAGGAGTCAACTAAGTGGAACTGAGGTCCCAGTCTGAATTCACCTAGGTGATGCCTAGGTTCAAAGTGTCCTTCAGTCTTCCTGTATTTTAACTGCATCTTTACAAGTTAGATACACCTAGCTACTACCTGCCTTAAGAGTTTATATAGCCAGGCTCTATGTCAAGGTTGCCTAGCAGAAGCATTGTGAGAAATGCTGAAAAAAAGGGGAAAAAAATGGCTGCGGCCTGATAAATGCAAATCAGTTTTGAATTGGGATGACCCTAGTGTCTGAGAGAGGCTACTTTAATTTCTGGATTGTCTTTGTTTCACTGTTTGCTTGCTTAAGAAGTAATGGTGATGATAAACTGTTAGTTTAGATGATAAAAAATATGCCTACACCCTCAGTGTAGAGAGAGACCTTGTTGGGGGGAGGGGGGGGAGCCTGAATAACACCCCAGCTGCTCCCAGTCCCATCACATGAGCCATCAGCCCAACAAAAGCCCAACTCCACAAACCCAGCAGAGCATGGGGGCACACTGGCAGGCAGGAACCCAAATTAAAGACTTGGAGGAAGGGCCCCTTCCGGGATTGTCCTGGGGGAGCCTCACCCCAATGGCCTGGGAAGGAAACACATCAAGATGAATCAGTGCTGGAGCACCTTACGGACTTTCTGGGGGTTGCTGCCTAGAGATAGAAGACACTTTATAGGATCCAGAGGAAGAGCATTTCAGGACCTATTATGGGATGGTTAGGGGAGGAGCCAAAGGTAGGGAAAGGAATGGATCGTAGTGTTTTGGGAAGGAACAAGCATGTGATAATAGAGGGATGAAGAGACAAAAAGGACTGGTCATGTGTAAGTAGCAGCTGGTCAATACATTTCTCTGGTTGTGTCCTGTGCCTAAACAGCAGTATGTCCCCTCTTCTTAATAAACTCTTAAGTATTTTCCTGGGTGAGGGACTTTTTTCTGTAGGTGTGTGTGAGTATGGGGTCTAAGTGCCAACACCTAGAATCAGACCACAGGTAGCAGGGGCCCATGCGTCACTGGTACCAGCAACTGGAGAGACCAGAGTGAGTGAATTTGAGTGCCAGCAGCTGGACAGGGGCCAGGGGTCAGTGATCTGTGTGTCCGTGATGCCAGTGACCGCAGCAAGAGAGGATATTTAATAGAGTGTGTGAATGCTAGAATCAAGCTAGACTTACCAGTGAGTAGGTAGTGGGGGATGAGAGCCATGGGCGTGCCTGTCTGAGAGTGACACCACAGGAGGGGCTGGCTACTGGGAAGACCAAGGTGGTCCCAGTTACCTGTTGTGGAACTCTGTATGTGTGTGCACATATGTGTGAGAGGGCATCTCTACCTGCAAGCGGAGTGGGGCTGAAGACTTGGTGACCCATATGTCCAGGTGCCAGGATCCAGAGACAGCTACAGGACAGATGATGTGTCAAGCCCAGCTGCTGGAAGGATTAATTTTGTACCTATGTGTGTACGTATATATCCTCATAGCAGATCTCCATCCTGCTCAGCAAGAGAGAGAAGAAGGAAGAAGCTCTTGGTATTCATGTAACTGCTCTATGTGTCTGCCTGTGTTGTGGTCATGTTTATGCATATGTATGTGCTGTACATGTGTTTGAGTGTGTGCTTACTGGGAATGCACGTTCAACCTCACTACTGGTTGGACCTGGGGGCATGGGGCTGCAGTAACTTTGCCTTTGTTGGGCTTCTGGATTCTGCCCACTCTAACAAATTATGGTCATTTTCTCTTAGTCAGGGACCAGACCAGCAATTCCAGTAGGAAATCCATAGTCTCACCTAAGTGCTTTTAAAGTACCCATCTCACCTCATCCATGTTATTGAGGGCTGTGCAAGTGGAACACTTGCAAGGATGAGTAGAAAAGATTGGTTTTTATTGGAGTATCTGCCATGGGGAAAATGTAGAGGTCATAGCCTACCAGAAAAACAGGGGTGGAATATCCTACAAAGGCTGTTTGGCTTTCCAAGGGAATTTCCATTTGACTGTACTGTCAGACTCCTTGTGTTAGATTTTTGTGACTCTAGTGTTCTCATCTGCTTGCAATCAATTGTAGTAAACAGTCAGACTAGCATTATTGTTCATCTCTCTGTATAAGGTCATCTTGGCAGCCAATAAAATAGCAGTCATGAAAGCATCTCCACAGTGATAGGAGATCTGAGGTTCCTAATGCTTTCTCACTCAGCTCAGTACTGCTCAGTGCTCATCTTGTTAAAATTTGTGTGGTGAAATAATAAACCAAAATGCCAGACTAGCTTCCAGGAGAGAGAGTCACTTGGTTTTCCTGCTGAGCAACGTTTCTTTCTGGGAAGAGTGCAAACGTCACTGTAATTCTTCTCTCAGATGTGAAGAACCCTTAGGCTTGAATCACAGAATCCAATAAACATGATAGGGAAGGTTCCACCCAGCCAACTTGTTTACCCTTAACTGCAGAGGAAATGTTTCATGCTGCATGTGTTTCTCAGAGATCTTTGTCAGTCAAATTACTCTTGGGAGCAAGCCTCCAATAGGGCAAAGATGATGTCGAGTTTAGGGTGAAATTTTACCACATACACCCTAATTGATCTATTAGCTCCTTACCCAGAGAGCTGGTCCTGTTTCCCTCCTGTTTGGCCTTAGGACTGTTTCAGCTTGGGAGGCTTAAAGTGACTGAAAAGCCAATCCCCTTCCCTTTCTCAGAGAGAGGCCAGGGGATTGGGAAGGACAATTTTTTGCCTACTTTTCTACCTTGAACTGGCTAATCAGAGTAGAACTGGAGCTGCCTCATAGGGACAACCAGAAGAACATGGCTATTAGCACGTAAGCAGGACCTGCCTTCATCAGCAGGGAGCCTTCAGATCACCTGAGATAATATGTTTAGGCTTAGATGATCTGATCTTGCTGATTTCCCATGGTAAGACCTCTGAGGAAAAAAAAATAATTGTTTTCTTAGCTTTTAGTGATGCCAACAATTTGCATCAGGTCTTTTTGCCTGCAGGCCTTTCTAAAGGAGACATGACACTAAGAGGCTAGTATTCTGAATTTAGGAGCTTGTGCTGTGTAGAAGGCATCCTGAAGTAGTCATGTGATCTTGTCTCATCATGACATCCACAAGTCCTATTTTGCAAGAGAGGGAAGCATTAACTATATTACAAGTGTCTCAGCTACTCATTTCTAGTACTGGCTGCAGAATGTGGAACAAAGCAAAACCATTTAAAACCAAATGAATAAAAAGCTAAGAAACTTCTCAATTTAACGTGAGATTTCTGACTACGGTATGTGTGCTACAGACCTCTCTCTTATAGAGTTGATGCCAGATACAAATCAGTCTGTGTTGTATGTTAGACTATATGAGTATCAGAGACTACAAACGTGCGTTAATATTATCACACTTCAGAATATATGCATACAGTGGTTCTGTAGCCTATCCTGTATCATAATAACAAATAACAGAGTATTTCTGGTTGCTTATATTGGGTGGAGGGCAGCAACTTTTATGATGTAATAAAAACTTCTTTGTGTTGCTGACAACATGGCCGTTTGCTTGTGAAAAATGTCTTGAACAGTCTGGCATGACTGTAGGAAGACTGCTAACTGAGTAGTGATGCAGAATTGCCCAGGCATAGTGAGGTGAAGACTTAACTGTACGTGCCAGGTGTGTTTATAATTCTTAAAATTCTATTTCACGAACTAATGAAGCCTGGTTTCTGACCTCACTCGATTCTCCAAATCCTTCTCCTTATGTTCCACAAATCTTTCAAAAGGTAAGTCAGGACATATTGTAACTAATTTTCTATCTCAGTTCCACATGTACTGCATGATTAGATTTTTCTTTAGTGATGTCGGTAGTCTTGTTTTCATCCCCATCCAGCTGCTAATTTTGTGAACTCTGGATGACAATATTTATTTTGAGGTTTGAACTGCTCTCTCAAACATCATTGAAGCTGGATGATGGTTCGGAAAATTATTGTGGGTAGCAAGACAGACAGTTGGACTCTGTAGCATTTTGTTTCTAGAAAATCGGTTGAGAAGTGTAATAGACATATAATTTTCCCTTAAAAAGTTGTTAGAAGTTAATAACACACATAGTATGTCTTTGGAATTAAACATTATTGTCAAGTGTAGTTGCAGTGGGCTTTTTGTGAACGTCTCTGCAACAAGGTAAGGACAGAGTATTGACATCAACTTGGTTTAACAACAGGAGTAATGCCAGCTTCTGCTTGTTTGTTTTGTTTTGTTTTCCCCAAGTAAATATTAGTGTTTCAGATTAGTTTGGTTGAAGGATTAAATGTTAAATGGTCACAGAGATACTTCACTCTGCGGTTGAGGGATTATCAGGGTAACAAAGTTGTTGTTGAAGACTCTCATAAGCCTTGACAGGAATGTGTGGTCCTATGTTCCTGCAGCAGGACAGACTCCAAGTTGGGAGCAGCTCATGTTGCTCCATGAAAATAAGACTGCATCTGCTCCCTGTCTGCCACGTGCATAGGAATGGCTGTAGTACCATCCATTTTTACACTTTACATAAGAAATAGTTCAGACTTCTTGCTTGAAGACCCCAAATGAAACCAGTGACATCAAGTTCACTTGCTGTGTAGATTGTGACTCCAGACTGAAGAACTGTTTGTACTGTGATTTGCTACTTAGTATTTTGCGGAAATCTTGTCTGTGAAAGAGGTAGGTGGGTTTCCTAAGCATTTTCTTGGTCCTTTGCTCTATAGGAGATTGTTTGTACTGTAAGGGAGATTGCTTCTGGAATTACTGAATTGACACATGTGCCTTTTAATACTGTGCAGTTAGTAAGTGGTCTAGGCTTTTGGCACCGATGCTTATTTTGAAATTGCTCAGCATAAATGACAGGCAACTGAACAGGCTAGCACATGATACATCAGTGTTTTGGACAGAGTCAGAACACAGGAACTTGATGCTGCAAAACTGTGAACCAGTTCACCATAAAGCTTACTTCAAGGCGTATGGGAATGGCATCTTTAAAACCCTGGATAGAATAAAGAGTATAGGCTGCTGGGCTTCTGTCTGGACACTTGCATATTAGGCAAAGAGGGTTACTGTAGCAAACTGCCACAACTGGCTGCAGTGCTATAAATTTACTCATCCCAATTCCAGTGATTGACACTGACTAAGCAGCTATATCCTCACTCCAGAGGCCTGGTAGTCACCTTCTGTGAACAATAATTCAGATTAGCTGTATGGATTTGTATCAGCATTGCAGTGGGATTGCATGCTGAATGGTGTAAGGAGAAAGCAGCTGTGGACCCCAAACAGTAAGGTTAGCCGGTTTCTGGAGAGGTTGATGATTTCCTGGAAAAAATGAAATGGCTCAGTGAATGTGTCCTCTTTTAGTCCAGTACTCCTCTTCAGTGAAAAATAACCTGTCCTGGAGACCCTGAGAGCTGCAAACTTTCCTAAAGCTTCTTGCATAAATGCCGCTGTTGCTTTTGTAGAGATTTATAGCAGAATCTTAGCACTAATGAGGAGAGAGAAATTCAAACCAGTATCAGTATTTTATTGTCATTTATTGTGATACAAAACACACACACACCATGCAACAACATACTGAAGGGGCTAAAAGTTTTTATTATGAGCATGCCCTTGGGCTGCTGTTTATGTGGCAGGTTTTATCTGCTGTGCACACCTCTATACTGAAAGGGTGAAGCAACTGAAATTTCTCTTGCAGCTCCCACACCACAAAGTGTTACAAGGTGAACCTCTGAAATGTACCAGTGTTTTGGCAGATGTGTCAGTTTGGTTTACCTGTGATGCTATATCAAGTTAAAATAATAAACTAGAAATGTTCTGAAAGAAAAACTCTTGCAGCAGTGACATCACTGTTTATATGGTATCATGATAGTCTAAGGATGGGGGAAGAGAATTACTTTCATTGAGTAGATACAGTAGATAAAGTAACAAGTTTTCTGGTAGAGAAGCTTTTTTTCTTGTAGGGAAGGGATGCCATTCAGAGGGACTTTGACAGGCTTGAGAGGTGGGCCCATACAAACCTCAGGAAGTTCAACAAGGCCAAGGGCAAGGTCCTGCACATGGGTCAGGGCAATCCCGAGCACAAATACAGGCTGAGCAAAGAGTGGATTGAGAGCAGCACTGCAGAGAAGGGCTTGGGTCTCTTGGTTGATGGGAAGCTCAGCATGACCCGGTAATGCACGCTTGCAGCCCAGAAAAGTCAACCATACCCTGGGCTGCATCAAGAGCAGTGTTTCCAGCAGGTTGAGGGAGGTGATTCTCCCCCTTTACTCTGCTCTCATGAGACCCCACCTGGAGTACTGTGTCCAGCTCTGAGGCCCAACATAAGGACATGGACCTGTTGGAGTGAGTCCAGAGGAGGCCATGAAGATGATCAGGGGGCTGGAGCATCTCTCCTGTGAAGACAGGCTGAAAGAGTTGGGGCTCCAGGGAGACCTTACAGTGGTCTTCCAGTACTTAAAGCAGACTACAGGCAAGATGGGGAGGGACTCTTTATCAGGAAGTGTAGGGATAGGATGAAGGGTAATGGTTTTAAATTGACAGAGGGAGATTCAGATAATAAGAAAGAAATTCTTTACTGTGACACTTTGGCTGCCCCTTCCCTGGCAGTGTTCAAGGCCAGGTTGGACGGGGCTTTGAGCAGCCTGGGCTAGTGGAAGGTGTCCCTGCCTGTGGCAGGGGTTTGGAACTAGGTGATCTTTAAGGTTCCTTCCAACCTAAACCATCCTAGGATTCTGTAAAGAGCAGGAGTCGTCCACACTACGCTATTTGTTACATTATTGCTTAAAATGTAAAAATGATTCTGGTTGTCCTGCATCTTTAAACTAAGATAGGTACTTCTGGGTCTCAAAGGCTCTATTTGAAAGGAAAGTCTTGTCTGCTACTGTGCAGTTAGTACCACATCTATTTTTCTGTTCAGAATTTGGACATTAAAAGAAGAGGTGAAACGGGATATGATTAGATTAATGAAATAGAAATTTTAGTCCTTTTAATAACTCTCTGGGCTCAGAACAGGTTTGAGTGTAACCTAGTACTGTATGTAGTACTCTTCAAGACTGCTGAAGTGTTTTTGTAAGAAGAATGGAGTATGATCTTTTTTCAGATTGAATTGGCCTGGCTGTAAACAGAACAGGGTTCTGATCTGCCCTGCAGATGGGTCATTTGGTAGGATAGCATTTGTGTGAGTCTGCAATTTCCCCACAGTCCAGAGTCTTTGCTAACTTTTAGGAGCGAAACTGACTAGGACCACTTTCTAAAGGACAGTTCCCACTTTGGCAGTGCTATTATGTTTGTGATGGTAGGCAAGAGGACAGCCCAGTAAGTATGTCATCTGAGAGAGCTGAGAGAGCAATATTGGTAGTTATCTCTCTTCTCCTTTATTTCTTCCTCTGCTGTGACTGCTAGAAAGATGCCTTTATTTTTTATCAGCCTTAAGTCCCAGGCAACCAGGACAGCTGTAGCTGGACTGACCAGTTTGAGAACTGCTGTTAAAAAAATCCTTGACTTGTCAGCTGGGCCCCCCACATTCCAGGTCAAGTGAAAAAACATACTTGCATGATCCTGATTACTAACAGAACATTTTCTGTCTACAAATGCTTGTGTCTTGGCAAGGTGATGAAGAGAAGTAACCTGCATCAAATTTATGTGGTGCTAAAAGGGTAAGGTTTTCCTTGCATTATTTCCCATTTTTTTAAAAAATTAAAGAGTATTTTGAGAAGTGTAGGGAAAGTGCTGTTCTGGTTTTATGGCTTTTTTTACCCGTCTCATCTCCTTGTTCTGGGCCACGTTTACTTCGTAGAGATGTTATTTCATCCACAAAGACAGTCAATTTGTTAACTTGGTGAGTGGTTTGTGGTTTGTTTCTTTTTTTTCCTGTAGTTTATGCAGCAGCTTAATTTAACATGCTCCACAGGAAAGGTGTTGACAACTGCTGTTGCTTGCGAAGCAACTAATAATTATATGATGCACCTATTGGCTCCCAGCATGGGGTAAGAAGGAAGGGGAACTCCCAGCACTCACTGAGTGCTTAGCACTGACATTTTTTTCTTTGGACAGAATTTGGGCTGAAGGTTTTAAGTCTTTGCATCCTCTGTAAAGACAGTGGGATGGGATAGTCACATAGACATTTGGATCTTGAGCAATGGAGATAAATTGTAAACTGTTTCTAAGGAGTTTAATTTCTTTTAAGGAATGTCCTATAAGTAATACATACTCTTAAAATTACTATCTTTATAAATATCATGCATGATTTTTCTAATGGGGTCTTGAACAAAGTAATTTCTAAATTAAAGTATTTTTTCCTTAATTTTACTGTGGTTGTCAGCACCAGAACTATTATTAGCAAATAGAGGCCTGACTTCTTCCTTCAATGGGATAATGATAATTCAGCTTGGAGGAGATACCTTTTGTTCACCTGATCCAAAGGACTTGGTTCCAGAAAACTGTTCATTGTGGTAGAGTCCAAAACTACACACAAGTTGGGATGTGTACAGAAATCACTTGATCAAGTTTGAACACACAGAGGCCTTTACTCTAGGTGCCCCAAGGTGAATGTTTAACTTCTCTGTTAATCACAGATTGATGAACAGATGTGCTAAGTTGGAAAGAAGCAAAGGAATGGGTGAGAAGATGCTGGGCCTTGGAAGCTCAAGAGGCTTTGCGTTTTCTCTCATCAATAACGTTTGCCCTTAATACCATTTTTCTTTCTCTTCCTCAGAATTTACTGTTTTCAGACAGTGATCTTAGGCAACACCTTATGAAACTTTACAGTCTAAAATACAGCTGTTTCTCTGGAAAGTGTTACAGTTTCCAGAGCTAGGAAACAACACAGTGAAGAAGTGACTATCAGGCAGTTAGATGGAGGACTAGAGTACCTGCAGGAGACAAAGGTGAACTCATAAAGTAAATCAAATTCATCCTCTACTCTTACATCTGTCCTGAAAAATCTAATGAGTCATGTCCATACTTTTTTCAGTAACTTGAGCTGGCCCCTCCAACTTTACTATTTTTTGCTTTGCTTGCAGCTTGAACATGCTAGATTAATAATTATGACCATACCTCTTCTAGTTTAATGACATTGAGACTTTAAGAGCAGTGCAATTTCCTAGTAGGCCAGAGAAAAAAAATTCTGGAGGAATAAGAAGATGTCAAGTTTGTGCTACCCATTTTTCTGACATCTGAAAGTCCAGACATTTAATTTCCAGTGTGAATCTATTAGATGCAGATGACTCTGTTATCCAGTGGAAATTGGGACGTAGCTTGAACCTGCCCACTGAAACACCATGAGTTAAACAGAGGTGCTAAAGTCTGCTTCAAGAACATGTCTGGACTCTAGCTTTATGAACAGATGGCAACTCCAAATGAGGCAACTGTGATTTTCTTCCTTGGTCTTCTGTTGGCCTGATGCATGACCTTGGACAAATGACTTGCTTTCATGTTTCTTGCTTTCATCTGTTGTTCTCAAAGGACTTGAGGAGACAAATAATTCATATAAGAGACAGTGGGATAGATTTTGATAAGAATCTTGTGGTTATATCTTACAGCAGAGAGAGGGGACATTTGAAAACCAGGTCTTTTGCTATTATAATAAAGTAGCTTTTATACTCTTCTTTTTGGTTTATTGTACTGATAAAGACACCAAACACAACATGATTACATTAATGGCCTTTAAAGAATTATAATGAAGGAAAATTCTCCTTGGGTTTTACAGGCCTGCAGGTGTAGGCTTCATACCTCCCAGCTTTTTCCAGTGCATTGTGCTAGCAATTTACTGGTTTCTGCAGTGTCACCAAATGTGGCTGATTGCAGGGGCAGTGTGCTTCAACTGTAGGCCAGTGTAGGGGACAAGAGTCCTAACTAGCTGCATTCCACTATAATCCCTGAGCAAAATCTTGATTTGACACTACCTTTAAGAGACCTACCTCCCTTTTAACAAAAATGCTTAGGCTTAAAAGCCCTCTGCTGAAGCATCTTTCTCCTGGTGATGGAAGTAAAGAATAGAATGAGGTACTAAAAAATATGGCTGATCTCTGTAGTGCACAGCATGGGGGTACATGATTTAACTCCCTTAGTGTCCTGAGAGCGAAGCAATTACAAAAATAAATTTTTACTTGCAGAATCCTTGGGAATTTTGCATTTCATCCTGACTGCATATCTGGTTTTCTCTCTCTTTTATGAGGGATTTGGGGGAAGCAAAACTTTGCTTCTGCTTTTTGCTTTAGACAGTCCTGAGTCCTGCTGTGTGCTGCTTTACAAAATACAGTCACCCAAATGCCAGTCCCAAGTCACTTTTTTAGGCAGAATTGAAAATGATGTTATTAATGATTCAGCTCTTACCAGTAAAACTTGGAGCATGAGCTTGGAGAAGCCTGTGTAACCCAGACCTCCCACTCAAACTGGTAGGTTCGCTGCAGACAGTCTCCCGAATTCTCAAGTCTGGATGCTTTCCTTTGAGACAGGCTGCAAAATCCATACAGCATGATGGATGAGAGTCTGCTATGATTATCTCATTAAATGATATCCTCTTTTTCAGGTACTGTCTTCTGCAGAATACTATAAACTCACATGGAAATAAAACAGAATTTACCATATAAATAAAATCCTAGAGAGAGAGCTGTATCAGTCATCACCAGTATAGCTTCTGTTTTCCAAATTCTGGCATAGCACTATTCTCATCTAGAAACTAGTTAGGATTTAAAGGTGGTTATAGCTTGAGGTCTTCTAAGAGAAGTAAGGCAGGTATAAGGGGTTAGTTTGTGCTGTAGTAGAAGGCTTCACACGCTAATATGGAGTGCATATTATGTATTAGATAAAGGATTTAGCCTTGAGAGTCTATTCAGCGGGTTACAGCCCTTTAATGTGAGCCTGGTGCCTCATGGCAAACTATTCAATAAATGAAAATAAAATAAGGCGTCTGGAAGGAGACTGTATTTGTAAGGACATGGGTGGAGGCCATGTAAAACCATTTGAATTTAGCAGTCATTTGCTTTGGATGGGTAAGATCAAGAATAGTTTCTGGGGAACTACCAAGATGGAACAGAAAGATATGTTAGTTTCTGGTGGTTTTTAGCAGGGCTGAATTGTTCAATAGATTACTAACAGTATTACTTAAAAGTGTTACTGGGCTCTCACCAGCATGTTCGCACTCAATAGAGTTTCAGGTGTTATTCACCATTGCAAGTAAAGTTACTTTAATGAAGGCCATGAGAGCTTTCTGTCTGCCATATTAGTGGTTAACCTGCTTAGATTTCTGAATTCTTTGTTATATTTTATATCTGAAGGTATTGAGTCAATGGAATTGCCTTGTGTTTAAGAGAAGTCTGGAAGAACTAACTTTTAAGTATCAGTGCAGTGTATGTGAGGACATCAGTGGCTGTGTTAACACCGTAAGGCCCCTAATGGGATTAGGTAGAAAGTGTCAGGGTTTGTTTTTTTCTTTTTTTTTTTTTTTTTAAATTGTTCATTAGATTTTAAGTTGTGTATGTGTAAGAATCTTAGTTCTCAGCAATATCATTTGCCATAGGAGGCACTTTATACTGCCTGTATTAAAATTCAGCAGAGAAGTATTACTCCTTTTCATGAAGACCCATGACAATTTTTACATAATAATTCATTTCTCAAAATGTCCTGCATCAGAGAAACACACAATGTTTTTCTTGGATGTATTAATGAAACCACATATAAGCATTACTGTGCTTCTATTAAGGCAGTAGAAGTAAAATGTGCAGAGGACCATGCCCGTAATCTAATGATTGCAAATGATGAGAGCATGAAGGGGTGTTAAGGGTGGGATCTGCAGCTTCCAATTTATACTGTAAGAACTGCACATTTAGACTCATTACCTTAGACTGCCTTTATTATCAGGGGAGATGAGCATTTTTAAGTTTGGTGCATCTGTTGTATTTTACATGTCTAGGATGAGATGAGTTGTGTTACAGAAACACATTTCTCCTCATTAACTCTAATGAGAGTCAAGAAACAAATGTGTTAAAATCTAAAACATAAATACCTACATTTGACAAATTACTCCCTTCCCAAAGGTTCTAACTGTAACCCCTCTGCTTCTTACCACTACCCTACATCTCATCCCAGAAGTAATAACTTTCCTGGGTTTATGTACTTTGCTGTGACACTAACCCATATGGCTTACCTGAAAGCTTTACCTTTTGCCATGTTCTCAGTCATGTCAGTGGCAGCTGTGCTTGCTTTTGCTGGACTACTGTATTTTTCTGTGCCAGAGCCAACAGTAACTTAGGCGATCAGGCTGTGCTCTGTATGAAATTGTTTCCCTTGCTGGAATTGTTTTGTCTCTCTAAACTGTAAAGTCAAAATTTGTTTAGTTCTAAGCCCTTTCAGAATTTAGCAATGTCAGTTCAGAGGCACAGTTGCCTTTCTCTCCCTTTACCAGGTTTCCTACCCTATAAGCTACTGATAGATAAGAGTTGCTGAAGTTGCTTGTTAGGTACTTTGTTCATGCACTTATTTGATTTAATATGTGTGATTATTTATTATGCTATATAATCTGACATTCAGTCCAGAAAGGTAGAGCTGCTGAGTTATTATTTGTAGTTATTAGATTTCTAAGGCAGGGCCATTAGTTGCTCTTACTACAGACTTGTGCTCTGGAATGCAGTAAATAAAGCTGATTGTAAATTAAGCTAATTACATTATTGTGTTGTTCATGGTAAAGTGCTGTCACTGGTAAATTGTGGCATTTAATCATGTCATGATCACTGTGTTCATATTGCTGCAGTAACACTATCAGGCATTAGTATTAAATTCAGCACAATCTGTACTGGTTTTAGTGATCAAAACTAAGCTTCTCTTTAGACATGTCAGTCTTGTTCTGTTAGTTAAACTAAAGTAAGGCATGTACAATGGTCCAGTATTTTTCATCTGATGTCACAGCTATGTTTCAAACATGTCTAGAGCTCTTAAATTCCAGTATTTATTTTCAAAAGCATTTTATGGGAAGCACACAAAAAAATCAGATTCACTAAAAGTGTATTTTTGCCATGATTTTTCAGGTTGAAAAACCAAATCTTTGCTGGCCCTCCAGACTACTCTTTTACCATTTAGGCACAAAGGAGACAGGATTACCATTATTGGGCTGGTTAAGTACACTATTATGTAAAGGAGCAATTGCAAGTGCATTTTCTGAAATGTTAAATCCTCATGAAGAAATGGCTCTTAAAGCTTCGTAGTTAGTAGGTCCATTAACATCCCTTTGCATCTCATGGCTGACAGGTACAGTTTTTCCAGAGATGGTTCTTTCTTTTACAAAAATAGTTAAAATGGGCTGTTACTACTTATCTTCCACAGGGTCATCATTATACTTTTCCTCTGGAACTAATGTACTGCACTACTAGAAGATACTTGTTTCAAATCCATAAGCATAAGTGAATGTGTATGGGTACAATAGCAGAGAAGGACTAATAGTCTACAAAACTGACATGGAAACTGGTTTTGAAATTTGAACTTAAATGGGAACATGTTTACTCACAAAAAGATTGATGCTTCACTTTAAGAAGGTGTTAATCTGATCGTGGGGTAAATTTAAGTCCTTACAGAATAGTTTTGTGCTATTCTGTGCTCCTTTTTGTCCTCCATCTTGGGGAAGCAAAACATGCCTCTGTTCTTCTTCTGTGCTTGGAGTGAGTATAGCTTAAATGAGAATTTGTCTTTATACTGAAAGTTTATTCCTGAAGATCTTTCTGTGGGCATGCTAGTGTTATAACTCAAGGCAGACAGTAGGATAACAGTAGACGTTATTTTAGTTTTCAGAAACAGTAAATTGATTCCTTGTATTCCTCACAGATGTCCCTTTTCCTCAGTCCACTTCATTATACCTTCACACAAACAGAAGAAGTACAGCTGAACCAATTTACTTGTTTCAGTTGCTGCCTGCACTCTTGGAATCTGTTTCAGTGAAGTCTCATCTTCTAATGCTCATGTGAACTGTAGTACAGCAGTGCACCATCTGCACCTAGACTAATTGTATTCATCTGATAACGTCTTAGAAACCAAAACATGATGAAGTCTTAAGCAGACAAGAAGCGTAATGCTTCACATAATGTTTCCTGCATTTTTTCAGAGAAGCTGTTCTGTAACATCTGTCTGATACTGGAATAAACCATGCAATTAATCTAACAGTTCTAATGACAAAGGGATGTGACAGATCAGAAGCGAGCATATAAAGTTACCCCTTACCCTTTAGCAACCGTATGTTGTAATCTCTTTTGTGTGAGGCACAGTTCAGGTACAGAGTATGCAGTTTCACAGTCTGGATACAGTATCTCTGCCACACAGATGAAATATGAGTCAGTATATGCGAAGACCTTTGTCAACAAGCAAAAGTGTTATGTGTCCAGCCTACCACAGATGACAACTGTTCTGTGGAGTTTTGCAGTGTATTATGTCATTTGGCTTAACGGGTGTTGGATAGGTACCTGTGTATTAGAAATTAAGGGTTATATTCTGCCTCCATGGTTGTGTCTCTTGAAAAACTGGAGTTCACATCAAATGTACAAGCTTTGAAGGAAATCTATGGAAAGTGAAGGAAGCCTGTTTTATCTCTAGGCCAGAACAGCCACATATTACATCTGTGTAACTCTGTAGATGTAATCTGCTTTACTAAATTACACTGGACTTTGAATAGTACAGTGTGCATGGGGCCTACACAATTTCAGAAGCACCCTTACATCTTTACTGTATTCTCAAGACTTATCAATATATTTATAATAAAGTAAATCTCAGGCCTGTAGAGAGGTCTGGATGGACTTCTGCAAGTTATCTGCTATCTTGAAATGTATAGGCACGACCATTTTACTGCTGTGAGCTTAATTTAATTGTTTCTGTTCAACTGACTGAAGGAAATACATTTGAATCTGAATATATGCTTGCATTTTTTCTGTATTCAGAACATTTCAATTTTGCCTATTGTTTTGACTAGATTTTTTCTTTTAGTAAGTAGTAGAAAGTGCTGTGCCAGTGTTCATATTTGTTTATAAATAAAACAGTTGGAGCTGAAAGAAGCAGAAGAGTGATGATGTTTTGCAGAATTTTGAAAATCATGATTTTCTGGCAGCAGTAGATTATTACATTGTAATTGTAACTGGTGTCGACAGTATTTTCAGTTCTTTCCTATATCATGTTCCTTTACAGTGATCTTGTCCTCTAAATTTATATATTACTTATACCACAGTTTTTCATGGCAGCTTAAGCAGGTATATTAAAGAATGAATCACAGAGCAGTGGATTTTGAATTCCCAGTTGTGCCACATCAGTCTGGCTCTGATCTAAATAGAGCTAATCCTGTTTTATTTTAGAGCAAGCAGGTGAAGAATTGGCCTTAACAGGCTGTACAACTTGTAGTATGCTGTCCTGTTCTTAAAACAAGTAGTACACAAGATGAATACTTCTCTAATTGCATGTACTCCCACACACATACAATAATAATTTAATAATTGAACCTGTCTGCACATGATGATATAAAAAGCAGAAAATGCAGGTGGTTTATACTATCTCTGTATATTTGGCTGATTGTTTTCCATAATTGAACCTAGGGGTAGAAAAATCAATACAAAACAGAATGTAGCCAACAGCCTTTGCTTTGGTGCCTACTGTCAGCCTTCTAAATTGCTGTTCAGCTGGCACTTAAACTGAAGCCTGTTGCAGTTCCTGGATATGACTGGGAAACCCTAAGTAGAAGAGTGAAGAAGGGGGGAAAGTAAAAAAAGCACAAGGAAAATGAAGAGGATATTTTGGAATGAAGAGATGACTAGGAGGAATGGAAATGAATTGCAGAGAAAAAACAATAAGGGAAGGCATTTCTGAATCTTTTTCTGATTTCACAGCATTTCTAAGATGTGTATTTTCAGCATGTGAAACAGTATGGGAAAAGCTGTCTATTAACTAACATCCAATATGCTGTAATCATGGGATCTTCAGATACACCTCCAGTAATTTGCACCTTGGTACTCCTCAGGTATTATCAGTGGTTCCTAAAGAAATATCTGTAGTCTAAGTGTCAAATCTTGCTGGAGCCAGAGTAGTGGTCTGCAGGACAATGAGTCTGCAGTCTGTAAGGCCTCAGAAAACTGCTTGCTTGTGAACTCGGTTGTGTGGCTTGCCATCCTGGGTTCTCACGCATTTTTCTAAAGAAAACTTGGACTTCCATCCCTGCTGTGTTAGGACAGGGATTCAAGTCATCTTAGTTAGTCACCTGTGTGGCATGCTTTTCAGAGAGCAGATGTATTATTATTTGGGAGTACTCTTGGGATCTGTGGTGATTGCTGGCTCAGAAATTATGATGGCACATGCATCTCTAGTAGCAGATATCGTGTGTGATACAGCTGGGTTTACTCAAATAATTTGGAACTGGATCAAAACCATAATGCATGGAATTCACGGGTGGCAAAAGATCTGACTGAAATGGGATAAAGAATAGCAAGGTAGCAATGCAATTTCCTAACCATTTACTTATGTAGCAATTGGAATGATGAAAGCATCGTAAAGGGCGGTAGGTCTAAGGCTTTTTGGGCTTAATGCCAATTTAGGAATAAATTACAAGCACCAAAATTTGTGTGAACATAATCAGTATTTTCAGTATTGTTAAAGATTGTGTAAAATTCTAATGGATAAATTAAAATGTTAAAATAAATACAATAAAGCCTGGTAGCAGAAGTGCTAAATATATAGTGAGAAAAATATCTCAAAGCCATTATCTTCTGGGTGTTGCAGGATGTGTGTTTCTGGTAGAAAGAAGCAGAGGGAAAGAGATACAGAACCTGGGCATAGAGACATTCAACAGTATATCAGATATTAGTTTCCATTACGATGTGAGCCAGGGTATGGCATCTTGGCCACGGTCTGGATGAGTGGGTGAAAAGTGTGGTACTGATCAAAGTGCCTCCCATATGGAAGACTGTACAAAAGTGAGGGGAGGGCTGGGGAAGGGTAGAAACCTCAGGTGCTAATAACCTGCTAAGACCAAGCAATAAGTGATGTTTTGTGAGGATATTCTTTGGTGTTATTTTTCTTCAGTTATATACAATTAAGTTGAATGTACAAATTATGATTTATATAAGGTTCTCCAAATTGTCTGCAAAAATTGTATCTTGCAGCCCACCTAGGAATACTTTTAAGACAGTTTTCCAGCAGCAGAATATTAGTGGATAATGAAGTGCTGTATATTCAGATTCTCACATTGGGAGTGAGCTGTTAAAAGACTAAGATAGAAGACTCAGAATCTGAGTGTAGGTAGTCCAGATGGTGCAGGTCTGCTTACTCCAATGACTTCACACATTTTGGAGGCTTTCCTGCTTTTGCTCTCACAAAGCCCATTTTCTCTCTTCAGTGGTCTTCTGGGTTGTTTGGTTTTTGCTGGAATGACTGTGCTTCTGATGTCTTAAGGATTATTATACAAGTGTGTGATTTTTATGAAATCTAATTTTGAGTGAATGAGAATCTTACTGGTGTATGGGTTATTTATACACAAGTATTTAATGATATACTGGAGGTGCTGTGAATTTCTCTACTCCTGTAACTACCTGTTGGTTTAGATGTATCTTTAATAAGATAGACTGTTCTGCAACATACACTCTCTTCCCCAGCATCTACACTCTCTTAGCAAAAAGTGGCAGGACTTAGGTCCTGCCTATTAGCAGTTCCCTCTAAAGCTCTTCTGTCCAGCTCTGCTTTAGGAGACAGGAGGCCATGGAATGATGTATGCTGGAAGGTGGCCTTAAAGCTTCAAGAATTCATTAAGAAACATCACCACAGAACCTCCCTACTGACACTGTAGTTATACTAGCAAATAAGAGTTTGTAGTGGTGTTGCTCTGGTTGGGGCCTAAGACAGATGGAGACCTTTCGAGTCACAGCACATGCTACACACAAATGTACAAGTAGAAACAGGAAGCTATCAGGTTTCCTTCTTTCTTGGTCAGAAATTGTTGGGGAGTTACTGAAATTATGGTGTGGGAAACATGCTGCATGAACTAGTTCTGTAGGAGGAAGCTTAGCCAACTTGACTCTCAACTTCAAACTGTGCCAGCTTTACAGTCAATTTTTGATTAAAATCAGCAATTGGCTTTTAGTTAGAGCTAAACTGAGCAGTGCCAGGCTGTGGGGAACCACTCTAGTTCAAAGCAGAGTCCTTCAAAATGGCACCTTCCAGAGATTGTCAGCTGTGCTTTCCCCATTTACTGGTAGCTATGGCTGCACAGACCACAAGAGGTACTCAATTTTTGCTTCAGAGTAAACTGCTTGCTATAATGGTCAGGAAAGAACCAATCTTAACCCTCCCTGCTGGTCATTTTTGCATGCTCTATGAATAATTATTTTTCCCTTATTTCTGTAGTATTGGGTATTTACTGGTCACAGCTGTGGGCAACTTGGTTTGAAAAGCCAGATGCTTAGCTTGCAGTGAAGGGAGTTTTCTTCTTTTTATACCTGTTAAGAGGTTGGTCCTATAGCTCTGTCACAGTAAATGTTTTTGTGTATGGTTAGAAGCAGAGTAATACATAGTCCAGAATGGTTTAGGGGAACACTAAAACCTGATTTCAGGGCTAGTGCTGGATGAGAGTTGCTTTGGCCACAAACTGTAAAAAGTAATCAAATACTGCTGCCTATAAAGTGCTTACCACAGGGACTAACTAAAAAGCCATGCAAACCCTCCTTCCAGATCAGTTTGTGAGGTAAGTTTTGTTTGCTGTGTTAAATGCCTTCTGAAGCACAGTATGGGTTAAGCAATATGTGGAATTGGCTTTGAAAGTAGTTTAGTTCACTAGAAAGTTAAAGTAGAATCATAAACTGGAAAGCTATTCTTCGGTGTGTAGGGGGGGGAAGGCAATTCCACAGTTGTTCCCCACAGTGTACTGCTAGTGCATTGCTCCCCTAGTGCTGGTGTATTATGGTCTGTGCAGAGCTATCCAGTAAATATGGTCCTGGCCATTTACTATCTGCTAAACTGCATTAAAGGAGAGCACATTTTTTTCTGTCCTATACACATCCCAGAGGAACAATCCTTGTTACAACAATGGTTGTGTCATGCATTGGAGAGGAGGCTGCCTGTCCTTGGAGGAGGTAGTTACTATCCTCAGTGTTCTTTCCAGTATCAAGTGTTTGATATATCATGTCTCTGACTTCATTTCCTTGCTTTCATTATATTTCAGGTATCACAGATGGCAAAGAAAACAGTTTTTTTCCTCCAAGTGAGTCCTAAAAGACTGCTCATCTAGAACTCTGGAGTGTGGATGATTACCTCGCCCTAGGTATTCTGTTTCTAGCCTGTTTTATGGGGGAGGTGCATATATTTAGCAGATTCTTTGTTTCTGCCTCTGTGCATAATAGTAGGTAATTTTGACCAAATGGTAAGATTGAACATGATAAAGTTGCAAGGTGATGATCAGAATAGTTACCTGGAGAAAAATCTCTTCAGCCATCAAGTCAGTTTAGTCCTGCAAGTTAAGACCAATATATAAAAACAGGGTAGATTATTTATTTTTCTGAATTTTGAAAGAACAGATCGCACAAGTAGATACTTATGACCCCAGCACCAACTGCAAAGGCTATGCCTTGTGACTCCATGCTTTTGAAGCACAGTATGACTTGCCAAGTTGCATATTGAGCGCTTTGATCCAGACCATGGGAAGCAAAGATTTCTTCTGTGGTTTCATACACTTCGCTTTTCTGATAATCATGCAGAGCTGTGGTTTAAAGTCAGTGGATTGAGTCCTACAGCTGCTGGACTTCCATTCCAGGACAAAGTTTTAGATTTGTGATATAAATAACTGAAAGATTAGAAATTAAATGGTTGTGGGTTTTTTTCCATATTTCTCCATTTGTAGAGAACTATGCATTTTGCTTTGTCTTGATCAGCGCTGCTTTATAAAGACAAATAAATCCTATTTCCCCATTATTAATACTGACTTCACTGTCTTCCTTCTGGATGTTTACTGCCCATAGCAATACCACTCAGTTTTGAGTCATTGGCAGTCAATTTGACGGGCTGCATACGTCAGGCTTGACATCAGTTACTGACTCACGCATGATTTTTAGGCAAATTTTGTCTCTCAGCAACAAGGAGTTAATTTTTTGTAACTGAAAATCACCATGCCCATGTTGAGAATTATGTTTGTTAGAAAGGGTGCAGCACACCAGTTGATGTCATATTTTCCTTGCACATCTTTGCTTTGGATCTGAAATCCTGAGATTCTTAAGGCTGTTGCTGAGGCACTGTGTCACCAACCTGCCTCTCCCCTGTCTGCCCTCCACACATTAACTTGAGCTTTGGTGGGAGAAGTCAGACTAAGGCTAAGGGATCTGAATGGATGTCAGGTGACCTTTTTACATCTCATTCTCAGCATGTATGCTTTCAGGAATTCCTGTTTTGTCCATGGAGTGTTAGTTACTTGTCTCTGCCAGCATAGTGCGTATACCATGACTCTTCATTTGTATCTCTGTTTCTTTGCATGCTTTCCCTGGACAAGAAAGTGAATGGCTTTAATTGAAATGTTGCTGAGATGAAACATATGATTTAGACTTTTCTCTTAAAGCAGAACACATACATGGTTTCCTAAAGCTAAGATTTAGACCAAAAATAAAACTTGAGTTTGGCTTCTGCATGCAGAGCAGGGTGCCTGAAGTTCTAGGAGATAAACTGCTGGTTTCTAGCAGATAAGCCACTGTATTGCTTTGTACAGAAAGACCTGCCCTCTGGTTGATCTGTTCACAAAGGAGAAGAGTAAAGCCCTGACAGGAGGTCTGATACCATACTTTTCTGTGTGAATGTTCTGCTGTTCCCTATCACTCATATGACTTAACTGGTATTTTTTCAACAGACTATAGCACACTCAGTTTTAGGCTTTTGTATGGGAATTGTGTGGATGTTCCCAGAGTGTAAGAGTGAGCAACAAATCATATTTTAACTCTCTCACTGTCTACTCAGTTGTGCCAGTGCTTTTAAAAGCCAGAATGTAGATTTAGGAGTGAATTAAACTGAACAGAACAAAGAGATTTGTGAAGATCAACCATAGTTTAATAAGGAGTTCTTACTGTCTTGTCGAAGGAGAGTGCTCAGAGTATAAAAGTGAGATTTTAGCTCTGTTGAGGTCAGTATCAGTACTCCCACTGACTGCGGCATAGTCAAAATTTTATCTTTAGAAACAGGGTGGAGTCAGAAATGAAAGAAGCTGGAGGAGGCATGTGTATTATAATGGAGAATGAACCATGTAATTTAATTTGTATCTTGTCTTCTTCTTCAAGACTATTAAAATTTTCTTAATCCTTTCACCTGTCCTCTGTATATTGTTTTTAAAGACACGAAAGCTAACAGTTCTCTGTTGGACCAGATGATGCAATAAGCATGCTACAAAAGTGTAGCATGTACTGTTGTGGTGAGGACTCCACCCTCAGAAACAGCAAGGTTTTGACAGTGAGCTGTTCTATTGCTACTCCTGCTGCAGCAAGCTAGCCGAACCATCCAATCCACCTGTATGGTAACTGTTTACAAGAGCAATGACGCTGTGTTTTACAAGAGCTGTGGAAACAAGGCCTGTGCACTCCTAGAGGCTTTGCCTTATTAGTGGAGGAAGGACATAGCCAGTCGCAAGGGCTTGATAACTGAAAGCAGAGACTGTTCGTGTACTTAGAGAGAATGTGGTTTAGTGACTGCTTGTGCATGTGTTAGCCAGAGCTCAGACCAATAAAAGCCTGTGAGCCAGGAAGAGAGCTGGAAGAACCTGGGTGTGTAATAAATAAACGGCATTCTAAGGGACTATTAGAATTGCATGCTTCACTGTGATCTGTCACTCTGTCAGACTTCAGCCTTGGTAATTGCCTGAGCTGAAGCGAGTTCCCCATGTTCTGTAAAAATCTGGGAGGTCTGTAACGGTCATGGCAAACACTGCAATTCACTAAAGTTGCCATGGCTGAAAAAGGACTCCCACAGGTTTCCTATTCTATCTGTCTCATTCTCTGCCTTCCACACAGACGTTTCCTTATGCTGTCCTCTTCCCTGTGCTGTGTGGCCAGGCAGGGGATCAAATAAATTGATTGGGGTGAAAAATTGGTTTGTTGTTTCATTATTGCAATTTATGTCTTAGTCTCATAGAGGTCCCTGCAAGGGGATATATAACCAACTAGACCAAGTATCATAGGGGAGAGGGCAAGAAGGCTGGAACATGAGAGTGGAGAAGGTGAGTCAGGACAGACTTTTCAGAAAAAAATTGCAGCCATACATACCCCTACATGACTATCGGTCTGTAGAGGGTCAAGACCTTAAGTTCCAGTATGATAGAGGAACAGAGGCTGAGCTTTGGTATAATCTAAACCATGCATTTTTTGCAGTTTCTTTAGTGTAGTTCTGAGAGAGGCCTACTTCAGCTGACCTTAAACTGTATGCTGCAGGAAGGTCCTGTTCCTGACTGGATTGCCATGGATGCTGTTAAAATATAAACTTGTAGTGAAGAAGTAAGTGCCAGGGTATTCTTAGTATCTTCATAGTGATCTGTGTACCTTTCCAGAACTTCAGATGATGTGTAATCACATTTAACACCTGTAAAAGGCACTAGAGTGATACTAGTTAAGAGTTGAGTTCTCTGTTAAGACATATCTATCGTCATGGTGAAAAACATGATTCATTTGGGTTAATAAACAGCACTTATCACCTAAGATTCGAGCAGTCTTACCTCATTCTCCTGCTGTCAGACAGCTCATGTACTTCATCCTAGAAATGGCTGTTGTTTAAATCCACTTTTAGTTGTTTTGTACAATTTTCCTAAAAGGAAAGGGGAACTTCTTTTTGTAGTCTCTGTAGAAGGGAGATTTGTTGAAAGAAGTGGAATTAAATGGTTGCTAATAAAGCATTGGGATACTAAAATGCAACGGTTCTACCTAAAATCACCTCTGAAATATGATCAAGACATGTATGATAATATGATTAATGGCATTTGTCTAAAAAGGACTGCAAACTTGATGTTTTCTCCACAGATGCCTGCCCAAGCCATTGCTACTCAGTCACATCAGAGGGACCAATCCTGTTCTTTAGCCATTTATTATTTTTCAATTTTATCCCTACAAAAATGTCTGTATTTTGGCAGAATCATAAATTTATTCTCTTTGTCAAATGTTGCTGTAATATTTGCATACCTTACAGATTTTCAGGCAGAAGATGATCCAATTTAGTTATTGTTTGTCACATGTTACATTACTACATTCATTTTTAAAGCACCCAGTTTTATAGACAGTTACCCATTGTATTTTGCTGGCCCTTTCCAATCTTTTACATTAGAAATTGGGTGTAGTTGTTATTAGTCTAAACAAGAAAAGAATCGAAGGTCATTTATATTTACTGCTTTGAGCCTTGACATTTTGATTATGAAAATACTATTTATGCTATTTTCTGTGATCTCACACAACTGTGGCTTTTATTAATTTCATGAAATGACTTGCTTCTTTTTTTTCCCCATGCACAGACAGAACAAAGGCTAGTTATTGCGTGTCAAATGAATGGATGTTGCTATATGTGGGAAGTGTTTCTCGCTGTGGGAAGGCTTCTTTCCAGTTAGTGCATTTCACCTGGGTACCTTGATGCTGCAATGTTGGTACTGTGGTTATCACATATGGATTAGTGTAAGGTAATTCTAGTAGCTTTAGAGGAAAAGGAAGAACTTAGAGAAACCCCAGGAATCCTTTCTTGGGAAAGACTTTAAGCCAAATTATTTTTTTTCTTTTTCCTAAAGTCCCTGGGACTTCTACAGTAAACAGAAGCAAATTCTTGTCTTGAAGCATCAGTAGGCTTCCTTTCACTGGATCCTACCATTTACTATTGTTATTTTGTGTATTAATTGACATGTTCTAGGATTTACATAAATAATGCAGAAACCACGGACAAAGGCTGCAACAGGACATTTTTGTCCTTAATAGTGATGGTTCTACCTGAAAACTTTCACTGGAGAAGCCATGGAGAAACCATCCAAGGCAGCACGTGGCAAACTAAGACATTGTGGATACTTCTTCTAAGTCTTAAAGTAGTAATCAGACACCCTTAATTCTGGGACCTTATGGAACTTGTAAGATTGTGGAGGATAGGATGGAATGTAGGAAAAGATACACTGTCCCTTGGAACCTGGTTCCTGTGTTTGTATATGCTGCTTTTAAGAGACATATTCTCTTGGTTTGATCCTTTTCCCTTTCCCTTTCAACTCTGGCACAACCATAAGGCAAATATTAAACTCCTTGTGTACATAATAAGTTAGTATTGGGAGGGGTTTTTTGCCCATGAAGAATATCTTCTCATATCATAAAATTTTCACTATGAATACAAATAATTGTAGAACTTTTTTTTTTCCTCGTGGTTTCAGATAAAACTTAGCTGAACTGCATAAATTTGAGTATGTAAATAAGATATATGTAATATTATTATTGTTCCTGCTCACTTTGCTGATTTTTACTTTGTAAATAGGAAAGGTGTTTTCAGATTTCAGGACAGGCCTTTCCTTGTTGGATAGTTCTTTGTACTTCAGTGTGTTAAACAGATAAGCTGTTCATTGTATAATACAATACTGGCTCTCAAACAAGAGCCTGGAAATAGAAGCAGTGTACGTTTGCTCAGTCAGAAAGGAGCGTGGTTATATGTATGTGCCTCCAAATAATGTGTTTGCTGCCCCAGTTATCTGATATAGCCATAGTGAAATGGCCCCTTGTATGGATAGCGAAGTACAAAGCCAAACATGAAAAGTCGACAAAAGGTTGGTCCTTAACGAGATTTGGATCAAATGTGTGCTTTCCTGCAGGCTTCAGCTGGCTTTGAATCAGACTGTGCAAGTGCTCAAAATGAAGACTAATATTTTGGAAAGAAAAATGTGAAAATCAGCTGATACTGAGTTGTTTTTCAAACATGTATTGCTGGATAGACAGCTTACTGTGAGTTTGATGCTGGAGAAGTCATGTCTCCTTACTTTCTTGATTAATAAAAAGGAAATTATACCAACTTCTTTTCCAGCAGCCCTCTAGAGTTTGCTTAATGCTCAGTAGAGTGCTGTGATGAAAGATGTGTGGTTATAAGCAGTGTGTCATTTAGCAGTCTTATTACCTGTGATTTAATAGAAAGTATATGACGAAATGATATAGTATGTTTTTAACTCAGCAGTGACTCAGACATGATGGTGATCACAGCATGTGATTTGTTGTGGGTGGTTTTTTAGTGGTATCTGCTTGGGTAGGACTGGTTTATTATTTCCATATGTTGACTTGGTATACCTGATACTTAGACTGAGTCTCTCTGTATGTGCATGTTTCTACATAAAGCTGGGGACAGCATTGATTACTGTGGTGCTGATGCCATGGATGAAGCTTGTGACAGTCTGGTTCTCTGTTCTGAGGTCATCTCCAAATCTGCAGTTACCATTCTCAGTCATGGCTCTGCCAGCAAGGGAATTCACCCAGCTGGATTATTAATGCCATGAAACAGTCCTTCAGAAAAAGCTGTTGGTGACTGTCACACATCTTCAGAAATACATTGCACTGAAAATAAAGAAGAGAAGCTGTAGTGTTGGAAGGAGTTATCTGTCTGAGCTGCCCACACCAGGACAGACATATATTCAGCACTAAGTTCAGAAAAGCATTCAGAATCCAAACACCATGAGCCGCAACCTCATTCTTTATGCTCCATTGTATAGTTAGGACATACATAGTCATAAAGGATCAGAAGCCAGATTCTATCAGCTTTGGCACAGGTATACGTCAGGAGCGGTTCTGCTGGCATTACTGTGATATGAGAGGAGACTGCAAAATACCTTTTAGCAATAGTAAAATCTAATTTTCTATGGAGGAGGGTGGGTGCCACTGTACCACAGATTTCAAGGAGTTATGATTCTATCTAACCAATACCGCAACACTGTTCATAGTGTTTCATCTCTGAAGTAACTCTCCCAAGACCAGTTGTGATAATGAAACTGGGAATGTTTCTCATTATCATGGAGTGAAAATTTCCATGGAAGTGAATGTGGTGGCCAGCAAGCCAAGTTACGTTCTCAGTGCTTTAAAAATCAGGTTTTGCTCACCATTTGTTGTTACCTGGTAACTTTTGCTTTTGTTAATGCTATATGGTTTTGAAGCAATAGCTTTGCTTTCTAAGTTCAACACTACAGAGTTTTAATTGACAGTATGTGATCTGGGGTGGAATGACAAACCTCTCATCACTGATTGTTGATTCAAACACAGTGCAGCAACATGTTGGAATTCTAATGGTGAATGAGTTCCTGCAGTGGCTTAGTGATTCAGTCCAAAGCAGAGGAGTGGCCATCCTACCATTAACTAGTGCTGCTTTATTGCCTAAGCAGTAAAGATGCTTTTAGAGCCCACAGACTTGAGCTAGAGCATTCCCATTAGCTTCAGCCTCTGAAGAATCCAAACCTAAAGTGTCTATGTTTAATCTCTGATGAAAATCAGGTGAGCCTGTTCTTTTGCCTCTTGTGACTAAAGTAAAAGCTGCTTTATTCAGGGAAATAATGGTGGTGCTATTTGTAACTGTTAGAAAAGCCTAACTGAGCTGGTTGCTTGAGTGGTGGGAGTAAGGGCAGCTGCGTAACCTGCAGGAAAGCAGTCGGTTTCAGCAGGGGGGGGGCGAGTCTCAGAATTCTAGTTTCTTTTTTGTTAGCATTTGAGTGAAGACAAGGGTTAATTAGATAGCAAATACACTCAGGAAGCAGCATTCTGAGGGCTGATTTGACACAGTATTTCTGTGAAATCCAGGTCATACACTTTTCAGGTTTGTATTCTTGCATGTGGAAGTGCATGAGAAAGTGAGTTTATCCATACCCTGGATTTGCACAGTCTTTGGTCACCTTTTAAGAGAAAGAAAAAAATCATCTAGCAGAGCTAAGTCTCTAAGAAAAGTTAAACAGTGAATTTGAATTCTGCAGTCCAGCTTTGCAAAGATAGTATGTGGTTTTGTTCTGTGTAAAGTGATAGAAAGATGAAACAGGAAAAGCATTAGATTTTATTGCAAGGTACTGAATAGAAGATTCTTCAGACAGGAAAGGTAGAGGAAATTTTTGTTCTGAATCTATTTTGATGAGTTAAAGAACAGTTTCATCTCAATGTGTAGTAGAGTAATCTTTTGGATTAGTCTTTGGGTTGAATTTGACCATGATGTATGTGTGCTTCCACAGGCAATTTCAACATGTGACCCTGGTACACAGAAGACTTTTGAGAATAAGTTGTTTGTTGAATGTTTTGGTTGCTTTTATTCTGTATGAATTAGTTTTAGGTAGACTTACTGAACGTATGGAGAGGAGTGGGAAAGAGTATGTATTTAATATGGTTAATTATGTTTGCGTACTCAGTAGAAAACAGCTTATAAAATATGGTGTTGGAAAAGAGTTTAACATCAGTGAGTATTGTGCTTCAAAATGTGTCTTCTGAAAAGGAGTTTTATTTGGTGTCCAGCTTGTTGTTTTAAATAAAAACTCCTTGAATGTTCTGGTGAATATTTACGGGTGGGGAGGGGAGTCAAAGTAGCTACATAAGAGCAGCAGGTATATCAAAGTGGGAAAAAAGGTAGTTAACTATAAAACTGTGGATCTAACATCCTTATTGAAAAATGGGACATTGGCTCCATGCCATCTCAAAGTGTGTTAGTCACAAGCTCAATCTGTGCAGCAGTACTCACCTATTCTTTGAAAGGCTTTTACATAAACAGATGACTGCCATAGAGCATTTGAAAGCTGGGGGTTATGGGTCTTAGTAACAAACAACAAGCTGTAGGGCAAAGTTGTCTCTTTAAAGTGCCTTCATTTCCTGCCAATGACACTTAACTAAATTGTTCCAAGGCTAGTTTTGTTTAAAGTCTTCTTTCCCTGACCTTTGTCAGGTTTCAGGATCTCTGGATTTGAACATTCAGGATCTCTGTGTTTGAACATTACTCCAAGGGGTGTGTCAGATATGACGTCTCCCTGGAGTTCTTCTCTGAACTTCACACATTTTGCTGGCACAGAAAGAATGTTAATAAACTCATGATTGGAGTATCCCTCCATCATGCCGTCAGCAGAAAGGAAAACAAGCAGTTCTCTGCTGGTTTTGTTTACCTGCTGCTTGGTGGCAAATTGGCTGGATGCTAATCTTTCAACTATTTGGGAGAGGATTTATTATGGCACCAGATACCTCTTTGCTTAGGTATGCATTGTTTTCTTGTAGTGCTTCAGAAAAAAATAAGCACCTTTTTCTCTTCCTTTCTGTCTCTCAGCAAAGCTTTGGGCAACTGTCTTTGCAAGAATTCAGTGCTTTCCATACACAGCCTAGTAAAATTTTCATGGACAAGATTTCTGTTATGGGGAACAGTCGAGCATGATGAGAATTCATAAGCCACTGATAGGTTAGGATTTTTGTAGTGCTGTGCAAATTTAAAACATATTGTGTTATTTAATTTAAATCATGCACAGCGTGAAATGTTTGCTCTCTGTCTTTAATCATAAAACCTTCAGCACTAAAACAAGTCTGATTGAGATAGCCCCTATCTACCCTATCACCTACTAATTGCCTCCATTTACTGATTATAATGCTTTTCCACATATATATAAGAATAAACAAAACTCTCATGCGGTAATTTATTTTTTCAGTCAGACTGGCTGTCAACCATTCTTTGTTGCCGGAGCAGGTTAAGACTTGCCGGAACAACTCTTATGTCTATGCTCTTCCTTTGTAAGAACAACAATGCCAAGCATTCCCCTATAGAGAAGATGAATAGAGCTATAAAGAAAGTGGCAGCTTCACTGTTGCTTTCTAATCATTCTACACAGTCCAATAGAAAATTAAGACCGCTACTGATCTCCTGAAAGTCGGTCAAGAAAAATAACAATCTCTGTATAGTTCTGTGCGAAACAGGGATTGCTTCTGTGCAATACTGTTGGTTTCACTCTAACTAGGTTCAAAATAGAGAGCAAATATGGAGAAATCTTGCTTGGGGATTTTTTGCCTACAGAGAAGAGCACTGAAGCTATAGTGAATGCCTAGGGGCACCTCTGGTCACTTCAGGAGCAGTTAGATAAGACATAAATTATCACGTAGTGTTCTGTCTACTAAATTTATACACACATTACGTATGGTATGCAGTCACTGTAAAAATACAGCAAAATTAAAAGGTTGGTTTAAAAATGATCTAAAGACAGGAAGATTATACAAGATGTATTGAATTTCCATTTTATGTTAAGAGCCTCTATCTGGGTAAATATTTAAAAAGGATGGAGAAGTTATTTCCTTAATACCTTAAAAAATGACACTTGCTTTTTTCCTTCAGATGTTCAGCAGGTTAGGGGTTGGATGGTTTTTAAGGCTATCTTGTTATGTATTTGCTTTTCAGCTCATAATTACTAGAAAATGATGGTAAAACAGTAACAGACAGGGCCCAATTTGAGTTTACCACTAATGTATATTGTTTTCATATCCTTAGGGACATGAAGCCTTTTGGGAAGGTTTTCAAGAGGAAGAGCTAGTAGACTACTGCTCTGAAGTTGATACAAGCCTTTCTGAGAAAAAGAGCAGGACCTGGAGGACCTGTGATAGGGAGCAACTGTTTTCAGATACCTGCATTAAATCTCAGCCGTGCTTTTCTGCCAGCCGCTTCAGAGCAGAAGATTAGCAGACATGTCCATAGCACTCAAGCAAGTCTTTAATAAAGATAAGACTTTCCGCCCAAAACGCAAGTTTGAACCTGGAACCCAGAGGTTTGAACTTCACAAACGAGCACAGGCCTCTCTGAACTCAGGTGTAGACTTGAAAGCGGCTGTGCAGTTGCCCAGTGGAGAAGACCAAAATGACTGGGTGGCTGTCCATGTTGTTGACTTCTTCAATAGGATCAACCTCATTTATGGAACTATCTGTGAGTTCTGCACAGAGAGGACCTGCCCAGTGATGTCTGGAGGCCCTAAATATGAGTACCGGTGGCAGGATGACATGAAGTACAAGAAGCCTACCGCATTGCCAGCACCCCAGTATATGAATCTTCTCATGGACTGGATCGAGGTGCAAATCAACAATGAGAATATATTTCCTACAAGTGTAGGTAAGTGTGAGGAAGAAGTCCTAAAGTATAAACTGTCCCTTCATTCTGCATATTAAGCATGTTTTATTCCCACCGTCATTTTTAGAGATTGTGAAATTCAAGCCTTTAAATAGCAGGTGGGGAGGAGGAGGGTCTCTTGCAGGAATAGTGTGAAATGTATGAAGTGTTATCTGTGGCTGCTAGATATGGTGGGATTTGTTAGCCTAAAATGTTTTAATTCTAGCCATTTGTTCCTGGTAAGCCTCTCAGGTTAATCACAAAGGGTGGTCATCATTGCATTATTAGCTTTTTGAAAGCTAATCAAGTTTTGATTGCTTTGCATTTTGCCTGGCCACTTAAGCAGATACAGAATGGATGGAAAGCAAAACCTAATTAGAGTCGTATCCTCTCTTCTAAGTGTGTACAGCTATATGCAGTACAAGGCAGTGGACAGGAATGCAGAGAACTCTGCCCTCCCACCCTCTCTTGACTTCCTATCCAAAACTGACAAATTGGGAAGTGGATTATTCTCCAAATTACTGTTTCTAAGAGTATATATAACGCAAAAGCTTTGTTATGGTTTAATCAGACAGCCTATGCAAGAAAGCTGTTAAGGGCAGCACAATTTTTCTTTTATAATACTATAGTTAGTTCTCCTGAAGACTGTAGCAAGTAGGTGGAAGTATCTTTGTTGGAATAGTTCCCTCCGGATGAGGAGGACTTGGCAGAAGAGTGCATTGTGTAGTGTAGACAGCCTAACTCCTTATGACCTGTGGCTGCAGATAATAAAAACCAGGATGTTATACTTAGAGATGTCAGTGTACTTCTGTAATTTTTAGCAGTTTAATAATGAGTCCTGATTCATTTCTTACAAGTGGGAAACCTGGAAACTTACTGTAAAAAGTGTGAGGTGTTACATTGAAGTACTTGGTCCAGATGAGTAACAAACAAGAAGAATGCTCATGTGTTAAAATTAGTTCATCTGAATGTTTTGCAGTTTATATGCAGCTAGGGCCTGCAGCTAACTGGTAGACAGTACATCAAGAGGATGTGTCAACCAGTATTTCCTGACCTTTGAAATACCTTATGCTTGGCCTTGACAGCTATTTCTCTGGACAAACTTGTGGTTTGTTTCCCAGTTCCGATCACTTTTGTTTTCTAGACTAATTGGTATAAAGAAGGCAATAACTATATGTTCTGGTTTTGGCTGGGTTAGAGTTAATTTTTTTGAGCTGGGAGAGAGTATTGCTTTTAATCTGAACTTCACCAGCACAGCAAGAAGAGGGAGGATTTCAAAGGAAGCAGTACCACATACTTTGTGTAGTGAAAAACGGGTTTGATTTCTCAAGCATTTCTTGGTTTATGTTTCTTAAGGGTGAATGATTTTTGGAATTGAAGGTGGGTTGAAGGTGCAGTGAAGTATGTGATTTTGCTTTCATTAATATTTCTACAGGCTTTTAGTATGCCAAGTTTCCATCATGGAGTATTCCAATATTACTCTGCTCTTGTAGTTTGCATATGCAGAAAATGTGGTCTGTCTGCAAGCATGGGGAGCAGGTAACAGGTAATAAGTACACTGGCATGCTGATGGGCCTTACTGAACCAACAAATAATCTATAAAACAAGATTTCAGCTCTAGATACTCCCACCTAATGTTTGTAGTAAGATACAACTGGAGAAAATTTTATCTTGAAGGCTTACCTATTGTAAGCCTAAGAATGAAATCAGTAAATACCCTCAGTCTACTATTATTCTCCTCCCAGCAGCTCCTGCTGTCATAGATTGAATTAAATCTGAAGAAATTGAGGAAGGGGAAAGACCTGTGGTCCCTAGAATGGGTCTGGATCATGACACAAGTCAGAACAGGAATGCTTGACATCTGTGAAAAATCTTTATCTCACTGTGAGATAAAGGAGGGGGAGAAGTCTGCTTGAGCTTTCATGGAGTGGTAGACTGCACCAGGCTTGCATTACAGACAGACATTACTGGAGAGTCCCATAAAGAGATTTTATAGATACCATTTGGAGCATTATTCCATAGAGCAGCACTTGCATCTGTATTCCGTTCTCCCCTCCTCTTGACCCTTTGTTGCAGATATCATAGTGGCCAGCCACACACTTCTTGTCTTCTTGATTCACCGATTTGTGGTATGAAACTGTTGGTAAAATTTCTTGGGAGGCCTTAGATCTTAGAATTCAGAAACAGGTGCACACTGCATTGAATCTGACATTCTAGGAACCTGTTCTTTCAGCAAGTCCCTACTTAGGCACCCAGAACAGTCAAAGAAGTTTGGGTCTGTTCCTAGGCAAGTTACTTTTCTTTCAAGGGAATCTTTCCGATTTATTTGCACATTAATCTCCTATCTGTAAAATGGAGATGATAACTACCTGCCAGCCTGTCTGAGTACTGCTTATAAAGCTGTTGAATGAAATGCAGTGGCTTGGCATGTATATTGTTACATGGTTTGCTTTTCACAATCGCTCAGAGAGAGAAGATTTGTTCCTAGCTGTTCTGCAGCAGCCTTTGGTTAGATGCACCACAGGCTTAGTATTGATGCAAACCTTTGTTTTCATTCAGAGAAACTGATGATGGTGAACATGACGATTGTTCATTCTTCAAACCAGTTGAAATAGATTTTGAAAGATGGTGTACCCAGATACAAAAACAAAACAGGCTTAGATATGTCCTTACTAATAGTACAACAGTTCTAAAGCATTGAGTGGCTGTAACTTAAAGAGATTAATTTATTGCTTTGAATCTTTGTAGCATATGGTCTGCAGAGAGTTGTTCTGAAAAAAGTGTATGTCCGGTGGATGGGATTTGGGCTGACCTTTCCATTAGCAAATGAGTTTGTTAAAGAGATCCAGAGGGGGATTCATAGGAGCTGTTCACAGAAACCTGAACACATTTTTCTCAACTTAATCCTTTTAAACTTGTTCTATTTCATTTGACATATCTCTTGCAAACTATCTAAAAAGGAATTTCAAGAACTCTGATTTAAGCATAGCTTTCATTGAGGAGCTACTTTCAAGGAAAATAATTTCATGATAGGAATAGCCAGGCTTGGTGGACTTCATGTGTTGTTATTGTTGTTCCTCTGTGGTTTAAAAAAATCCACAAATGCAGTTGAGTTATAAATTGTTATGGATATTATAGTTAACCCTGTCAGTGTTTACATTGGCATGGTGATCTCTGGCCATTTACCAATCTCTGTACTTCCTGTGGTCTGGTGCTATTTCCTCTCTGCTTTCTCTAGTCATTCTGGTCTATTCATTTGCGGGTAAAGAGACTCTTCCTCCAGCCACTCTCCTACTAATACTAAACTGGCTGACAGGGGAAAAGGGAGCTGGTACGGGAACAGAGGAGCTGTCAAGAATTGTGTACATATGACAAAGATGGGTGCTAAGTATTAGGACCACTTCTTTGTATAGCAAAGCTTTAAGGACTGCCTTTGTACAATAGCCTTACAGCCTTTAGAGGATTTTAGACATTATTATGTCCTTGTTCTTATTTCCATTATTCTGAATTCCCTTTATACATTTTAAGTGGATTTAAGGCATATAAGAGACTGACAGCTCTGGAAACAAGTTCTGTATGTAACCACAGATACACCCTGACCTCATTGAATGGGAACACAGGAACAGAATGGGGGAGACTTCACTCTTTATGCCTGCTCAAGCCACTCTGGTGAAGCTATCCATGTTAGTCCCCAGCATGAATTTTTGCAGCATGCTGGAGTTTTGTTTAGCTTTGGAGTAAACTCTCTTTGTTCAGTAAATACTAGTTGCTCTTCCAGGTACCTAGTAGTCTCACTATTTAAACACTTTCAAGGGATATATTTTCCAGGCTTATATGGACAATTTAAATACTCCATAGCCTCAAAAGTGCATTTTCACCCCCCACCCCTTCTTTTTTTTATCACTGGGCTTCTTTTGGTAAACAGGCTGAAGAAATAATTCTGAGCAGGAAGCAGTAGATCCTCGAGACAGCTGCAGGTTTTGGTGAACTGCAATTGTCTGGTTTTACCATGTGTGTTTGGGCAGTGTCAAAAAAAGGGAGCTAAGAAAGCAAGCAGCTCTCTACAGCTTTGCTCCCTTCAGGCCCCGATTCCCAGACAAATTCAGTTGCCCTAGGTTTTTTTCTCTTCCTCACTGCAGTGTTAAATTGAGAGTAATTCTGGTTTGTTTGGGTTTTCAGTGGATGGAATGTTTTTTTCTGTTTTAAGAGTCACTGGGAAAGATATTCAGATATTTAAGGCCACAGGGGATTATTTCATTTATTCTAATCTGACCTCCATCATAACACAGGCCACAGAATGTCACCACATGATTTCTTCATCAGGTCCATAGTTTGAAATGAGAAGACAGAAGACAGAAAGTCCTGCTGATATAAACAAGAACATGAACTTCTTTTCTGACTTGACATAATGAAAAACTTTTCCCAGTGAGGACAATAAAGCCGTTGAGAGGGACCCAGAGAGGTTGTGCTGTCTCCATCCTTTTGGGTTTTCAAGACCAGGCTGGATAAAGCCCTGAGCAACCTCATCTGATATAATGGCTATATAAAGCAGAAAGCTGGGATGCAGACCTCCCAAAATCTGTGCCAGCCTCAATTATCCTGTAATTCTTAATTCTAATTTCAGCATTGACAGGTTGCTTCAGGAACAAGAGCTAAATTGATTAGAAACCAATTAAGCAGTTTAAGATGCTGCAATTTCGCATTTAATGGAAGTACAAAATCACTTTTAAGCTATGAGAGTTTTTGCAGAAGAGGATTTCAAAGGTTATTAAGTTACTGTAATCAAATAGCCTAGTTATGGCTGATCAAAATGAAAGTGTTTAAAACCTAGGACTTCAGCTGAAAAATTAATGTATCTTTAGAAATACGCTGCTTGGTCCATGCTTGACTAGTGAATTTTGGTACTTGGCAGCTTCAGACTTTTTGCACAGAGCATGTGTGTGACGCTACTTCCAGTACTCCAAGAGGAGCCCAATATGTCACCACAGTGCATCAACAAAAGCAGACCAAGACTCTGGAGGGCTCTCGAGGAGTGATTCAAAATAACCACTAAATCAAGAACTAAACTTTTTCAATTGTTTCTTACTAATATTGCAGTAGAATTTTTCTGATTCTCTAGCAAGTAATAATAGTTACCACTTGGGGCACTTTTCTGCAGGGACAGAGGAGGAGCTGTCTGATTAATGTGAATAAAGACTCCTTGGCTACTTTTACTCAGCAAAGGCCTCTTGACAATACAGCCTGTAGAATGTGGGGAGAGTGTTTGACTTCACTGACTTTGTCTTACAACTGTCCCTGTCTTACTGCTCTTCCAAAATATTAGGAGAAGCCCATAGTATGGGCAGAGTAATGTTTGGTGGCATTTGCTGCATATACTTTTTTTTCATTCTTTGAAGCCACTGCAGTTGCACCATCTAGGAACCACCAGTACTTCACGCACACCTGTCCTCCAATAAAAAATGTACAACCTCTACAGATGTTTGGGGTTTTTTAATTTCATTTTAAGACAGAGATCTGACAGGGACTGAAGGGAGGGGTTAGATTGTTGCCTGTTAACTGGTCGTTTGGTCAGCCAGTGGTGGATGCATATAGCTGTAGGCTACCAGCCGAAGACTCTTGTAAATTCCAAACAGTCCTTTCTGCTTGAGCTTTACACCGGTAACACCAGTGCTGGCTTTGGGCTAAAGAAGAATTTTGTTTTGTAAAGCTTGTCTTCTTTTCACTGTTGTTGCCCTTCCTTGGTCCCTCACCCATGGATGTGCTTGCCAAGAGCTTTGAGTTAATCTGTTGTGCCAATTAAATAAAGAAAATTCTGTAAGACTTAGACTATTATATGGCTGTAGCTTTCCTCTAGTCATTAAACTCTGAATTCTGTGCATATATGTGTGTTACAGCAAACTTAGAGCAGAAGCACACTTAGAACACTCTTTTAACTTTATAACATTCTTAGAAAGTTTGATGTCTTGAAATATATGTGCCTGAAAAATACCAGGTAGATATTTTACAACTAGATTATATGTCAGAGATTTCTCGTCCTGTGCCCTTTTTCCTGTTCTTGTGATTCAGAATCTAGCAGATGCTTCTGTGTAAACTAAGCCGATGAATCAACCCACAAACCTAGTACACTTCAAGAGTACCATCAAAGATTGATAAAAATTGTGTTGGCCCCGTCTATATGGTGGGTGACACAGTTTACCAGATAGCTATCTATCTGGCCTTCTTAGCGTTGCATTACTTTCTTGCTGACTGATAATACTTTGGAGCAATTTGATTCCCTATTTTTATCTGGTATCTAAAATGCCTTGATTAGTCTAGGAATTCTGCTTATACAAGAATAGAGGCTAAGGTGTAATCTAGACAATCTTCAGGTGCGCAGTCACTGTTGACTGACAAGTGGCTGCTCTCAAAGCTATTCTCCCCAGCTGTCTTCCCCAGTGTACCCTCTTGATCTGATGCTAGATATTCTATTTGAGGAACTTATAGGTCCGTTTCCATCTCAAACATACAAATTAACCCATTTTTCAGTCCAGTTCTGATAATAATAGAAAGTAAGTGCGAATTCTTTAACATATTCTCTGCTTTTCTGTGAGAAGGATTTGGCACTGCTGCTATGAAGGAATGCTGCCTTACATAGAGAATGCATATTAGAAGACTGATGCCTCATATACCAGGTTTCCTGTATTATTACCATCATTAAGGGCTAAAAAGCACTTTTACTAACAATGTAGAAAAGCAGGTCTTAGCAGATCTCTTCTTCCATTCTCCATGCCGCAGAAATGTAAAAAAAAACCCAAGAGAATAAAAACTTAGGTGATAGAGTGAATGGTGGAGGGAAAGTTCACAGGAAGAGGGATGCATTAGCTGGCTCTGCGAAGGCTGAAAGATTTCAGGATCTCTGCTCACTCTGATACTCTTTGGGAGGAAGAAAGAACTATAGAACACCTGCAAAAAGTGGTCCCACGTGGGAGCTGTAGTGGTCTGTCCTGTAGCTGCCAGGTCCCTTGTTCTCGAGGAATTTAGCTCTCCAGCACACTGTGATTGCACATACTGTGGGAAATCACTTAAATTAGTCTCTCAGAGTCTCTTCGGAGGATCTGCAAATCCACAGCCACAGCTTCTGCCCTAGCTGAAATTGAGACCTCTTCTCTTTAGCTACCTTCACAGCATGGTTGATGCCTACAGTGTGTTGTCTATGGCATACTGGGGTTGAGCTTGTGCCCAACTCAAGATTGTGGGAAATCTGATACCTTGAACATGCTTTGCCTTGGGTTTGTGTGAACTGAGTGTTGTGTGTATTCCTTTCCCTGATGAACAAAGAGAATAGCTCCTCATCTGAACCTTATAAAACAGACTTAGTCTGATATACTGCAAAGCAGAATATGTGTGAGGTAACATTTACATATTGTAATGTCTTTGCTGGTTTATTTTTTGGAGCCTAAACTAAGTAAGATTCATGAGTATCAGCTGTCTTGGTGGCTACTTTTTGTCTATGTTTATTTTGCCAAATTTGAGTTGTTATTTAAACTCAAAAATACTGTAGAAAATTAATGGTAGTCCCTACTCCTGTAAAGTATTTTCATCCTTAAGGTCAATCTTTTGAGGACAATGCTCATACTTTTAGGGCCTGTTTTATTCAGGATCTAGCCAAGGGAAGAGGCATATGTCACTGGGGTCTTCAGCTGCTCCAGACATATACTAACAACCATCAGAGTAAACTGTAGTCATAGGTATATGAAAATAAAATAATTTAGTCCTGTTTAAAGTACAGTCTCCCTTTAACTTCACTGTGGAATGGCTGGAGTGCTGCAATAAGTGTGGTTCTAAGGGAACTTTTGAAAAAGCCTAAAGCAAGAACAAGGTCTTTGCTTCAGCCAGAGGTATATTCACCAATACTGCTTTGAAGTTTGACCACCTTCTTTCAAACAGAATTTTGGCCTTCTAGATTCATGTAGGGTATGTAAATAGAGAAAAATTAGAAGCCTTAACACGGGAAATGCATTAGTTTCTTTTAAATAAGGTCCTCATGTCTTTTATAGATATTTTTTGGAGGAAAGTCAAATATGTTCTTAAAAAATATGTGGTTTAAAACCCCCTTCTGTTGATAAAAGCCATATGTGAGCCTTTGTATCAAAATAGTGTGGCCAGAAGGACTAGGGAAGTGATAGTCCCTTTGTACTAGGCACTGGTGTGGCCACAGTTTGAATACTTTGTTCAGTTTTGGGCCCTTACTGCAAGAAAGACATTGAGGTGCTGGAGTGAATCCAAAGTAGAGCAATGAATCTGATGAAGGGTCTAGAGTGCAAGTCCTGTGAGGAGTGGCTGAGGAAGCTGGTGTTGTTTAGTCTGGAGAAAAGGCTGAGGGGAGACCTCATTGCCCTCTGCAACCACTGGAAAGGAAGTTATACCGAGGTGCGTGTTGGTCTCTTTGCCCAGGTAACAAGAGATAGGATGAGAAGAGATTACCTCATGTCAGGGGAGTTTTAGATTGGATATTAGGAGAAATGTCTTAACTGAAAGGGTTGTCAAGCACTGGAACAGGCTGCCCAGAGAAGTGGTTGAGTCACCATCCCTGGAGGTGTTTAAAAGACGTGTAGATGTGACATTTAGGGACATGGTTTAGTGGTGGACTTGGCAGTGTTAGGTTGATGGTTGGACTTGATCTTAAGGGTCCTTTCCAACCTAAATGATTCTGTGATTCTTTACTTTTTAAACACAAAGAATGACATACTCAGATAATCTGAAACATTTGTATGCGCAGTGTTCATCCTGATAATGTTGCACAGAAAACCATCAGACTTTCTTATCAGTATTATTTATAATTGTAATTAAGTCACTTGTGTTCTTACCATTAATGATGACTGTAGTAATGCGTTTCTGTGCCTACTTATGCAGAATTTCTCTGCCTTGAGGAGCTTATATTCTTGGGAAACAAAAGTAAGCAAGAGATTATGGGAAGAAAAATGATTCCCAGAGAAAAGCTATTGTTTAGCATGGTTCCTGCTAGACTTAATTTTTCTGCACCAGATTAGTTTGACCAGTGTCTTCATCTGAACACTCACTGGTAATGCTGCACATGACATGACTAGCCCTTTTCTACATGTCTGCATCTTAGAGTTTATCTTTGCTTCATGAGTTTGCTTGCATGTGTTTACATTGGAAAAGGCCATACCAAAAAAGTGAAAGTGGGGGGTGATGATGGTGGTTCTGAAGAGGGTTTATTTCAGAGTCTCAGAGTGTCTCCTCTTTAATTTTATGGTTGTTTGGTTCACCATTTCTGTGGTATGTGAACCACTGTATTCCCTCATACAGGGGATTGTCAATACTTGGTGCCTTAGCTATTCAGTACCTTGAAGAAAACAACTTGAAATCTCAACTCTGATGTGATCTTGGGGAAGGTGTGGAAGGTATGTGTATTCCTTCTATTGTACTGATTTTTAAGGATGATGAGAGGCCTGGTGCCATAACAGATAATAGGCATAAAGTAGGAAGGGCAACAGTCTCCTTTTTTTTTTTTAAATTGTAAATTAGTGCAACCCTGTAATGTTGCATGTAATGTTGCTTAGGTGGTAGAGAAGGAAAAAGCAGGGGCCAGTCTTTATACTATTAATAACAATGTTCATTTTATTAAAACAACTTTTCTACAGTACACTCAAAACTCCTGCTTATTCACTGTTCCTTTGTCCTCAGCAGAGGAGGCCAAGGCTTGTATTTTCTGTTCCACAAGACTTTGTTAGAGTCATTCAGCCACTCATTAAAATGGAACACATTTAAGCTTGATTATCTTCTGCATTCAAGAAAAGCTGAAATACTCTTGAAAAGAGTCATTGGCTTAGTAATGGAGAAGAGTTTGCAAATATCTTTTGTCATAACTACCAAGATATTGTTGCCACACAGGATTCACAGGTTTTGGTCTCTGTTTAGCTGAAGCAAGCCTAACATTGGTCTAGCAGAAAGAAATGGAGATTAATAAAGTGGGCATTGGATCTAAAGTTGCCCCTTAAATCGTATGATCTTCGTGCAACTCACTAATTATTTATTAGACATCATAATTCAACCAGTTCACGTTCAGTAACCTTAAAATTAATGGATCAAATGCTGTTTTATTATACTGGTGTGAATCTACTATGATACAAATCGGTATGAATACCAGTTATCAGAATCCTTCCATATTCAAGTTAATGCAGTTATTCTGATAAGTAGTCATACTTAGCGGTAGTATAAAACATCCTTCTTGTTTTTATTGATACTTGTATACTGAGGGTCAGCATGATCTTTGATCAGAACCTGTATAACAAGAATGAGCCTTACTTTACCTTGTCTCACTATCATGTGATAATGCCTCGTTGCTTTTTATCTAGTTAAACCAGGCATGTGCTGCTGATGCCAGCTAGCATCCAACAGTGATAAAGCAAGAAATACTCCATTAAATGGTTTGGGAGTGTACACCAATTATCAGTTAGTGATACTGCTGTAAAATGTATTTCTTCATTTTGTGTTTCTATACCTTGCTCAGGTATTTTTAAATGAATAATTGTTTTCTTGTCAAAGATGGATTTTGAGCATAGATTTGTTTGTATTAGATAGTTATGCTGTAATACTCCCCAAACATGTTTTCTACATATCCTTGCTAGTGGAAACTTCAAAAAGGAAGCAGCACAGAAGTTTCTGAAGTGTATTTGTGTGTGTATAGATCCACACTGAGTGGTGGAAAATAAAGTATCTGAAAACACTTGAACGGAACAGAAATGGATACTTGTCAGCTTATGCTCCATGTTGCAATGGACTGTATGTGTGCTCTGATTCTGACACTGCCAACTGTTACATGCTGGGGGACCAGCTGACTTCAGGAAAACTGAAACAAAAATTAAAAGTTTTGGTAGGTTGTTCCTCTCTGTGCTTCTATTTCATCCACACAGGGATGAAATGCTTTCATACACCTTAGTTAATATCCTGGAGAAATCCAAGAAGAAGTCCTTAAGTACTGGCTGCTGGCCTTCTACTGCTGCAATGCAAACACTTCTATAAATGTGACCAACACAAGGCATGTCTGTAGGTGGTAAGTGAAGGGTTTTTTTCCCTTTGTAATTGTAAGCTGTTTTTTCAGACCACTGGTGCATGCAAACTTGTCTTTCTACATGACCTGCTTGCTCCTGAAACAACTGTTCTGCGGCTGTACATGTGACATGTGCAACTTTACATATTCATGGTTTTTAAGACCTGTAGAACTCCATCAAGTCTCCCATCTGCCCTCAAGGTAACTCTACGAAGCACTGTTACCCCATAAATATCTACTTACTATTTGACTGTTGGAATTGCATTGATATATGACAGAAGCTGGAATTTAATTGATGTTCTCTTTTGTTCTGCTCCTGACATACCTAGCTGCTGGCATAATTGTTTGTCTTCCCCCACCTGACCCCAGGCTGGGCAGTTTTGTCTGGAACCCATCAGCCAACACAGTCCAAGAACTGCTTGCAGTGAAACAGGAAACAAAAGGTGCATCCTGCATATGCATTTTGGCCTTTGAAGATGAAAGGTGAAGGCCAGCCTTATCAATGTACCTATGACAGGACAAGCAATTGTCCTGCAAAGAAATCTGATGAGTTACAGAAGTGATGTAAGATAGTTATCTTCATTCTTACCTTCTACCAGCCATGTGGACAGAACTGCCTAAGTTGTCTTAATTGAAGCAACAAACTTCCCTTCTTCCCCATTGATGGTTAATGTAGCTTCCAAGTACCTAAGCAGCACACTCTGAGATGCAGGCAACTGTTGTTAGACTGTAACTCACATTAATGACTGGGTCTCCAGAGAGAGGCTCTGTGGCCTGACAGTCATTCTAAGGCTGCGTAAGTTCTGTGTCTCAGGGACGAACAACTCTTACAGTAAGAATTCTTTTGTTATGGTAGGCCATTTGCCACAAAACTTACATGTGCAGCATATGGAACGTGGAAATATCAAATAATTTTCAGTGTTTGACACTGTACGAAACCCAAAGTCTTGTGGTTAAACATTTAACCTCAAAGAATTGTTTTCAAGTAGAGAAAACCACAAAGCCAAGGTCTAAATTGTTCCATTTTCGCTGAAGACTGGCACAAGATGCTCTCCAGAGATGATTCACCACAGTAGTTGATGCCTCCACATGCAAATAGATACAGGAATTTCCTAAAACACAGACCTCTGTAGTGTTTCATGAGTCTCTTTTTTCAAAAGTTTTGCTTTAACTGGAAAATCTTCTGAGCCATGCTTAGAATCCTTGGAATAAGGGGTAAATGCAGGCCATGGTACCTGGTGGGTGACTGTTTTGTATGACTGAGCAGAAGAGCTCACTGACAGCAAAGTCAGAGATCGGGAAAGACCTGACAAATGCTCAGAACATCTCAGCAACACAGTACAGAGTGAAACAGACTTTACTGACAGTGCTGATATGGAGGATTTTTTTCATCTTTCCATCTCACAGTGATTCACATGTCTGTGTCCTTCCACATGCCTGAAAATACACAGTGGAAACTTTATTTCCTTCTCATAATATGCATCAGTGGCACTTTGACTCATGAGAAGCAATAGGAAGGTTGCTGAGACATCTGGAATCAAAGATGATCAGGAAAGGAGTAATCAAAGTTTGTTAATAGTTGGAAGGGGAAAGGGAGGTCAGTAAACAGCTTGTCTTTGAAAGACAAAACTCTCATCTGGATATAGAAAGAAGTACCTTTTCTTTTAAGAAGCAGATGTTCAGCTGAAACATTTTAGTTTACCAATAAATGTATGCTGTCAACATTATCATGGTGAAATAATGGTAATTGTTGTTCATACAACATCAGCTCTAATCAGCCTTAATAGAAAGAACTCAGACCTCTAATAGAGAAGTCCCTAAAGCTTGAAGCTATAGTACTCAGCAACGAAGCCACTTCCAAACCACATGCTGGATGAATCAGACCTTTCAGAAAAGTGCCAGTGAATATTTGGGCATTAACACAATACATCTGTTTAGAATTTATGTGCTTTGGTATTAGTTGCATACCATGGCTGCCTTTTCACTTGGAGTTTTAGAGCTCATTTTTGGTTGGGTTTTTTTTGTAAGATCTAATTGTTGAAGAGCCCTTAAAGCAAGATAAATGTTACTCTTTCATTTCTCAAATAAGAGACCAGACCTCAGGTAATCAAAGTATTTTGCATAATATATGAGTAGCTGTTCAAATAGGAAATTCTGAGTAGAAGTGATCTTGGATTACATACACAGTGGTTCATTGGTGGATCCAGAAACAGGTAGTGTCAGTGATTCCAGGAATACTCTTGAGCTGTTCCTAAACCCCTAGCTTTGTGTATGCATTTGGAGTAAAGGAAAAGAAAACTGAAAGGCTTTAAAAAGACTCCAATTCCATGCATTTCTATCCCAATGGGAGAATGCTTGACAGAGTTTCTGGAGGGATTAAAATTGGAGATTAGAGAAGGGTTTTGCCTAGATGTTTGTTTTACATAGGACCTACAAGATTGCAGTCTTTTGAATATGTGGTTCCAGATTCATGGGTTTTGAGCACATGATTTGCAGAAGAAAGGCTATATAGTTCAAACCAAGGGTCCATCCAGACCAGTATGGGAGAAGAGTGTAAAAAAAGCGGAAGGTGCTATTTCCTAGCTTCCAGCAACACACATGGTAGAGATTGTCTCAGAGGTGTCATAACATCCTTTGATTCAGGGGATTCTGACAAGAATGAGGATCTAACAAATAGCAGTCCCACTGTTTTATCTTCATGGTGACTCTCTGTTCTGCTCATTTAAGTTTTGTACTGGTTTGGGCTGCAGTGAGAATTTCTGCCTATAAATTTTTCTTGTGAAGAAAAGAGCGGTTGGAAGGTTTGGGCTGAAGATACATCCTTCTGTTCTCCTTTACAGTGAAAGTAAGGGATTAAAAAATTTATGCCAGTTTTGTCTTTCATTTACACTTGCAATTCCTTCAAATACTTTACAAATTTTCTTTGGACAGGCATGTTTTTAAAACTCTTTATGTCACAGTAACCATCACATCCAGCCCCAAAATTTTTGAATAAAAATCAATGCTCATTTTAGTATTCAGGTTGTGCTGTAACTTGAATTAATTGATTACCAGTTAGCTAACAGTATATACTTTTGCTGCAGAGATCACAATCATTTGTAGTTGTCCCAAGGCACATCAACAGCTGTCAAGAAAATTAAAAAAAAAAAAAAAGGTATTGGAATTTAATTGCCTTCTGAGAAACCAATAGCAGCAAAAGAGAAAGAAATAAACACAACTGAATCTTGTTGATGCAAAGAAATCAGGGTTATTCACTCATGTGAACATTTGTCACTGGGTTTGTAGTAGTTTCAGTTTTGCATACTCCATGCCTCCTGCAGACAGTTGGGTTGCAGCACACTGAGGATTTCATTTTGAAGCTGCAGCTGCTTGCACATGAGCTGAGAAGCTTTACAGTAAAGGAAGCAATGATGTAAATACTCAATATGAAAAAAATTGTCACATGGAATGTAGCCTTCAGCTAAAATGAAGGATTTTCTTGTTATCTCTCGTCATCTGCCCAAACTTACCCTAGCATGTCTCCTATTATGAGGGCTCAACTGCTAACACACACACACAACTTCCTTTCATTCCATTTAAAATATGTCTTAGTTCCCCTTTAAATAAAATTTTTAAATCTTTCCATTCTCAGAGTAAATGCTGGTGACATAGACACCCTCCTTGATTTTTTGAGTAGGCTTTTCTTTACGTGAGCTCTTATAGGGGTAATTTACAAAAGTTACATTTGTTGTATCAGGATCTTGTTTTGTCAATAGTGCAATTTTCCCTGACATTTTTTTTATCATCAAGTTGGGTTTTGTAAATATGGAGGGAGCAGAGTCAGTCTCTGGCAGATGTCACTGACTTCCAGTGAGATTTCTGAATCTAAAATCTGAATTTTTTATAAAACCTTTCTAAGGCAGACTGATTCTATATGGCATAACTGGGAGCATTAAGCTAATCATTTTTGTCATTGGAAGTAGTTCAGAGGGTGTAGGCCAAAACAGAGAAAAAAGCTCAGTTCTTTTCAGCAGCTGCAGTCTGTATTCACCGCTTAGCCAAAGCAGTCCTAAAGGTCTTGGAAAATTTCTGCAACAGGTGGGATCCTCAGACATACACCAGTATCACTGTAGTGCACCAAACCCAGTTTAGGGGGAATGTAGGATGAAAGAACAAAACTGGATTTCTGCTTTGGGTTCTGTGTCAGGCAGCTGCAGAGATCCTGTGAAAAATCAGAGCCACCTTTGAAAGCTATTTAATCTCTTGCTTTATCCTGCAGTCAAACCTACAAAAGATCACCTGAAATAGCAACAGCTAATGAACTGTACCTGCCTTTCAGCATCATGGGGATATATAGCTATGGAAGCAATACATGGAGTTAGAGATCTCATTAAAGTACTGCTCTTTCAGAGAATTCAGAGCCCCCATTTTTTCTAATAGTTTGGCTTTTCAAATTGAGCAAGTCCTTTTCAGTCTTATTACATGTTACATATTGTGATAATGTAAACTCTTATCTGCTAAATTTCTGGCCTCAGACTACTAAATAGACATTTACAAACTTTTCCAGTGATAACTAACTTTCACTCTTCTTCCAGTATCTAAGTCATACCGTGCCTTCACCAAGGTACATAAAAATCTTGCTGAGCATGTACCTAAGTTATCTGCACCCTGAATCTGTTACCAGTCTCCAGACTGTGTTGCTGGTCTGAAGTGGAAATGTACATGCATTCCTCTCTTGCTGTTGGGGGAGAAATTGCTCTCTGAACATGTCAAGATGCCTATATTCAGCACTGTTTGGTCTAGATCTGGTATGGTAAGTTCCTCTTTTAAAGTACTCCTACAGCTGTTGGAGTACAACTCCAGGTGGGAGTTGTACAGTACAGCTCCAGTACAGCTCCAGGTTGGCAGGTGGAAACAGGCCTCCTCACCTCTTAATATGGTTCTGTTTAAATAGTTCCCCTAGCAGCTCCAGTGTAAAGGTGTTCCTTAAAGGCCATGAGTACAGCATGGTAAGAAAGTGAGCACTCGGTCCCCGATCCTGACACTTGGAGCTGTATTGGACAGTATTACAGAATCACAGAATAATTTAGGCTAGAAGAAACTTCTTGAGGTCATCTAGTCTAACTCCCTGCTCAAAGCAGGGTCATGTAGAGCAAGTTATCCAGTCATCTGATGGCGACACCGCAACCTTTCTGGGCAACCAGTTGCAGTGTTTGACCACCCTCACAGCAAAACAATGTTTTCTTGTGGTCAGATGGTATTTCATGTCTTTTTATTTGTGCCCATTTTCTTTTGTCCTGTCAGTGAGCACTATGGAGAGGAATCTGTCCCCTCATCTTCATTCCTCCCCATCAGGTATTTATACACATAGGTAAGATCCCCTGAGTCTTCTCCATAGCACAACATCCTACCACTCAGCCTCCTCATATGAGAGATGTTCCAGTCACTTCATGATCTTTGTGACCTTGTGCTGGACTCTGTTCAGTTAAGTCCATGTCTTCTACTGGGGAGGCCAGAACTGGACCCAGCACTTGACATATGGCCTCACCAGTGCTGAGTAAAGGGAAGGATCACCTCTTTTGACCTGCTGCCAATACTCTTCCTAATGCAACCCAGGATACTGTTGGCCTTTTTTGCCCTGAGGGTGTATTGCTGTCGCACGGTCAGCTTGGTCTGCCAGAACCCAAAGGTCCTTCCCAGCAAAGCTGCTTTACAGTCACTCAGTCCCCAGAGTGTACTGGTGCCTGGGTTGTTCCTCTCTAGGGGCCGGGCTGCACATTTACCCTTGTTGAACTTAATGAGATTAACCCCCATCATTATGGGAAACTTCCTGAAAGAATAAAGAGCAGTAGTAAAGTTGTAAGAGTTTTCTGTGATATGGAAAGTGGGAGGAACTGTTTACAAAAGTCTTATACATGGAGGGCACCAGATTAGTTCTCAGTGATATCGTGCACCTGTGTACTAAGTTGAAATAGCAGAAGATGTTTAAACTGCCAGCGTTGACTATGAATAATTGCCGAAGAAAGTCAAGCAGACCAAAGGATTATTAGTGGGTGAGCTAACAGAATAAGGAGCAACAAACCAGAGACAGCCAGAGACAGCTGAAGTAGATTATACTTCAGCTTCAGCGGCAACTGAAATTGGTCTTTTCTTCCCAGAAAGAGCTAACCATTCCTCTTGATGTGCTGTTACTGCAGGGAATGGGACAATTAAATTAACTGTTGTTGCTTTACTTTAACCATTAGGTATTCAGTGTTACCCTGTCATCTGCCTTGCTGGTGGTTTTTTTTTCTTCTCTTGATTCGGTTGGCCCAAACATTATTTTAATTAATGAAATCCATTTCGTTGATTACTTTTTGTGTCTGTATTCATCTCCCTGTCCTTACTTACACCTTGTATTTTTTTCATGTGAGCCTTTGCTAGCTGTATGGGTGCATCTTGATTACAGTCTGGATGACTGGTCAGATAACATGGGTATGGTGGCAGCCAGCAGAAAGGGTTTCAAAAAACTGTGTCTATTTTCAGTAGACCCATCTTCATAAGAGTCATTTGTTTGTGTATATTAGTTTCTCTTTGGAAAATTTGTTTCAGGGTGACTTGATTTTCTTTAACTCACTTTCGGCACCTTGTTGCATAAACTATCTCAGTTTACCTCCTAATATGTAAAGGGTTTTTCTGTTTGTTTGGGTTTTTTTTTGTTGTTTGTTTGTTTGTTTGTTTTCTGAGAACCAACACAATTGAAGAACACTGTGTATGAAGGCTTTTTCCTGTCTAGTCCTTGTTCTTTATTCATTTTTGATTAATCCCCATGAAAAAAATGGTCTCTTGATCATGATACAATTATGATATTTGCATACTGAAAGTTACTTTTCAGTGTTGACACTGCAGGTAAGAAATGCATAAAATATTGTCTAGAAAAGGAAGCAAAGGATAGGAGTAAATAGTCGATTTATTCCACTGTGGAAGTGAAGAAGGTGAGCAGTAGAGTTCTGCAGGCTGACAGGCTGGGACTTTGATTGCTTAACACAGTCATAGGTGAGCTGGAAAAAAGGGCGAGCAATGAGGTGGCAACATTTGCTGATGCTATGAAGTTATTCAGGGTATCAGGACAGGGACTGGCTTTGAAGGATTGCAGAAGGCAACACTGTGAGACAGTAACTGAGAAATAAAAAAACAGATATAATTCACTAGAGAATCTAGAAGTGATGAATGTGAGAACAGTCCTCATTTCTGTGTAGAAGATCTCTGTGGTGACTGTTGCAGTTCAGTGCCAACCACATATTAAGAATTACTAGGAAATAAATGAGGAGCAAAACAAAAAGCATAATTATGCAATTGTCTAAATCTCTGTTTCTCCCACACCTTCTTGCAGTTCTCTCATCACAGAGAAGGTAATGTTAAAACTGGAAAAGTTTCAGAGAGGGCAGCAAGGATAGGCAAAGGTGTAAAAATGCATTTGAATTAGGAACAGAGGAGTTGACTTAGACATGCCTTCATAGAAAAAAGGCAGGCTGATGTGCAGGATATAGTATGAGCATTGCAGGCAGGGTTTGCTTGTTTACCACTTTTTCCAACCCAAGAACTCCCTGAGGAGAGTGGGGCAGAAGAAACGCAGTATGGGGCAGATAGCGGAGCACCTTGCCAAAGGAAGCTGTAAGTGGAAGAGCTACAAGGTGTAGCGGGAGAGGCAGTTTGAAGAGAGATCCACTTCAGATCTACTGTAGCTACTGAATAGACAAGCTACAGTAGGCTCAGCAAATCGCTTGAGCAGAAGGTGATCAAAGGCAAGGAGGACATTATTAGGAGAAAGTATCATATATAAAATACTGGCCTGAACCAGACCTGTTGTTTTCATGTTCCTCATGAAACAAATTGCTTATTCTTCATAAGACCTTTGGATGTAGTGTATTTGTGTCTACACCTAACTCGGCTTGAACAAACATGTAGTAACAAATGGAAGCAACATACCCCATGATGCTGCTGTTCTGTCTGTTGCACCCTTCTAACAGATGGTGCCTCCCCTTGAGATCTGCTTGTGAACCAGTACTCCAACTGCTGCACTTTTCAGCACGTTACAGTAAATGACCTCTGATTTAACTTTCAGAAGTAGATCAGACATACGTATCATAATAATAGTAAAGTATGTGAAGGGAGTGTAGTGACACGTTGAAGTGGTAACAGCCAGTTGGTTTGCTGTTCCCCATGGTCTGTCTGCCTGGGCTGTAAGTTTGAGAGAAGACAGATGCATTTGTGGATGGTGAGCTGAAAATCGGCATTGTTTGGCAGTGTAGTAGATCTTTTCAGTTACTGATGTAGTGCTACATTTAGCACTGAGTGGAAGGGCTTTGTTTCTCTCTTACTAGCTGTGTTACTAATACTCAAATTTTCAAGGGGGGATAACAGATAAGAAATTTTGTAACACTTCAGTGAGAAATGTTTGCTACACTAGGGCATCCCATGTAACTTGTCACCTCATGTTGTACACTGAATTATTTCAAGAAGCTTTACCACTTTACAAAGGTAGGTGTTTAACTGCCATCACACAGTGGAGCAGCTCCTCTAGTTTTACAGGAACAAAGCAACCAACTTGTTTAAGAATTTTTTAAACTTCTTGAAGTATACATTCTCCTTTGAAATATTCAATCAGACAGTACATTTTGCCACTATAAAGGACCAGCAGTATTAACAACAGGTTTTTGTTGGGTTTTATTTTTTTTAGTGCTTGGACAAGTGCTTGGTATCATTGCAGATTCTGACCATCGTTTTCCTGAGCTTCCATGCATACTATTTTTGTCATTGCGGGAGAAAGAACTGTCCTGGGGCATTTTATGCAACAATCAAAAGGGAGTATTTGTAAAGAGTCTTTGTAAAGCTTTATGCAGAAAGTCTCAATGCAGAATAAGTGTTCCCTTTCTTCCTGGGGCTTGTATTTTTGTGGGGAAATACAGTTGTCCTTTTTGCAAATACTGTGATGGAGCAACCTCATTGTTTTCCTTTCCAGTTCTGAGCAGTATGCATTTATCTACACGGATCACCCAGAAATCGGAAACCATTAATTCTGAGTGTATTGTAGCAGAAGTTTAACTTCATGGCAATTTCAACGTGCATTGCATATTTCTGTCTCATTGTGGGGGTTAGACGAGTAGGAATAACCTCATGAAAGTTACAGTTTCGCTAATCCTCACATTCAAAGTATGTAAATCAGACCAAAAAGTGTCTAAAGGAAAATACTGTTTGTTAGTTTTTTCTGATTTGTCAGAACAAAATGTTTAGAGTTTTCTTATTACATAAGAGGATAATACAAGATGTGGAAAAACAGAAATGCTAAATAAATTTTCAGCCATAAGAAAATTTACAAAAATAATAAAGCTCATGTAGAAATTTAGTAAGGCATCAAAACCAAATCAGACTGTTAGTTAGATGAATAATTTGACTCTAAAAAGTTTTCTTTTATACAAGATATCAAGAGGAGGAGAAGGGCCAGCCTAGAGGCTGGCAGAGCTAAAGACAGCTTTGCAATCCACCATTTGCATGGTACACTATTTTGGTATTAACATGAGAAAAATATAAAGGAAGTAGAGCAAAAGACAGAATGAAAAAGGAAAGAAAGCACAAAGCAGGTGGGACATAACTCTGTGTTTCCACAAAGCCCTACCTTCTATATTTATTATTAAGCTTGTGCTTACATTCACCCCTCCTCAGGTAAACACTCAAAAAAAAGCACGTAAAATGGGCAATGGTAGTACTAGAGAATCTTGCCATTAGCTGTCCTTACGTTACTTTTCTCTTTTACTGACTCCACTAGTTTTTTGATAACAGGAATGTGATGCTTTAATGGAATCGCATACTCATAGAATAGTTTAGGCAAGTTGCCTTCAGAGGGAATGTTATTTCCTCTTTCCCCTCAAACTATGGGGTTTCTAAAGCTGATTACAAATCAGAATGGCAGAAATTTTCCTTCTTTGTCATACAGAGGTTTTGTCAGAAAATTTAAGAAGTTTTATTTGTATGTTCTCTGTTGGAACAGCTTAAATTTAACTGAAAAGAGTAATTTAAAGGTAAGTGGAAAGTTAACCTGTATGCTGACTAATGAGGCTACATATTTTGCGCTTGAGTTTCTCTCTTTAATATTTCTGGAGCTGCTGCATATTCTCCTTTTTGCACCAGAAATTTTAGTGGAGATACTGCAGCTGCTCTTAGCGCTTAGTAGTGCATCATAAAAACAACTGTGCTGTAAATACATTTTCTGAATTGTCAGGGTGCCACAAACATCTCAGATTCAGGGATCAATGCAGCTTTTATTCTAACCTGAAGTCTGTTCTAACCTACTGCTAGGAAAGAAGTGAAGGTATTACAGACTGTACATACTACTTCATGATCTATACTTGGGGAGATCTTTTTTATATGTATATATTCTTTCATTTGCCTCGTTGTTAAGCAATACTCTTCACAGTCATGGCAGTGCTTCTGCTGGGACTTACTGTGACTCAGTGATGGTCTGGAGAAGTTCTAAAACTGTAACAAAGATTTTTGTAAAGGACCATCCATAGCAAATTTTGAATGAATGAACAGACAGTGTGGTCAGTGTGATGTCTCTGTGTGGTCTTCAGTCATCTTGTATTCAAATTTAATCACAACTTAAAAGGCACCTTTTGAATCAACCTTCAGTTTGTCTTGGTAACTGAAAAAGAGCAGATTTTAAAATGAAGTTATTTTGTTTAGTCTTCTGAATTCTGTGTTTAGTGTTCATCTTTCAAACTTTTTTTTCTGCCAAATCAAGAAGGCTTAGACCTTGCATTTGATTTTGGGATAAATATTAGAAGATTTTGTGTATACATGTGTATAAAACCCGCCCAATTTTTCACATAGCCCCATGATTCCAGAAGCTTAAGTGCTGCAAGAAAAGATGTCCATATAGGAACACTTGTGAAGGTGTTGTAAGAGTTTCCCATAGTCCCTAAGGCAGCATGACTGAATAAGCCCTCGGAGAGATCCGGGCATAAAGTCTGTAATTTTTTAATGTTTTGCAGCCTTCACAGAGTTTGGAATATGTTACGAGGTCTGAGCATATTCCTTCACAAAGTATGCTCAGACCTTGCTCCGAGACTGGTAAGCACACTGTCCTGGGAATAGTCCCACTGAAAAGGTGTTCTGAATCAGGGGCAGGAGTGCAAGACTAATCATGATGATGCTTTCAGAGGAAAAATAAACAGACTAGCAGCAACCTGAAGTCTGTGGAGAAGAATGCAGTTGTATCCATTGGGTTGAGGGTAAACTTAACTCAGTTGCCATAAGTAGAAATTTAGAAACTCTACTAGAATTTGTAATAATGGACTGCCCATACTGATGCAGTGCTGCGGTTGAACATTTTTTCATATTTACTCATTTTTTGTTAATAGAAAGGTGATGTTTCTGGGAAACAATGAATGGTTTCTTAACCATGGTATAGCCAGAAAGTATGACTTGATGCAGTATGTGAAATTCTCTGCCCTGCATATTGAACAACACTATACTGTGGTATCAGCCTGTTATGGTCAAATGGAGTATAACAGCCATCTCTTTCTTCTTACCACTTCTATTCTGTCTAGTTTTTTACCCTTAATATAGCTTGCTTGTTGCAGGAGTTTTTTGAACACAGTCTGTAATCTTTTTTTTTTGAAAGGTCATTGTATTTTCCAGCACAGATCCATGCTGAACCTGAGTGGTGGGCCACAGAGCATTCTCAATACTTTCTCTTTTCCTTAGAGCTACCTGTTAATTTTTAAATGTAATAGATAAAGTTACTGGATCTCAGGGCATACACGAATAACACTTGCCTAAAGAATATATGATCTAAGTTCATAATTGCTTAGTTAGTGTTTGTAGAAATCTACTTTTGAGGTTCAGCAATCCTATGTGTATTTGCAGATGAAGGCAAAGTATTGAAACTGTAGACGTGTCACCACACATCGCTAGATCCCTTCCTATGCTTCCATTACTCATACAGTAGCCTCTTGTGGTGCACCAACAGTGCATACTATGCTATTGATAAATGTTTTGCTCAGTGTTTTGCTCTTGTTCTTATGTGATCAAGTCAGAGAATATAAAGTACTTGGTCTTTGCAGACTATCCATCAGTTCTGTGTCATTATAGTTACTAGCAACGGACTCCTTGCTGTGTATGAGTTTATTGCCATTGTTCTTTGAACAGTCCCACTTCCATGGCCATGTTAAGCTGTTGCTGTCAGCAGAATCACAACTTCTGCTGTGTTTATCTCTGAGATAAGAGGAAAGAAAAAGGCACAGTGCCTTGAGCCTGTGAACTCTAGAGCCTCTCTGTATCTTCTGTCACAGGTGGAGTTCTCCAGTGTACTCATAACAAATTGCACCCCATTGGACATTACTTCCGTAACATTCAGCTTCCTGAAACATCACTAAAGGGTAAGTTGGCAGGCTGACCTATCGTGAAGATCTAATGTTTTAAGACACACTGAACTGGAAATTTTGAGGGGTGAGTGGAGGATTTAGGAGACTAGTATTGACACTCAGGATTTTAGAAATCAAAAATATAAATAGGTTGCTTGTGAGTAAGCAGGAGGAAATAAAAAATCCATTTTCTCTATGATTTATTCATGGTTCTTATTCCATGGAAGAGCCAGCTTGAGCCCAGCATCTACAGATACTCCTCAAAATGCCAAAGTGAAACCTTTTAAAAAGTCTTTTCTTGCCTGCCAGCACACTGACCTGGCAGAACTCTTCCAATAAACATGTGTCATAGAAATGGGTCTGTAGTAGTTTGAAGCTTCCCATCCAGCTTCTTAGTAGTCCTTTTTTCAGTAATGCACAGCTGACATCATTCCAGGTGCTAGTAGCTAATTTGTCTTTGGCAGCACTCTCTGAGATGTAGGTGATCTGCATCTTACATAGTTTCTTAGTGCTCAGAGTCAAAACACACCGACTCAAAGCCTGCAAGCACAGAAGTTACGGCAACTAGCACCTGTGCTACTGTGTCCCTCCTCTTTAAGGATGCTTTTGGATAATTGCTGAGGCCAAGACCACATTCACTCATCATTCTGTTTTACAGACAGGAAATTTTAGAGTGTCCAGATACATAAAGTTGTCAACTCTCTGTCAGGTTTTACACACAAGTTTTATCTGTCCTTCAACGTCTTATCTTTCAGGCTATGTTAGTTACAGTGTGACCATATACATTCCCATAACCTTAAAAGGTGATTGATGTTACACACCATATGAGCAATGGTAGAGATCATGTAAACTTAAGTTAAACCTATAGATAAAAATGTATAGACATTAAAACATTAAATATGAAGATAAATGAATGTTTGCTCCTCAGATGATTAATGTTAAACATATAGATAAATCAGTCTTTTCAGACAGAAACTCCAAAGTGTATGTTTAGCTCTATCACTGCTTACCCTTGCTGGTATAAGTGCACTTAGTCTTGCTGTAGGTTTCTAAAGCTGTGCTAAAGCCGATAGAAAATCCCTGTAAATCCCATCTTCAGTTAAATTGTCCTTGTGTAATAAAAACGATGTGGGGATCTGACCAGTATTTCAATTTCATTTATAAGGTGAAAGGAAAGGCAGTGTCTTGAGGAGTGGAGTGGGGCTATATATTGTTTTTCTGGCATATATAGAAAAGTATTTTATTAATTTGTATGGAAAGCAGGTACCCTGAAGAAATATTTTATGCTTCTGTGATTGAATTTCTTTAGGCCTTTCATTTATAAAAATTAAGGCCTAATGAGTGCTTTGTTGTTCTTTTAAATGAAATAAAAGTAATTCCTGCAGACTAGCTTCTAGCAAAAGATATTACGTTAAAATAATCTTTGCCTTATTCTCCTTTCAGTTCTGTGACATTCAGTAGGCTTTAAATGAAATAACAGAAAATGTTTACAGTTTTCAAGACCCAAAGAGTTCATGCAGCTGAAGCTGTTGCAATGTAGAAATGTACTTTATATAATAGTTAAAACTCTGTTGATAAGATGGGTAGTGGGGCCAGAGGTGTTTCTTCTAAAGGTAGTATTCAAGGCTGTTTAAAGTCTTTGATATTCCAGACTTTAGTGAGCAGGAATTAGATGATGGATGCTGAGGGAAGGCTTCAGAGAGTATTGACCCTGTTCTGTCAAGGAGAAAATTTTACTCTAGTGAAATAAGGGTGCCTCCCTTTCTCAGCTGAATATGATAATAGAGCAAATCAACTTATTCTGGTGTAGTTGTTTTAAAATATTCCTTTCATTTATTCCTCTTTAAAATTTTTGTCCTGTAGTGCATTTGATTTTTATTGACTTATTTTCATTCACAAATTTTATTAGCAAATGAATCTTGCAAAAGTAGTTGGTTATGGTCGTTTGTGCAACATTTGAAATGGTTTCTGTAATTGTCCTTTGCTAGTGACATCAAAATAATATGCTACTTAGCTTCATGATACTTTAAAAGAAACAGGATACTCTTGTGCATTGATCTTCCAGACTAATTTTTAATGAAATTAGTGGTAAAACTTCTTTTGATTTCTGGGTACCAGATGGGCTCCGAGGCATCTGAAGAGTCAGATTCTTATCTATTCATGACATATTGGAAGGATCTGTTTATATGAAAGTAGTGCCTTTGTGTGGGAAATAGTAGTTTTTGAGTGCCTTGTAAATCCAAGCCTTACTAGCCTATACTTTAATAGTAAAGCTAGTCTTATAGGGGCATAGGCAATCAAAATACTCAAATCTTCTTTGTGTGACTTTAGTTCCTGTTTTGGAATTACACTGGATTCAAAACCTGTCGGTCAATGATAGCTTTTATGCATGCTTCACAGTATGAGTGTGTGTGGGTGTGTTTGCATGTGTGGATTTGTGTGTGTATGCACGCGTGCCTGCTGACATAACCTGAAATCTCTTGGAAAGTGCTGTCATCTGTGAGCATAAAGTCCTGTGTACTCTGTTTCCTATTCCAGAATGATTTGAAATGGGTTTCCTTTTATGAGATGAATATGTTACTGCAAAATGCAGGAGCACTTTGAGGAGCAGGACTTTACCCACTGGGCTACAGAGTCATGGTGTGTCTTCTGCTGCCTTCTGACGTTGCGAGTCTTCCTTTCAGCACAGTGGCGTCAAGATGGCATGAAGAGTGCAGCCTCCTAGGTTCATCAGTTTTCTGTTGATAAACATACTTCCCTGCAAAACAGTAGAAAGAGATTTGAGTATCCTTAGTTTTAGAACTACCGCCAAAAAACCTGAGTGATACATGAAAGACAGGCAACCGTCTCTGGCTCTGCTCTGAAATGAAAACAATGACCACTGCCTTTGGTACTGAACTTGATGCAACCAATGCATGCCAGGAACGTGCTGAGTGTTTCTTGGAGGAAAGATGGATATCCTTTCTAGTGTTTGAACATCAACTGGGGTTTATATGAGAGGGAGGGACTGACCTCTTCCAGTAAGGCAGTTCTGAGAAAACAAAGGAAGGAAAACTTTGTGTGCCTGGGAAGGTCCTCAGTTGAACAAGGACCTGGATTGGCAGCAACTGAAGACAGAGTTGCTCAGGTTGCAGTTACAGATTTCTGAAGATGAATCTGGCTTAGCTCTCCGATGTTTGAGAGTACTTGTGCTGGGAGGGGGTTGCTTGCTTCTTTTTCCTCAGCTGATAGGTTCATTCAATTTTACAACCTTCTAACAGTTTTAAAAACAGAGTAGTGAAAAGCATCTGTTGTGTTACCCCCAGATCCTACGTTATAAAAGCAAAAATAGTTAAACATGTAGAAGCAGATTTAAAAGCCCCCCAGACTTTATTCCAGGCTGTGCTGTTATAAATCAGGAAAGTCAGGGACTAGGATTCTGTTGTTAGATTTTTTTGTTCATAGTTTTCTGGACCAGAACTTCTGATCTTCCACTAAACTTCCCTTGCACACTGCTGTATAATTGTCTTTCCCTATCTCATGAAAGAACTACATTTTACTGGAGAGAAAAATAACTTATTTAAAACTTCTGAATCACCTCTAAAAGGAACTATCGATATGCACTGAGGTTGTTTTCGTACACATACAAGTTATCACAGTAAGTTATCTGCTTATTTGTGTGAGGAACAAAGTCCAGTAAAACTGACATTGTTCTCTTTGACCCTTGAGAAAGACACTTCCTTGACTAACAAACTGAGATAACATTAAAATCTGCTTGTGTCAGGGTAGGTGTTTTTGTAGCAAAGCTTCCAGAAATAGCTGAGGGCATCTTCTGCAAATTTTTATACTTGGGGCGGGGATAGGAGAAGGAAAACATGGAAGCAGGAGGGGAGGAAGGGTTTGGTTCAGGTGCCTTCTTCAAATTATTAGTTTCTGCTAACCATATTTTCTTGCTCCTTATTAAAAAAAATTGAAAAACTCTGACTTTACCAGGTTTGTATGTTTTTAAGCTGTGTTTGCAATAGTATAGTGTCAATCATTTTGCCAATGGACATGCGAGTTCTTCTCTTTCCCCCATCTGTATTTTAAAAAAAGAATTCATTATGGCTGTGTCCTGTAAAAGGACTTTCAAATGTGCAGCAAAATTTCTGTGCACAATTGCCAAAGGGCTTACCAGCTTCCCTTGAGTAAAGCAAGACATCAAACCACACAAATAAAGAAGGTCAAAGCTACTCATGCCTTTGGCATCAGAGAAGATTTAACTGGGCAGTCATTTTCCTTGCAAGTTACAGGCAAGAGTGTGAGCCAGTCAGTCACATGTAACAGTACAGGCGAAAAGTCTAGGTTGCTCTGGTATCTCAGCATTGACTTTCTGGGACCATATACTTTCTGACTCTTGCCTAGAGATAATCAGTCGAGCAACAAAGACAAATTGTATCATGACTTTTCTTCTGTTGCTTCTCTAACCTGTGCAGCTGACCTAGTTCAGGGGAGGTTGTCATATGTATTGCAGTAAGACAATTTGATATTGTTGCATATCAGAATTTTTGCCTGTTGCATTCATTGCAGAGCTTCAGTTACCCTCCTTGATCTCCAACTAATTAACTTTTAGTCTCTCTGTCTTATCCCACCATTTTTTTGCATCATACAAAGAACAGGTTTTGTATCAGCAGGGTTTAAATGAGAGGACCTTCATCGTGGCATTAAAATATCTGTGTTTTAAACCAACAGACCATTAACTTACTGGTAATCACTGCATGTTATTGTGACCAGCCTTTTGGGCAGACAGCAGTCGTAATAACTGCTTTTGGGGAGTGAGTGTTTTGAGTTTTGAGGAGGGCCCTGACACTGTGCAGTTGTCATGTATGTGGAATACTCAGAGAAATAAGGCAACAGATCAGTGACAGGACTCACTTTATTAGCACTGTGCTGTATGTCCGGTTAGTGATGTATAGATTAGATCTGGATCCTTACTCCAGCACAGGAGCAAATCACCTGCCAGCAAAATAAGAACATATAAGGAATGAAGTAGATAGCCTACAGAGAGCTGTGGATATAAGACTGTTTTCAAAAAGAAGGGAGAAATCCCCCCATTTTCTGATGGAAAAGAACTTGATAAATGGATTGGGGAAGTTGAGTTTTGGAAGTTGTAGAGTCCTACTCATGTTAGAAGTGGCCTTTTCTATCAAGTCAACACAGTCAGAAAAGGTCAAGCGAGTATGGGGAGGTTGGAGCAAAGGGGAAATGACATGATTGTTCCCCTGTGCTGCTGTGGTGCATCTGTTGCCAGGGTATATGGATGCAGCTTTTCTGCAGGAGACCTTCTGTTAATACAGCACTGGCAAGTACAGCACGCACTCCGGAGAGGTATGGATGGGTACAGTCATGCTGGCTGTGTTTGTTACTGGTTATACCATGCCTATCCACTACCCACTGAATTGTTTCCCAATTGCATATATAGCCCTGAATTAAAGGACCTTCTACTGTGTGACTGGGACGTTTGAAAGCTCCTTGCACATTCGTGGGGCATAATGGGGAGCTCTGGGATTTTGAACACGAAGTTAACAAAAAGGATCCGTCTGTTGCTTTCTTGTCACGCAGAAGCACTGAGGCTCAGCTTGCAGATGAATCAAGGCTCCAGTTCACTCATCCATAAATACTTTTTTCAACAAATAGCAGCTACCTCCAAAATATCAGTGTCATCTTTGTGTTTCTTTGCCTTTTAATAACCATAACTCAGCAATCTAATTTGGTGTTTCTACATTCTGTCTCTTTATAGTATCACACTGCACCTAGTAAGATAGTCATCTTTCTTGGAAGTTTCTTTCACTGTTGAAAAGAATCCAAAGTTTAAATAAATACTTGGACTTTTGGTGGGTTTGAGTTGTTGTTTTTTCTCTTCCTCTTCTTTTTTAACTACAGAGTACCAGGAAAGGAATTATTAAACCTGGACTCCATGTTAAATGAGGGCTTGGAGGGAGGAAAAGCAAAGGTTACTGTGTCTGAGCTGAAGGACAGAGAACAGACTCCTTAACAAGTCAAGGATCTAAATCTAAGCTACTCCATTCCCAAGAGCCACTTGTAATTATTATGTTCTGTGGTTGATTTATTTATAACTATAGCAGTTGCAGTGGGAACAAAACATTAGGCCAAATTCTGACCTCAGAATATAAATCTAGAATCATTTCACTCTGATTTTTAGAATTTTGATAGCATGTCTTCAGATTCATTCTACCATAACTGAGATCAGACTCTGTTCTGTTGTATTAGGGTTTTTTTCTTCGAGATTGTATTTCCCATCCTTTTGTCTAATTTTGAATACAAAGAGCAGCAGAGTGTATGCTTAAAGTAGTGCTGCAGCCACTTCCATATGTTCATCTGTATGTTGAGGCTGACCAGACTTTGAGCCTCCTCTGTAAACTCCGTGGACAGACTGGCTGGCAGGCTCTCCAAGGCTAAGGACTCTATCTCACTGTACAGCTACCAATTGCTTTCAGTGATACAAGGAGGTACTTTTAAACTACTGAGGACACTGTCAGTTCATAAACCAGTTTTGCAGGAAGGGGAAAGAAGTCAGAGGGCCATTATGCCATACCCAGGTAATAAATCTGTGGTAGCAGCAGTGTTTCATTGTTTATTTAAGAGTAAATAAAACAGATAGCTTTGCTTCCACAACGACAAATGAGACTACACAGCCTGCCTGAAAACTTAATACACATGAGGAGCAGTGAGAATGCTGCAAGTTTATTATGCACCAGCTATTTTTTTTTTTCTGTGTGTTAGTTATGTGTCCTCAAATTGACTGCCTAACACATCTAAAAAACTGTCAGATGAAAGTCCTCACTCGCAGCAGAAACAGCGCTCTATGGCCTTTGCACTTACTGCCTGTAACTGGTAAGTGGGAACATGGGCTGTAGAGAAGTTAAAGGATTTGTCATCTTGGTTTATTCAGCTTGTTTTAGTCAGTTAATACATGAGTTTCTTCATTACAGTAACATTCTTCAGTAACAATCATATATCAACCCATGGAAGACAAAACTAATTATTCTCCATTTTGAGACGTGCCTGTTCTGGATCAGAAAACAGAGAGCCTTCAAGAATTCATCTCTCAGTTCGTTGAACCAGCTTGCAGGGACAAGTGCCAGCTATTGTCCTTCTCCCTTTTTAACATTTTCTTGGGTATATTTAAAAATTGTGGTTTGGGTAGCTTTTACAAAAATGTAAAGGAGGCTGCTGCTGTAATCATGCCTGAATTTAGCCATGCTCTGATGGCTGAGGTGTGATTACCTGATAGATAAGCAACTAAGTGTGGTTTCTGTTATGGTTTTTGATAGATTGTATTTATTTTGCCCTTGGAAATAGCAACAATTATTTGTTATAATCCAGGTGTTTGCTAATTGCATGGAGTTTTGATTCAAATATTGCCAAGACATCTGTATGTATCATCATTTCCATAGTTTAGCTATGTCACAAGTGGGATCCCCCAGGATTGATACTGGGCCCAACCCTGTTTAGTATCTTCTTAAGTGATCTGGGTGATGGGATCAAGTGTACCCTGATGAAGTTTGCTGATGATACTAAATCAGGTAGGAAAGTGGACACTTTGGAAGGGAGAGGTGCCCTGCAGGAAGACGTGGATAAGCTGGAAGAGTGGGCTAACAAGTTCAACAAGGCTAACTAACAACAGTGTAAAGTCTTGCACCTGGGAAAACATAATCCTGGAGTGCAGCACAGGTTGGGATCTACCCGGCTGGGGAGTGGCTCTCTGAAAGGGACCTGAGTGTCCTGGTGGACGACAAGCTCAACATGAGTGAACAGTGTGCTCCAGTGGCAAAGAAAGCCAACAGGATGCTGGGCTGCATCAACAAGGGCATCACCAGCAGAGAAAAAGATGTCATTGTCCTACTCTTCTGAGCGCTTGTCAGGCCACACGTGGAATACTGTGTTCAGTATTCGTCCTGCTGTACAAAAAAGATGTGGACAGGCTGGAGAGTGTCCAGAGGAGGGCCACAAAGATGATCAAAGGACCGGAAAGCCTGTGTATGAGGAAAGGGCGAGAGAACTAGGTTTGTTCAGCCTTGAGAAGAGGCTTAGGGGAGACCTCATCACCATGATCCAGTATTTAAAGGGTGGTTACAAAGAAGATGGAGACTCCCTTTTTACAAAGAGTCACGTGGAGAAGATGAGGGGTGATGGGTACAAGTTACTCCCAGGGAGATTCACATTGGACAAAAGAGGAAAATTTTCCACAATTTTTCACTGAAATAATCTCCCCAGGGAAGTGGTGGGTTCCCCAACACTGGATACTGTTAAGATTCAGCTGGATAGGGTGCAGGGTCATCTTGTCTAGGCCGTGCTTTTGCCAAGAAAGGCTGGACCAGATAATCCTTGAGGTCCCTTCCAACCTGGTATTCTTTGATTCTGTGATTCTGTGATGTCTTGCTTCATGACCTGAGCATTTAGGCCTCCTCCATGACCTCTGATATTAGCTTTAGCATTGAGATGGATGGATGTGACAACCAAAACCAAACATTTCTTAAGGAGATAAAGTAGTTGTGCTTTGATAGATGTAGCTATTTCTCTGGTTCCCAGTTTGTACGTCAGAGTAAGAAGGGCTGAACTGCATCTCTGAAGCTACTTGAAATTATATCAAGAGGATTTGCCTCTGATGAACCCAGTACAGACCAAACAAACCAAAGACACTTTCCTGCATTATCTGTGCCACAGCAATAGCAAATGTAGATGCAGTTTGGGGATACACTGACCTGAACACTTCTGCATGCTGATGTGCTTCCCCACTTGCATGCTAACAGGCACAGCAGTGTTCACATCTGCAGTAGATATAACCTGGTATCTTCCTGGCCAGGGAGTCCAAACTAAGGCACATGTTTCTACTGATGGGACCCAGACTAGTGACAGCCACAGTTGATAATTTATGTAATCTATAATCAAAAATCTGTTTTCAGTGTGGAAATTCTCACCATTATGTCCTCACGTCCTCCTCAGTGAAACTGGGCAATTTGTCCATTAATTCACCACTCTTATGAGTGCCAAACATTATTCAACAGGAGGCTAAAATTTGAAAACTAGAAAGCTTACAACAGTGTCAAATTAATATCTCCATATTTTTTCTGCAAATAATAAACATTTTTCTTGTTAAGAGCATGAGCTGGGCTTTTAGGGAGTATGGGACTGGTTTGGTGTGAGGCTTTGTTTTTTTTTTAAAAAGAAGCAGTAAGTTACAGTTGTAGTTCAAATATAACTAAAATGTGAATTATAACTAAAAACCAGGAGAATGTGCAACAAAGGAAAGTAGCAGTAGAGTTTCGAGCATGGCACTACAGTCATCATGTCCAATGCACAATCATAGAAGGAGATGGGGCAGCTCAGTGCTACACAATGCCATGCACGATCAGTCTTTAATGAAGGATGGTTTTGAAGGGATTGTTGGTGCCACACTGTGGATGCCTCACTGTTTACTTGCAATTGTTGCTTTTTCTGCTGCTTTGGAGTCTCCAGCTGCAAAGTGGTGTAACTTCCAAGATACTCTGGAAGAGTTGTTTCTGTGTGTCTGTAATTTTTCTATTAGAAGAGCAATCATAGTGGTACACGTCACTAGAAGGAAGGTGAAAGCAAGGGTCCTTCAGTCAGTTATTTCAAATTCATTATTAAGTTTGATGCTGTGAAATGCTGCTGTTGAATAAGATGAGCAGAAGAGTGTCTGTCACTTCTGGGATGAGCTCTGTATGTATCAGTATGAGGAACATCCACCTCAGGATTTAAAACCATTGATGTTGATGGGACAGTGTGAACTGCAGTGAAAATCATGTTTCTGAACATTATAATACTCAGTGTTTGTCCATTAAATTACTCAGGGAAAAAGGACCAGTACCTCTTTGTCTTGATCCATTAGAGTTGCTTAAGTATTTGTTTACCTTTGGAACTAGCAGTCAGATAAACGTATGCATTAAGTGATCTTCTGGATTGGAAAGCAGGTCTTGGAGGTCATAACCTAATTTGCAATTACAAACTCACACTTTGCTCCAAAGCTGTTGTCTTGGGAGGATGACAGAATGGTTATGACAACCCTGCCTTCTCTATTCACAGGTGTTCCCTTTCCAAAGAACTTCCTTCAGATCTGCAAGAAGATACTCTGCCGGCTTTTTCGTGTGTTTGTTCATGTCTACATCCACCACTTTGACCGTATCATCCTCATGGGGGCTGAGGCTCACGTCAATACCTGTTACAAGCATTTTTATTACTTTGTGACAGAGCTCAACCTCATAGACCGCAAAGAACTAGAGCCTTTGGTAAGTGTGGGGTCTGGGGAAAAGCTCTAGGAAATTTTCCTCCTACCTTCACTGAGAATTTCCCACACTTGTTGCAGTGGGTTTCCTCTGGGCATAAAGGTCCATGGTTGAACACAAACAGTTTAGAGGGATGAACTCTTGCCTCTGTCCATAGACCAATCCCATCTGCTGCAGTATTTGTGAGATGCTCGGTAGAAAGAGAAAAGCACAATGTATTTTGTATGGAAAAATACAAGGTGGGAGATACTGCCATACAAAGTGGGAAAATAGAAATTCATTTCTCTTCAGCTTCTTCCTGTACTATATATTTTATTATAATTTTATTCTAACTTTTTTCACTGGTCAGTAACAGCATGGGAGTAGCATAGCAGTCACTTGTATGCATGTGAATGGAACAGTGGTCTATATAAAGGTGAATTGTTTTCTGTTTTTTTTTTAATCTTTAATTAAGTGTTTGTGAAGGTACTGAGTGTGTTAGATCCAGAGCACACTCTGGGTCTAAGTGAGATGGATGAGGTGAGACAGAGGTTCAGACAATTAGCAGTGTAACAAAACCAGACACTTCCTTTTGGACTGAAACAGATCAAAATTAAATTCATTGTTTCCAAAAGTAAAGCTTCAGAAATGGAAACGCTTTTGCTGTTACTTGCAAATGCAAATCAAATCAACATGTAAGCAGAGAAGGAAAAGTAGGGCGTAATTCAGAAAACAGTTTATGCACAAACCCCCACTGTGGGCATTTAGCCAATTTAAAAGGGATCAGGGCAACATTTCTCCATGGGTCAGTATCTGGAAAATACTGTGTCGTAGAGCTTATTGATGAAGTGCTAGAACCACTGGGATTTATTTTTTTTTTCCACAGAATCACAGAATAGCTTAATTTGGCTGGCACCTATGGATATCATGTAGTCCAAATCCCTGTTCAAAGCAGTGTCACCTAAAGAGGGCTGCCCAGGACCACGTCAGATTTTCAGTCATTCCATATAAAGGCACATTGCAAGGAGGTTTATAGAGTAGTTGGTATGAAACACTTCTGAAAGTGTGGCAAAGTGATGTTTACCTGGATTTTTTCAGGAATGGGAGCTGTTGCAGGTGTGGTACTTGTATATGCTTATGCTGATTGAAGGGAGGGACTGTAAAGTCAGACAAAATAAGATGGTCTTGTTTCCAGCAAGGCCTCCTGAAAGACACTGCATATGGTATGTATTGATAGCTTGCAATGTATCTGTAGTTTCTTTCTAGATAGGAAAACTTAATATGCCACCTAATGTGTCCTAAGGGATAGAAGGAGGCCCTGCAAAAGAGAATTTCCCTGCCAGACTAGATCCTAGGTTAGCTGTGGCTGATAAATTCTGAGGATGTGTCACAAGCAAGATAAAAGGCAGGGTATCTCAAAGGTAGGAGGACATGCAGTCTTAAGGCTGTTGCTAGATACTTGCTTGCTTTGGAATAAAGAGAACACAGAAGTGATTTAATGCTGCAGCTGGTGGTTAACAATATTCCTGCACTGAGCAGACAGACAAAGAACTGGGGCCAGTGTGGCGCAGGAGGTGGCCCAAGTCCAGCAGCAGAGCAAGCTAGGAATGCCTGCAGCTGGTGTGTGCTTTCCTCTTGCATTCCAACATTGCCTCCCTTCACAAAATTATCCTTAGGATCATCATATGATGCATATGATTAACTTTGCTGAGATGCAGGTCTCCCAGAAAAATGTTTCACCTGCAGTGGGGAGGCACTATGTCAGCAAACTGACAAACCTCCAGCTGCTTCTGTCTTCCTGTCCTTGACATGGGTGGCTGTCAGCAATGTGGAAATACAGAAGAAAACCATATGTCTGTATTTTCATCTTCAGCTGGGCAGAGAGAAGGGAAGGAGTTGCCAAACAAAAGCAGACATTACAAATATCTGGAATTTTAATGCTGTAGTTGAGGACAACCTGTGCCCTGCCAGGTTCACCACGGCAGGAAACGAGCCCACATTATCTCCCATAATTAGAAAATGGGCCAAGAGCTGATTAAATAAACAGACTGCCACATGCTTTAATAAACAGGAAGGCAACGGATTTATCAACGTAAGTTCAAGAATGGAGAATAATTGGGGAAGCAGGCAGTAGATTAATAGTAATGTTAGCCTGCAGGACTTAAACTCTTTCTTTAAAATAGATTTTATTTTGCAATCCAGTGCAGCAGTTATAAAACCCAATTAAGCAGATGAGTACAAATAGAGTTCCCCTTTCCATTTGGGAGTTGCATCACTTGTCCTTTCTGCAATCAAAGAGGGGGCTATAGTTTAAAATGCTGCATATCTTTCTCCCAATCCCAGCACTGTGTTAATTTTGGAGATCCCAAGTCTTTTCTTAGAGCAGTTTTATGTGGGGACAAAAAAGGAAGCTGGCACAGTCACTGACCCCACAGGTGGTCCTGAGGAAAAAAATGCATGTCCAGTTGGTTGTTTGGGAGAAAAGAAGTTTGGAAGCATATCTGCCCTTTCCTGAAGCTAACAGGCAGACAAGGAAGACTGCACAGTGAGAGCTCTCAGAAGATCTTTAAGGTATGTCTCTATGGGGAGACTATCAGGAAATAAGCTAAGGTTTGAATTTTAAGATGTGGCATTGGCTTCGTGCTGGCTCCCTGTATGACCAGCTTTATTTTCCACTGGCAGTAGTTCACCTTAATTAATTTCTGAACCTCTTCCCGTGGCCAAAACTGTCTAGTGAAGTGGTGCCTACTAGCTCCATCCCACCCTCCCCCAGTGTTGGTGACTGCTTGTATAGGGTGCTTTAAACACTTCATCTAAATGTGCTTTTTAGTGAGAATCTTAATGCAGCTGCCTAAGCACAGTAACTTACTGTTGAAACAGCAGCCCAGCTATGGCAAGTAATGCCCCTCTACTTCCTTCCTGTGATCCCTTTTCTCTAACGACAGATTTCATAGTGTGTAATGTGCCAGAGTACTTTTTAAGCACATCACGAGCAAAACAGTCTTGGTTCGGGGAACTGTACTTAATTTATTGCCAGTTAACAAAATTTTTGATTACAGATCTGGCTATTGAGGAAAAAACGTCTTTCTTCCCAGTCTCTAATTCAGTAAAAACTTCTCTTCCCCCCTTCCAGGTCTCAACTTACCTTGGTTTTGCTACACATTAACACTCAGCTACTCTTAATCCCTTTGGTGAGGTGAGGGGCAATGCCGGAAACCAGGGATGTGCATACTGCTTCTTGCTTCTTAGTTGTTTTCCTCCACTCCAGCATGGGTTTACTGTGGGACACTGGTGTCCCTGCTGTGGTGTGGGTTGCCCATGACCCACAATCCCTTCAAGGGTGTGCCTGCTCTGGCACAGGGCACTTCCTTCCAAGAGTACGTCTCCAACCACATTCCCAACAGTGCCACGAGCTGTGTATCCTCTCCTCTTAGCAGCTGCTGCTTTCTTAAGTATCTGTGAGCAGAGGCACCATGTGCCTCTCTGACTGGTGGAAGTTTTGGCACATGGTGGATTATTTGCAGCAGTTTCAGGGACAGCTGAAAGTAGCTGTGACTGGCACAAGGTAATTCATGGCCTCCACAACAAGTCACCTCCACGTCCTGCTGCTACCAAAACCCTGACACTTATGTTCAGTACAAAGCATCCTCTGCAACGTAAATGATAGGCAATCTGTTGGTTAAAGCCTCGCTTTCTGTTTCCAGTTTTATTGTGGGTTTCTTGCCTGTCTCTGGGATATAGCTCTCTTAATGAGTCTTCCCATGTGGAATATAAGAATATTTAGCATTTGACAGAAGTATTGTGAGCCTGAACTTAACAGTGTTTGCAGAGTATTCTGATGACACAAGAGTTGCAGTAAGAGTAGTTTGCTCTTAGTTCAACTTCTGCCTTCAGCAGTAGGCTGAAGTAAGCTGTAAGCTTGACACATACAAAGGGAATGGGAAGACCAAAACTTTCTGAGTTCCTTAACTTGACGTTTCTTGATTTGCTTTGCTGTTGCTTTAGGACTTCCATTGGTAAAAATGGGAAGTGTGCAAACACTATGCTGTCATGCTTTCTAGCTCTGTAGACTTCACGTGAAACGAGCAGTCCCTTTGGGCTCTGAACTACAGAGCCAGACCCCTGTTTCCCTGCTGTCCCAGGGAAGACTGGGTATCTTCAGTACTGCTTTATAGAACACCTCATCTTTATTGCAGTGTTCTCAATACATGCAACTATATACTCCATTCTCACTTGCAACCCCGTGTAGCTCTTTGTAGTTAAAATAACCTGAGACCTGTTTTTAATATATCTTGCTGGGACAGGTCACTCATCCGCTTTTTTTTTGCTTTTAAGGAATACAAGCTGCTGTATGCAAGGCAACATAATCCTTTACAAATAGTTCTTCATTTCTTTAGCTCAACACAGCATAAATCATAACAAATCTGATTTTCCCTTAAAGAGAGCTAAGTACCTTCTGTGATACTTCCATCTCAGAAAAGAAAGGCTAACTCCTGGAATAAATTACTGCTACAGGTAGAACAGGTCCCCCTTAAAGGAATCTGTGATTTCAAAGTGTGTTCTAGCAATGTGGCAGCACCAGGTCACAGAAGAAGTTTCTCTGGCATAAATAACATTGCTTCAAAGAAAAATAATCCCATGCAAAGCATTTTGTCAGCTAACAGTTGATGATGCAGCCTGTGTGTATTGCAGTATCTTGTTCTGATTTCTAAATCTATGCATTTTAATTTGCCTGATATTTCTGCCTTGTGTTTGTCAGAGTTAAGTCAAAAACAACAAAAAAAAGACACCTAAAACTGTGGTGAGAGTTCAGTGTTAAATTTGGAGGTCTGAAGATGGTATAACTCACTTGAAAGAACAAGATTCCCAACATGCATTTATGTTTTTTTTAAACTTGTGAGAAGTATGGACCTAGGTCTTTTTCTCACTATTGCACATTACTCATTAACATAACCTTAAATTATATCTCTAAAAGAGGAGTGATGGGGAAAAAAAGATATTTGGTCTTTTTACTGTGCAAATATGGGCAAAGTCATAGAGGGCCTGAGAACATGTGCAGAACTTGTATATTTGATATGTACTCTGAAACCTGTGTTATAATAAAAAAATCTAAGTGGCAAACGCAAGTATATTTCATCTCTCCATGGCTACCCAGTTACAGAACTGTGGTCAGGTCACACATTCATACTGTGCCAGGAAGCAGTGGGACGTGATACACAAGGAGGATCCATCCACATAGGAATCAACGATTCACATGGTTTGAGTACATTTGCTTCTGTCACAGCTATTAGGGATTGTCAAATGCACAAACCTGTTTGACAGAGGTACTAGTATATGCCATTTTTATACATTTTTCTGTTTAACCAATGTGTCCTCTTACAGAACAAAGAGTACCTTCTGTGTTCTTTCAGAAATATCAAAAAATATACTGCAAACCAGTCAGATTCTCACCAGATTCCTACTTAACTTTGGAAATTATTGATGGCAGTGAAATTTTCCTGTGAGGATGGGCAAAAACCAGCAGAATATGGCCATCTGCTTTGCTCATTCTCATCTTTTTTTTATAAGTCACATCCTGTGAAAACTTTTATCTTTTTCTCAGAAGTAATTTTTTATAAACATTTTGTTTATGAGAACAGGAAGTAATAATTACACTTGAATGAAGAAAAATAGAGAAGGATATTATTTACATGTGCTGTTCTGATAAATGTTAAATTGCTGATTTCATTTAGATGTGGAGACAATCAGCCACGTTAGCGAGCGGATAGCATTGGTGCTGGAAGTAGTGGCAGGCAGTGGAGGTGAGTGTATAAAAATGGTGAAGCTAGTAATTGCCTCCATGAGGACAGAGTTCATCTGCAGGAAAAGCAAAGACAGTAATGTTTTCTTCCCTTATTCTCCATTATTTTCAGTGTAAAAGATTCCATTGACTTTACAGCATGATTGTCTTTGGATAATGTTTTCATCCAATATGTGAAGCTGCTTAGAAGTAACCATCTAAATGTTGGGGTTTTTTCCCATCTCTATAGAAAGCTGTCTGAATGGAATTTCTAGTGCTTGTCCAGGTAGTCTACTAAGTAAAATGACGAGTGTTTAATACATTAACCTATCATTAAACTCTGTTTGGATGTTTGGGTTTTTTTTTTTCTTTTTTTTCTCTCTCTTTTTTCCCCTTAGGAAGCAGTATTATGTATTATTTGCAAAAATCTGTTATGGTCTGGGTGACAGAAGATTTCAAAGTTAAATGTGTTCAGGACATTTATACATTGAGGTTTGTGTAATGACCATAACTCTACCTTCCTAAATTATTAATTCAGAGCTTGATTGATGCCCTGATGACACTGACATAAATCTGAGGCACCTTCTTTTCAGTCAGTGGAATTATTCCAGATTTTCCAAAAATATTTAGAGAAAAATCTAGCCCCACTATCACAGGTGATATTTTCATGTACTGTTTTTCCACCAACACTGGTGTCACACAATATCCTGCTCTGCACCCCATGGATGTATTAATTGACAGGTTTGTAGGCCTGATTAGTAGAACAACCAAAAACTACATGGGAAAAGGAAGAATTAGTTTTGTACTTACAGCCATTGTTTATGAAAAAAACGTGTTTCCATCTCCGAGCCTTTCAGCCAGTATCTTCCATAATCTATTTAAAAAAAACCAAAAAACATCACTTAAGGTATAGTTCCACAATCATTTTAAGCCAAGATGAGTGCAGTCTGAAACTGGAAACTGATCCTGTCCCTCCTGTCATTACTCACTGGATAGTCCTCTCTTCTCCCTTGTGTCAGAACTAGCCTTTTTGTTACCATAGTCAGATCCAGGGATGGATCAGCTGAGCACCTGGTGCTCAGCCCAAACTGGTGGTTTTTCACAGAATCATTGAATGGTTTGGGTTGGAAGGGACCTTTAAAGGTCATCTAGTCCAACTCCCCTGCAGTGAACAGGGACATCTTCAACTAGATCATATTGCTGAGAGCCCCATCCAGACTGGACTTGAATGTTTCCAGGGATGAGGCATCCACCGCTTCTGTGGGCAACCTGTTCCAGTCAAGCACTTTCACTGGAAAAAATGTCTTCCTTGTATCTAGTCTGAATATACCCTTTTACTTTAAAACCACTACCCCCTGTCCTATCACTAGAGGTCCTACTAAAAAATTTTTCCCCATCTTTCCTGTAGGCCATTTAAGTACTGGAATGTCTCTATAAGGTCTCCTCAGAGCCTTCTCTTCTTTAGGCTGAACTACCCCAACTCTTTAAGCCTTTCCCCACAGGAGAGGTGTTCCAGCCCTCTGATCATATTTGTGGCCTCCTCCGGACCCGTTCCAAAAGGTCCATATCTTTCCTGTGCTGAAGATCCCAGAACTGAATACAGTACTGTAGGTGGGGTCTCACCAGAGCAGAATAGAGAGGCAGAGTCACCTCCCTCAACCTGCTGGCCATCATGGGCTTTTGATACAGCCCAAGATATGATTGGCTTTCTGGGTTGCAAACACACATTGCCAACTGATATCCAAATTTTTATTCACCGGTATTCCCAGCTCCTTCTCTGCAGGGCTGTTCTCAATGCATTCATTGCCCGTTTTGTTCTGATACTGGGAGCTGCCCTTACACTTGGCCTTGCAGAACCTCATGAGGTTCACCTGGGCCCACTTCTTGAGCTTGTCCGGGTGCCTCTGGATGGCATCCCGTCTCTCAGGTGTGTCAACTGCACCACTCATCTTGGTGTCATCTGCAAACTTGCTGGGGGTGCACTCGATCCCACTGTCTGTGTCACTGGTGAAGATACTGAACAGCTCTGGCCCCAGTACAGACCCCTGAGGGATGCCACTCGTCACTGATCTCCATCCAGACACTGAGCCATTGACCACTACCCTCTGGATGTCACCATCCACAGAACAGTCCATCCATCAAATCCGTATCTCTCCAATTTATAGAGAAGGATGCTGTGGGGGATCATGCCAAACACCTTACGGTCCAGATAGATAACATCTGTAGCTCTTCCCTTTTCTGCTGATGTAGTTATTCCATCATAGGAGGCCACCAGGTTGGTCAGGCAGGACTTGCCCTTGGTGAAGCCATGCTGGCTGTCTCAAATCACCTCCCTGTCCTCCATGGGACTTAACATAGCTTCTAGGAGGATCTGTTCCATGATCTTCCCAGGGACAGAGGTGAGGCTGACAGATCAATAGTTCCAGGGTCCTCCTTTCTACCCTTTTTAAAAAATGGGTGCAGTGTTTCCCTTTTTCCACTCACGAGGGCCTTCACCTGACTGCTGTGACTTTTCAAATGTCATGGAGAGTGGCTTGGCAGCTACATCAGCCCATTCCCTCAGGACTCTGGGATGCATCTCAGCAGGTCCCGGCAGGAATTTGTATGTTCAGGTGCCTCAGGTGATCATGAAACTGATCTTGTCTTACAGTGGAAGGAACTTCGCTCCCCCAGTCCCTGCCTTGCAATCCATCCACTTGAGAGGTGTGAGGAAAGAGTTTGCCAGTGAAGACTGAGGCAAAAAAATTGAGTACCTCAGCCTTCTCCTCATCTGCTGTTGCTAGTTTGCCAGTTGTGTTAATCTGTGGATGTACACTTTCTTTGACCTTCCTTTTGTGGCTGGCATACCTGTGGAAGTCCTTATTCTTTGCATCCCTTGCCAAGTTCGGCTCCAGCCGCACCTTGGTCTTCCTGACCCCATCTCAACACAACCAGGCAACATCCCTATATCCTTTCCCAGGACATCTGTCCCTGCTTCCACTGCTTCTGCATTTCCTTCTTGCCCTTGAGTTTGACCTATAGACTAACTCCTTGAACAGCTGGAATTTTTTCCAGGTCACTTTCCTGTTACACATAGCCTAATATTGGCACAAGACAGGTGGTGGGAACAAGGAGCTGGGGGAAACGTGATGGTGCGACTGTCACTTTTGTGGCAGCCTGAACTTCTGACAATAAAACACAGCCAAAAGTGTAGTCCTTCACTGTGTGCTGGAAGACTGAGTGTCCCTACCTTTAAGTAGGAGTTTGGGCTTGCAGCAGTTGCTAGTGCTAGTCCTGCCAGGTGTTTCTGGAATCACACAGAAGTCAGGATACCAAATGAAGAAGTCTCTGTTTTCACATGAGTTTCTCCAAGCACCCTGTCTGTTTCAGGATGAGCTAATAGAAAGTACTGTAGACAGATGGTGCTCAGGAGAGCACTTTTCTCTTTTTCGTGTTTTGCTTTGTGTCCCGGTTCAGCTAGGATAGAGTTGTTTCCCCAGCAGAGAAGGGGGAAGGAATCTCCAGACGGGTTATTCATACCATGCTGATGTCAGGTCGATGCTCGGGAACTTTTTCCTTGGTGGCTTTGGTGGCGGGGAGCTCACGGCGGGCTTGTTCCGTAACCATTGCAGTATTTCTCTGTGTATATTTTGTCTTGTTCACTGTTATTGTTGTCATCATTGCCATTGTTGTTGTTCAGATTGTTTATCACACTGTTGTATTAAATTTCTTCTTATTTTAACCCGGGGTTTGTGCCTCACTTCCAGCCCGACCGGCTGAGGGTGGGGGAGGGACAATGGCAACATGGTCTCTGGTCCCGGTAGGGCTTAAACCACCACACTTTGCCAGGGCTACAACAAGGCATAAAAGTCAGTCCTCCAGTTCTGTCACTGCTGTGCATGAGGCCCAAGTAGCTGCTGTTACACACCCGATTTCCTACAAACAGTACATCTTTTCACGAAATAATTAGCAGCTTTGTTCCATCTTTGCCTATACCACAAAAAGTACTAATCAGACAATTCTTTGCCAGAAATGCCATAGACATAGTAGAAATACCATAAACATAGCCCATCTGGCACTAGCCCCATCCAGCACTCTCAGTGGAAAAAGCCATACTAGCAGGCTTAAAATACATGGCAAAGTATCAGCATTTTAACAAGGATGCACTCAGATGAAGCATGTCTCAGTGAAACAAGATAATTCAATGAGACTTCTTTCTACAGACAAATTTTTCAAGCATATATTTTAAAATAAAAGTATAGCTTCCTTAATTCACTTGGGTTTTTATCCAAATTATTGTTTTATCTGCTGAGTTAAATTTTTATTTTATGATGAAAATGAGAATTTGTGCTTTTCCAATCCTTCTTCTCCATATGTCCATTTACAATCTTCATGAAAGCAGTGATGGTACCCATAAATCAATAGACTGGGAAATATAAATTTTCTGCCAGTCAGGAGAGAACAGTTTGAGCTCAAAAGTGGAGGAGAACTAATTTCATTAAAGTCACTGTGTTCTTGTTATCACTGTCTATTATAGCTACCCAATTCTATTTTTATATTGCTGCTCATTGCCATGAATGTACAGCTCTTCAGATCCCTCTGAAGTGCCCTGTATTATGGCACTTACAAAAAGCAAGACAACAATAATATTAACACAGAGTTTTAAAGATATCTCTGTCTTTTTATTGTTATAGACTTCCCAGTGTGTTCTACGTGCTTTTCGGATGGCTAAAAGGTTCACCCCTTTAGTTAGTGAACATGTAAGGTTTAATCTTGTTTAGAGTCATAGATGCTGCTAATGCTCCAGAAGGATAACTGATCATTCCCTAATTAATCTGCCATTAACAGTTTTTCACCCAAAAATCTACCAGTGAAGCTTCTGTATGAAAAACTTATCTTTTTGCTTTCCTCATGCCTTAGGGCATTCTGAGAGAGACCTGGCAACCCCCTGCCACTATAATAAGAACAGGCAACCCCAACCCTAATAGCTCCTTCTGGAGACATTGGCACCTAGCTTTCCCATCCCTTCTGATGTGCGTTTGTCTCTCCTCTCACAAAATTGGACACCATGCCCTCTACGACATGGAAATGACGACCAGCCTCTCTTAATATAAAATTCACTTGATGAATATTTACCAAGTGCCTTGTAGAAAACTTTTCCCAACAGTTGCATGTGCCAGTAAATGTAGAACTAATACCCAATATGCATGTACAAACAGATAACTGAGTCAGAGGTTGTTTACCTATGTGTGTGTGTGCATTCAGTGCCTCTCTTTAGACATGTAATGTAGGCATGCAGGTATTCTAAAACTGTTCAAAATTCAGATACTTGTGTGTTTGCAAGTTGTTGCAAATCCTGATATAGGAGTCTGATGACTACACCAGTTTGTCTTGGATAAGTAGAATGCCCCACACTCAAAAGAGAGAGGCAGCAATATGTTTTATTGAGTTAGTTCAATAAGCTTGATGGAATTTAACAAAGTTTAATAGTAGTTTACCGAGGTTCAGTAAGTTTGATGGCAAGATTCACCTTATTAATTACTTCATGGAAGAAACATACAAAGGAAAATTGAATTAGAATGATTCACACAGAGACTGGAGATGCAAAGGGTAAGGGAGACCCTCCCACTGAATCCCGAGGTTCAGAGTGGACCCCCTTGTTTTCTAAACTCCTATGGAGCCTAGGTGCAGCCAGATCCAGTCTTAGTCTCAGATTTGGACCACAGTTTATGTCTAGTGTAATTATCTGTACAAAGTTTCTAACATTTACTATTGAATAGCTACATGGATTAGTAAAGTTTCATTAGTATCTTACCAAGGATCGGTTGTGAGTAAGGGGTCTCTCCGCCTTGGGCAGGGAAGGATGTCTCAGTCTCAGGTAAGAAATCTCAAACCTTGAGAGGTGTCCCTGCTCAAGGGGAATGTCACCAAGTGTGCAGTCCAGTTGCAGTTCTGGAAGAACTCAGATTGGGCCCATCCAAAGATCTGTCTTTGATAAAAGGTCTCTCTGCCTCAAGGAGCAACCCTGAGAGGCATCCCAGCTCAAGGGGACATCGCCACCATGCTGCCTAGCCAGGAGAGCTCAGAGAAGACTCACTTAGGCAGTTGTATTTATGGAATAAAGCAGTTGCCTTGTAGTCAAATCACATGTGATGGGAAAGGTATGTGCGAGACTCCTTGTACCCACAACTTACTTTGTTAATTCGTAAATGAGTCTTGGAAAAGCCACCCGCTATTCATGGGATAATGGCATGATGGGTCTTCCAAGCTCATATGCATTGATGCTTGCTGTGTCACTCGGCTCCTTTGTGGTTTCCTAGAGGAGTTCTTGGCCCTCCTATGGCTCAGGCCTTTGCCTCTTTGGAGTCTGTACCAAACTACTGCTAATTTGGTAAGGGGTCAAATGCATCTATCACACAAGTACAATTCACAGTATGAATTTATCTAATAATTTAATTTTCCTACAAGGTTGTTGCTTGTAGTTGCTTTAAATTTTGTTACTCATCACAAAGTGGTAGTGACCTAGTACTTGATCAGGTATTATCCAAAATTAGATAAATACTTATTCAGCCAACTTTAAAGTAGGTATAATTTTCCTTCTTTTTTTCCACCCTGGTTATTTGTTTCAGTAGAAGTGTCCCCATTCAGGCAAGGCTTATCACTGCTGTCAACTAACCAACAATATTTTTCTCTCCTTAATAAAAGGGGAAAAAAAAATAAACCAAGTATTCCCTGCCCCCAGTTTTTCCACTTCAAGAAGATATGGTGATAATTTCCAACAGGATTCCTTTTATATTGTACAACTGATGAGAATTTCTCAACAAGAAACCAGTAGTAGCTAAAAAAATGCCATCTTTGTCATCTCCTTCATTTCCTGCAATAAATTAGAGGGAAATGAGATCTCTAGGACTTAACACTGCTGAAAAGACAGGATTCTGAACTTTGATGCACAAAGAAAGCAGAGTCATAAGATGCACTGTGGTGCCAGAGTTTCTGAGTAAATAATTTTTGGCATGCATGTTTTTAATTACTATTTTTATAACATCAGCTTCTTTGCTTGCACTGAATGCAAGCACACACTGCGGAGAACAAGAGGACAGGAGGACTTCCCTACTGACAATTTCCTGTGTGTCATCAACTCATCAGAGCTTTTGGAGTGGTTCCATTTGGTGCTCTGGATTAACCGCTCTGCTGTCTTGTGCTTTGACACAATTATCTCTCTCTTTTGCATGTACTTAAGTACAGGTGTCTGTTGTTGGTGTGGAGTACATCACATGAGTCCTGTTTTAAAGTTTAGCTAATGAATGTAAATTATAGTCTGTTGAATAAAAAGGGCCTCTCCAGATTAATCCACATCAGTTTACAATAAACCATACCATATTTGTACTTCAAAGAGATTATTAAGATAAAGAGTTATAGTTAACAGTCCAGAATAAAGTGAGAACGGAAAATTTTTGAAGAAGCTTATTCCTCTAAATGTCTTCAGTTTTGCAAAACATTAGAAGAGCAGAAATTGCAAAATAGCATCCATCTCATACTTTTCCACTTTTCTTTTTTCTTCTTTTTTACAATGAACTCCTATGAGATTTCTATAATACAAAAGACATGCCACAAAAATTATTTTCCATAATTGTTTAATTCAATTTGATCTTCTGATGAGTTAATGTGAATCTTGCCTAGTCAGTAGGTTGTTGCTCTCTGCTAGCACAATTTGTGTGGGGGGTATCTGGCTTGGTTACAGCAACAAGAAAAAAAATAGAATAGAAAAAGGCCATTGTGGTTGCAAAACTACAAAAAATGACAGGTACCTTCCACATCAGCTGTGATACAAAAAAGGAATTTGAAACTGGTTTCTTTATGATGGATACATAAGTGTTTCCTCTACTCTGCCCACATGTGAGTTTCCTGCACATTGACTTGCTCCTGTGTTTAAATTCTAAGCTGAGTCAGAGCCAAAATGACTCCTTAATAATCACAATGTGATACCTTACTCTGCTTGTTCTAGTATCTTGTAGCCGATGTGAGTCAGAGTTGCAGTTCATGCCTGGAGAATGCACTGTGGGTAGAATCAGAAAGTGACAAAACTGTTAACAGTTTAATCAACTAGGCTTTTCCCTCTATAATTTATATGGATCCATTTACACTAGTTCTTATACTGATTAGCAAAAGCGATCCTTGCTGATTCTCAGTGCTCTGTGTGGAAGGCACATGAACAGCAAGCAGAGACTGGAAAAAGCTTTTTCACCAGCATTGAGAAGAGTGTGATGGGAACTCCTCCACCATGGTTCCTGTAGTGCTTTTGGAAATGCTTTTGTCCTATCTGCATAAGCATCTTGACTGGTTTTATTACTATGGAGAGAACTACTGCTGTTCATCCTCTTTGACAAAATATCATCTTCTCGGTTTACATGTATCCCATGCTTATCTGAATAACGTAGATCAGCTACCCTTACTAGACTGAAACAAGGAGGCAATCTACTGATTGTGTGCTGTCAATTTTCACAAATAAAAGACTGTAAAAAGAAACCAACAGCAGCAAAACTTGAAATTTCCTAGAACTCAAAACAACTTGAAATTTTGGATAACTACTCAAAAAATACCAGTAATTTCCTTTCTGTAACACTTGATGGCTTAATTCAGTAGTTTAACTAGCATCAGAAGGCAATTGTGAAGACATTATTAAGGATATGTTTCATGAAAGCTGTTCTACCTAACTAAAAATACGTATTTTTATAATTTGAACAGTACTTGTTGAGGGACTCTTAGTTTTATTGAGTGTTGAATTGGGCTGTTATTACTCTTTCTAAACCCACACAAATCAGACAACTGAAAAAGAGCAAGTCCAATTTTTTTAACTGCCAAAAGAAAAAATCTAGTGCCACATGAACTTGACAGTTTTGTAAAAAAAAAAAAAAAAAGGAAAATGTATTTATTTTCCCAATTAAATGGATCTTTTAGTGTATAAAATTATTTACGTAAAATACCTACTATATGCAAAAAACCCTGTTGTTCATAGTAGAGAACTGATGTATCTCCTGATAAATTTTCTGCATAATTTTATACTAGAGATAATGGTACTGTTTGCTTATTCACTCTGCATGACCTGAATGTCAAAAGCAGCACAGTTAAAGTCCACTAAATAGGGTAAGAGACACTAAAACCAACCACAGAAGGACTTTCATTTTACTGTTACAGAAGACAAAAACATGCAGAAGGTGAAAGTACCTCCTTAGAATATGATGCCTTTAAGCAAGTCAGTCGTTCAAATGCATGTTGTGTGTATCTATCTGGATCTAACCCTACTGAGAGGTGCATTTTGCAGTGTAATTTCCTGATACTATTCCCTCTTGCAGTCAGTTGCTAATATGCCTTTGTCATCAGTGATAAGGGACTAAATTTGCAGGCAGGAGTATTATTTGTGTCCTGCAAACATCACCATACAGATTCAGGAGTAATCAACTAGGATTATCATCAGGCCACCCTTAGTTTCAAAATAACGACCCTGAAGCCAAACAGATTGTAGGAGAGATTGAGGTAGCCCTGTGCATCATGGTAATTGAGACTCATTCAAGTGGAAGACATCCTGAAACCTAACATAGGAAATACCCAGATGATCAATATACCCATTGGATAGCAATTACCAGGGGTTTTTTTCTGTCAGTATACAGAGACGGGGGCAACTAAAGAAGTAGAGGAAATTTTTTTTTAGTAACTTTGGAGAAAAAAATTTCCAAATGAAGGTTCAAGGCATGTCTCTAAATGAAAATGCCAGAAAAAAAAGCAAGTTTTGCAAATGACTTAAATGTTATAAAGCTGGCTTCAGCCTTTCTATCCTGGTCAATTAGCTATCTGAATGAAGATTAGTTGTGCAGCGCAGGATCTTAGATCGCATGGTCTGTGCTGTTCCATAGTAAACAGCCTCTTTTGTGACCACAATACAAAGAGCTTTGTCTGCATGGCAATTAATTTGTCAATTGTTGAAATCTTTGTGGAAAGAACAACAAAAAAAGTCACAGAAGACATAGCCATTTATGCTTTGAAGAACAGTATGTAAAACCGTCTTTCAGACCTTTTGCTTCTTTATCTACTTATTCTGTGGTTCTGATTTGAACAAGATGACTGTGAACTGGCTCCACAGGTACATCACTGAGCCCCTCTGCATATATATGGGATTTCCCTTGGGTGTGGCTTGATTTTCTGTCTGTGAGAGTAGAGGAGAAAGGTATGTCCCAGGGACTGCTCCAGCAGAGCCTTCTAATCATGAACCACATATCAGACAGGTTGTTTGTGTATTGCTTTCCCGCCCAACACTGTGTATTTGTTCACAGGAGGGTTACACAGATATAAGGTTCCTTAATCATAAGGATAGGGTTAAGGCTGGGCCTTAATTCTGGGGGGATTGTAGTGTTTGGGGACATAAGTACATGACAGACTACATGTGGAATGTTGTTTCCTCTTAAATTGGTATGTTCAGACAAGTGAATTGGGCATGGTGTCCACGGCTGGTATCTCCTTGCTGTCAGCTACCTGGTCAGGTCTTCCAAGGGTACCTTTGGGCCGAGTGTCCCTGCCTGTTAGGAAGTATTAAGTTTCCTCTAACCACTTCTCTGCTTAGTTGTATCCACACACTCCTCACAATCTTTAAAACAGTTGGCTGAACCAAGCTATTGTCACATCATCCTTGTAACTGACAGCTGGCAGTTGGAGGAGCTCAAGAGGGGGAATGGCAAGCGCCCTTGGCTGCAGTTTGGGGATCTGGAAGTGAGGGTGGAACACAGTCACTGAACGAGGATTCAGATCTTTAAAGCAGCCCTGATTTTAGTGAAGGTGAATACTGCATTCATTATTTTTTCTCGTGTTTTTATAGAATACTATTATTTATGCTATTTACTCATGTCACCTCACCCACTTTCCCATCAGCTTTTGCACAAGAAAGACTGCAGACCTCTTGCTTCCATTAAATACTGGTACAGAGGTGATGTCTGGTGATTTAATGCCTTATGTTTTGCCAACTCCATATTTGACTCATGCAAGCATTGAAACACCATTTTCTCAGAAGAACGAATTTTTACTGGGGAAATCAATCTTGTAACCCATTCAGATTTGATCAGCACCTCCCCATAGGTAGGTTTGTCCCATTAAAAAGAGATTTCTGCAGCTACTTATGCGTGCGCTAAGATGACAGATATTTTCCATTCTTTTCCTGCTTCATTTAAAGGCAAACTGAGGAGCAGAAATTAAAATAGGTATAGATTTATGTGCTAAATGTATCTGACATGCATGTTGGAGCAGTAGGGAGGGGAGAGGACCAGACAACCATCAGATATAAAGATTGATTACACTTTTAAGACTGTTGCTTTTTTCCCTTCTTTTGGGAAATCATGTTGGTATTCCCTAAAAAATATTGAGGAATGCATCTTTCTGTGAAATCACAAATATTAATGAAACAGACAGATTTCTGGTGCTTATAAAGTGGCTTGTTAGCATTAACTCCAGCAAGTAAGAAAGTACTTTAAGGACTTGAAAAAGAATAGCAATTGTTTCTCTTTAAGTTGCTTAGAAGTTAGTTCTGTGTTAAGTTCTCCTCAGTGGTTGGTCTGTAGGAATATTCAACACACAGATTTTATTTTCTGCATTGCATTTTGGCATTGAAAATCAGCATTTATTTCTACTTTCATTTTTTTATTTAATTGTGTAATCCAAAATTGAGAGCAGGAACAAGTCTGAATGCAGTGATACAGGATAATGCTCTGGAATTTCTTGTAATTTGTTTACAAGAGGAAGCACATCTGGTATCAAAAGTTCTGGTATGGAGAGTTTCTGTTAAAGATGTTTTGGGTGTTTAGTCAGCACAGACTTTAAAACAGAAGTTTTAAGTATATTTAAAAACGTTTGTGTGTGCCTGTCTGTGTCTCTGTGTCTGATGTTCTAATTTGTCTGTCTAACCTTTATATTTCGTTTAATATCCAGCTAGGGCTGAGTGTCGCAGTACCTTAAGCCCAAGAGTCAGCATTTCCAGTCTTCCTGCCTTCTCAGAAGAGTCAGTCAACAGCTAATTGTCATTTCCCGTGTTTGGGAAGTACCCTTACGTGCTTTTAACTGATAATTATTAGTCAAGAACATACCTCTACACCTTTCCGGAATTAAAATGAATGGTAGAGTTTCAGAGAAGCACAAAACAAGGAAGACTCAGGAAACCCTGAAGTAGACTCAGCTCTGAGTGTGTTAAAGGCAGTGCTCGCATAATGGCTGGGCACCACCACAGTAACTAGGTAGCCAGATCTCTGATAAGGTTTTGGGGGGGAACTTCTCTGCTGATCTAAGTGGAGTGGGACTGTGTGCTAAATCCCCTGATGCCTATCAGAACCAGTGGGAGATTTTTCAGCAGGCTCTGTGAAGAGCAGGTAATTAGTTTTTAAAGGTGAGTATCTCTGAGAGAGCGTTTGGCAAGTAGGAGTGGTTTGCTCTGTGAAAAGCTCAGCAGTAAGCTCTGCAGCACACAGCATGCGTTGTGCTGCTGTCTGGCCGAGGTCGGATGCTGTGATATGACCCTTCCTCTCATTCTCTCCAGCATTTTGAGTGAAGCTAACTTTTTCTTCGCTATCTTCAGAATTATATCAATCTCTTTGAGAAACTGTTTCCTATTTGTTTTTCTTCTCTATTGTAAATTAATCTAAGAAAAAAACAACTAGGTCAGTCTCACAAATGATGTACTAAATCAATGTTACAAAGATCATGTTGGTTTTCATTTTTTTAAAAAAACACATCTAGTTCATTGTCATTGGTGGAAATCAGTAAAGGCTTAGACACGTACATACAGGAGTGCACTGTGACCGTATACCTGTACTTCTGTGTCCTTCATTTACTGCTAGCAATATAGGTCAATACAGGAAAAGTCTCTGTGCATCAAAATTATGGTGTTTTGTAAGTTTTATCATTTTTCTGACTTTACATCTTTGATGAGCATTTCCAAAACGAAAGCCAAGCAGATGTTGGAACAGAAGGCCTGTTAAGTAGAAGCAGGGAGAAAGCTGCAGAGCTGTTTTCAGCAACACTCTCCTGACAGAGTGGGGAGAAGAGGATTTAGGGGGAACAGTGGATGTAAAGGACTGTGAATATAACTGTATAACCAAACAAAAATCCAGAAGTTAAGGGAGGTAGAGACTTGGGAAGAATTTTTATTACTATTAAAAAAAAGTCTGCCTCTACAGAAAAGTTAGGAATGGCATAGTCAGTTCATGCTGCATGACTCTTGAGCAGTGAAACGCATACAGCTGCACGTAGCTGAAACTCGTGGCAAACTGGTTTAAAGCCTCGTAGTTTACATCTCTTGCATAGATTACCTAGACTCCTACTCTTTACTTTGCCTGAACACACTTATCCAAGTCTAAACTCTTGCTTCTGACGCTGTTCGTTTCTTTGACGTAAAAATGGAGACACATTTTGCGTGCTGAATGTGTTGCTTAGGATGTTTTATTATTCTATCAGGAGGCAGTTTTCCTCCCACTGCTTCTGAAGGAAGGTGGCCAAGATTACAATGACTTTGATACTGTCCACATTCCCCTCTTTACTGCTTTTCTAACAGAATAAGATGCTACTGTCTGACTACAAACAGCTGTTCAGCAGCAGCTGCAGAAAGAATTGATGATGTTCCACCTCACAGACCTATCAGCTGTAGTTATTGGTAGTACAGTGTGGACATGGAGACACTGAGTATGTGTATATTTAGGGGTCTGCAAAATGCTGCCTCGAGAGACATTATAAAAGCATAATGTAAAACCCCTGAAGAAAACACAAGACTTTGGCAACAACATGTTTTAGCTCCTTTCCACTTGCAGCAGATTTTGCTGAAGAAGGTGCTGAGCAGTCTCCACAAGGTGTGTGTCTCCTTGGCCCGTAGCAAAGAGCCTGGCACCACAAGCCTGGCAGTACCCTGCCGAGGCAGCTGGAACTGCCGACCGCTGGGGAGCAGGCAGGGCAGCACCTGGCATCCTGGGCTGGGGAAACCACCTTTGGAAACGATGTCAGGCCAGGTCAGTGAAACTTCTGCATAAGATTCTAGGTGGAGCAATGATCTGTTAGGCACAGAGTAAGATACAGTTACAAGACTGTCAGGAAGCCATTAGGTATTAGGTACATTAGGTATTAATGATACCATTACATTAGGTATTAATGATCTTATAACAAATTATGTAAGCAAGCTAAGATTTTCAGATCTTCTGAAAGCTTGGCAAACCTAAATAGATTTTTCAAGTGAAATGGTATACGGTCGGGAGACACTATGAAAGATGCCCTAAAGGGTATGGTGACCTTTAGATGTGGCAGCCCTTCGGCCTTGGCACACATTTATGCTGTGTATGTAGATGGCTGGTGGACAGACGGTCTGATATATCTATCCAGAAAATCTGCTGACAAATATGGAGAGTGGATGAAGAGAACGGATCAGCCAGTTACCAGAGAGTTTGTATCAGAGTGCCTGTAAATCAGATGAAATAAAATCCTATATGTGTTGGGAGATAATGGACATGTGAGCAATCCTACACATGTGCACGCTCGGCAAGGACATAGAACAAAGAACTCAGCAACCAACTCCAGGAGATGGGTTGGGCGGAGAAAGACATTTGAGTGTGGCGCTTATTATCCAATCTGGAGAAGGCTTGAAGCGCGTGGACAAAGCTAACTGTCCAGTCATAAGGATTGCACCACGTACCGTTCGCGCGCACAGGAGAAACCTATAAAAGGGCTTGCTTACCTTCAATAAATGGGCATTGCTTGATCATACTCGTCGTGTGCGTGTCCATAGCTCCCGCATATATGGATCCCAAACTCCGTTTCTTCATTCTGTGAATGCTCCAAGACCCTATCCTAGAGACAAATACCACAGCTCTGGTCAAGTCTTAAAGATTTGTGTCCACCTGCCCTTTGTGTCCATGTGTGGGCAGAAATAACAAGGCAAAGAATGTATCTCCATGTTTCCTGTTGGCTGCAGGTTCAATGACAATGATTGGAATCCTATTTCTTACATTAAATTAAAAGGTTTCTTGCTTTTGCAGGTGATTTATTTCTTTTTTCTGGGATGCAGCATCATTTACCTGACATGGCTCGAGAATTAGTAGGGTATTAAAGCTGTCAAAAAAATGACAAAATGCTGCATGCTATTTGACAGTTAGGTTCATTGGCCTTGAAAGTGATGGAGAGAAGCAGAACCATGGTGGCATATAAAACCACATAAATTTGCAGAGATGCAGAAATGTTAACTGGGAAGAGGTATGTGCACACTTTGCAGCAAATGCCATTTGCTTTTTAATCTCTCTTTCTTGTTTTGCAGAAAGAGATGACAACCAGGATGTGTCACTAAAAAGCTACCCACTGAAGAAAAGCAAAGTCCAATTTCCTTCTTACTGCAGAGTTCAAGAATGTGACAGCCCTCATGGGCTGAGCCTGCTTGTTAATCCATGAAAGCAGGAAAGTTGGGAACCACAGTTACTTTCACAAATTCTTCCCACCACCATCAGTGTTGTTAACCCTGAATATGCTGCTAGGAATCTTGTCTGAGCAACATGGATTATGGAAAGAAGAATCAATTTCATCTTAGTTCTAGCTCCTTCGTTAGGGATAAAAACTGTTTCAGCCATGAATGAGAGACTGTGCTCCTGCTGCTAAAGCTTTACTGAAATTCAGGTCCCTGGGCTGACCTCCAGATTTTTGTTTTGAAACAAAACTGTATTGTTAGCTGAAATGTTGTTTTCTTTTTCTTTTGTTTCTTGGTATGTGCTTTGTTTCCTAAGTGCAGCAGAATATTAAGACGATCTGGAATCACAGAAGACTTTTAGCCTTTAATGCCCCCCACCCCTCACCAGGCCACCGAAGGCTTGTCCATAATTCCCAAATGCCATCAAGCACAGACCTGTCCTTCAGCTGATCAGGCAGTTGTGCTTGACTGTGACTCATAATTGGGTGACAAGGGGACAGTTTCTGATCTCAATTACATGAGCAGGAATACAGATATGGCTCTGAAGTGTTGAAGTCTTTTCTTTGAATTCGTACCAGACACCAATTTGTGACTGACAGCAAATCTGCTTAGTATCTCTACTTTACATAAAAAGCAGCTATAGTCAGCATTTTCCTGAAGTACCCTATGAAGTACACCAATCTGTCATATAATTTGATATCCTCCCGTCTCCTCCAAAAAGGATCCCTCTCATTCACCTTAAAGTTTCATCTTTTCAGGGAAAAAGAAATTTAATTTTAGTAACTGGGAGGGAGATACAGTAAAAATTAGTAGTATAAAGGTTAGAGTGAAGGCCTCTATTGCATCTAAACAGTGTCCAGCAGTGTGGTTTGCTTTCTGCACTGGACTAACACAAAATTTTTTTCCAGTACTCAGTCCATATATATTAACTAACCCATATATATGGGTAGCCTGGAAGAATCAATTGCAGTAAATTGAGTCTTCTATGCCAAATATGACCTTTTAAGAGGCTTTCTTAAAAAAAAAAAAAAAAAAAAAAAAGAAAAAAAGATAAAGCAATACTTAACATAGAGATCACAAGAGAGATACAGCTGAATAAATGGGAATCAAGTGGAACACACCTATATATTCTGTGCCTTCTGATGAATTTTGCACACTTGTGTGGTTGTGAAAGATTACGCCTTCCTCAGTAAGTGCTGAACCCTGTAGCTGCCTCTCCTCAAGGTATCAGAAGCAAATCTCGTAACATCCAGTGACTGGAACATTTAAAACAGAGGAGTAGCAGACACTAAAGAATAACAGCAAACCCTTTCTAGCTCATATTGTGGTACATTCTGATTTGCTTGCCTGCTTGCTTAAAATAGGGCTTGCAAATGTTAGTGATCAGTCCTTGCTGGGACAAAGGGTTTTGTCTGTGAACATTGAGTGTAGCTATGGTGGAGGCTTTCCTGCGTCTTTAGAATTATGCAAGCAGCATTATCCTTTGATTTCAAGGGGATGGACTGAAGTGTTCCTACCTCCTTCGGTGGTCTTTGCAATCAGGTAAATTCTTTGGGGATTGGAATGCGCACACAGATAATTTCTGGCCTGCTGGAACTCTTGCAGGTTATAACTAGCTTGTGGAATTCATTGCCACAGCTACTGCTGAGCTTAGTTGCCTCATTTTAAAGAAGATGAGAAATGTTACATCTATGACAGAAGGTACATGGTACATGTGGATGACAAGTGCCTGGTATTACAAAATCAGTTGCATATGAAATGGTTTCTTGTACTCCTCTGAAGTGCCTGGGCTGTTGTACTGTTGGAGACAGAGCTGTAGCCAATACAGTGCTCTTGAATTTCACTGTGGTCAGTTGCCATCTGGTGTTCTTATGACTGGGCAGTAGTGCAGTGCTGTAGATGCTTTGCATGAAGATGCAAATGTGTGGAATTCTGTGCATAAAGATTGTAGTCACTACATAAATTGAAAAACATGGTATTTTATGCATAAAATAATTTATTCTTCATTTTATTATGCTACTTACCATATGTTGTTTTGAGTCTATTCACTGTAGGTCAGTCTGAAGAGGAAGCAGAATTTGTTCCCAGTTACTCTGAATTATTTCTGAATAATCTTTTTGTGAATGCATTAATTTTGTAAATTCATTAATTTTGTGAATGTAAAACTTACCTGTTGGGAATATTTTCCTTTTTCTAAAACTGTTTTTCATAAAATCTCATGTTTCCTTTTCTAATACAGCACACTGTATGAAGCAAAGGAGGGAAATGCAGAGCTGAACCCTAGAGGGTTTGTGTTTAACCTGGTGAAAATTCCTGCAATGGGAAAAGCCCGTTACAACCCAGGAGCTGAACCAGCCACAAAGAAGTGGAAAATTTATTTGTTTTGGTTGCTTACTCTGCTGGGAAGAACATGGAGTTTGCTAGGTGATGAAATAAGCTTCCTGCAAATGGCAGGGCTTGGCCTTCAGCTGAATATCTCCCAACAGGTACTCTTGCTTCCACTGCAGAGATTCGGCCACAGCTTGGCCATCTCATGCCATGAGCCATTTATCATTTTCCCGTGCCTGTCCTTATGAGGACAGTGTCTGGAACATGGCATCGCTTACAGAAATATCATATTACCTCTTCCCATAGAGGAGAGAGGGGCAGCATCCTCTTGGATCTCATGCTCAAAGATTACAGCTTCATGAGTAATTTACTCAAGGCCACATCTGGACAGAATTGTGTTTCCATTGTTAATTGCATATCCTGATTTATGTGATTCCTCAGGATATGTAACGAGAACTGAGTTTAAACATGATTGTATGCAGAGGCACCCATTTCACCTACTGAGAAAAACTTTCTACCTGGTCTTACCGATTATGTATGTTCCTAATCATTCCAGCATTTCATGTGGTTCTGGGATTTGCAGGGGGAAGGGATTGTTGTTTAGGTTTGTTGGTTTGGATTTTTTAACAATCTATCTAGTGTTTCAATCAGGTTTTGTTTTCCTTGCCGAAAAAACAGGTTTTTTTTAGTCTGGTGCTTAAGAGATGCTGTTAGTGTTAAGCTTTAAGGCACTGTAAGAGGGATCACTTTAGCTGACTGAGACCACAGTCAGCTTTATTTCAGATGTGATCCTGTGATACCAAAATTGACTTCAGTGATTAAAGATGTAATAGATTTCATTGATTGTCTCTGCAATAAGGGATTTTGTAATGAACTTCTACTTTGTGTGAACTAGATTAGTGTCACTATAGTGATAAATGTAACATGAAACAAATCATAACGTAACCTTCCTTAGGTTTTATGAAGGATGGAGTCCCATAGTCTGTTAAAGAGTTTTTTTACTGATACACAGCAGTGAAATTGATGATTTTCCTCAGATTTGAGAGCAGTTGGGTGCTTATAAAAACTTGAGTTTTTTCCATGAACTCAATCTCTAAGCAGCAGAATTTGTACCAGACAAGGTGTTTGATTCTCCCAACCAGTGGATTCATTAAGAACAAGGCAGGGAAGGAGGAGAACTATTAACGTATAACTCTGTGGGGACCTACTGACAACTATTCAAGACATGCAGAAACCTAAGGGGTAAACACTGACCCAGTGATCAAGTGCAGAAAAATTCCTGGTGTTCTGTGGAAAGGACACAGAGAACGATATGAACCACTATTACCAATTTTCTTTTAACAATAGACTAAAAAGGTCTTTTAGCACCTTTGTAGTTCTAGTTGAATAAATTACACATTCTAGAGCCCTCTCACAAAAAGCCATTCCTTCCTTTAGCTTTTTACCTTTTCTGCATGTTCTTCAGGTTTCCCAGATTTTCCAAGAGATCAGAGCTGGCCTTCTGCCTTTTGATCCTTTTGCTTCCCTAAGGACAATATTGTTACAAAAAGTAGCTTTCTCACCTCTCTCTGTGCCCTCTCAGGAGAGGCCACCAAGGGTTAGTTTTGCATTATGTCTTCAGAACAGCAGAAGCAAGAAAGCAGGAGGTACCTGCAAGCACTGCAAAACAGTATGCACTATGTATAAAATGCTGGCTATTGTATAACATGCTTTAAGTGCTTTAGAAAGGGGATAACACTGGGGGACCCAGTATAGACAAGTGGTCAGTGTTTAGACATTTTTTTCCTATATATTGGAAGAAATTAAAGCCATTTCTAATAATTATGGAGACTGTTCCAAGGGCAAAGCAAGCTAAATCAGGAATAAGAATTTGGTAGTGGTATACATTTAAATCTAAAATGATCAAACTTAATTTTTTATGTATTTCGTGCTAAATAGAGGGGCAGTTTTTTTCAAGGTCTGGCCAAATAAGTTACAGCTATTAAAGTAGTTGTTTCTTTTCTGTTTTGATAAGTTTTCCTGTTTTAAAGATAGATATAATATAATAAAGAGTTATAATAATATTCTACCAGGGAAAAAAATAAATTACTTGTCCAGTCTAATACCTCTGTGTGTGTGTATGTGCATGTGCGCATATGTATATATATGTTTGGGTGGGGACATGGATGTGGAAGTATCAGTGTGTGCATATGTACACTCACTGCTCTTCTCCACAGAATAAATTTTTTTATTTTGGTAACTTTTAAGGGGAATGCATCTTTCTAAGAATAAGTGGTTGATTCTTTTTCTACCTCCATGCATCAGCACTGTTTGGTATGTTAATTTTTTTTTTAATGGTATCTTAGGCTCTTCCAGTCCTGTTATTAAATGGTGGTTCAACTGTAAGGGAAGAGAGACCAACACTAACTGTTGTCATTAAAAGAAAAGAAAAGATTACTTTCCAAATCAGTCCTAGTGGATGAAGCAATGGAATCCAAATATGAATGAAAGAAACATAACTTTGCAGAAGTGTAGTGAGGTTGTTTGGGATCTAAGTCTTCTGCAAGAAAAATGCATGTGGTTTTCATATCACGGGGTAGACTTTCCTGGCAGGCTCACAGTACTTTAGAGGTGAGTGAGATCCATCGCTGCCAATGCACCAACTTCCTCACAGCCCACCTGGAACCCATGAGACACCAAGAAAAATAGACCAAACATCATGCTAATGAAAACTGGCCAGTCTCTCACCGACACCAGTGGGATCAGACTAGCCATTCAAGTAGCCTTTCTTTAGCTAAGCTGGCTTCCTTAGTTCTTGCCTGTCAGTTCTTCATTTTGGGTAACTCACTGGTTTCATCAGGTTCTTCAGCTGGTTCCTGATGGGGCACTTCAAGACAGGAGAGACATGTAAGTAGCACCACAGCCAGTTCAGGGCAAAGTTTCATCTCCTAAAAACCCAACAAGAAGAGACTTGGTTAAAATTTGGCTGCCACAGAAGGAAATGGATGTCAGAAACTATTTCCAGCGTATGAACTTAGAGCTCATTGGACTGTTCTCTTTGTCTCTTGGCCTGATTCCTAAAACGTGTAGAACCATATATATATATATACACACACTATTATATATAAGGCTACTGTATACTGAACACGAGTCATTTATGGAGCTTGAGGGAAGCAGGAGCATAGGGGTTAAGAATGACTGCCAGCTATGTAGAGACAGCACCCAGGAGAAGAAGAGTTGATGCTGGACTTGGAGTGTCTCTGATGGTGGGGAGGAGCTGGAGATTAGAGATGCTGGAACTAAAGTAGTCACTGGTAAACAGCTGCTGAGGGAAGCTGAGGAATTTGGCAGAGAGGTAAGAAGCCCAATGGCAAGGGTAGCCAGAGGGTTCTTGGGGTAATGTAAATATCAGTACCCCAGGGGGCTATGCCACCATTCACAGGGCCCTCAGTACGTTGGAAAAAAAAGGCCAAACAGGAGCCTCATGAAGTTTGATAAAGGGAAATGCAAAGTCCTGCACTTGGGGAGGAACAGCCCCAGGCATCAGTATATTCAGGGGGGCACCCAGCTGGAAGGTGGCTTGGCAATCTGCCCTCATGGCAAACAAAGCCAAAGCCTCTCCTGGGCTGCATTAGGAGGAATGTTACCAGCAGGGCAAGGGCTGATCCTTCTTCTGTGCTCAGCCCTGGTGAGAGACACCTGGAGTGCTGGGTCCCAGTCCTGGCCTCACCAGTGCAAGGGACAGTACAGGCTGGAGCAAGCACAGAAGAGAGCCAGGAGGATGGTGAAAGGACTGGAGCATCTCTTACACAAGGAGAGGCTGGAAGAGGTGGGACTGTTTAGCCTGGAGAAGGCCCATGGGGGATGTTGTCCATGCGTATAGAAATTTGATGAAGGGACTGAAGAAGAAAGACTTTTCTCAGTGGTATTCAATGACAGAAGCAATGGACACAAACTGAAGTACAGGAAAATCCTATTAAACCTAAGGAAAACCTTTTTCTCTGTGAGGGTGGTCAAACACTGGAGCAGGTTGCCCAGAGAGGTTGTGGGGATCTCTGTCTTTAGAGATGCTAAAAAACCTAACTGGATGCAACCCTGAGCAACCTGTTCAAAGCGATCCTGCTCTGAGTATGGGGTTGGGCTAGCAACCTTCAGCGGTGATAGGACTCTTTAGTCTGCCATTGTTGGTTTCCTTGTCTGGGCTAGAAAAGACCTATGATGTCAGGGGAAGAAGCTGCAGTCAACTCTTCCCTCTGCAGCTTTGCTGCATGCCTCCCTCTATTTCCCTAGCCTTGCCTCCATCAAGCAATGAAAGCTGAAGAAGGCACCTTGTGTGTCAGCCAAGGAGCAAAGCAGCAGAGGAGTGTTGCATTCCACACACCACACACCCTTGCTACACTGGAGACATTGTCTCAGCTGTGTCATTGGCACTGGCCCTGGGATGATGATTGCCTGCTGCTGCACAGTACGATAGCAAAGCAGAATTCAGCTTCCCTCTTCTATTCCGTACTGCTCCTCACAGTCCTCAAAATCGACATAAAATAAAAATGAGACAGATCCAGTGAGCAACACAGTGAAAGCCAAACAGATCAGCCTGATTTAAAAAATAGTTCTGCCATAAAACAGATGGACTTCATGATTTGAGCCCTTGGACTGTATTTAATGTTATAGCAATTGGAGCAATTCAAGTAATTTGACTGGTCATCTGAAGGTGTCACCCACCTGGTGCATGCTTTTGGTCAAGTGGAGCCGTGCTGGCACCATTAGTAGCAGAGTAAAAGCCACACATTATTCCTAAAAGCCATACTGTAGGTGATTACTAACTATTTACTGATAAATATGGCACAAGGGGTGGTAGTCAGGAGGAGAGGTGGAATATCATTGCACAGACAGTAAATCAAGCCTCCCTCCTACACTAAGCCAAATTATATCACACTGTAGTAGTCAAACAGGAAAAAAAACCCCACAACACACACCGAAGAATAGACCATTCTAAAGTTTTACACTTATATTGTATCAGCAGTAGCTGTGTCACAAAGCCCTCCAAGAGCACTACAGAATCTTGTCAGGCTACTCACTCTGCAAATCAGGACACCTGTTAGTTCAGTGTTACACACTTGTCATGTTATTTTCTGCCTTAAAATGGGCAACTTCCGTCAGCTGGCAGTACTCACAGGTATCATTGCTGTTCATAGCAAAAGGCTGACTTCTAAGAAGTGGTATTGCTTTCACCAAGCAAGTGGGGGAGGCAGTTTGTTGAACACACCCATCCATCTTCATGTGGATGTAGCAACAAACGTGGCTGGGAAACCACTGAACTTAACTGCATCTTTTATTGTGATAGCAGAATTCAGGCCCAAGGTTTGGAAGACCTGCTTAGTCTGCTGATAGGTCTAAAGTCAGCTGTGAGTGATTATCCAATCTTTGTGCTGACACGCTGCGCTGGAGTGCATTTCACTTGCAGTCCCTGAGTTCCAGGCTCTCCTGCGCTTAAGCTGTAAAAATCATCAGTTTCCACAAATGGTTCTGTTCTGCTCCCAACAGACAAGCGCTTAGTAAACTAAATGCATGTGCACTTTATACTATGTTAATAGGAGTGAAAAACAAACCATCTAAGTTTCTGAGACTTTCTTTTAGCAAATGACCAGAGAAGTATGCTAACAGGGCAGTCTAGCAACTCACAATTACCAGGAGTTTCAGTGACACACATGTGTAAGACCTGCACAGTTAAACCCAACAACTAAGTCACCTGCCCTCCTAGTTGCCACCATAGTAACCAAATTAATACTATGCCAAATTAATCTGCTTACTTGGTTGCTTAATTTCAAGTAGCTATGACATGATCAAGTGTGAGGAGAGAAATGGTATATACTAGTTGACAAACTCTTCAGGGATTAAAAAACCCAAAATCCTAATCATCTAATACACTGCATTTATCCTTCTCAAACTGGATGGTATACAATAAATTCCTGAGCTGGTGCATGTAGCCTGAGAAGCAGGGCTGTTTTCCTTAGTAAGCAGGTCTCACTGGCAGGACATCCTTCATTAAGTGTTATTGTGCTAGATTTTCTTAGCAGAAAAAAATATCAGTATAAAAAAAAAAAAGAGAAAATTGCACAATCACTGTATTGTTTTGTTGCATTTGGGGCCCATCAATCTATCAACCTGCTGGTAATGTACTTCTAAGCTGATCATCCGTGGTGGTGAAATCAGACTTGCCTAGCCTGTGTTTATAGCTCTGAGTTACTTGGACATGACATGCAGTTATAAAAATGGGAGGAAGGTTAGGCTAAAGGAAGAGGCTGAGCTGACCCAAAAGACTCTGCTTGTAAGTGACACTTAGTGTCAGCAGTGCATGATCCTGAGCTTCCCAGTATCTGGCCGACCCTCAAAATGTCTGTTGTAAATACCACATGGAAAATTGAATTTTACTGATAGATGAATGCCTTGAATGCCTTTCAGGGTTCCCATCTCAAACAACCTGAATGCTCCTGCAGGTGAGCAGGAACTGTTGTAAAGCTGCTGCCTTAGTCTGACACAGCACTTTGTTACTATTAGCTAACATTTCACAAGATGATTTCATTGGATGGACCTACATAAATCATTCTTTATGCCAACCCACTGGAAAAAACAATTTCAAAATACAAAGTACAGCAGAGAAGAAACATATCTTAACAAAGAAAAAAAAAACACAACAAACCAATAAAAACCAACCCGAAACCAAAACAAATAAACAAAAAACCCCAAACCAAACTCTGCAGTCCTGGAGAATGATGTTGAAGGTCGGTCGGTACTGCAGTTTTTGACACTAACACTTCAGGTGCTGGGAAACACAATGTCTTCAGTTTGTTACTTCTGATTTGTGGGTCCCTGCATTTCCACAGTTGTCATGCTGCAAACTGGTCTCTGAAAAACCATCAGACTACTGAAACAGGGACATAATAGAACTCAAAAGAACTCAAAACTTGCACCTGATTTCAAGCAAATGTCTGAAATTTGACCTTTGTAAAGCAAGTGGTATAAAAGCCTTACCGCAGCAACTCACCCATTAACAGACTGAAATAACAAATGGGACTAAACTTTATTGCCGTTTCCTGTGCTCAGTTTGGAGGTGGTTTTGCAGGATTCAAAGTGGACCTGATGCATTCATTCAAAACGCTTAATTGTTCTAACAGGTTGCTGTTCCCTGAGGATCTGTGGACCAGATCCAGCTAGGATTTGTTATGTGCCACGTTCAGGAGGATGAAAAAAGCTTCTACTTTGCTCGAAGGAATGAGAGGGATACAGAGCAGAGCAACTGGCAGTGCAAGTGAGTAAGGGAGAAAACTTTTTCTTTGAACCAATAAAAGAATGAACGACCATAAGGAGAGATAAGTATGGTATTTAAGTCTTCCTAGTGAAACAGCTGGAAATCATTACCATTTTTTTTTTTTTCAAGTGGAAGATCTAAAATACTATTTTTTTTCTATTCTTCTAATTCCTGTGTGAATGTACAAAATTCAGCTGTTGCCCATATACTTTTATATTTAAATAAAATTAAATCAGAATGTCTCTTCTGTAGTTGTTCTGACTGTCCAGACATCAGGCACTTCAGGTTGGGTTTTCTTGGGGTTTTGGTGGTTTTTTGTTTGTTTTCTTTTTAAAGTTTCTGTGCTGCACTGCCTCTGTCCTTCTCTTCTGAGCCTAGGGTGATGTGGAAAAAAAAAAAAAAAAAAAAAGAGCAAATGTCAAAATCCTTTTATCTTGCTCTTTCTGTAGGCTAAAGTCATCAAGCCTTTTTCTTGGTTGTCAAGCCCAAGTTCATAGAAGTGGATTCCTAAAATCCTGCTCAGAATAAGGCTATGGCAAGGAAACAGCACGCTAGAAATAGCACTGGAGCTGCCAGTTCTTAAGGTTGCTGTGTAATTGCTACATAGCTTCTTAGTTTAGAGATGGAAAAAGCTGTATTTTCTTTCAAAGTGAAATGCAACATACTGTGTTTGCAGATTTTAACTAAAAAATCTAATTCTGCCATGGACGGCTAGAATGAAATAGGCTTAAGTGTTTTCTGAGCAGAAGTTAGTTCATAGATTAATATGAAGTTCCTCACAGTATGTTCTTTTCTGGGGTTTTGATTCCTTCTTTGGTATTTGGGGGTTTGTTGGGGTTTTTTGTGTGTTTGTGGGTTTTTTGTTGATACCTCCTCTGGTACTTGTTTTGGGAAAAAATCAAGTAAGGAAATAGTAGAACATTACGTATTTGGCCCAATAATATTCTCCACAGGCAGGAGGTACTATCAGCTCTGGTGAACACTCAACTGGTCTTCTGGAGCACTCAACGAGGGCAAAAAGAGGAAGAGCTAGTCTTAAATAGTTTATATATTTTTACATATGTGGAAGGTAATGCATTTTCAAAGGCCATGACATGAAATTAACAAGATAGATCTCATTAACTTTGATCCTATAGCAATACTTATTCATTAAAGTGGCAAGCAGTATAATTATTTATTGGAAAATGAAAATGGAAGAGTATCTGTGATCTATGGTAAAAGGAGAAAAGCAAGTAATAAGACAATGATGTGGTTGTAAATCAATTGCAAGACAGCTAAGAATTAGTATCCTGAAATTAAGCCTGTTATAGATGTTCTGTATAATACAGAAGTATACATATCTCTCAGTTTTCTCTGTATGGAAGCAATATATATATGTAACCAATCTGGATAATTTCAGTGTCCTGCTGTTAAAGTTGGAAGGTGATTTAGGCCATGTAAATAAACAAATGTTATTTTTGAAAATAATTTTGGACATCCTTAATTAAGGGGGCAGTTTGAACCTGTTGTTGTGCTACCTCAAGCCAAGACCTAAATTGCATGTCTGCTACTTTTGATATCAGTACCTTTTGCAATGAAATACAACGTACCTCAGAATCCACATTGTGACTACTATGCTGTCATTTATTGTTTTCCCAGCACTCTGAACTGACTGGCCTCAATACTCCAACAGCATTACTGTAATAATTCGTACACACTACATTATCATCATGTTACGTTAGCTTCAGTTATGGCAGATCGGATGCACAGCAATATTGTCCATGTGTGTTCTCCAGCAAGTCAGTAATTTAAACAGCAGTGAAGATGCTTATACAGATATTTTGCCATGCGTTTGCAGGAGATGGTACACTCCCTGGCAGCATCGTTTGGTGTCCATGAGGAGGAACGTGGCGGGTACGTACCAGCAGTCTCTCCACAATGTCCAAGCCCCTGTCAAGGATCAAGTACCCCCTGCAGCAGGCCAGGTCAGCAGATGGGGCATCCATGGCAGGGAATCTTTCACACTTCCTCCTGGTGCAGTTGCAGGGCTCAGCTCTGCTCGCTTGTCTGCTTCACTGGACCCAGGAGTTGTTAGGACACTGAAACCACTCTTTATCTGAAGGACTAGCCACACACAGTGGTTACAGAGAGGCTGTGAGGCTATGTACAGTGGAAATCAGAAGGGCTAAAGCCCAACTGGAAATTAATTTGGCCTCTGCAATCAAGGATAACAAGAAAAGTTTCTGTAAGTATGTCAGTAGCAAAAGAAAGTCCAGGGATAGTCTCCATCCCCTGCTAGATGCAGGAGGAAATATGGTAACAAGTGATGAGGAGAAGGCTGAGGTGCTTAATGCCTTCTTTGCCTCAGTCTTTTGTAGCAAGGTTAGTTCTATTGATGAAATCCAGCCTCCTCAGCCAGAATACAGAGACTGGGAGAACGACCCCCCTGCAATCCAGGAGACAGTCAGTGACCTGCTGCATCACACAGACACACACAAGTCTATGGGACCAGACGGGATACACCCGAGGGTGCTGAAGGAGCTGGCTGGGGTGCTCGCCAGGCCGCTTCCCATCATTTACCAGCAGTCCTGGCTGGGCAGGGAGGTCCCGACTGATTGGGAATTGGCCAGTGTGATGCCCATCTATAAGAAGGGTCAGAAGGATGATCCGGGAAATTACAGGCCTGTCAGCTTGAATTTGGTGCCCGAGAAGCTGATGGAACAGCTCATCCTAAACACCATCATGCAACACATGAGGGACAACCAGGTGATCAGGCCCAGTCAGCATGGGTTTATGAAAGGCAGGTCCTGCCTGACAAACCTGATCTCCTTCTATGACGGAGCGACCTGCTGATTGGATGAGGGAAAGGCTGTGGATGTAATTTACCTTGACTTTAGCAAGGATTTTGACACCATTTCCCGCAGCATTCCCCTGGCAAAAACGACTGCTCGAGGTTTGGACAATCGCACATTTCGCTGGGTAAAAAACTATCTGGACGACCGGGCCCAGAGAGTTGTGGTGAACGGAGTTAAATCCAGTTGGTGGCCGGTCACGAGTGGTGTCCCCCAGGGCTGGGTTTTGGGGCCACTCCTGTTTAACATCTTTATTGATGATCTGGACGAGGGGATCGAGTGCACCCTCAGTCAGTTTGCAGGTGACACCCAGTTGGGTGGGAGTGTTGGTCTGCTCGAGGGTAGGGAGGCTCTGCAGAGAGACCTGGACAGGCTGGAGCCATGGGCTGAGCCCAACTGGGGGAGTTTCACTAAGGGCAAATGCCAGGGGCTGCCCTTGGGCCACAACAACCCCCAGCAGCGCTACAGGCTTGGGGAGGAGTGGCTGGAGAGCTGCCAGTCAGAGAGGGACCTGGGGGTGTTGATTGACAGCCGGCTGAACAGGAGCCAGCAGTGTGCCCAGGGGGCCAAGAAGGCCAATGGCATCCTGGCTTGTGTCAGCACTAGCGTGGCCAGCAGGGACAGGGAAGGGATCTGACCCCTGTACTCGGCACTGGTGAGGCCGCACCTCAATGACTGGGTTAAGTTTTGGGCCCCTCACTACAAAAAGGACATTGAATGACTCGAGCGTGTCCAGAGAAGGGCAACGGAGCTGGTGCAGGGTCTGGAGCACAGGTCCTACGAGGAGCGGCTGAGGGAACTGGGGGTGTTTAGTCTGGAGAAGAGGAGGCTGAGGGGAGACCTCATCGCCCTCTACAGCTCCCTGAAAGGAGGGTGCAGAGAGCTGGGGATGAGTCTCTTTAACCAAGTAACAAGCGACAGGACAAGAGGTAATGGCCTCAAGCTGCACCAGGGAAGTTTATAGTGGATATTAGGAAGCATTTCTTTACAGAAGGGGTTGTTAGGTGTTGGAATGGGCAGCCCAGGGAGGTGGTGGAGTCCCCATCCCTGGAGGTGTTCAAGAGTAGGGTCGATTTAGGATTTAGAGCTTAAGGATATGCTGTAGGTGGGAACTGTGCTAGGAGAATGGTTGGACTAGATGATCTCGAGGGTCCTTTCCAACCTAGATGATTCTGTGATTCTGTGACTACACGTGGAGCTGGAATGATCCTCCTGGTGCAAGAAGTGAGCAGCTCCCAGCCCTCACCATCAAGGGAGTCCCCATTTCCCAGCTTGGTAAGCACAGATTCTTCTTGCCCCTCCTTTTTGACAACTGGGATGTTCAGGCACTTGTTTAGACATGATGCAGTCAAGGTCTTTCTTGATGTATCTGAGACTGTGCAACCTGTTGACTTTCTCTTGCTGCTCCTTTACTGGGCAATGGAGATCCTCCATCAGCACACACCCCTCACACGAGCACAGGCACCATCACCCCCACCCTGGCCTCTGTGAGGCCCCATTTCTCTGTACTGCATTCAGCCCCACACCTGGAGACCTGCATCCTCCTATGGGAGTCCCACCTTGGTCAAGATCAGGAGCAGCTGCTCCAGTGGGTGCTCAGGACTGTGACCGGTGGTGCGTCACCACCGTTGCTGAGCACACATGCACAGCTCTCAGCAGAGTTCCTGCCCCCCTCTGCACAAACTGTTGTGCAAACTGCTGGACCTCTGTGCTTCCTCTGTAGCTGCACTCACTGAATTGAGGTGCTGAAAGAACATCACACTGTTTCCAAGACAACTTGCAGTGTAAAGGGCAGGAATAATCTGAAGCTAGTGGCTTTGGTTTAAATATTGGCAACGATTTTTTTTTCTTCTCTTTTTCTCCCTCCTTCTCTATGTTCATCATCACCTTCTTTTTCTTCCATTCAGGTTTTGTCTTCCCCACAGCAGCGATAGAAGGAGGATAAGGACTATCCTCTGGTTTGGTGATACAAAATCACTGCACTCTGGGGTAGCAGACTGCTGATGATCAGCTAGAGTTCCTTGTTATTTCTTCACCTCAGTCCTCTCCAATGTCTTCCAAAATGTTTTAATGTTTGTTTCTTTCCATAGCCTCCTGTTTACCATGTGTCTAGTTCTGGTAACTCAGCCTTTCAGCTCAAAATCACATTTGCTCATGTCCTGCAGCGCAAACTTCCTGGTAACTCTTAGTGTGCTTTATGTCCTTGTTCATTAACTAGTCAATCAACAATTTTCAGGCTGCTTTGAATATGAACCCTAATTTTCAGTGCCACCGTGCTATGCTTAAGCATAGGGCTCCCATTCTGTTTAACTTGAATTCCTTGTGGGCAGATCTGTGCCCTCTCTGCAATGACTGTGTGGGGAATTACCATGTGCAAGTCGCCTCTGTGTTGTTCCTCTCACCTGTAGTGAAGAATCTATCACCTGAGCACAGTCTGCCTCAGACAGAGGTTGAACCTTGCTTTGTCTCCAGACATGCACTTTGTCTCTGATATTAAAAAAGGCGTGTCATGTTTTACACCAAAAAGTGTTCAAATGCCCACGTCTGAATGGGAGTTTGAAAAAGTAGTGACTATTACCACCAAAACTGAACAACTCTAGGAAGGGTGATGGCTGTAAGAGCACAGTTCATTTTACTGTGTCAAAAGCCATTTTACTGAACTGCCAAAAGCTACAGCCTGGATCTGTATGTACCACACCAGAAATGCTCTTCCTTCTCATCTTTGCATCATTCTATCAACTTTAAAATTTTTGTTGATGTGAGAAATGTGGGCCAACAGTAAATCAGCTTATGTGAGTGCTGATTAAATAAGTATCTACAAACTGTGGACTTCTATTCTCCTCGTATGATTATATTGTTCTCAGCTTTCGTTTTTTCTTCATATTTTTTTCTGTAATACTCTTTCAGCACGTATTTTTTCATCTACATTTTAAAAACCTGAATCTTCTTTCTGTAGTCAGCAGAGGGAGCTATGTCACTTACTTATGTAAGACTGTAGTGGTTTGTGCTTTGAATATATTTTTTTTTTTCCCCTCGTTTTTCCAGTTCACATCAAACTCGAATGATTTCCGTGCCTTAAAATTTCTATACAAGGCTGTGGCACAGTGGCAGTCACATAGGTAGCTTGACAAACTGTTACAGATTAGGAATAGGATACCTTGGCTAGTCTTTTTGTTCAAAATTAACCATGCCAGATATTACTACAAATCTATATTCTGCTTTACCCAAACAAAGAACATAGTATTTTGAAGCAATTGTCTTTAGAGTTTAGACAAAAACCCTGTAATCAGAAACACGCATTTGAAACCGTTGTAGCTTACAGTCAAGCAAAAATATTAGGTGAGAACTGGAAGCTGTGTTGAAGCTTATGTTTGTAGATCAAGTCACAGGATGTGTGTTGCAATAAGACCCTTCAGGAGAAGCCTTTTTTGTTCTCGGGATCTATTACAAATTACAGTGTCAAATGCATGTCCTCTCCTGAGAAACATGGTTTAACAGTGAGGAATGACATGGGAGAGGAGCTGTTCAGGCCTTCTACATCCATAGGGCCCTCTGTGGCTCCATTTGCAAGCCTAAAGAATAATCCCATTATTTTAAGTGAGTGTCATCTTTACCACAGTGCAATTTGCAGGTCTTTGCAAACAGGCAGGCTTACCTTCTCCTCTGCCTGCCTACCCCAACTCTGAAGGCGTATCCCACTTCTAGTGACTAAGAAGAGTGGCCACAGAGGCCAGGGTAATTCCTGGAGAAGCAGCACCGCTTCCACTATGAAAGTAATTTTGCTTGTCTTTTTATCCTTCCTAACTCCTGCAGGGACCACTAGGAAATATATTTCACCTGACGATATGTTCAAATCAAAACTTTATTCTGGTAGAAATTACAGAGCTTACATTTGCTAGATATAAAAAAGGGCACAAGGTATTTCTTCCTCTTGGTTTTTTTTTAGTTAAACACAGTTTTTCGTCAGAGAGCTTGATAAGACCATTCCCTTCCACTGTGGTAGCAGTTGTTCTGAAAACATATTTGACAGTCTGACATGTTCTGCCTGTGTTCAGGTGCAAAAGCATGTAGGAGGCAGAAGTGCATAGAGCTTGCCCGGCATCTCCAGCAACCACACAGCATCCAGTCAGAACATAACCATCAGAGCTCATAGCACCAGAGAGAAGAGCATCTGCTCACAATTCTGTGAACCAGGCAACAAGTTCAGCTGAGAACTGCACAAGGTCTGCCCTGAGATTTCTAATGGTGCAGGGACAGTCAATCCTGCAAATACACAAGATTTCAGTCATCAGGAACTACAGAACAGTAGCACTGAAACACTCTCAACTGTTCTGGCTGGCTTGAGCTCAGATTCGAAATGTGTGAAAGGGAAAAAAAATTGTTTCAGGAGGTAAAAAAGACATTGGTTTCCTGAACATTGCAGCTATTGTCTTACACTCCAGACCAGAGACAGGAATATTGTTTTCTTAGCCTATATAAATTTTGTCTTGACTGAGAAATATTCTGATTGTCATGATACATCAAGAATGCTTCAGGTTAGAGTGAAGTGGGAGCCTGACACAGGAGACAGTTCCTGAATGTCAGTGTATACACACAGCTGTTGAAAACAGGCCATATTGAGAAATACAGTATCATATGAATATTGAGATCTTAAATAACAGTATTTTTATAAAGTTAGTAGTGTTGCTTTGTAATTTATTAAACTGGATTTGATCACTTGTTGCAGCCTGTTAAATCATCAGTAAATACCTTTTTTTTTTTTAAAAAAAAAAAGCACTTTTATTTGACTAAGAAGTTATTGACTAAGCATCTTCTGGATTACTCCAAAGTAACGCTACCTGAAGATTGTTTGGAAGAGGATAAGGAAGATGATGATGAGGAAAAAAACACTAATGACAAAGTCCTGGTAAGAAGATTATAGGATCTAGTAAAATGACATTAAGCTGCAAAGTACAGATATTGTGTCACTTCAGGTACTCATGTGAAGTGGACTTCTCCCATCTATATAGTGTGAATTTAATGTTTACAATCCTTGCTGATAATATTGTTTCACAGAGCTGCTGTTTCCACAGCTGAATGGCTTATACATTCACACAAATTCAGTGGGAAGTTTCTAGAAACAGGATTGAATAGATGCATCTAGGATAGCATAGCTGTTAGCTATGTCCTTGAAACACAGCCTTGTTCTTTGATCACACAATGCCATGCCTAGTGCTTATAGATGAAACAAAAATGAAAAGCCTGTCCTCACTGGGACAGAGGAAAGAGCAGACTGTAGAACATCTCAAGGATGAAGTAAGCTTGGCTCTTTTTCTGACAACTTTTGAAACACATAGCTTTTTGGTTTGTAATACCAGAGCATTATAATGTTAAAGAATGGAATTATAAAATAAGAAAAATATTTTAGTTAACCATTTCCTCCTCTAATGCATCAAGAAGGCAAAGATGGAAGAGAGGAACTGTGCTGTACCATTCAGTCCTTGAACTAAGCATATTCAAAATTTGTACTATTAATTTGTAAGATTGGAAACAAAACAGGTTATGAATAAAAAAATAGAGGAAGAAACATGTTATATATGACCTCCAGAACACTCATTCCCATCTCATGATAGGCAGTTACAGGATAGTGCAATCCAAATTTTCAAAGAGAATGGTTGGTTTCTCTGTAAAAACAACTGTATTTAATGAGCCACAAATAAGTTAAAGCACAACTAGACATTTTGAAAACCATCTCTCTCATTTGGATGAGATTGTTTTTGTGAACACTCCCATTGTTGTCTTTGGAAAACTCCAGATTTACATGGCAGAGATGGGAGTTTAACTTAATATGCATTCATATAGAAATGTCTGCAAGGACATCTGTGTCCCCACTTGATGATGGAGAGGAATTGTTAAAGAAGAGTATACAGAATTTGCAGGAGAAATGTAAGTAGCAGAAGATACCATTTAAGGAGTGTGAAACTGTATACAGCCACTTAAGTAGTAGTATAGTCCAGAAAGAAGAGCCTGGTACACAGGCAGCTACCCATCTTTAAATTATATCTTGTGTTGTATCCATCTGTTACCAATACATCTATTCTAAGATCAAGACAAATTAATGAGGTTAGGAAATCCTAAATGAGTCCCAAAGTGCGGCGGGCGGAGGAAGCAAGCAGCCGATTCAATGTGAATGATAGAGCAAGCTTCAACTTTATTGAAAGAAATCACACCTTATATAAGAACTCTACAGTACACTACTCACAAATCTATTGGATACATCTAAAAGGCTACATTATAATTCCCAGCCCCCTGTGGCATCTCAGACATGTCACAACATCTTCCCTCTTCTGGCCTGCCTCCCTTCCCAAGGTTGTTTTCACCATCAAGGCCATTGTGTACCTCAGTTTCTCTCTTTGTTAACATAACAGTCCGTTGTTAGCATAACTGAACCCTGAATCTCCTTCCTTGTTAGCATAACTGTACCCTGGGTTTTTTTCCTTTGTTTACCTCAGGTGACTGTGACCAGCTCCTGCACAGACCCATGGCCTTGCTCTGCAAACCGTTCTCCAACACCAAAGTACTAAACAAAATTACAGAATGATAGGTGAGAATGAATATCCTGCTGCCCTCTCCACCTTTCAACAAAATACATTCATAGACATAGTATGACTTGTGAATAATCAGATCCCACTGGTTCTGACTTATTTCACTATTTTCAAGAATCCTTTTATCCTGTCTACTGCTCACTGGTGACCTTTGTGATCACCAATATAGTTTACAGTTCATGTTGAAAGAGAGCCCACATATGAATTAATTGCAGAAAATAAGTAAAGCTGGTGTCTGTCAGCACACATGACACTGTGTACAGATTGACACGGTCTTCTCACTTCTGTCTGAATCATTCTTTTAAGATATTTCTGTAACCATTTAGACTTAAAAATTGAGCATTATGAAAATGGACTGTATTAGTAATGTATTATTTTGCTGAATGACTATCTGCATATAGGAAGTGACACACTGCTGCTGGCTATTACACTCATCAACTCTGCCAAGAAGCATGAAAACTGGTCTCATGTAAAAACTGCTAATCCATTCAGAACACCATAGGCAAATGACACACTGCCTTCCATACATAGCCATCAAAAATCAAATATGAATCTGGAAAACGCTTCTGCAAAAATAGCTGTGCCTTAAAATTTATACATAGATTGGGATTTTTGTTAGTTAGTTTCTACTCCTAAGAGATTCACCCTGCATAACTTCAGTTTCTTTATTATTACTGCTTGTAGTGAAATTCACCTTCACCAAAAGAGCAGAAGAGGAGAGCTCTCAGGAAGAGCAGGCACTAGGTAACAGCTAATTGGGGTTTTCATTGGCATTTCTAGTATTATAACATCACACTAAAAAAATCTGTTTTGACATTGCTGACTGGCAGGATTTTTCAGTGAGCTCAAGACAAGGTACTCCTTTGCAATTTGTAAGTTCATAACATGGCTATTTCAAGTTCTCAATTTTTTAATCACAGCAGAATTGCAAAGTACTACAGAATAAAACATACTTTTTTTTTTTTTTTCTTAAAAAAGGCAGTTCTTACCACTTTTCCAAACACATTTGTTAGTGAACGACATTAACTTCTGATTTTTCTAGCTTTTACACTTTTGACAATAATGAAGCAGGTTCCCTGGGCATTCTTCCCCTCCTTCACTTCCACCTCAGATGTTGAACTTTCTGTTTTTTCTTTCTTGGCTTTATTTTAGGGATAATCCTTGCGGCTGTTCTTTTTTCTTTCCAGAATCCAGATTTGGACCTCATTACCTTACCACTCTCACACCGAGCCACAGTGAAGAAGTACCTTTGGATGGTATGGTAGAGGACTCAGGAAAATATTAAATATGAGTCCAGTTCTTCTAAGTAGACAGTATAAGAACAACATAAATTCTAAATTTGGTGGGCAAAAATGAAATAAAAAAGAAACTTGAAATGAAGAGACTTTGTCCCATCTTCATCTGAGAATCATAGAAAAAGTAAAAATCACTAGACAAGCCCTGTCTTTGAGACACACACTTATTAGCAGGTAAACAAACTGAAGTCCCAAGACAATGAAACTTAGCACAGCCAATATTAGCAAGCTATAGAAAAAGTATTGCAAGTAAGTACTTTGAATCTGAAAACACTTCTATCCCAAAACCTTGAAACATGCTTTAGTTTATCTCTTGTTTTCCTACCACCAGTTACATTTTACTAGTACTTTGCAACTGAGGTAAAATATTAAACATATTCACAAATATATGGAAGAAGATAAGCTTCTACTGACATGATTAGGAGACATGAATTTGTGTGCAAAATTTGGCTTCTGAGATTGTATGGTTTCTACCCATATCGATTCATGAATGAAAGAGCAGCATATGATTGCTGTATCTGTGGTAAAATAAATCAGCTTGTTTCCATTTCTGAACAGCTAGAAAATATATCAACCTCATTTTATTTTCTAACAAAGGGCTAATAAGCAAAAGCATTTCTATAAACCAAACTGTCAGGAAATAAATTATCCTCAGAGGTTTATCTGTTGTGAATTTGTATAAGGGATCATAAATGGTGAAATAAAAAGTTATTGCTTAAATATAAGGTTTTTCTTGTGTATTACTGGAGTATTACTATATTTTACATTTTTCCAAGAGCTAAATTTATGAATATTTATGAGGATGTCTCTGAAAGTAACAGAAGAGCACAAACAGGGAGTTTCACCTTGATAGATAAAAGTAGCTTTCCGACTGGTTTGGAACCCTTTTTTGGCTGATAATTAGTTACTGTGTAATAACCATATAGTGCTAAAATCAAAAGATCTGATTGGTACTGCTTATTAGAACAAATTGCACTTAGGAAAGTTAACAAGATCTAGAAGAAACTGAAGGAGGTTTAGATATATACAAACTACAGCAAAACTAGGATACACAGATAGCTGTAGAAATCAGTAAAAAAATTTAAAAATTAAAGAGTGACTAGTTCACTGAAAACAGCTTCGTGTTTCATTCCTTTTCACAGGCAAAGAAAATAACAATGTTGCAATTAGTGTGTTATAGTAGTCACATATAAATTGTTGTAAATCTTCTTAGAACAGCCAGCTGCTTGCAAGTTATTTATAATCCCACTTGTTTCTATTCAAGCAAAAGAATTACCTATACATTTAAATAACAGATGGATATGTGGAAAAAAAGATGGATTTTTAAATTGCATCAAAGACATTTTTATCATCAAACAAGCACATAATCAAGTTCCTGATCTCAGTGACATCTCATACTTTCCAAGAAATGTATTTTTACAAGAAATGCCAAGTAAGAATATAGTATAGCTGTCTTGATGGGTTTTGCACACAGTTGATTAAGAATATGGAGAGCTGATGGTTCCACAGATGCTTAAGACCACCCCATCGTAAAAAAAATGATTCGAATAAACTCAGAGTAGTAGCATCTCCAGTCCCTTGGGCCTGCTAAACTTCTGTCAGAATTGCCCTTTATAATGGATACAAATCATGTGTAGAAAGATTGGAAGATGTGCTTTTGGCCAATTCATCAACAACTAAATGGATCTGGGTTTTCACAGAACTAGTCCTTTTATTAAGAAGTGCTTATTTCTCATTAGCAAATCGCACAGATATAGTCCGTTTCTGTGCATGTTGATTTGTCCAGGACGTTACCTGTGTGCATACTAGCAGTGTGGTGTGCTTTACTCTTGTAGTGTCAGACAATACCGATTAGCTTCAGAGGAACACAGCTCAAGAAACCAGATGAGAAGATTTTAAAGTAAAAGTAATGCTTGCTGCATCATGTACAATTCTTTCTTGCTCCTTAGTATTTATGATATGCTGTTGTATGGCTTTACATAGTACAGAATGGGAAGTTTTCCAGTCATGTGCTGTGCTTTATTATTTGGATAGTAAAGGGATGTGCTACTCCAAAAATGGGATCAAATACTATGCAAAAATGTGGTAAAAGCTCAGAGAGGCTGTATACATATATAATTAATTTGCATACATTTTCCCCTGCAAATGAAAAGTGAAAGCAGAAATTACTAAAACATAGAAAATTATATTATTACTAGGAGTGTATGTACTAAATGTTTCCTTATGAAGTTGAGATGCTCCCCTTTGCCAGTTCAAATCCTGAAAAAAAGCAAGTTCAGTAAATTATTATCCATCTTCAACAGCACCTATTATGTTTCTATTGGATTCCTCTGGTTAGGACAATATAACAATTTTTGTTCTGTGTTTTAGGAATTTTTGTCATATATTCAGATGCTCATGTGAACAACAGAGACCAGCTTCTGCATCTTACCTCAACCCTCTGAAGGGAGGTCTCGATTTTTCAGTTTCCAGAGCTGCAGAAAGCAGCTTGTGGGGTGAGAGAACAGCATCAGACACACAGAGGAATGGGAAAAATCTCAAAATCAGAAACAATACCTATCATAAATTCTGTACTTACTATACCACCGATTTCTCATATATCAAGTCTCAGCAGTATTCCTTCATATGAAGACTTAAACAGAGACCACAGCTAAATAGAATCTCATTGACAGTGACTGACAAACTCTCTAACTTAGATGCTGGTATATGCGCAACTATGTTTATATAAACAGTACTTGTGATTCCCTAAATTTGTAACTTGAAGGTTCATGACAGGACAATAAAATTTACATTCTGATAAGACAGTGATATGTAATTAAAATTGGATCACAAATGTTTGCAGGCAAACATTAACTGATTCAGAATCAAGCGCCAGGAGGTACAACCATGGCTCCACATTACTCCTCGAGGAACAGCTGAAACACAATGACTTCCTGAAATGAATTCAAGTAATCCAGCATTAGTGGTACACACTGAATAGGAATGTAGTGGTGGATCTCTGAACAATAAACTACCTTTTAAATTAGGATTTTGGGGGGCAACAATCCCATTTTTTTTAATATCCTTTGTTTGGGAAATTTATGTGAGCATATGTACATTTTGCAATGTTTATGTGCATAACAGCCCTCTATGCTGTTTTTATGTACACAATAACGTCCAAGCCCAATTAAAAGCAAGGCAGGTATTTTTAACAGAAAAATTATCTCAGTAGATCTTTTAAGAGAACACAATTTTTCTGTTTCCTCTGTTTTTTACACACCAAGCCAAACCCAAAATATCATACCTGGTTTTGACAGTCTCAGACAGTAGGAAAAATTTTTCAGTTGACACAACTACAACTTGGGGAAGGAAAGTGCAATGGGAACAACATGGCCAGCAGTAGAGAGTGGTCTGTAGACCAGTTTTAAGCAGCGAAGCATGAAAACCAAGGGTTTCCAGATTACAGCCAAAATGTATTGTCTCAAGGCAATGCAATTGATTTAGAAAAATTGCTTGGCTGTTGTCTTCTGGAGCCAGCTCAAAATCCAGGAATTCTTCCATTACCTTTCAGGATCCTGTGCACAGAAGTTTTGAAAATAATTTGTCCCACAATGGAGAAATACAAGACAGCAATGTAAGATTTCTTTTTCTTAATTCTTTCTTATATATCAGTATTTAGTTATTATTTTCTTTGACATCTCACAGGGCAGATTTCCTTTTTTCAGCCACATTGCTGTCCAGCAGGGGACAGTGACCTTAGCAGCCCATTTTCAGTTAGTTCCTCCATTCCTTTTTTTTGTTAATATTTTCATGTTTTCTGTTTTTAAAATGTCCTTTACATCTGAAATTAAATCTTTGCCTTGGAGGTGGTACTGAAGCCCAACCCACTGAGTGCAACTGTAGGAGTTGACAGTGTCGATGACACTAACAGAATTAATGGGAAAAGAATATGGTGCTGTTTCACAAATTCCCGGTTAATTCACATTGTGAATACCGAGTGAAATTCTGGTCCCTTACACTTAAAAGCAAGAGACAAACCCAGAAAAGTTTCAAGGTAGGGCAACAAGGATCATCAGTACTATGAAACCGCTTCCGCAACAGCAACCATAGAAGTGGGCTGGAAAAGAGCATGTGTTGGTGGGAGGGGAGAGTTTCTTACAAATATCGAGTACCACAGATAAAACAGGTAGCAACTGACTACCCATTCCATAACGAAAGAGCATCAAATGAAACCCATAGGAGCCAGGTTAAAAATACGTAGCAGATGCTGTCCTTGCAGAGGGCGGTGGGTGGACGAGACAAGCACTCCCGCTCTATTCTTACAGCTCCCCCGCCGCCTCTTCTCACCAGTTAGGGCTGCAGAGCTGCACCGCACCCGGCCGACGGCGCTGCGGACAGGGCGGCTCGGCCCGTGCGGCTCCGGCTGCTCCGCGCCGCCCCCCCGGCAGCTTCTTCCTCTGCCCTCAGCGGCCCTACGGCCTCCTCGCACCGCCACGGCAAACACTGACCGGCGCCTTCACCCGGGACGTCTCCTCAGGGGCTGGCTCCCGCCGTGAGGGCCGCCTCCGCCAGCTCCTACCGCCAACACCGCGGAGCCCTTCCCCGACAGCCGGAGCGGCAGGGCCCCTTTCCCGTCTTTCCCTCTCGCTCTCCCCCTCCCTCTCCCTTTCCCTCTCCCTCTCCCTTTCCCTCTCCCTCTCCCTTTCCCTCTCCCTCTCCCTTTCTCTCTCCCTCTCCCTCTCCCTCTCCCTTTCCCTTTCCCTTTCCCTTTCCCTCTCCCTTTCCCTTTCCCTTTCCCTCTCCCTTTCCCTCTCCCTCTCCCTCTCCCTCTCCCGCTGGCCGTCATCCCCCCTCCCACTCCCTCACAGCTCCCTGCGGGGGCGGGGCTGCGGGCTCCGGCCCCGCCCCTCCTGGCCCTGCCCCCGCTCCCATTGGGCGGCTGGTGTCGCACGCCCCACCCCCCGTCGCCCGCGCGCCGCGGTACAAGGGGCGGCCGGCGGGTCCCGGCGCTCCAGGCGCCTTCTCCTGCGCCCGGCGGCGGGGGGAGGAGGATGAGGCGCCCCGCCAGCTGCTTCGGGGTTCCCTTCCGCTCCTTAAGCCGGCGGGCCGTGCCCCAGGGCAGGAGGCTGCCCTCAGCTTCGGCTCAGCCTCCCGCCGCCCGTTCCCACGGTGAGCATGGCGGGATGAGCGGCTTGGCTCGTCCCGCCCTGCTGCGCCTCTTCAGGGGCTGCGGGCGTGGGGCGGCAGCCGCGGGGCGGAGGGAGCAGGGCCCTGTCGTCCCCAGGGGAGGGGGTTTGCTTTCTAGGTGGCCGTGCTCTCGCTGGCTGCCGTGGTGGCGGGCGCTCGCAGGCGCTGGGGTGTGGGCATGGCCTCGTCCCTGCTCTTTGGCAGTGGTAGCGAAAGAGCGAGCTGTGGTGCCGTGCGTGAGAGGTGGTGAGCGAGATGACACAGGAGGAGGTCTTTGTGGTCTTGCTCTTAGGAGGAAAAGACCAAACGGAAACACACCCAACAGCAGTGGCAGTACTAGGATTAGAATATAAACTAATGTTTGTGCCTGACTCTGGAGGATTGCTTAAAGCACTGTGTGATAGTCTAATAAAGGCTGGTGACTTGCTTTCCTGGTAGGAGGATGCCACCTTGCCTTTATAGTGTGTGACCTTTAGCCTTTATAATGAAAAGCAGAAGTTGTAATATGAATTGCTTTTAATCTTTGTAAAATACTTGCTCTCCTTCCAGGATTAGCAGTCTGCAAAGAGCCTGCTTGCACATCAGTGAATATCTGGCATTTTCTACTGAAACTTTACTATGCCCATCCCATAGCGTTCCACTTTCCTTTAATGACTAATAAGATTTATAGCTAGCTTTTTTTTATGTTTGTCATGTTCCTCATGACTGAATGTTTTCAGTCAACTGTAAACTAGATCTCATTAGCAGAAACAGTAGTGACTTCAAACTTGGTGATAAAGCCAAATGGATATGAGAGGTGTGGGGCAGGGTATTAAAATTACTAAACCAGAAATAGTAGCAACCTATGTTAATGAACAATCCAACCTGCTTCTGAACTGGCCTTGAAAATTTTAATAATTAAAAACAAGTAGCTATTTTCTGATTACCATGGACTTGGGTTGGTCTCCTCCACATTGTTTGCTATGGGTTACACTGGTGGTTTTGAGCTGATTGATGTAATCCAGGGAACCATCAAAGTGTCTCTTACTCTCTCATGTCTGTTTTTTAAGCAGATGCTACTGACCTTTGCCTTCACAGCTCAGTAGTGCCAAAACTGCAGTCACAGTGCAGGTTCTCACTCTGCATGTAGTCTCTTTCTGTGGAGCAGAAGCTTTCATTTCCACAATAAGTACTTGGGTTTTCACAGTTACCTGTAAACAGCAATGTTTTGTTTCTTTCTTAAAGATTTATGTGCTTGAGAATAAAGAACTGCAGCCTGGAAGAAGTATTGGGATAGTTTGATGGTTGCTAATAACTGTGGCAGTCAGGGATAAAAAAAACCCCAAACATCCACAAAAACCAAACAACAAACAAACCCAGCATAGTATCATTCCCTTCTTGACTTTCACTTGCTGATTTTGCAAGAAGTGATGTGACTTGTCAAAGGCTGAGTCTGTGTTTCCTTTTAAGGGACCAACATTTGTCATTAAATGACTTCTGCAGTTTCTAACAAGCTTGAACACTGAAGGCTTTCTCAGTTAGTCAAAGAATAATCTTATAACATGGATTGCTACATAGTCTAAACGATATTTCACCCGTAATAAAGGGTGGAGAAATGTCACCTCTCAGATTGGTTGGTTTTCTGGTAAGAACAGTTACCAGCTCATAGTGGCTCAGAGTATTTCTTGGAGGTAGAAAAGTGTACTGGTTTTGGCTGGAGTGGAGTAAGTTTTCTTTACAGCTCTGTGTGGTGCTAAATTTTGGGTTTCTGACCAAAACAATATTGATAACATGCCCATGTTATAGTTATCGCTGAAGAACACTTGCACAGCCTCAAGCACTTACCTGTTTTTCACACTTCCCTGCCAGCAAGTAGGCTGAGGGTGGGCAAGGGACACAGCCAGGACAGCTGAATCAGGCTAACCAAAGGGGTACTCCAAACCGTATGATGATGTGCTTTGCAATAAAAGCTGGGAAAAGGAGGAGTAAGGGGAGACGTTTGAAGTTGGGTGTAGTTAGGCACAATGAAGACCTGCTTTCCAGGAAGTGGCTAAACATCTACCTGCTGATGAGAGGCAGTGCATTAATTTCTTCTTTTGCTTTGCTTCTCTGCACAATTTTCCTTTACCTGTTAAGCTGTCTTTACCTCAACATATGATTTTCTTTGCTTTTACCCTTCTGATTTGCTGCCATATCCCTCTGGAGAACTGAGAGAGCAGCTGCCTTGATCTCAGCTGCCAGGCAGGGTTAACCCACAACAAGAGGCTTTGCGGTACCAGCCTGTTTTGTGGTATTGTTACTGTGTTAATGGCAGAATTACTTATTTTAAAGTAACGAGGAAAGGATCCCATTCACTAAAAAAATATTACTTTCTAGTACTTCCCTGAAATGTTTTGTGATTACTGGTGAAATTCACTGTTGAAATCAAATGTTGACATGTTTTTAAGTGATGATGTAAATACCATTGTTAAGATAGGCTGTTGATGCTAACAGATCTCTTGGATTACAGGGTTTGTATACGATTAATGAAATTTTGGGAGGGAAATAACCGCTATATTTTGATTTGCCAGAATATCCATGTGAGGATGGAGATAGTGCCTTGAGAAAGTGTCAGGCTGAGTTTTGGTAACCAGTCTACAGCCTATAAAAGATAAAAAGGTAACAGTTGCTTAAATCTGCAGTTGGAAAATTCGACTTTCAAAGCTGCTTAAAACTTGTGCCCAATTATAAATACACCTGTCTTGAAATGTTACTGGGTTTTTGGGACAATAGACCTGTAGTCTTATACATAATTAATAAAATATATTATTTCTTCAGCTGAAATCTGTAGATGGTGGTTTAAGATGACTTAAATTACAGTCATAGCTATCTTTCCTCAAAGAGGCAGATGATATACAAAAACCCAAAAGGATGAAAATAGCAACAGATTCAGTCAAGAATGAAATCGAGGAACAGAAGGGACTCTCACAGTTCAGTTTTCCCAGTTAAATGGTTATAAACACTGTAACCCTTGAAAATTATCTTGAAGTAAGATACTTTCTCCCAAGGAAACTATTGAAGTGCATTTTTTAGCACATGCATGTCGTGTTTTCAGTTTCCTGGTATACAAATAATGGCTGGTTTTAATTTGAAAAATACATTGTTGATTATAGTTGTCCAGCAACTGTTATGGAATACAATTTTCTACAAAATTATTTTGCAGATCTCTCCATCTCTTTTCTAACAGGTGAACTGCAGAATGAAAATGCTAAGCAGCAATGTAAGGCAACGGAAGAATTTCCTTGTGAAAATCAAGATGGGAATTTAAAAATGTCTCAACTGAGGAATAGCTGTGTATTCACAAAGAGGGCAAGAAGTTCTTCTTTAGTGAAAGTTAAAATACAAATTGAAAATTTTGATGAGGACTGTGGTCTTGATGTACCACCACAACCTGTTAATAAAAAACCAAGAATAAGTAGAAGTTGGACAAGTGGGAACAGTAACACAGAACTGGCTGCAGAAAAATTACACCATAGTGATACAGCAGACATTCCTGGGTATACAGAAGGAAAATCAGAGGAAATTATCACTTCTCAGAAGAACAGAAAACATTTAAATGAGTCTGAAAAAACAGGCTATGTTTCTTCAAAAGCAAATGAGATTTATTTACCTAATGTAAACACAGATATATGTAAAGTTTTGGAGGAAAAAGTTGCCCTTGATTATTGTAGGGAAAATCATCAGTCTCCAGCTGCTTCTGTTGAGGCACACATGCAGATGCAAGAGAAGGTAGGAAACAATACATTGGTCAAAGTATCTGTTCAGGAGCATACTACTAATGAAGACTGTGTTAACAGCGGAAGAGTAACAAAGTCTGTCTTGCATACTGGTCACTCATCAAAAAATAAAACTACAATTGAAAGACCTTGTAAGGAAACTATAATAAATACACAGAAAAGCCAAAGCATAGAAGAAAATGAGGGTAATGATAGCCCAGAAGATAGACACTCATATCCAACTTATTACTTAAACAAGAAAAAAAGTGAAATAACTCTGCCAAGTTTTTCTGCTGAGAAAGCAAAACCCAGTGGGGAGGACACAGAGCATTCTGAATCAGATGATCCTTTAGAGGAGTGTCGGAGAATTTTTGATGAGTATGAAAGAGAATCACAAAAGGGCATTCAGAAGCAGGTATATTTTTTTTTCCCCTTTCAGTGCTTGGGGTTTTATTCTGATCATATGAGATGGGGATGTGCTATATAATATAACCAAGTCTTTCCAAAATGTGTGTTAGTAAAGGTTAAATATTTGAACCTTCACTGCTAGTAAAGTCATAAGAAACACTTACGACTCTCTAGGGTAGTTTGACAGGGGGTGATCTCTGTTTCCTGAAGTAGAAAATTGCTCAAAGTAGCTCCCTGCCTTGGGGTAGCCATTTCTACTTTTACTGTAATAAGCAAAGTTTGAGGCAGTTGTGTGTTCAATAGTCTGTTCTTCTTATAAACAAATGTGGGAACTTTGAGTACTAGTGGCGCAGCTTTAAAGCTCTATGAGTTAAGCCATGGTTTGAATGTAAAATAGTTGTCTAATACTGGATGAATCTGTAATTTTCCTGGTGAGGTTTTTTTGACCGAGTAGCTTGAAACATTGGAGTGAATGGGTCATAAAGATATTACTAAAGATATTACTGAAGTCTAGAGCTTCATAACAATTGGGCTAAATAGTCTGTTCTTGTTTTTAATAGGCCAATAGAGCAGAGGTAGATCTCAGTTTATTAGAAACCAAAGTAAGTGTTCCTGGACAAAAGTGAAGAATTACACAGATGGCAAAATGTAATGTGAGTTATAATCTTGTAATAGACTGAAGGTCAACATAGCTTTACTTAGTATTTATAGACTTGTGTTGGACTTCAGTTTATCTGAGTCTTGTAGTGTAATTGTAAAAATATTTTGAAATTAATGAGAACAAATGTCTCGCCAACACTTCTGTTAAAAGTTGAAGTACTTAAGGTGGCTTCCTGTCACAGGCAAAGTAAGCTGGTGCCCAGGGTACCTGAGGCTGATGAGTATTCAAAAGTCAATTTGGAATGGAGGCTTGTACCATGAGATTACAGATACAGCACTTGGAAACCCGAAGTGGCTGTTGCTTTCTCTGCTTTTATGGTGCTGTAGGTGGCTATGTTAATAGCAGGCATAATTCTTAAAGTCCCCTCCACCACCCCTGAGGTCTTTCAGCTTGGTGTTTTCCTTCCAGGGACAGCATGCTGAGCTCTGAATCTGATAGCAAAATGCAGTGTAAAGGACTGTGACTTTAATGCAGTCTTGCTGTGATTTGGGACTGCTTGAATGTTAACTGTGGTTTGTGTATGTTCTTAGCAGGTATATAACAAAAAAGAAATAGTGCCTTTCAAAGCATCTCCTGGGGAGCAGAGCCATTATGCAGAAATTCATCAGGCACACCGGAAAGCACTGGAGTCTTCAGCTACAGTTAAAAGGAGACCAGCTTCTATTACTATGACTTCTGAACAGAAAAAAACTAAGTCTGGATTGTCAGCTACTCCATTTCAAAGCACTGACAGCTTGATCTGTAGGTTTGACAAAATGAACTTTGTTTTGCTTCAGTTTCAGCATTGCTTAAATGTATTCATTTTGTTGTGGTGTTAGCAGAGTTGAGCGATAGCGAGCACCTGGCTTGTGCAGATAGATGCTCTATCCAACACAAGGTTATATTTGAGGTCTTGATAACTGTAGTGGAAAGGCGACAAGTACTTTGTGCAAGTTCTTTGAATGTGTACACTTTTTACCAAAATCCTGAAAAAAACTCGTTTTGCTGAAAATTTGGTGATACATGAGTTGCAAGAATAAAAAAACCTGCTGATTTTCATTTCAGTACTGATATCAACTGTTAGGTTTCTAGTCTGAAGCATTCAGACCTTCTGACACAATTTGTTAAATCCTGTGGTTGAAAAACATATGTTCTTCTCCCTTTAAATTCTTTCATATGTGAAAGCCTGGAGTCAGAATAACTTTTAGCATTTGATACTAGTTAAACCGTGTTTCCCATCCAGTTGTTATACTGTCACTTTAAATGCTTACCAAGTAACCTACTTAGCATTTAAGTTAATAAAACACTACTTAATAGTTTCATTCATGTGTTTTTATTACAGCTGCTAGAAAACATCTTCACAGCAAACTGAGTCATTCTGCCAGCGCATGCATACTGTCTGAATAACAGTAAAATGGATTAGCGTATCTCATACTGTACAAATGTGTCTTGCTGTATAGTGGGTACTGATACAAGTGAAGTTAAGCAGGGTGACTGCAAGGATGTCTCCAGAATCTCATGACAAACTTTTATTTCTGAGATCTGTAGCTTTCCTGACTTGAAAAAGGCAAAGCAGTACTGCAAGGTGCTTAGTGAATGCATTGGAAGATGAGGTTAGAATTGTTTTCCTGACTCTTTTTCTTGCTATCATGCTTTTTTGTGGGGGATGGGGAAGGGACAGGGAAAACAAGCAAGTCAGTGTTTAAAAATCATAGTCATCACAACTTTGATCTCAAAAATACTGGAGGACACTTTGCATAAAAAGTGGCAGAAATGAAGTCTTAATTCCTGACATTCCAGGTTTGGTTTTGTGTGTTAGTTTACTTTTACTCTGCTTTAACAAAGGATCTGTAAAATACCAGTGTTCCAGATTAAGTACTAGCAATTACCATTAGAGTTTAGATTCAGACTGTATCTTCTATGTGTTTCAGCCTCTTTAAATTTGTGTGAAGTTCAGCCCGATGAAACCAGGAGTGGTCAACCGCCTATACCACAGGAAGGAAATGTTGCAAGAATGCCCCATGGATTTTCTTCTAGTTCATTGATAAAGAGGCATGTTTTGCCACACAAGGTACTGTAAAGTTACTGCTGCAGAACTTGAATATAAGAATGGGAACAGCAGTGGAAACAGTGCTATTAATTTCAAACAGAATTTTATAATGTAGACCCTGTAATGAGATATATTAGTACAGCTTTTTTAAAAATTACTTTTTCTTGTGTGCTTTAATCAAGTTGCTATGCAAACTGTATTTTCACTTTCCTTGCTTGTACTAACCAGCATTATACAAATGTAAGCAATTAAATATATAAATTGTTAATCGAAGTGGTTATGATGGAACAATTAAATATTAGTTTGTTTTCAGTAAAGTCATACTTTTGTGTTGGTTATTTTCCCTTAAAACTTCCTGCCATGTATAGTGACAGATGATACCTGACAGAAAGGGTTTATTTGGCTTCGAGATGTACCCTTTTCCTAAAGCAGAGACTGTGAAGTTTCCTGGGGTCAGATGAATAACAAGATCAGAATTTTGCTGTCTTATTAAAAATGTCAAATGTCATGGCTTCAATCTGCTTGGTTATTAACGTTTTTCTAGGATATGAAGTACAGATTACTTTGTGCTTCATATCTCCAGTATGTGCCTCCCTGTTTCCTAACTAGAACACTGCATACCCCAGTAACGGTGCGACTAGGCTGTGACAATGATACATATTGCCTGTGTTCCCCTTGTGCAAATGTTATCTTCTCTTTGGTAGCAGAACACACATAAATGCTGCTCTTAAAGGATCTTCCTTAGCAAATAAATGTGCTATAGACATGTTACTCCCTGGTACACAATATGCATCGCTGTAAGTGTTTGGATCTTTTTGGGTGTGACAGTATTATGGTTAACCTACTTTTCTGTGAGATTTTTGAATGTGATTTTAAATTCTGTGCATTATTTTAGAATAATCATATTGTGATAAGGAAAAATTCTGTATTGCATTGCCTAACAAAGGCTCTAGGCTCCTAAAAATAAGTGCTTTTTAAGCTTAGTTCATTGAGTCTTCAGTTCATGCTCTGAGTGAACTACTACCTGAATTAAAAGATGGAGCACATGAATCAAATCATAACTGAACTGCTACTGCTTGCTGTAGGACTGAAAGTTTGCTAAGAAAAATAGTTTTAAAACCTCACATAACTTTAAGCGGGAGACTACTTTGTTTATTTCAAGCAGGGAAAACCTGTGCAGCTACTAGTTCTGACGGTTGTTTCTGGCTCCTCGTTGTGCGCAACTCCAGTTTTCTGGATAGCTATTCAGCAATGTTTGATATTCATTTATTTTCTCTGAGGATCAGCAGAAGACTGTCTGAACTGCTTTTAGTTCTTTGGGCTATTTGTTACATATTGACCGCACTAGTGTGAGATTTTGTTGGTTTTTAAGGTTTCTACATGGAAAAGGTGTTCCGCTCCAGAATCAGGATCCAAAGTACCACCGGAGACAAGACAGCGATATATTGACATTTTTTTAACTGAATGCTTCAAAATTTGTAGCACAGTGAATGAGGCTATTAACAAGGTTTGTAATATTTTACAGATCTTTACAATTCCTCTTCTGAATTAAGTCAGTAGGTCTTATCTTGCACAATGTGTTGGTGGCCTGAAATGAGCTTGTCTTGTTGACTACACAGATAGCATAAACAGCAAAATAAAATTAGGAGAGAAGCATTTTTCTTCCCCCAAAGCATTAATGAATGTACTCTTTATTTCAAGTGTACTTCTTCATAGTTAAAAGGTGCTGGACTTTACTTTCACTTCTGATTCTTACGACTTTACAGAAAGAAAACTAAGGAAACATTCTTGACCTAAAAATGTAATAATGCCCCCAATGAAGCAGGGTCAGAAAAAGCTGTCTGTAGCCACAGGAATGGTTACCCTAAGAGTGTTCTCAGATTCCCACAAGGATTAGATTTAAATTCTGAATTGTAGCACTGATCCTCCCCCACAGATCTCTACTTCATGAGTACAGAATTTGTCTTTCTGGGTGTCTCATAAATCTGATTTTGTCTCATGTTACACTTCAGATTTAGTATACTGCTTGCATGTATACCTCTACACCTCTAGGTTCAGAATCTTAGATTCTAAATGGCAGTACTTCTTGTACAACAGTCTCTTTTTTTTTATCTTAAATACAGGCCATAACAGAAGAACAATCTATTTATGATCGTTGTGGCAGTAAAAAAATGTACCTGAATTTTGCTGTGAAGACTCTCAAAAAGCTGAGAGATCATGGTATGTTTGCTTTCATTAAATTTTTTTTTAAATGGATTGTAAGTGTGGAAATTAGAACAGCAGAAAAATGTCTTGAAGTCTTGAAAGGATTATTTAGATTAACACTACTATACTTCTGCATATTTAAATCATTTTGTAGAAATATATCACTGAAATTTGTGGTTTGATTTATAAATATTTGCTTAGGTTATTAACATGAAATCTAAAATTGAGAAGAAATGCTAAAAACATGTTTTCCTGCATTCAGGAGGACCTAGTACCATCAGATCTTCCAGTCATGATGGATCCATAAAGTCAGAGGAAGAGAAAGGTAAAGAAAGGGCAAGAGAGATGTCAGTTCTCTCCTTTAGCCTATAAATAGTCTTATTTCATTATGAAAATGTTACTCTCTTTTTGTTCATGCTTCATCTATTAGCCACTGCAAATGTTTCCAAAACAATTCCCTGTTCATATTTGCAGACTTATTCTTAGGGGAAAAATGTTTGGGGTTTTTTTGAAAGAGAATGTTCTTAGTATTTTATTCTTAGCCTTTCTGGGATAAATAGTGAATTAACATACCATTTGTTGAGTGTTTTGAATAATGCTTCACTTCTAATTGCTCTGAGGTACAAGTGTATAGTTTTTGCGTGTCAACTATAGTGCACATCTTGTAATTTCAGTTTTGTTTTATTTTGGAAATACTAGGATATAAGTGCTACTTAAATTTGTTCTAATATTGCTTAAGCTTTGTGTTTGTTTACTTTTTGGTTTTTAGTTGGGGTTTTTTTTAGCATTTATAGGTGTTGCTCTATACAGACTTCTGGAAGATTATCTTCTGACTGAGGAACAATTGAAAGAAAATAATTTCCCTCGACCAAATCCTGAAAAAAATGGTAGTGCTATACTTACTATGGTTGTAAAAAATGCTGGATATGATGGTAAGTGCCTCCTAGACTGCAACAAGGTTGAATTTCAGTCAGTGGTTCACAGGACAATGAAATACATGGGTATAAATTCTACATTGTGGTAGTGTTCTGTAGTACATGAACTACAAGTGAATTCACAAGCTTTTGTAATTAAACCATGAAGTTTTATAGATATCTACTAATTTCTGTTTCAATGTAGTAGATGAAGTCTCAGGTAAACTTGAAATTTCTTATTTTGCTGTAGAGGAACTTGGGCTTTTTATGCATGGCTAATCTTGGGAGGCTGCTTATGTATTGATACTCCGCTCTCACAATTACTATGTATGTAACCCTTCTTATACTTCATCATTTCTGAACTTTATGGCAAGCCAGCTAGCAAATATGTGCTGTTTGTTTGTTGGGTTTTTTTAGCTTTCAAAAGAGTGTGCTGTAGGTGTGGTGAAGTATATGCTGTTACTACTTCAGGAGAACATACCCGTAAAGAAGAATGCAACTATCATTCTGGCAGAGTATTGGAAGAAAAAGGTAGGCATCCTTGGCATTCAGTCTTTGTGGAAGCTGTTAAAATTTGTTATATCTCATGTCAAAACCGAGCAAGATCAGAGTATGAAACTTTCTTTGCACAAAGTTCAGCTGAGATATATTCTGCTGTTCTTTTAGGAATGTGGCTAGTTAGTAAACCCTGTTTTCTCTGAATATGCCATAACTTTAGGAAAGCTTATGTTAATAAAGCCATGTGGGAAGAAGAGAAAAAAAATGTTCATTGTGTGGCTTTGCACTGACTTCTCGGTGACCTTTGTCATCATTTGAGAGATGCCTTCAATACTCAGAAGCTACATTAAATATTTCCCTCAGGGAGAACCTTCTAGACAATACAACAACTTTCTCTCTCCCGTTCACTGGTATTTATTTTTTGATGAAAACCTTGTCTCAAGGGAGTGATGTAAAGTTTGTCATCTTGGCATAGGTGAGACCTGTAGATGGGACTTGCCGCTTTCCATAGTGCGGTCTCAAGAAAAGATGGAAAAGAAATTTGAGAGGGGTGTGAGGGTACTGACTTGTTTTTGCCATTGCTAGTTTGCAAAATCTGCTCAATTTTCAGCTTTCCTTTTTGGCAGTTCTTGGTGGTGTGGAAAAATGCTATAGCTGTTGTGAGAGAATAGTTGGATCTGCTGGATGTCAGACTGCAAAGGTAGGAAAAATGTTCTCAGAAGGTTTATATAACACAGTATCTCAGTTTTGCTTTCTGTGTCCTTTTGACTTAAAGTTGGGTCATAGCTTTCTGTGAATGGTTTGGTATAAGCCTTTTAGGTTTACTTACTAGCATTTAGTAAATTATGTGGCAAATATTGACAACAAGTATTAGATATGCTTCTGAGTGTTAGAGAAACAAATTGTCTGGCCATTTAGATAAGATATATCTAACAAACTTGCACTTAAATATTAATGGTAACTTTGCAGCTTCATGTTCATGATGGGAGAAGAGAGAAATTAGAAGGCTTCACAAAGACAGTCACTAAATCACTGCCTATTGATGGAAACTATGGTGTATATGCTCTGAACTGCGAGATGGTATGAACAACCTAAAAAATTTTTTTCAGTTAATAGAGAACTATATTGCTGTTTATGAAGCAATTTCCTAGCTGTAGCAGTTTGGCCCTCATTTTCTCCAAGAGGTCTGCAGAACTCTTAATTAGTCACTCTATGTGGCTAGACTTCTAGTGTTGAATGTTCAGTTAACAAAATTGTTTGGATCTTCCGAGCTGGCAGTGTTCTGCTTTCTTTACAACTTAAATAATGTAAGGAAACGTCACTGCTGTGTAAATGTTCATTAAACTAACTTTTTCTTTAGTGTTACACAACCCATGGCTTGGAACCAACTAGAGTGACAGTGGTTGATGCTAAGCTACAAGTTGTCTATGACTCTTTTGTTAAACCAGATGGTAAAGTTGTAGACTGCGACAAAAGGTATGCTAATTAGTCTATATTACTTGAGGATTAGACTCAATAAATTGGCAGATAACTATATAACAAGAAACATGTCTCCTAAATGTCTATTTCTGGTAACAAATCATAGACCTTCAATCAAGAATTAGGCTTTTGTTCTTACAGGCTTAGTCAAGGATTTTTCTTTTTGCACAGTTCAATTTATTTTTTCCACATTTGAAGACTCTTTTTCTCCCATTTCTTAAAAAAAAAAAAAAAGAAGTTAAACCTCCTAGAACTTGCTAAATTCCCTACGGGTATAGAAGCAAATGCAAATTTCATCTATAAATATTGTCTCACAGAAAAGTCATGCATTGGAGCTATCGAACTGTGCAGCTGTATTCAGCTGCAGATAATTTGTATATGGTCTTTCTATTGGGTTTTGTCACTGAGACCTGGAAAACATGTTTTTTGATCCCTATTAGTTCTTTGAAGTTCTGCAACTGGTCTGGGAAGAAACACAGGTTTTGAGACTCACTGCAAAAAAACAAGTTGGAGGAAAACCAACATAATGTGTTCCTACTTTAACAACAATATGTTTGCTCTGAGCCCTGTCTTTGCTCCATGCTTAAACAGTCTCGGTCACTTGTAGTGGTAGAAATATGTTAATATCACGTACTTTAGTTTATCTTACACTACCTAGGTGAAGAGGAAGAGAATGAAAAAATGTCTTATGTTTATTTCAATATTGTGTGACTTCAGAGCTGGCTAGTGTTAACTTTAGATGCTGGGGGGATGATCACTGTAAACCTAGTTCTTCTAGATATTTGTTAGTGTCTCTGTTAATGAAGATCTAAATCTGTCCTTAGACTCTCTGGAGTAACAAAGGATGATCTGAAGAATACCACAACATCTTTTCAGAGTGTACGAGCAATACTGCTAAATTTGTTCAGTGCAGACACCATTTTAATTGGACATGGTTTAGAAAATGACTTACTTGCCCTCAAGGTAAAATAACCTGTTTGAAACCAATTTTAAGAGGTTACTACTTGTCTTTACTGTGTTCTAGTTAATTTTAAAAATGGAGAAGAATGTTGCATTTCGCAGATCAAGATGTATGAAAAAAATTAAATAAACTTGATTGTTAAATGATAGTTGTAGTAAAGATAATACTACATTCAGAGAAGGAAGAGATGTGTTTAGAAACACAGTATGGTAAATATTCTGACATTTGAGCTGCTTTGTGCATTTGCGCTTCTAACTATCCGATCATACATCACCACTGAATAATATTGTCTTTATTTCTAAGTTCACAGAAACCTAGAATTGTATATTTTCTGATCTTGCTGACCTCATGCTGACAAATGCATAAAAGGCAGTGACAATTTAAGTAATACTAAAGTAGAACCTTTGTAAAAATCTATGATGCCTGTCAAGTAATACCTTAGGTACCAGAAATTCACTGATTATGCTATTAAATATCAAAAGCAGTAATATTCCATAATAAACATAACCATCTGCCCAGGAAGGGTCTTATCAATTTATATAAATACCTGAAGGGAGGGTGTAAACAGCACAGAGCCAGACTCTCTTCAGTGGTGCCCAGTGCCAGGGCAAGAGGCAGTGGGCAGAGAGTGAAACAGCAGAGGTTCCCTCTGAACATCGGGAAACACTTTCACTGTGAGGCTCACCAAGCACTGGCACAGGTTGCCCGGAGAGGTTGTGGAGTCCTCTACCTTGGAGATGCTCAAAAAAACATCTGGATATGTTCCTAGGCAGCTGGCTCTGAGGGTCCTGCTTGAGGAGGGTGTTTTGCTAAGATGACTTCCAGAGCTCCCGTACAAACTCAACCAGTCTGTGATTATTACTAATGAAGGAATTACAATTTAGCCTTGATAGGCTTCTCCACTAGTGATATCTAAAGACGAAAGCAAACGAGACTTTGCAGTGTCATATTGGCTGTCTAAAACCAGAATTAATTACATTCACTGGATGTATGCAGCTAGTGAATAAATGTCAGTGCAGTGTAAATCACTGCAAAGCACAATTTTTCCACAGATCTTGTCCCACAGTTTGCTATTCCATAATGAACAGAGGAACATAGGACAGATGACTTAGTACTTGGGGCTCAAGGATTATTTTGGGCATGTTGAGAAAGGAAATAGTTTAGATGCTAGATGAGATTTCTTTAATAAATAAAGGAGGTGCAAGACTGTAACTGCATGTGTAATCATTGCTGTGGCCTCTGCTCTTTTCCAGCTAATTCATGACAAAATAGTGGACACATCAGTAGTGTTTCCTTGTCTGCTAGGTTTGCCTCACAAAATAGAACTTAGATGTCTGATAGCTGATTACCTCAGGAGGATTCATCAAGATGATGGTAAGAGCGCAGGTTCTTATTAAGCAATCAGTATATTGCATCATGAATGGGAAATGGGAATAACCCAGAAAACTGAAAAGATGGTAATACACTTACTGTCATTTAAAGCTTTGTCTTGGATACATTTACTTAACTAGTATATTAAAACCAGATTATATACCTGAAGGGCAAGATTGTCAGTATTGTGGTTTGCCTCCAGACTTTAAGATGACTTTAAGATGACTATCTCCAATAACCAAAACTCTGCATTTAGCAGGCTCTTCTGCTTGTTTGGATTTGATCACCACTGAGCTAAAATCCAAACTGAACCTACAGAGCTACGTAGCTGCCATTTCAAGAAAAAAATGAAAAAAATCCTAATGTGTGACTTCCATTCCCTATGTTTATATTGATTTGTTCTGCTGCTTTGTGCTAGTTTGTGTTAGTTTTTTACCAGTACAAGAGAAATGTTATAAACTTCAAGTTTGGATTTGTGTTTTCGTAAATGTAGGTATTAGTAGAATGAAACACCATTTGTTATGAGAAAGCAGAGGTCTGTTGTGATTTAACTTGCTCTGAATTTAATTGGCTGTTTGCCTTTATTTTTTTGACACTCTCAAACTGGAGTTGAGTAGGAGTGCATTTTAAAGTGCAGGATTTTTGGTGTCCAAGGCACAAGAGCTGCAACTGCTGAGGTAGCTTAACTTACATTATATCATATACTTGATTTGACTGAAAAATTGAAGAATACGTAAAGAGCTAGAAGGTTATGGTTTCAATAATTCAGCCTTTTCAGACTACTTGGAAAACAAGTTTCATACAAGTTTTACTTTGAGCAGTTAAAAATACCGGTAGCTGAGGGATGGAATGGCAAGGCAGAGCACTACTTCATGGCTTGGAAAGCAAATGAGAATTGCAATTTTCCCTGACAAAAGATAGTAAGGATAGAGGGGATGCTTACAGCATCAGCTCTGTTTTCTTATCCAAATGACAAAATAGTTCCTATTTTATTATTGGCAAGGGCTCTATTTCATTTCTTAAGGTACATCTAAGAGAGGAGAAAACTTGAACCTGCAAGGTTATTACCAGCTGTCTTCTGCTTCTGAACAGTGGAGGTTACTAAGTGGTATAAACTTATCTGCCACCAGTAAAACCTATTACTCTCCTCTGTTAGCTTCCACAGCTCTTTATATGTCAAATATAAATAGATACTGCAGGGATAGTTCTTATAAAATATGCTGATGAAAGCATTTATGTAACACACTAATGCTGCTGCAGATGACTACCACGACTGTGTAAATTATGTGTTCAGTGAGAAGGAAGTATGACCATTTCCACATTCAAGGAAATACTGTACTGCTTTAAGCCAGTAGATAGCTGAATGGCAGCTATGTGCTTGTGAATGTCCGAAGATCTTTGCTTCTGAGTCTAGGCTACTACATATGAAAAATGATCTCAGATCACTGGCACAAGTTTCACAAGAGAAAGCTAGAAGCTTACTTACTATTGAATCATCTTTTGTTACTATAGCACTTAGGTCCTCTGCTTCTTTGGGGAATGGAACATCTCAATTAAATCTAAGAAAATTATTTTTATCCCTAGTATCAGCTCATTATATTGTGGTGTTTTCCTGTGCCCAAAGCAGCTGTGGAATCAGATGTGGAATATATGCATTAATGCAGTGCTATAGTGCAAAGAAACACCTTTTTCTTCCTGAGCCACTAGCTCAGAAAAGTGGAACGGAGAGGGGATTTTGCCAGCTTCAGATGAAAATGCTGAACTTCATGCTTTCATATTTTTTCAACTTTTTTAGTTTCTGAATAACCAGCCCCTGTCCCAAACCTGTTTATGTGAGATCTTCTGTACCTTTATTAAAATTTCTATACTAAAAATGGTATCTTTGTTTACCATAACTTAAACTACACTAGATTTAGATTTTCCTTGATCAGCTCATACAGGATTTGATGGGGTACACACATTCAAATCAGTCAGTGTCACAATTTGACACTGTGTCAAACTTTTGTTTATCAACAAAATTGATATTGATGACTGAATATAATAGGTCCATTTTCCACCCATGCTAGAGATGCTAGGATACCCCCAAAATGCAGCTTTGGCTTTCAGTAGGAACTGCTCAGAACTATCAAGAGTTAACTACCATTATGTAATTAATTACCAAATGCTGGTAGCCAGCATTTTGTTGTATTCACTTCATGTTAGGAAGGGTGTTCTGATGCCTACACTAAGTGCCAAATAATGAGAGGATTGTACACATTTCTTGTTTGTATAGCTACCCCTATTTTCCATGCATTTAAACTTTTCTACTGTATTTTTGTAGTTATGGGAATTGTACAAAACGTGTAAGCTTGAAAGTTGTTGACGTAATAAGCTTTGACTAAACATATAATAAAAATGTGTGACCTTATATAATTTAAAACCTTTAACTCCACTCTGTTTGGATTTTGTGAAGCTTTTCAGTAGATCAGGACAAATAGGTTGTCCTTCATTAACCAAGGTAGAAATTTATCATCTAGTTGCAAAATCAGCTTCTCATCTGTTACTCTTCCAACTTCTGATTTGGAAGGATGTGACTTGGAGAGGCTGGTTTTCCAAAGATGGCTGTGTTGGATACTCAGATTACTAATCCAGGCTCTACTGGATATTGAAGCTGGAGCATTTGGTGGAAAACTGAATGTTGCCAGACAATACTGGACTGCTAGAAGCATGTGGTTATTTATTACCTTGAATCCTGGTAGCAAGAAGTTGCAACAAAACCTGTCTGAATACTAAGTATTGTTTTAATATTCTCAACAATTGTTCAGTTTAATAAACAAAACTAGCATTCTTTATAAAAGAAATAGATAATCTAACACTTCTAATTTTTTTTTTTTCGTTCTTCTCTAGTTGATGGTCATAATTCCAGGCAAGATGCAATTGCTTGTATGGAGCTAATCCTTTGGAAGGTTAAGGAGGACCATAAAAGGAGAAAATTATAATTATTACGGCTTTGGAGGTACAAGATGGGGAGAAAAATCAACCTCGATTTGTCTCACTGTTCTGTAATGCTTCAGTATCAATTATTTTTCTGATGTAAAAGAGGGGAAATCTAATGGGAAACTGACTGTTTTCTAGTAGTAACCTTTTATTTCTGACGTTTAAGAGTTACAAGAAGGAGAATGAACAAATGCACAAAATACAAATATGCACAGTAAATTCTTGTGTTAGACAGCAAACCCATGTGGTTTTTTTTCTGCTCTGTTAATAGTGTTATTTCTGTAGTTATCCTTAGTACTCTGTGTGGCTGAAAACTACTGTTCATGGTAGATGAAAGTACTGTTTGTTTAAAATTGTAGGTATAACTTTTGATTCTGCCTTGTTCAGCCTCTAAAATAAAACTTAAGTTTCTGCTGCATGATTAAGATTATTATTTGTTTTCCTTTTCCTTTCCCCTTTCTGCTTCTTTCTACTTCTCCATCTGCTTTCAGAGAGAGAAAATAAATTTAGTTGTATTTAATGTACTAATTAACACAAAAAGGCATAATGGTAGAAATGTGACCTCTTCTGGAGGAGAATCAGCTGGTCTCTTTTAAATAACCTGACCCTATAGGAAGCTTTTCAACTGTAAAAGCAGTAAGCTTTGCTGACTTCTAAGGGTTCCCAGAAAGAGTATTTCAAGAAGTAACTGTGTTCACTGCTTCAGCTGAAATTGGACTATACTCCAGGACATAATTATCTGTCTCCCACTTAAGCTAGGATTCAGCATCCACTACCTTCAAAGAAAAGGATTTTAAAGTCTGTTGCCACTTATTTTTGTATGAAGAAAAATGAAAATGTAAGAGTGGACCACACTTGTACAGCAGCACTAGCTCTGAGCTGGAGTTATGCTCTGCAGTGATTAGCCAAAGAAAGCTGAGTGGCAAGGAAATATGGTCTTGACTGAGGACCCTGTTAAGATTAGATCAGTACTGATCTCACAGTTCACAGACATGCCGTGAAGAATGAGTACACTGCATGACTAAACCTCTACTGAAGGTTAAAAATCATTGTAGCTACTTCTTGTTCATTTGAAATACTGAGGGACTGTGTCCTGTTCTGTGAGATACTGACAGGCAATAACGGTAGTTAGAAGTAGCATTGCATGTCTATTGTCCTGTATCTGCTGCTCAGAATGTCAAAGAAAAAGATTCTGATTTTTCCTTGCCCAAAACAGGTAATAGTACTTTCTGTATAAATAGAACAGTCTTCCATCCAGGCCCTACTACAGCTTAGAGCAGGAGCTCTGGCATTCTTTACAAAGGGGATAGACTTGCTCATATATACTCCCAGCTTTGAAACTAGGTCTTTTTAGTGAAGATTGCCTTTATTTGGCTTTGAGTAAGGAAAGAAGTGAATATCTGCTCTTTAGAACCTGTTCTACTTAGCAGAGAAGTCTGTGTCAGCCATCCAACAGGCTGTTTGCAGTGACCAAGCTGATACTCCTGAGAGTCTATAGGCCATCTAAGGAACCTCCATCTGACTTTTCTTCATAACTTCTTGTAGTCGGGTGTTGAATTGTTAAAACCAAATGGATAAAATACTGTGCACAGTAAGTAAAATAATTTTAGATATTAACTTCTTCTGTAAAAAATAGCAAAACAAAGCAGCCTTCTGCTCATGGAAGAAATGAAAAATCATCAGAACTGAAATGTGGTGTGAATATAGGTGCAGTTAGTTACTGGAACAGTGACTTAACTCAGAGTCATACCTTTGTTGCTGGTTGCCATAAGCATACTTTTTTCTTTCCCACACTTATTTATGACAGCTATAGCAAAATCTGACCCAGCATGTTCAGGAGCTGGAAGCTTAGCATTTGTTTTGGAGATGGGAGATACTGATACAGTCTGATTGGAACTCCACAGTTCACCACAGGACTTATTAACGTTATCATCTCCTATTGTGGAGTATCACACCTGTGTCATATATTGTGCTGTTAAATGAATATGTGAAAGAGCTCCAAAGTATTATAAGGAAAAGTTACACTAGGTTTGCTTGATTGGAGGATTTTGATGTGCAGCCTGGAACAGTTTGGGTTGCTTTGTTCCAAGTGTTGTTTAATCAACATTCCCCTGTGTCCAACCAGTTGCTTTGCATGTAAGAATGGCTGATCAGTATGTGACTTGGGGAAAGGCAAAAGGGTGTGTTTGGAGCAGGGAGTGTGGTGTACCAGGGAAGGGAATTAGCAGCAGGAAGGAAAACTTGTGTTTGATCAGAGCTGAACTATGCTCTTGTAATTTAATTGCTTAGCGCTCTTTAGCTGGGCCTCTGGTTATTTTCTGCATATCCCTTCCCTTATTTTGCAGCATTCACAGAATCACAGTGTAGCTGGGATTGGAAGGCATCTGGGGAGATCATCTAGTCTAGTTCTCTGTGGTGTACAGGCATGTTTTGAGTATCTCTAAGTCTGGAGACTCTACAATCTCTCTGGGCAACCTCTTCTGTAGCTTGACCACTGTTTGACCACATTTATATGCACTGCTTCTCATTCTGTCACAGATACTGCTGAAAAGAGTCTACTGCCATCAGCCTTATTTAATTCCATCACGTATTTATACATTTTAATGAGATGTAGGTAGTAGTCAACATTTTGTATTTTAGCTTCAGCAAAAGCCTGACTGTTATGTTTTAGGTAGTGGAGTGGGGCTGCGTTTGACATTAAAGTTGTATCATGCACAGCCTGTCCACAGAGAAGTAAGAATTAAATATCCTTCTTGTTTAAGACCAGATGTGTGCTTCCCTTCAGGTTACAGAGGAGTGGCAGAAGTGCAGCTCTTGAGTGGATTAGCTGAATACAGACATCCCCAAGGGCAATTTTACCTTAGTTTTCAGACAATCTAATGAGGCTGAAAGTGCTTGTTTGGAGTTTCTGTTACCCCTCCCCTCATGATAGTATCTAGTGAACCTTGTACTACACTAGCCAGTGGTGCTGTGGTCACATCATTTCTCAGGTTTCCTCTAAGGCATACTGCTTTATTCTGTAGCTCTTGAGTTTTGCTTGGACATATTAAGCACTTCTTGTTTCATCTGCCTTCAGACTGTTGAACACTCAGAGCTGTTGCACTAAATGCATTGCTACAGGCTTGGGGAGGGGTGGCTGGAGCTGTCTGGAAGAGAGATCTGGGGGTTCTGACTGACAAGCAGCTGAACATGAGCCAGCAGTGTGCCCAGGTGGCCAAGAAAGCCAACGGCATCCTGGCTTGTGTCAGCAATAGTGTGACCAGCAGAAGTAGGGAGGTGATAGTCCCCTGTACTCTGCACCGATGAGGCCACACCTGGAGTGTTGTGTCCAGTTTTGGGCACCTCAATACCAGAGAGATCTCGAGGTGCTGGAGTGAGTGCAGAGGAGGGCAACGAAGCTGGTGAAGGGCCTGGAGAACAAATCCTGTGAGAAGAGATTGAAGGAGCTGGGAATGTTTAGTGTGAGGAAGAGAAGGCTGAGGGGAGACCTCATCACTCTCCACAGCTACCTGAAAGGACACCGTAGAGAGGTTGGTGCTGGTCTCCTCTCACAGGTGATTAGTGACAGAACAAGGGGGAATGGCTTTAAACTGCAACAGCAGAGGTTCAGGCTGGACATTAGGGAAAATTTTTTCACAGAAAAGTGGTCAGACAGAGGAATAGGCTGCCCAGGGAGGTGGTGGAGTCACTATCCCTGGATGTGTTTAAGGGTCGTTTAGATGAGATGTTGGGGGATGTGGTGTAGGGGAGAACTTTGTGGAGTAAGGTTGATGGTTTGACTTGATGATTCAAAGTGCCTTTTCCAACCTGAATGATTCTGTGTAAATGGAAGTTTAGGATGGTGAGGGAGAAGGCTTGGGGGATGTGTGGAGGCTTTTTTTATACCTTTTTGTTCTTAAAGGCTTCACTTTCTCTGATCAGGTGCCTGATAATTTCCTTTTAAACTATAAATAACACTTGACTGCAAGCAGTTATCTGCCATTCTGCTCCTCAAAGCATGGCCAGCTCCACTTGTCCGAAATGCTTCTTTTTTTCCCAGCCAAAAACTTGTACTGAGTATGAGCTTGATAACTGTATGTGAGAATATGGGAGGGCTAATGCTGTGATATTAAAAACAACACAGGGAATAGCTGATCATACTCTAAGCTTGTGCAGATGTTGGCAGATGAAATAGGTGGAGGTGTATAAAGAATGTTAGGATGTGGGGTATTTGGAATAATGGAAAACTTGGCATTGGTAGCATTATGCTCTTGACAGCAAAGAAACAGAGAGAAGACACTTGGGAAGGAGGGAACATGGGATCTGATGTATTGTGCTGTGGAAAGCAGAACATATAACCTGCTAATGGTTAAGGCTGAAAACCTTTATATGCCACTTACTGCCACAGTTTGGGCTTTCCAGCACTGTATAACAGATAGTAAAATCTAGCTATTGAACCTGGGCTACCCAGTGTTTGTTGCAAGTATAGAACTCATTCATCTATTTTAAACTCCAGCAAAACTAGTGGATGTTTTTAATAGCTGTAGTTCTGTGATGTGTAGATCTAATGGAGACATCTCAAGCTGTGTATTCGAGTTATTGGTTTGTTTGTTGTATTTTTTAAAATGTCAGGTTAAAAAAACCCAAACAATTACAGCAGATTAGAAAGTTAATGCATGCCACAATGTTAAATGATGATATGAAGAATATTTATAACGACACTTAAATGCCCTTCAACTAAATTTACAGTGAGAAAAGCACTTAAAATGCAGACAGTATAAAGACCTGTTGAGTTGATGAATGTGTTTCTGATTCTTTCCTTATGTGGTATATTGTTCCAAGTAAAAGTTCGCCAGAGATGAAGGGGTTCACATCAAGTAACAGAATAGTCAGTTGTGTCTGCTTGTTAGAGATGTGTGAGACCTGTTTTGGACCTGTGAAAAGATCTGTACGGAAAGTGGAGCAGTCTAAGCAGAAGTTGTTAACTAGCTTTGCCTGGCAGCCTAGAAAACACCCATGGAGGTCCATTCCTCTTCACCTCACTGACCTATACGAACCTGGTTGGACTGAAAAATGCAATGTCCATGCTTCAGAATGCCAGCCAAGTAGTCTTTTATGAAAAATATAGTGGAATTTGTTTCTCTTTTCCATTTTGGAGTTGTTTCTTGGTCCAGTGAATCTGTGCATTCTTTGTAAATTCAGATTGTGGCACCAGTACTTATAATGAAAGTTCTGCCTATCTCAAGGCCACACAAGTGATCTCAGCACCCTTGTTTGTTGATATTCCTGTTTAATAAGGCTCTTGATGCTTCTATATGAGTCAGCCTGGTGTATGCCACTGATATCATGCCAATGATACTCTGCTGTGATACACCTGCCTTGTGACCAACCAACAAAATACCCACCCACAAAGTATCAGAAGGGCATGCCTTTTTCTCTTTCTCTCTCTAGTATCTTTCCCCAAGTCTTGGGGCGTGACCAGATCCACCATTCTAAAAAGTCACTGTAATGTGATGTTCAGTTATGAGCTGGCGAGTCATGGGGAGGGTTCAGGGGAACATATGTGCAAAGCCTGAGTTTAGCAGATACGTGAAGTTCAAATAGGGTAAGTCCACAGGATCCCATATGGTTGATTTGATACCAGAGGCTCAGGCCAATCCTACCTCTATTTGTCTAACCAAAGGACTAGAAGATCCTTCAGCAGGCCAAATGTCATTGTTGTTAAGTACAGTAATTTTAAGAGGCCATACCACACTAGACTGCATAAGGGATAAAATAAGCAAAAGTAAGTAAGCCCTGCTTGTATATAATAGGCAGTAATTTATAATTATGCAGTGAAAATATTAAATGAAATACAAATTGAATAAGCTTCATGTATATCCAGGCTAATTGTAAAAATGTATTTTACAATATGTAGTATGTTCCTCAATCCTGTGCTTTATAATTGCTGTATAACTGCCTCCACTAGCTTGAAACACGTCAAAACATATGCATATTTTGCATATAGGCAAGCACTGACTGTTAAACTCGACAATGAAAGAGCAACAGCATGCCTTATATCTTACACGTCAACAGAATTTTTGAACAGATCATTTCTACTAGCTCACTTTTCCATTCAAACTGGAGTCTTAATTATCCTTGGCGAGCATATTGGATTGACATCTGCTTGCAACACCCATTGTCACATTGAATTTAGCATTTTTGTTTAAATCGCAATGAAATGACTATGAAATACTGCTACAAGATACCCACCGTGCTATCAGTAGCCCTTGGAAAGTAGCTAAAACATCTAAGATGGCAATACCTAATGCATTACAATATGTATGTATACACTATATCTACACAACTAGGAAAAATGAATACCCCGCGTGTGAAGCAGCAGATTTCATGACTTTAGTCTATTCCTACTCTGAACAGTATATACACTTCTGTATTACTGTGTGATATACACATACATATCTGTAGTAAAACAGTATTACTGTATTATATACAGTTAGAGCTATACAGAGTTCTACACAGCATGTCACATTTTGGGCTCCAGCAGATTGAGTTTTGGTTTTCTTCAGTGCATCACTGATGAATGAAGATTTCTCCTGTCTTAAGCAGCTTCTTCAGCGGAGCAATCAATGCCTGCGTAGGTAAACTTCTCATATAGGGTAGTATTCACATAAGTCTGGGAAGGAAATAAACAGGAATTGTGATGCAAAGTGCATTACCTCAAGAATCCTAAACTATACTGAAATTATTCATGGCCTAATTATTTTCTAGGGATTCATTCTTACCTTCCTTTCTTCCAACATCCTGTTCAGTGACACCAGTATCTGAGCAAATGATGGTCTTTCATAGGGTTTTTCTCTCCAGCACTGTCTCATTAGGTCATACCTTTAAAAAATCAAATACCAGCATTTGATAGTTGAGGTATATAGGTTAAAGCTACAAATTCATATTTATTGGAAGATTGTGCACATTCCATTTTTCAAAGGAAAATGGATTTATACATAGCTGGAGTTTTCCACAGCTGGTTGCAGTCTGAAAAGATTTTTCTTTTTCTCTGGAATAATCAAAAAGCTCTCTTTGAGCTAAAGCCCAGCCATGTTATGTAAAGAACAGGGTATCTGGCAGGAGCAGAGAGCCTGGGAAAGGGTTCATGACAAATAACAGTACATGCTGGGTACAAAAGAACTTAAGTAATTATTTCCACTTGTGCACCTTGCTTAAGTATTTTTTAAATGTCTTTTTTGTGTTTTCCTGAAAAAATGTTTGTTTTCTTAGTTTCTTGCAGACATCATATATTTCCTATAGTAGATACTGATTATTCTGTTTTGTTTTTTCTGCTGAGGCAGTTACTCACACTTCATCATCACAGTTGAGAGGCTTTTCCAGTCTGTACCCTTGAGGCAATTTTTCATAGAGTTCTGCACATGTCATTCCACAATACGGTGTTCCACCTAAAGCAGAGTTTAGCCATTGTCATGAATACAAGGAGTTTTTAATAAAAGAAAGTTTAATTACATAACAGAATTGAAAAAGAATTACTGATTTAGTAGCAAGTAAATTAACCCAATGTTAGGGAATATTTTGCAGCTACATTTTTGTTGTTAATATTTTCATACTGCTTAATGCACAGTAATGAAGAGAAAAATAAAAGTAATGTAAACTTTTATTTTCTGTGGAGCTGCCCTAAACTTCTTTCCAACTCTGAGGGCCTGCATCTGACTGCATTTGAACTGTTTTTGCAATACCCTTGATAGCAATTGAAGCTTTGGTTTTGCAATAGCCTTGATGGCAATGAAGTGATTCCTTCATTACATGGTATTAGTAAGATATGGTATGGATTCATGGAAATTACCATCACAGAATCATCTAGGTTGGAAAAGACCTTGAAGATCATCTAGTCCAACCACTAACCTAACACTGTCAACTCTCAAGTACACCAGATCCCTCAGCACTATGTCAAATACACCATATCCCTAGGCGCTATGTCAAGCTGGGTTTGCCCCTTTTTGCACATTTGGTTACTTAGACTCTTGATTTTCCACATTGCAGTGTGTTAGTTCCCATCCATATCTACTGTAAATCCATTTAGCAAGGAAAGCTGGGAAAAAATTAAAAAGCAAGAGTTCATGATTAGTCCAGTACGCAATGTGCACCTTAGTCAGTATGCATCTCTTGGCCAGGAGACCACAGGGCACACTCCAAGGTAAATCCTGAAGGCTATGTAACACAGTCATTTTGAATGGTTTGTGGTTGTATCACATATATGATGAATAGAGGTCTGTGCAGAAATTAACTCTAAATTTTATTTGAAAATGAATTTTCAAAATTTTTCCTCAAGAATACTTGGAGTAGATGTTTGTCATTCTCCTCCCCTCCCCCAAATCATTAAAATATGTCTTGATTTAAAACTCAGGAAGGCTGAGGAAAACCCACCCGTCAAACTCAAAACATATTGGATTAGGGATATATATTATATGATATGCTGGATTTTATATTTAGATATGGCCTAGGTTTTACGGTGCAATGAAAACAAGGTCATTATGTTTTTCTCATTTAGAATGGTACCTGAATCGAAAATGTGACAATTACATTTCCAAGCACACTGAAGCTAAACAAAATGTAGTAGAATGAAATAGAAAAATTGAAATACATTGCAAAGAAATAAATTTTTAACAAACTGAGTGAATGGAGCTGGGTTGACTCAGATTGATTTATTTGTGTGGTACAAAATTCAGCTACTTACCTAAACTAACAATTTCCCATAATAGAACACCGTATGACCATCTGCAACAGAGGGATATTATGGAGTGCAACAAGAACGCAACAAAATTTCATATTTTAAAATGGTAGATAGTTTTGCTAGTATTCACACACTGAGAAGTGTGTGATACATTATTTTTTTAATTGTTTTGTATAATGATAGAGTTCATAGAATCAGAAAGCAGGAGTGACATCTTTAGCAAAATTAATTCACTGTGGGGTCATCAACTGGAGTCCTTTACTAGACTGTGAGTTCTCAGCAAATAGTGCACAATTGTTTCTAATCACTTCCAATTTCCTGAATAAAATACTGAGTTCCTTTGGGTCTCCCAAGGATTCATCAGGTTTCTGATTTCAAATGAGAAATATAACTAAAGTAGTGGCCCAAATCCAATTAGATTGTGAACACAGAACTTGTTCAGACACTGATGATGAAATAAAAGTAACATTTTGTTGTGAGTTTTACTTTTCTTCCATTGCTCACTTGAGCCGACATGGCTACTGTGTTTTTTCAGTTGAGTCAAACTTTTCTTGGTACTGAAAAATATATCTTTATTAAAACAAGACCACTTGAAAACATACTTACACATCACTGTTTGTGGTGTAAACGCTGTAATTCAGTGATTCAATTGCCATCCATCGCACTGGAAGCCGTCCCTGAAAATTATTTCATGACAGTTTATTTGTTAGTGGTTGGAATAGCAATACTGCGATTTATACCCCAACAATTGTTCTGTGTGTTTTAATCAAAACTGACTCTGTGCAAGTAAGCTTTATCAAATAAATAAACTTCTTTAAGTTGTGCACTTACTTCCCAAAGGGACTGTTCACACTTGTGCTCGTTTTGTGTGGCAGGTTTTCTGGTTTCAGGGGAGAGGGCTACAGTGCTGGTACCTGTGAGAAGCTTCTGGAAGCTCCCCCCACCCCGCTCCAATTTGGATTGTCTCTGGCCAAGGCTGAGTGACTTTGAGGAGTTACAAGAAGGACACCTATGCGAACACCAAGGTCAGTGGAAGGAAGGAGGAGGAAGGAGGGTGGGCTGTGCAGCAGTGCAGAGGCCTCACCGGTACCCCGTGGTGAGAGGGCAGGGCCGCCCCTGCCACCCACGGAGGTCACCGGAGGCGCAGAGACTCGCCTGCAGCCTGTGGAGGACCCCCGGGACTCTGTGGGAAGAAGCAGCCCCCGCTGTTGTAGTTCAGCACTGGGAGGACTGCAACACGTGGGGGTGACACACACTGGAGCATTTCGAGAAGAATGCCCCCCATGGGGAGGACTCCTGACAGAGAGTCTGTGGAGGACTGTCTCCCGTGAGAGGGGAACCATGTGGAGCAGAGGAAGAATGCAGGGGAATGATCCTACCCACCTGGGAGGAAGAAGCAGTGAACTGACTGCACCCTCCATCCCCTGTCCCTCTGCCACTGGGGGAGGAGGTAGAAATACCAGAAACAACACTGAGCCTAGGAAGAAGGGAGGGGTGGGGGGAAGTATTTTTAGCATATAATGCTTCTTACTGTCCCATTCTGTCTGTTAAATGTCATTGCCATTAGTGTTTTGAATTAGAGTAACGTCTTTTTCTTCCCCTAACAAGCCTGACTTTTGCCGGTGACCATGATGGGTGAGCTCCCTCTTCCTGTCCTTATCTCGATTCCTGAGCCTTTTGAATCACTTTTCTTCTTCCCAGCACTGGGGGAAAAGGGTGAGTGAACGGCTGCATGGTGCTCAGTTGCCCTCTGGGCTCAAACCATGACAACACTAAAGCTAATAGAAAATTTATCCAACCAACATCAAGAGGAAACAAAAGTAATTCCTGAATGATGTCTGATGATGCCTCTAACCAACCTTGTTCCTTTGACCAGCTGGTGTTGTTCCTGGTCTATAACTGTATGATGCTTATTACACATCTTCCTCTTTGAGATCTTTCAAAATGTTAGCTCTGGACAGCTGTTTTTTCATCTCACAGATGCTGACATGGCTCTGGTTACCATCTTGCTAACTTCTTGCTAACCCTGTTCAGTAGAACTTAGACCAACTTGCCTCAGTTGGACAAATTCTGGTACAAAAACATTATTTGCATAGCTGTACAGATCCTCTTCATACGTCAAATGTGTATTATATGCTTTTTCATAGTACATTTTTACTAAATCTCATAACTAGGTGCAAAGTAGTTATTTTGCTGCCATCCATATTCATATAAATAATTTTCACTTACATCATATAATATATTATAAACATAGTAGAGGATTTACAAGTAATGCATGTATATTAATAAACACTATATAAATGTTTACACATATTAATATATAAAATCTAAATAACCAGTTCTGAAGTACCCATAAATTTGAATTTTTGTTCTTATGAAAACATAGAGGAAGAAACAGGAAAACAAAGAGGAAAACAGACTTCATCAGTTTGTTTTGATCCTTACCATGGTCTTTTTAACATAAACTTCTTGACCTCTTGATAAGCCAAAGTCAGCTATTTTTGCAACGTAATTTTCTCCAACCAAGATGTTTCTTGCTGCCAAATCTCGATGAATAAACTAATTTTTTGTAAAAAAAAAGATCACCACAACATCTATGAGCTTTACATACTTTACATATATTATTTTAGAGCTATATTAAAAATTGCAAACGTTCAGAATAAGAACAAAAACCAAAAGAAATGTCTTGATGTGTCACTACCAAGAACATTTTAAACTTTATCTGAAGATTCAAGCAGTTAGCTACCATGTTGTTTGTAAGTTTTAATGCCTCTTCCTTGAGTCCTCGTGACACAATATTTGATAGGACTAAGTGAACACAACAAAAACCTTCATCCAGTGGGAGATATAGAAGCTAAAATTAAAATTGGTTTCATTAAAAGGCATAGTCCCTGAAAAATGAATTGCTCTGCTTTCAGTGGGTAGAGAGCTGAAGACTGACCTGTTTCTGGCTCAAGTAGTCCATCCCTCTAGCAACATCTGCTGCAAAATGCAGAAGTTGCTGAGAGGAAAGTGTAGATGCAGTACTGTTGGCAATAGCAAATGCTGGATCTGTCTCTAGCACTCTGCTTTTCCGAAGGAAGTCCAGTAAATTTCCATGGGGCGCATATTCAATAGCAAGATAAAGATATCCTAACGAAACATCAGATAGTGAGCATATCACAAAGTAAAAGATGGTCAGTAATAGTATTTGGACACTTAGACTGCTTTGCGTGAAAGAGAAATAAACTTAAAACAGATGAGGGCAACAGAAAAATTGAGCAGGAAAATTCCTAGGTGCGGGGAATAATTTAGAGCTATTGATGAACATAGTTTCTGAAGGATTAATGTGGGCTTGTAGATCTAAAACCAAGTTGATTTGGCGTTTTATCAAATGTTGCACTGTACTGTGGGGTTTTTTAAACATTTCTTTAAAGTACATGTATTCAAAAGTATCTTACCCCGATGTTCACATGCTCCCAAAAGATTTATGATGTTGGGATGATGGCCAAGCTTGCAAAGAACTTCAAGTTCTCCAGCGAAGTCTCTGTGATCATCTTTTGAGGCATACTCTGGAAATCAAATAAGCATGCATTTATATTTTCCTTTGAACTGAATAACCATATTGTTATTAATTATAAGGACTCTGGGCTGCCTGGGGCACTACTGCTTCAGCCCCAATAGAAAAACTAAGATACATTAGTATTTACTGAAAAAAGCAGGAATTTCCAATCAAAGAAGAAGAGAGAACATAATATCTGTAGCCGCTATCTGCAGAGAAAGAAAGCATCTCAATATACCACATCACTGATTTGATGTCGTAGCAGATCACATGAAAACTTGTTGACTAAAAATATTTCCATACAAGTGCTGTCAATTATTTCTGCCTGCATGCAGACCTTGGCTCTTTTTAAATTGATCATAATATTTCAAAATATCTCCCAGTTTGCTTAGATAATCGTCTAGTCAATTGTAAGACAATATGTACATTCTCGTGGTATCCTATATATTGTAGTTCTCTATGGACTGTTGCAGTCATGCCCAATGAATACAAAGAAAATGAGTGGTCCTCATATTATGTATATACATAGATGCACAGATAACAGTTGTCCCTGAGTGACAAAACAAGATGAACAAATGCTGTGCCGCAAGGCTAGGTCTGTGTGCCTCTCTCTATTACATGTATGTTTTAATGGCTCCCACTTTGCAGATGAATTTACACATGAAGTTCATATTAACTTACGAATTGAAAAATACGTAATAGTTAATAATAAAGAAAAGAAAAGTTAAAGAAAAGTATAAACCAACTTGACCTTGCAGAAATACAGTCTTTGCCAAATTTTAGCCTAGTGACAGCTGATACAATTTTGCTAGCAACTTTTAATATTTATTTTAGCTTTAGGAGAGGTCTACTAAGCATTTATTACGACAGTGAAACACTTGGAATAATCAACAAAGAAAAGTCTTTAGTCTCAGAGAATCCAATCTCTATTACCTTTCATCCTTTTAATTGCAGCATCCATGCGTAAGCCATCTTTCTTAATGCGTGCTTTCAGGACTTGCCCAAAGTTACCTTCCCCAATCACATCTTGAAATTTTATGTCATTCCACTCAAGAACTGGGTAAATAGTGGGATCTGGGCTGTTCTTGGCTTTCCTGCTCAGGGTGAGAGTACCTGAGTTAAACTGTACAGCTGGCTCTTCCCTCTGTAACAGAATTGAGCAAATGACATTAACTGATTTCTACTTTACTGAGGAATGCTCTGATTACACTCACAGAATAGATGTGTGCTCACTCATGGACACAAACACACAGAGCCTGATCCATCTCTTGCTTGTGCAGGAGTGAGTGTAGTAGACAATTACACCTGCTTTAGACAATAACTTCATCAAGCACTTCTGCCCAGATCCACAAAATTAATCAGGCTCCTAATTTATGCGTAAGTACCTTTGTAGACCTAGGCTTCCTGAACAGTTTTATATATTGAAAGATGAAGGAGATGGGCAAAAATAATTTGGTAAAACTGATCTCAAAACCAGTTTTGTCTCAGGCTCGAGGTTTATCCTATATTAGGCTTGACTAAATCATGTTCTGATTAGGCTCAGTAGGAAGACTGAGGAAAGAAGAAGCAAGAAAACAAAAGAGAGAGGAAATGACCTTCCTCCATAACTGATGAGACATCACTTACACATTTCCACAAAACACCTCTGTGGGAAATGTTTCAGGACAAGGAACAGGAGCTGTTCTGTGTGACATAGGGACTGATCCTCTCTTTGGATGAGTTCCCTGGCCCACTGTTTATGAAACAACCTATGCAGAGCCATATGGAGGAGCTCTTTAACCCAACTTCGTTCTGCTTCACAGGTTCCCCTCTGAAGTGAGAGAACAGCACCAGAAAGCAGAGCAATAAAGAGTCTACAGCAGGATACAAATATATACATGCTTATATATTTGTGTGTGTGTATATATATATATATATATCCCCATAATTTTGCAACCTTCAGCAGTTTCCTCATAGCCAGAACTATGATGATGCTATCAATTGACTCCTGGTGTGCTATCCCCGAGTTGAAAAACCATGATGGAACAGTTACTGATGCTCAAAAGCAACATTAAAAAGTATTGTAGTTTTCATAATCAGTCACAAATTCATATAGGAACAGGGTCCTCCTACACTCTGTCTGGCTCAGTACTTGTCATGTACAGGTGCAGCAAAGCAGAAAAGGGAGAAGGATAAATGTTGTGCAGCTTTTTTCAAGCAAGGCTTTCTACCTCATAGCCTATAACTGTGATTGCTTTAGCTCTGGGGTCACTAGCAGATAAGCTTTACAACAACAATACTAATTGCACACATGAAGACTGTATTTGGAAAAGCCAAGGAAAAAGAACTGGAAAGAACAGGAAAAGATACAGCCAAAATTAACCACACTGACGCAGGAAATCTGGAAACCCACCACCACGTTTTGGAAAGCCTGAGCCATTCGGCGCTGGAAATTGGCTCGCTTTAACTGTAGCATGATGAGAAAAGCCAGGAGAATTGTTACACAGGTCATCCCTGCAGAACCAAGGATAGCAATAAGCAGCATTTTGCCTCCTTTTGATTCATATGGGGCTGTTGAGAAAGCACACAAAGAGTTCATCATTATTTCCATCAAATTCTGAAAAAGCCATGAACAATACATAGATACTCCTGCCTTGTAAACTGTATAAAGACATAGAGATACATCCCTTTGTCTTCCAGAAATGTCACAGACATTGGATGCTCTGATTTTCAGATAAATGAGTACCTGCAGGTCACACTGAATTCAGGCAGTGCAGAGCTAAGGTCACTCTCAGTGATCTAATAGTCCTATTATATGCATCTACTTTAATTTATGAGCTGTTTGGCACTTTGTAGTGGATACAGACAAACATTGCATGTTGTCACTTCATCGGTGCCATGCAGTGAACTGAGAAAAAAATTTGGCAATGCGGTGTTGTATGTCAAAGTTAAGAGCAAAAGAAAAATAATATTAAAAAAATAATACTATTACTTTGCCTTAGCTGTCTAGTTTATACCCCTGGCCCTGGTCTGTACAAGTCCACATGTTGAACAACCAACCTTTAGTTTCTGGAAGAGTCTTCAGTTCAAATGATGTGTTTGGGTTGCTCAAGCCAATGTTGTTCTGAGCATTTATCTGAACCTGGTACACAGTGTTTGGCTCAAGGCCCTTGAGATGGTATTGGGTAATGCTGGTGTTCTTTATGATAATATCGATGTGGTTGTACTCAGCCTTGCCATAAATTTTGTAGCTGATGATGACGGAGGAGATGGAATGACCCTCAGCAGTTGTCCAAGAGATGACTGAGGATGTGTCTGTGGTGTTAGAAAACCTGATGTTGTATGGTGCAGGAGGGATTCCTGAGAACAAACAGAAACACACACAAAGCATTGGAGTGTACATCCACCTCTTCATCCTGCAGTGAGCCAAACACTTTCCTCTGTGCTTTTGCTGTGCTAAACAGAAGCAGAATTTTGTTGACAAGCTATGGTTACTGGATGCAATAGCTTTATGAACTTGATGTGCTGTCACCCATATTGCAGTACTTCATACTTCCAGCAGAGGTTGGAGTGGTATTCAGTATACTGCTGTCCTTGGATGATGATACAAATTATCTGAGCTGTATGCAGGCACAACATAACTGCTTTCAGATTAATGCAGAAAAAATAATTTCCTTCTATACTGAATCATCATTCCCACGTGATTCCCATTTCCCATACTTTCACTGCTTCAGGGAGCAATTCCCTGTTAGAAAGAATGGAAATCAATACCAACATTTCCACAAATTTCATGAGAGAACCACCAGCAGGGGTGAGTGCTAGTGGTGACTAATAAGCTAACTACCTTCTCCTGAAAAACAGTTCCCTTATGTTTTTCTTAGTGCAGTTTGGCATCAGAGTTCAGGAAACTGGAGTGTCCCATGAAGCCATTGATACTTCTGTTAATACATGTAGGATCTCATAATGGGCCTCCTCACATGACCTGTAAGGAGGAAGAAGCCCACCTTTCCAGTGTGTAGTATGGACAGTGGCACCCATCAGTCATTCAGATGGACATCTGTTCAGATGTTATTTCATTCAGATACGGCATTTGTTGTAGCATTATGAAAGGACACTACACACAGGAAATTCAAGGGCAGTCATTGGTCTTCAGTGTAGCACACTTAACTACTCTTTTCTCACAGGGGTTTTACCTTGCATCACATCTCTTCTTTAACTGCAGTTTCTGTATTGACATAGCTGAATTGTGGGGTCTGAGTGGTTTTCTGAAGTATCAAAAGAGCTTGAAGTAGTGAATTCTGTGGGTTCATCATTATGAGGAGGAAAAAAATGCTACATGTGTCCAAAGCATGAATCACACTTCAATGAAAATGTGGATTCCCTAGCTTTTAATTAGTTTTTCTTGGTGTTTTTTTAAAACTCATTATTAGTTCCTAATAATTTCCAGCATAAGAATTTCTTTGGATGCTGAGTTATCGTCACAATAATAGTAGTAATAATCACAAGTGATCATCAGGAACTGAGTGTTACCAGAACAAAGGATTACATTTAACATAGTCATTAAGTGACAATCAATCTTGGGGAAAGAGGAAGAATTAAACAGAAGGATGTGAATCAGCTACTTACTGTCACTGAAAGTCCATGCATACAGATAGTTACTCCATTCTCCTTGGGACCTGGTGTTCACCCGTACCCTGCACATGTATTGCTGTCTAGGCTCAAGATCTTTAATGATCAGGGTGGACATATTTCCTGGCACTTGAGTAATAACACTGCTCTTGTCACCGTTGTCATTCACGATCTTCCTTTCCACTTCAACACGAATGTCATCCTCTGTCCTCAGTGTTAAAGGATGCCATGACAAATTCAGTGATGTCATACTTTTTGGAAAGAGAGTGAGACCTTCTGGTGGAGGAAGACCTTGGAAAAGCCACAGTGAAACAGGGAAAAACATTTCATATCCGGTATACAAGCTAAAATAGGGGTACCAGTTTTTCCTAACCACTTGCCCTATCTTAGGGTGACAAGGGGTAATTCTCTCCACCACCTACCCAATTTGACATAAATTCCATCTTAGAGGTGTTGATAGTCCCAGAGTATCTTATCAGCAGCTGTTGTGGCAATAAAAAGGTCTGTTCACTGAGCTGATGTTGCAGATGCACTTTTTAAACATGAGAAGACAGCCCTTTTGCTCTTTTGCTCTCTTGTTAGATAGTTCCTGGTGCAATTCTCATTTATTTTGTATGTCTGTATTCAGTTTGGGCTGTATCCTCAGTGGGATAAAAGTTTTTCTGCTTGTTTAGACATCTTCATTTTTAAGGTAAACTGATCTAATACTAAGAGGAAGGACTAATGTGGTATTAGGAGGAAGGAGCAGCATGCAAAAGAAGTGATTTGTATCTCCAACTCCGCTGCATAGCTAGCAAAAATACGTAAATTCTCCTTTCCCAGATCCCCCGTCTCTAAATCGGGGAGAATAGTAGCTCTGCCTTATTCTGGTTTTCTCCACCTCTAGTGGGTTTTTTGTGTGTTTTTCCTTGTTTTATTTCTTTGCCTGGGACTATTTTGAAAGTCTCTACAGAGTATTCAGGACCAGTTTTCTTTGCTCAAATGGAAGTGCTCTGACAGGTACCAGGGAACAGACCATAGAGAAAAACAGCTGAAATAGCCTTTTATGAAAAGCCAAGATGACAACTTACCAAGCGCAGCTGTTGTGAAACTAGCCTGTGGTCCGGGATGGCCTTCCCCACCTTCTCCTTGCCGACTCAGCTGAACACAGAACTGATATTCTGTTTTTGGTTCCAGATTGTCCAGTCTTTTGGTTGTGCCTTTTACTGACAACAAATGGAGAAAGTAAAGCCATAGACCATGCTGAAAAATGTTAAGGAAGAAAAGGTTTGGAAAATATTCCTGAGCCACTGACCATGGAAGGTAAGATACTCAGATACTTTTGTTCCTGGTTCACCAATATAAGCTATTTGGAATATAAAATACTTATTTTTAAGTTGAGCTCCAACCCAGCACAAAAGATGTTCCCATCTGCCCTTCCTTCTGGTCAGAACAAGACTGGTTGCTTAGGCAGTGTGCATTGTGTATGCAGATCTTAGGTTATCTTGAATTAGTAACAAATGTTTGTTACTTGTTAAAGTTCCTGTAATGTTTCCTATAATATTTTAGGCCTTGCATAAAATGTTAAAACAGAGCTGGAAGAAGTCATCTAACTCACAAGCAGGCTTCATTTTGCCCATAACATTCCTGATAAATATTTAGGTAAGATATTTGTCTCACCAGAGGGCACAATAGACATGAGGAAGATTGTAGATGCTCCAGGACACCTCCATATTGCTCACTACTTTTGAAAACCTGCTATTTACATGGGAGTATTCAACAACTAGGCCTAACACTGAGTAATGTCTATCTTAAGGAAGGAGAGAGAAAACCCTTGGTTACTGAAAACTGAATATAGACTTTTAACTGCTGTTGGTGTACCACATTAACACTATGCAGTGATATACAAAGAATCACACATCAAGTCATAAATGATTTAACTTTTATGCGTTGTAGAGTCTTTTGAGTTTAGTCAAGAGAAGACCGCACATTATGTTTCAGCATGCAGCTGAAGTTTGTGTTTAAGGGGAATTAAAAAATATCCTCTTACCTTCCACAGACATCCAGGACTGATAATGTTTTGCTGGCTTGTACAGGAGTTTTGTTGACACAACAGGTCCATCTCCAAGATGTAACTCAGCATTGATATCAATTATGAGAAAATTATGTCCGCTGTCTGTCAGCCTTGGGGCATACTGTGGCACAGGAGGAACTGAGCAAGAATGCAAGTATTAAACCAGCCTTTTAATTCCCTATATCAGTAAAACTCTGGTATCTTCCTAGATCTACAGAAAAATGGGAGATGTTCTTCAAAAGTCTTACAAAGTAGACAGGAGTTTATACCCTAAAGTTGACAGTTTAGATCTTTCAAAAAAACCCTTGGGCTTTTTTCTAATCCTTACCATCACACTTACTTTTTCAATACACGTAATTAGTATGTTGCTTATAAACAACTTATTTGATTCTGACTACAAATATTTATTCAGACATTTTCCTGCAGTACAGAGAACAGAAAATTCTTCCATGTTAAATGTAAAGCTGCCCTTAAATGTACAGAGATTAAGACATTTGAAGAGATTCATGCTTTTACCTTTGACTGTAACTTGAAATGGTTTCTCTGCCATTCCTGCTACTGTCTGCACACTGCAGACCCAGGTTCCTGTATCACGGGGCTGGATTCGATTAATTGTAAACATGGCTTCAGAGCGATTACTGGTAACAATTAGGGCAGGCTGAAAAGACAAAAGATGTACAGGGCCCGAAAACTGTGGGCATGTAGGAATATTCCCGTGACACTTTCTCACAGTTTAGGAACTCATCAGGAGTTTAAGTGATATCAATAGAAAGGGTCTACAATGGTCAATTCCACAGTTTCATATGTGCTCATTGAGTTAATGAAGTACCTCAGAATATTGAAATTTCACATTATGTTTGAAAACAATAGTGTGCATTAAGTACAGATAAGGTAGTTATAAACATCAGAAATAATAGGAAGCAATTAATCAGGAGCCTACCCTTAGGACAGTTCCATCTTGCTTCAAAAGTTTAAATTCTTCGGATTTAGGAAGTGGCATCCCAGTGGCTATACAAAAAGGCTTGAACTCGACACCAGAATTGAGTTCTACAGGATTTAGTAAGTTTTCTATCTGAGGTGAAAGATCTGCTGCACCTGCAGAAGATACATAGTATTTTAGTGTCAGCCTTCAAACAGAACTTTAAAAAGGCAGCACCAAATCAGGTTTAGGTGTAAAATGAGCACAGGCAGCATAGGTGTCTGAGTCTCCTTTTACTCATGTGAGCCTGTGCAAGGATCATGCTTACCAAATCAGCTTTGCAAGCTTAATTTTCTCTCAGAGAGACAGAGCTGTTTTAAACTCTGGGGTTTTCTTGGTGTCTCAGTCATCAGTTTCAGATCATGAGGCACATGGTATAGGAATGTATCCAGATGAATAAGAGGTAGGTAATGATAAAGTACAATGAGCCTATCCAAAAGCTGATCGTGCAGGTAGGATGCTCAGCTTCTGTCAGTAATTGATATTAAGGTCAGTGTTAAATCCTGTGGAGTAAGGTTTGAAAATCTACCTCTAATGAAAGCAAAATCAGATTAAATGTTAATAGTATACCAGCCTGATAAATGCAGCATAAGGGGCAGAGGCTTATAAACACTGTATTGCAATAAAGATGTACAGAAGTGTTTGGGCGCCTAGAAAGTAGTTGACAGAGCAGGGATACCAGCCTGGAGTGATAATGCTGTTCCAGCATGAAGATCTGTTTCAGTTACACTGGGAAAAGCCATTTACTACCGTGTTACCTTGCTTTACCTTCTTTTTCACATTGCAGACCATGCCATCCAAGGGAGCAGATGCAGCCCTTAAATCTGTCGCACGTCCCTCGATTGTGACAATTACATTTGAGTTTGCAGTCCGACCCATAAAAACCAGGTTTGCATTCTGCAAGTACATACATTTCCAGTTAGTGTAAAGGTACTAGAAAATGTCTTCCACTAATTTTCAGTCTCATGCATCAATTCTCCAGTAGGGTTTACTTCCCTCAGCTGAGCTGAGTTTGAAACTATATGTATTAGCACTAAGTCATTCACAGAGCATCCTGAGAACACGCTCTTGTCAAAACTTAGAGCACATTTGTATCCGTGCCTGTCATTTGTTGACTAGATGCCAATGTGGAAGCTTCTTCGACCTCCACTGTTTTTTCACTTACACTGCAGTAGAGTCCAAAGGCTTCATCAGACTTATGTCACCATTGAACATGGTGACACATATTCTTAAAGGAAGATGTGCTTCGTGTCCCAAAGTTGTTGGCAGTCTAATTGAAATGAACAAGGCTGATTATGCTCAGTATTGCTCAGTTCGACTTGTAGAAATACAGCAGGACTGTATCTGTTAGAGGATTTTTAATGTCTCGGTAGAATGTCAGTTCATTTTACAGAATATTTTGAATAGTTTTCGACTTTACTATGTCCTTCTTCCGAGAATTTAACATGGTCCTGAGAATTTAACATGGTCCTCTGAGATAGGTAAATACTATTATCCCTTCTACAGAATGTAAAAAATACTGTCTTTTACTCTCTTCTGTTAGTTCTCGTCTGTATTTCTATGTGCAGCATGCTAAGGACTCCGCCAATCCTCATATTTTTTACTATACCTTTATCACATTCTAGTCCCATCCATCCTGTGGCACAAGAACAACCATATGGATCTGGTAGACAGAACATATAGTTTCTGCAGCCATAGTTTTCTTTACAGCTCTCTTCACATGTTTTGCCAAATGTATTGGCTCCACAAGCTATCGAAGGGAGAGAGGGAAAGAATAGCTTAACAGCATTAAGTCCACAAAAGAACTAATGCTTCTAATGATACAGCTTTAGGCAACAGACAACATGAATTAAATTTAAAATAGCATTTTTACCATTCAGATACCAGATATATTAACACCCATAACAACTTAAGGAACAGCTACATGAATGGTTAAGTTCAGGCGGCAAAAACAAACTTAACTTTCTCCCATGTGAGGATCCATCAGCAAAGCACCCCTTGCTTTGGGTATGTGGGGTCAGAGCTACAGCAATAAATACTCTTTATAAGTCTTTTTAATATAAAATGGACAAACAGTGCCATGAAAACCTAATATTCTTCTTAGATGTCAGTGCATATGAAACTACCAAGCTCAAGGTTTTGCTTCTCTGATTAGTGCTGCATAAGAGTGGTTCAGATGTCCACTATTCCAATAGCTTAGCTCTAGAGTTTTCAGCACTGCAATTCAGTCAAAATATTAGGATACATATTTAGCATCGAACCCAAAAGTTGTTTGGAGAGATTAGAGCAACGTGATGTCTGCTGTAATTCTTCCAGAATCCGAACTGTCACAGACACAGATATGCACACACAGACATATACTGTTGATATGCCCCTGCAGAGAGAGATCACCCTGTGAGCATGTTAGCAGCTTGTTCAGAAGTGGCCAGGAAATCTTTAACACAGGGATTCATTTCCCAATTACAGTGTATCCTTCAGATCTCCTATTCTACCATGCATTTAACAGCCAGTCAGTAACTTCAAGCATACTGATTTAAGGGTAATCACAGAACAACCTAGGTTGGAAAGAAGCTCAGAAGATCGTTTAGTCCAGCCATTGTGGGAAAAAGAACCTAAATGAGGTTATCTAGCACACTGTCCAAGTGCATATTGATCCAGAAGAGCTGGAAACATTCATCTTCCCTAGCAATATAATCTCCACTAGGAGAAGAGATGGAGAAGTTAAATCATAACTACAAGAACAGCCTTACTAATTCAGACTTCATGTCGCCCAACACTGTCCTGTGGCCAGTAGTGGCTGTAAATGCTATAGCTATAAAGAATAAAACAAGGCTAATCCATCTGATGCTTCCCTCAATAATCTGCCAATTTCTGCTACTGAGAACAAATTAATAAGCAATCTATGAAAATAATATTTGCTTACCTTTCTCACATGTTTTTCCCATAAAACCTGGAGGACAGATGCATTCCCCAGTATCTTCATGACAAATGCCATTGTTCATGCAGGAAGGGCAGTGGGAGCTGCAGGAAGGGCCCCATTTCTGAGCTTCACATCCTTTTATGAAAAAATATAATGACATATTTGTTGTCTTCTTATTCAGTAACCAATCAAGCAGTAAAATTCTTTTTAATGAAAACAAACAGTAAAATACATAAAAACATCCATAAGGACCCCTCAAAACCCCAGCCAAATGACCTAATGTAAGGAATCACTTTTTCCATTGTGGAAATGCCTCTATTTCTGGATCAGGACTGCTGCATAGTATGCAGTGATGTTAAGTAACACCTTCAGAGAAGGAACTGACAAAGTCCTCTTTTTGAAACTAGAGATAAAGTTTTTTTAGTTTATAAGAGTAAGTTTGGATGTTGACAAAGATATTGTATTTAAGATTTTAGTTCTTGTAACAGGGATCAAAGACCTACGAAAGGTCCAGGCTTCACCTGGAGCTGACTGTACTGGTAGTAAAACAGCAGGACCAAGTTTGACATCACTGGCATTGTACCAGCATTTCGTAAGTAATTTTTTTTTTTTTTTTCAGTAACAATATTTTTATTGAAAGTTCAGTAGACTGAGTTCACATCTGTTGTATCTTTACTGTCTTCATGGGTTCTTCATAACACAGATCAGTCAATGGATGACCTGTTTCTGGAATAAATGGACTAAGACCAATGAGTTGTCTTAATGCCTGTCATGATTTTCTTTCCCACTTTAAAAAGATACTACTACCATTAATCCTGCCAGTGAGAGTTTTGATGCTAATTTAATATAAGCCCATCTTAAGCTCTAAACAAGTATATATGCCATCATTGTGCAGATGCTTAATCTAACACTACAAGATGCAATATTCTTTGAGAGGAGCTCAAAGTACTAGTGTAGTACACTAGTACTAGTGTAGCTAACACTACAAGATGCAATATTCTTTGAGGGAGCTGAGAGGACTCAATTCAGTATTTGATTTTTAACAATGTTTCTTACATCACAGAAGCTGATCTTAATGCTTTCCTCTAGTGTAAAGCTAGGACTGAGAAGATAATAACCTGGAAAGTCCTGAGGCAGTTCTCACTAAGACTGAGTAAATGACTTGGATCAGCTTTTTCAGATTTCAGCAAGCATTCAATGAATCAACATGGCACTTGGAACTCTATCTCCTCTTTCTCCCGGAATGAAATTTTTACATGTGGATACTTTAAAAAAAAAGCTTTGCTAAAAATCGTCAGTTTGTGTCTACAATGCCAATTCAGGGAAAGACAGGACATGTGTTTGAGTGGTGGCATGTAATCATCCATTCTCTTTATTGTTAGTCTGCTCCCTATCGCTCTCCCAGACTATGCCCCAGGAGTTTTCCCAGTAAGCAGGATGGGCAAGACAAAAGCCTATTTCAAGGCAGGGGGCAGAATTTATGGATAAGTCTTCTGCTATGCAGCTTGGTACTGGAGTATGCAACAGATCTTGGACCATTTTATTTAACGGTAGCTTCAAAATCCAAATTTGGGGCATTATATTGATTCATTCATGATTCCTGGAAGTATCCTGTGGGTAAGAGCAAGTAAAATACAATTTACAATCAGAAATATTTTCTCCATGATGTAAGATATTTGAACAGCCATTTATTTTTACATATCAGTTTTATATTTCTATCCAAGTTAATAGAATACAATTTTCTCTATATCTGATGAAAATGGACATAGCAACATGAGGTGCAAGATGTGTAGAATACTTATAATATGGAAAATATCTGCCTGCACTGTAAACTGGTCCTGTCATCCACTGGGAGGTGAACTTTAAGAGCTAACTAAGGCTGGGGTGGTTGGTAAGATTACAATAATGTATTCTAAAGATGATAAATCTTAGGATAAATGGGGTTTATCCTAAGATTTATCTCCAGAGAGAACAGAGACATTTGAAAATTGCTATTTTGTGCTCAGACCCACATATCATATTCATGGGAGTGCCCCTTTCTTCATTCATACTTACTCAGTGTTTGAAAAGCTGAGATGTTGAGAAAAGAGCTAGCTGTTTCAGGAATGGATGAATTGAATGTAAATCTGAACTTTTTTCTCTCTCAGCTGCTTAAATCAATATCAGCTTGTACCAAAGATCCTTGGGAAAAAATTTCTTCTGACATAATCTGATGATAGCTTATGACAAGAAAGATTTTTGCCCTTATTTGGGCACAGTAAAAGATTCAATTCAGATTAATTATGACTTTAAATAATTAATCATTTAGCACACATTAATGAAACTTACGTCTTACAATAAGCCTTGTGTAAGCAGAAGTAAAGAGATTTCCTCCTATATATCTGGCAGAGTAAACCCCTGCATCCTGTGGTTGAACTTGAGGATAGGAGACTTCCAGCTCCCCCGGCACTTCATGCCTGGGCACAGAGTGGATGAAGGAACCTGGGGAAGGGGCACACGGGTACAACAGACAGAAGTCAGTCACCTTCTACAGACAGAAGTGAGTTTGCATTGGTTACTGAGGAAGGACAGCTGGGATGAGCTAAGCTTCAGAATCTATTCCTTAGTTATGAATTGCTGACAGCCCTTTAGATATACTAGGTGGATTTTTTAGATATACTAGGTACAAGTAAAAAGGAAGGTAGATCTTGAGAATGATTAGATGAATGGGACAAACAATTTCACATTCAGCTTTGCTTTGCAGGAATGTTGCTAAGAGTCTAGGGGGTAAAAGTGTTCATTTTGTTTCTTGGCCTTTTCTGAAGTGAGAGGTGACAATCTATAAGAAGTCTAGTGTAGCTGGAAAGAGTCAAATAGCAAATGCCAGCCAGGTCCTATTTAATCCAAGAAGCATAAAGATTTACTCAGCAGACCAAAGCAGGAAAATCACAGCACAGCTTTATCTTTTCTTCCCAGACTTATCATGTTTCTGTCTCTTCTATCTTTTTCACCAAGAGAGCTTTTCTGTGTTATTCTAGGCTTGCTGCAGTTGGTCATCCATGCTTGCTAAGTAAGGCAATAGCATTTGATCTTCTCCCATCCCTCCGGATCATGAAGTACGAACATTTGAACATTGGTCACTGTCAAAGAGAAGTTGCATCCAGTGGACTGCAGGACCCACGGGAGTCCTTCCACTCTATTCTGTTAGAACAAGGTTGCTGCAGTCGGCTAATGCCAGGTCCAGCCAGCTATCACCAAAACATACATGCATATACTGACACACACTGTACCAACAGAGTCAGCCACCAACACACCCACACAGCACAGCTGTGGCTCTACAGGTACTGCATGTGCACACGGGACTCACAGACTCTTGAACAGCCCAGACAGCCCAGTCCTATTCTCACTTGTCAGCTAGTCAGGCTTACTGGCAGACTTCATACAGTCATACACCCAAAACTGGATCTCAGCTGGCCTGGACCTACAGTCTGTCTAACAGTTTATTCTACTCACTGGCTAGCCTGGCTTGAAGATCATTAGTGTCACACATGACCCCATGCACATGGGTCCCTGACATAACTGGCCTTAGACTCTTAGTCTCTCTGGCTGCTGACCCCAGACATACAAGCCCCTTTGACCCTTGGCATGTGGTTTCCAGTTACTTGGCAGTCAAATTTGTTGCACCTTCTAGTCTGGTCTGAAGATCACTAGCACATTTTACATACGCAAACCAGGTAGAGAGCACACTTCTGTTGAAGAATAATTAGGAATAGAGTTTAATAAGACCAGACCTACTGTAGTGCAGAGCTTGAACAAAGCTGTGGCACCTTTTACCTGCCTCCCACCCCATTTTCCCATGCTTGTTCCTTTCTCTTTGATCCCTCCCTTTCTCCTGTTTGTCTCTTTGTCTAAATATCCATTATTTCACACATGTTCACAGTCCCCCTCAATCATGCCATAGTAAGTTTGCTCTTTCCCCCTGATAATCCTGCTCCCTGGTTCTTATACCTACAAAGCTCTGTCTGAAGCTGCTCAGGACTTTGTGTTCCCTCAGTGGCCCTCAGAAGTTGGACAGCTCTGTCCATTGATGTTTTCTCTGTCATATGCTACTCCTTAGGGCTTTATTTAATAACTTCTCTTGCTTCTTGTCCTAGTCTTTTATGCTGAATGACCATTAACCAGATGATACTCCCACAAATCGAATGCCTTCACCTCCTACCTCCCCTTATAGTTTCACTGGCAATGAAACAATTATTTCACTTTACTGAAATAATTCAGAAGGTACAGGCAGAACCTTTACTCTCTGTGATCATACATATTGTCATACCTTACTATATATGACTATAGTAAAATTTCAGACAGTCTAGAGACATAAAATTTTGCTGAGGATCATAATCAAAACAGCAAAAGTTTTAAGGATCAGTTTATTCCATGACAACGTATAACAGTTCTTCAAGAAAACAGGGCCAAAGAATAAGAGCAAAGAATGAAAGGGATTAGTTCTGAAACTGCAGGGCTTGCTTTGTGTATCTTTTGAATTACAAGCTGAAAAAAAAAAAAAAAATTGCAGCAAAGTATTAAGAAAGCCTATGCTCAGAGTCTGGTACAGGTTTTGTGGCTTGTTTTCCAACATGGCATGTGCTATGCCAATGTCTTAAAGCAATCTTGTTTAGCAGAGGAGTTTAATTCTTTGGACAGCCTTTGTGAGGGTCTGCAAGAGGGAAGTGGTATTTTAAATGACTGAAGTGAAAGACTGCAACAGTTAAACATAACAGGACAAGTATTTTCTCTTCTTTGCCAGCTGCTGTATCAGGATTCCTTAGGGATGATATTTCAGCTGCAATCTCAGGTGGAGAACTTGACCTACAATGGTTAATTTGAGGCTTTTTGCCAAATTTCCAGTTGGAATGCTAAGACAACACCATGATGTAAGCATTCCTCTCTGACATACCAGCTGGTTCTTGTATAAGAAAATGCTGTATAAGAAAATGCTGACAGTAGATCACAAAATTTCCCTGGGGACCCTCAAAGGACAAGCAACAGCAAACTTTCTTCACTGTGCACTGCCATAGCTGAATAGCTCTGAAGAGCAAAGAAGCAGGTCTTTAAGAAATGCTACTTTGCATATCACTTTTTTAAAAGACACCTTTTGGTTATTTTTCTCTTCCAGCATGTAGAGAAGTGCTCCAAGTGTTCAGCGACTGGGGTTGAGGCTGACCCACTCCATGTGTTCTTTTGCAGTGTGCTGATACTTCCTTACCTTATCCTGCTCTATTTACTCTGTTCGCTGGTAGCTCATTGAAAGCTGGACTATCAGTAGACAAAATTGTACCTGTACATTATGTGTGCTTTCCACAAGTATAATTTCTTGGTGTCTAACATTCTGATTCAGTCTGAAGGCACTTTAAGTTTCAGTGATCAGTATTTTACTATATTTATACAGGAGGTAGATAGCAAACTGCACATATTTCCAAGTATCAAGCACTAGCAACACAAAGCTTGAGTTACATGTGATTTAGGTGCCATGTTAGATAGGAAGGTTGGTGACATGAATTTTACAATCTGACTAATTTTTGTAGTTGAGTGAAATGAGGATTAGATTTTGTTGACAGTTTTGCCTTTTTAATAGCAGATTACTAATGCTTCATTTCTTAGCCTAAAGAGCATCATAGAAGGTAAATGGCCTCTAAAAGCCATTTGAAGAAGGAAAGGTAAGCACTTAAAAAGCAGTAAAAATGCAAAGAAAAATGCAGTATCTAGGCCTTCACAGTGACACAGAAGAAAAAAAAAAGAAAAGGTTGTTAAAAGTAGCCAGGCAAATATATGAGGAGTTATAGAAGGAAATCAAAAAAGGAAAATGAGAAACAAAGCAAAGGTATAAACAGAGAATTTGGCATTCTGGAGGAAGAGAAACAGGTCAGCTCAATATATTAGATATTGCAAATGGCTCCTTTAAGGAACATTAAATGCATGAGGAATTATGTCTGCTCCAGTTGTCCAGCGTGGGCATCATCAGCAAAGACTTTAAAACAGTTATGTGACACTTGGCTAAGGCAATGATAGAGAAAGATTAATTACCATTTTTGTAGATCACTGCATCTTCCTCTTTTGCTGCCATTCTGATGAAGGAAATATTCACATGCTCTCCCTTATTTGCTGTAACAGTTAATGCCACTGGGTGGAATGATGCTGAAAACAGAACAGGACAGAAGTATGGGATAAATAGCAGCAGTTATTGTCGCTATCCGGTCTCTGGGCTGAAAGCTGAGAATGGTTTACAGCATGGCCCTGATACAGATTTTAAGGTTTAAATTTCTTTTAAGCACACACTGACTCTTCAGCCCCAGCAACCTTAACTCTCTGTTTTGGCAAAGACAGAGGACTCACCTATACCTCGAAACAACAGACTGCTACTAGAACATGAGGCATGAAATAAAAAAAAATTAAAAAAAAAAAAAAAAGACTTTGGCTGAGTAACTGAAACCCTTCCTAACTGGGAGCTCCAGTGAACTGTAAAACACTTTCCCAAGTTTCTTCAGCACTTGAGACTTGAGAATGACTCAGTTCTTTTCTCCTTAAACTTTATGATGCAGAACAGTCAAGATAGTTCAGGAGACCACAGTCATACAGGGCCTGGGGGAGATCCAGTAAGATAGGTCTGTGCTTGCATTTGTTCACCATATTCTATAATTACTAAGAGTATTGGCTTGCACTAAGAACAAAAGAAGAAAACATATTCATAGACAGTGGTACTTTTACCAAAATATTCTCGTCTGAAAATGTGGCTTAATTAAAAAAAATTCCATGGGACAAACTGTCTAGATCAGTGATATTTCTCAATTTTCCTTGGAAAATTGAAATTAATTTTGCTGCTTAAACAGAGAAGCACTTTTATACATTTGTTTATAGTTCTTGATTTAAGAAAAAGAAGAAAGTACTAGACAAAAGTACTACTTCACACTTCTGTCTTTATCATTGTTAGTGGAAAAAACATGTCAGAAGATAATTGGGGAAGGGACAGAAAAATCTCAAGAAATATTACTTTTTGAAACCAGTGAAATAATAATTTTAATTACAACATTACTTGAAACAAGTTAGAAGTTAAGGATGCTTCCTTTCATTTGGTTGAAAAATTCCAAGGGAAAGCTGTGAAATTTTTTGAGGATAAATTCAGGTTTTCTGGTCATTGATATGTCGTATGGAAAAAAAATTAGGGAAACTGTTCTAAAATTAGGCAAAGTTAACTTCTGAACTGTTCACCTCTTTATCTGAGTGAGAATATTATGCCTTTGTATCTTCCCTTTAAAGCACCCAGGGACCAAGGCATTGACTTTCACCAGGCCCTTTTTCTCTTTTTGAGGCTGTTTTGCCTTAGAATTCCTCCTGAGCAAGTTCCTCTTGGGTAAGTCCGTCCTGCATCTTGTTTTTGTTCAGCTCCAGGGAGCCTGGTTCTGCTGCCACCCACCTGCCTCACCAGCAAAGTGAGTGGGACCTTTCCGACAGAAAGATCTACCTGAGCTTCAGCTGGAAGGAATCCTTGGAGAGCCATTCATGCTTCTAGTTGGCTCCGCATTTACACAGGTTCCATTTCTATTAAAGTCACGTTTATTTCACAGGGAATATTTTGTTTAAGGAACACATAAACAAGTTTAGTATAAACTATTAGACAACTTACTCAAAAAAATTTGCCATTTTGCTATAGTCATGCCTCTTTTATTCAGTTCATTTTTAGAAAACTGTCAATAAAGTGCACTTTGACTCATACCAGTGGTTGCAGAAAATAATTTTGGAGTCTGTGGCTGAAACGTGAAGGCAAAGAAATACACAGAGATAGGATCAGAAGGCACAGAAAAAAATTATGAACTAATTTTCTGTTATATGTGTAACATAGCTGTAAAAAACAAGCAGGTAGATGGCACATCAAAGTTTTTATGAGGCTGAAACTGTGTCAACCTCTACAATATTATTTTGTAAAATCTGAGCGGGAAAAAGGGTCATATTCTTTCAATATTTGAGAAAATATTATTTTAATATTTCCATTTCAGAATGTCATTTTAATTAAAAAGCAAAATGTTTGTATTATGTTATGTGATGTAAACCCAAAGAAAATCTGAGCAAAAATGAAGCCATTTCTAACTATCCAAGTCAAATTCTCTCCCAGAATTTTATTTCTTTGAGAATTTTTGACATTTTAATGTTTTATTTCTGATTGGAAATAAGACAACTACTGAAAACTCACAATACTTTGCAGAATGGAATTTCTATCCCTTGTGCAGTTCTAATGTGAGCCTCTGCCACATGTTTTAATCCCTTTGTAAGTGCTATCCAACTGATTCCAGCAGGAATCTTCCTGTATGATACTAAGCACATGCGTGGGAATCTACTGAGCATTTGCCATGCTACCTGGGCATTGCTATCTGAACTTACCTCTTAGAGAAACTAAGAATTATAATATAGAATAATGAAATAAGATCTCATTAGAAACAAGGAAAAAAAAACCCTGAAAGCAATCCCAACTTACTGTCCGCTCCCGAGTTAGATGTTATTTATCAATAACAAATGCATGGTGAAAATCATGATCTATTTAGGAAAAGACAATTCAACCGCATCCCAAAAATGAATTACTATTTACAAATTATCCTAAGTGTTTTAGTTGCAGTGGGTTTTGGACCAGATTTAGTGGGGCATTACTAATTTTTTTAACAAGCTATTAAACTTTTGTTTCCCCATTTTCTTTTTTTTGTTCGCTTAGCCACAAGACTTTTTCTTCAGGGTATTGTTACAATGCAAAGGAATGCACACTCCCTGGTGAGCTCAGTTCCAACGTATTTTTAGATTGTAAATTGTATTAATTCATTATTTCACATCTCGAGTGTGTGAATTCCTTATAGAGACATAATGAACTGAGTTGCAGGGCAAGTGTCATAATGCTTTGTCGCTTGCATTTCCATTATTGTCCCTTTGCCTGCTCTAGAGATATTCTGTGGGGGAAACTCAATTGTATATATATGTGAAAATACATATTTATTCTATAGAGAAATGGCATAAATTATATTTGACTAGATGCAGAACAGGTCATAATATTCTATTCTAGATATGTGTGCTGTATACAGTACAAGCATTACTCCCCATATATATTTGTACAAAGCATAATCTGTTACCTCTCATTTCATGTATGAGTATTACATGTGTAACCATAATGCTACAATATAAAAAATTCAGCAGAACGCCTCATTAGTTTCAGAATGGCACATGTGTGGAGCAAAACAGGAAAACAAACCTGTTATTTTTCTGTATTATACTGCTAAAATCTTCATTGTATCTGCATATCTGATGATAGGTGCATAACCAGGCCTATGACAGTTCCCTCTAAAGTCAATGATTAATGATTAATCCTTACCAAATGATCAATCCTTAAGTGAGTGTTTGAGCAGCTTCTTGCCCTGCGGCTGCAGAACAGCGGCTGGATTTTCAGAAGTGCTGCTCCTTCCCATGCCTTTTGTGTCCTCAATGGAAAACTCCATGTTTCAACTCTTACTTAATTTTTAGTGTTGAAAAACACATCTTTAAAAATTATTCAGACAATGTGAAGGGGAAAAAGGCCTGTTTTCCAACTACAGATGCTCTGCCAAACCTCACAATCCTTCAGTGACCTTTTCTTCCTCTTTCTGTGCACTTTAACAGCTTTGAGAACTTATCTTGCGCCTCTTTCTCACCCATCCAGCCTGATTAGATTATATGCATTCACCAAAGAGTTGATGGCTCAAATTTTGACAGTAAAAGCTTTTGCAGAGAAAATCTGAGAGATGGATTCAAACCCAGAAATAATTCAAAGAAACCTACCTACTGCTGGCATGAATGTTGTGTTATTTCTGGTTAGAACATTGTCCGTCACATAGGAAGCTCTCAAAGTTTGATTACCTTAAATTCCCTGCTCCTAGGTCCACAGATACCAAGTGCAAAAACCTGATTGATTAAGCAGACACTTTTCCACCCATGGGAGATTTTTTACATGACAGCCAGAGATGTGCTCAGCAAACTAACATTCTGCCACAGGCGGGGTCATGTTGACTTTCCATGGGCTGTTATCTTATCTCCTCCTCAATGCAGTCTCCTTTGAAACAATGGAGTTGTCAGTCTGCATCTGCAGAGCTTTCTTGGTGACCAGTCCAACACCCCAAAACCCACATTTGCTCAGAGAAAACCTAAGCCATAGAAAAATGCACTTGTCCTCCCCACCTTGCTTCTAATGTTCCTGTACTAAGAGAAATGAATAGACACTAGCTGTAGCTCAGACAAATTAAAAACTTTATTTTCTAAATTTGCTATATAATTTCAGGAGATACCGACAGTGATAACTACTCTTACTAAAACCTTGTAAAGAAAGACTAAAAGTGTCAAGTCTCTTCACAGACCAGCCGCCATGTCACAAAAAATTAGCAATACAGGACTCCGACTAGAAATCGGCTGAAGTCTTGAAAACTTGATTTGCTGCAGAAAATTAGCCAAAATTTCTTGCACTTTTCTGAACTTTATTGTGATCTCTACTTCAGAAATTTTTCCAGAAGTTTAATGAAGTCCAGAGACAGCAAAATTTTGCAAATAAGAAAATGTAATTTAAAGGCTATATGTTGGCCTTTGGAAATCCCAACTTCTCATCCCATCACCTCTCTGCCATATTTGCATTTTCTACTGTACATAACCTTAAAACTAAACCCAAGTCAACAGTGAAAACCATAGTGGATTTTTGTGAATAATGTTCTTAGGTTTTGGGAGAGTTCTCTGGAGTTTCTGTCCATTGTTGAGATGGATCCTTTTTTTCCATACTGACACAGACTGTGCAGATCCAATATTGCTGATCTATAGTTTTACTGAACCTTAGGCAAGGCAGTTATTTTTGAGGCTCAGTTGCCTGTTTATTAAGAAATAAAAGATAACAATATTTGACTACCTACATCTCAGACCTGTCAAGACTTTAAAATGGAAGTGTGCTTAGCTATCAAGGGTCTGGGATGTGAAAAACCCACCGCAGAAATTACCATAGATGTTATTTCTTGGCATCAGTACTTACCTTATTTTCCAACTGACTTTGTGTTCCTGGCAGTAGCCAGATGCAGGCAGAATACCCACGGATTTCTAACTGACTGACAAGGAAATGACTAGCAGCTAGTATCAACCAGTTGTCTCTCTGCTTTAGGAAAAAACACATGGGCTTTAGCCAAGTCTATTTTTGTTGACTCCAGACTGCCTTACCTGCTCTGGAGCCACATTTGTCAACCAGGGATAACTGCCAGTCTGCAAGCAGTGACATGCAAAATTCAGATCTGACCACCATACAGTACCTCCCAGTGGCATCTTCATGGTATGTATCCTCGTCACCTCATCCTGGAGTTTCCCTTCACAGTAATATGCTCCAATAGTTTCACTGGCCTGTTCCCTCTTCCACACCACTGTTTTGGCTGTTGCTCTCTTTGAATCTTCATTAACTTCCAGTGGTTCCCGGTGCTGGTTTGTCACATCCTCCTGGTCTCGGTCTATTGTGATAGATTCACGGGGACGCCATTTGGAAGTGATACAGATAAGTGATGTCTCAGAGTTGCCCACCAGAGGGAAAGAATTAATCAGTATAAGGTCCAGTGCCGCATTCACTTTACCTAAGGAAGAAAGCAGCAAGTGAAAAGGTTTTTCTGAAGAGTTTGAGTATGTGGCCTGTCAAATTGCCAGATAAGCTGTTTCACCCAGTACACAGGGTTTTTCTGTCTGATGTCTTCCACAGCTTTTGTGCAAAATAGGAAGACTGTAGATTAAATATTCTGCTACACTGCCTTTAGGGTTTACTTTTTATGTCATGAACATACTTTCAATGTAAAGAACATTTGTTCTTCTCAGAAGAGCAAACAAGCCTCGCAAACTTGTGGAATTTCTTTTAAGAACTTTCGCGGAAGCCCAAGGAAAATCATGTGTTGCAGAAGCAGATAGATGCTTGAATAGTTAAAAATGTGCATAAATGCCTCGAGTATGGTGCTTTGCTGGTGGCAGGGTCAATAGATCATAAGGTTGTCACTTTATTAGTGTTTCTTTTATGTCCCTTACATGGATTTAATACATATGAATTGATGTAAGACAGATGTGTCTTTCAGTTATAGGAATTGGTAGTACTTTGGAATATTTTTTTCAGCTGTTTTATGATTTTGGATTAATGATTTCGTAATCATTCACATGTTAACCATCGAAGCCTTAACAGACAGTGGCAAGAACAATGGTGCAAAGAAACTTTCTCAAAAGCAAAGAGCAAGTTGGCAGCACTTGTAAAGTTATTTTTTTACGAGGTTAGTTTTAAATCAATCAAAATTACTCCCTTTGATAACAGAACTGCCAGAAATACATGGAGATGGAAGTTCTTTGGAAATGATAGATACAAGCTTGATGAAAACAGTCTCTGACAGCACTACAGATTTAGTTTTCAAATGCACATAGCAGGAGGGAAATAAAGCTCTCCTACAATCAACAATTTGCAAATAACAGGCGTTTCCCTTTACTTTTGAAATTCACATTAAGGAGAAGGGAAACAGTAACATTTTTTCCAGCTAAAACAGGAAGAAGAATTGATTTCTTTTATTCATCACATCTATTTTCCTGCTTTGGATACAAGTATATTTTGTATTTACACAGAGAGACCCAGTATTTAATGCCACTCAGCTTCCAAATGTTTCTCTGATTGGAAGGAAGGGGTCTAGTCTTAGATAAGAGAGGTCAAAAGGTTTTATTGCTGACCGCAGTCTTTGCGTGTGTCTCTGTAGTGCTGGGGCCAAGGGAGGAGGTCCTTCTCTGCTTTCAATGCCAGCAACCACTCTGGGGACTCAAGTATCTTGACAGCACACTGACACTCACCACACCCAGCCAGTCTGCCACAGTTACCACCCTTTAATGTGCCAGCCCAGATAACTTGCAGTTACATAATGGAGAAATTAAACCTTCTGGAAAGGATGAAATGGCTGTTAAAGTAAATATTGCATAAAGGTGTAGGTCAGCAATGTCAATTCATGCTGCTGCACATTACAAAAATAAACCCTTTGAACAAAGAAGAAGTATGTGCTAGAAATGAGGCCAGACTCATGCATTCATTTAATAGGCCATTTATAAAAACGCAACGTTTTTACTTTTATATGAGGAACACTTGTGCTCTTACTATGGGTCTGATGCATCAGCTGAAGGCAGATTAATTCAACAGTCACCGACACTGAAAGGAGAAGACTTCAGTTTCTGTCAGCAAGGATCACATGCCAGGTAGAGATATTCTTAAAATCATAAACTGCAAGATTCTGATTTCTGCAGACTTTTGTGAAACTTGGATTCAAATTTGGACCCAGACTCTGTGACTTGATGTGATTGTCTGTGCTGAGGTCAGGCAGGGTGTTGCAGATCAGAACTGAACTATTTTGACGTGTCTGCCTAGCATCCACAGAGCACAGAGCTCCAAGTGTCTTTCCAATACAGTGGTATGGGCCCAAGTTGCTGAGCTCCTTCAGAGGATGACTGCTCATCGAGGGCTCCAGTTCCATTTCTCTCGCATTTCTCTCTTCCTCTGACCTCCAACATAGATATAAAGGTGAAAATATCACCTCTTGCTTCCCTGCATCTCAATCTTTTAATATGATGAAAAAAAGTAGTAGAAGTCTTAGTTTTGAGGACTAGCTTTCATGTTGCCTTTGATTCCTATGCAAGACATAGCAAAGCAATACCATATCATATTCAGGGTATTTGCTGCATACTCTTCTGTTTCTTTGTAGTAATACAAATCATGTAACCAAGGTGTAGAAAAACCATAGCTCAGAAGTATTGCTTATTTCTCTTGTTATTATTACAGATGAATCAAAACCTAGCCACTGGTGGGTGAATAGTGGTCTGATTGATTGTCTAAATATATGTAGTATTTTGTCATATTAAACACTGCAGAGTAACCCAGACACCTGCATGAAGCAGATGGAGCACAGATGGAGTTTCATGTCTTCCTGGAGAAACACTAGAAGGCCTTTCTGCATCTAAAAAGGAGTAATAGCTATGCATAAGTATGGAATCATATGCCAAGCATGATTTGGCAGTTAATGTTTCACAGTTGGAATATATTGCAAGCAGAAATTTAAATATATACAAGTGAAAGTTTTGCACTAAGAAAAGATATGCTTTAGGTGTATTTAAGGAAAAAAAAAGCAGCATCCTAGCAGGATATTGACTTGAAGGCAACTCAACTCAGAATCTAGCAGGACTGGCATTTTAAAAGTCACCCTAAGGCCTCTAATGTGAGAGAAAGGCTTTGTTTGACACCACCGGGAGTTGCTGTTCTCAGACTGGGGGGAAAAAAAAAAAAAAAGAAATGTATAAAATGCACATATGCTTTATACTTAAGGGTTCCTACAGCATCTCTTTCTGGTAATGCAACATAAACTAACCCAACAGTCCTTGCTAAAAAGGAATTTACCTAGTCTGGCAAAATTTAGGCAAATCCTACCCTTGATGTTAATGAAGACTTTGAATATGTAAGGACTAAATAAGGACAACAGGATTTAGCTCTCTGAATAAAGCACAAAACATACAGACAGGAAACAGCCTGTCTCTGTACCAGTGACAATCCTCTCTGCTTCCTTGAAAAGGTCCTTTGAGTCCTGCCCCAGTCCTTGAAGAACTGACCTTATCAGGAAGGCAGTTTGCTGTGTGTGCAAATAGCTTTTGAGAAGAGAGCATTTGCAGAAGGCTAATGCTGAAAATGAAAGATACCCTGCAGAAAAGATTAATTGCCCAGTATTTATGACACAACTCATTGTCGTGCAGTGCTTTGAGATCTTCCAGCACAGAGAAAATGGCATCCTCTAAAACTAAGTTTAAATGATAGTACACCCACTATAACCCAGATGGCAAAATGAATGCAGGGAGGCCTTTGAAGTTCATCACAGGCCACCCTTAACTACAGGATTGTGCTCTCTCTTAGGTGATACCTGGCCATGTCTTTCACAGCTTCTCTAGTACATAATTGCCTTGAGAAATTGTGCTGAACAGAGAGAAAGTGTGTATCATGCTGTCTCCGCAGCCCCTGTGTGTTCTCATTCCCTAGCAAAATGCCATTCATACAGGCACAGAGTCATCACGTTTTCTGTGCTGTGTTATACCAGCCAGGACCAACTGGAAGAAACAGCTCTCAGAAATTCCCTGGAACACATCCCGGACACAGGTCATCTCAAAGAGCAAGAAAGTCTCTGCTAAAGTTTAAAACATCAGTTCCCTAGATTGGTATTTGTGATAGACACTAATTTAGGAATAAAACAATGCATCAGCCTTGAACTGAGACAGTTTAATGTCAAAGTACACACAGAGAGTCTTATGAGAACAGAAAAGTGTTATGATTTGTCCTCTCATCTCAGAAAGCCCCTGCCCAAATACTTGAAGATTTACACTGTTAAACTTTGTGTGGTCCCCAGGAAAACATGGAAATATTGAAGACAATTTCTACCTAGTGTGAGACCTTTGCAGAGTTGCTGTTAATTGGAAAAGTGTTCAATACTGTGGAGTGTCTAACACTTCTCTACCATAGAAAGCAGCCAGAGTGGTCAGCTCCATCAAGGTAAAGGATAACCATACTCCACTGCCCCCCAAACACATATTAAACACTAGTCCATGTTTGCAAGGTGTATTAAAAATGCAAAGTTCTGAGTAAATGTTTTAGCTATTAATTAATACTGGGTAGTAGTGGAAAGAAAGAAATTGTTTAGGCATTACACATCTAATGATGTATTCATTTTCCTTATATTTGTAGATCCTTTTTATTAATTGCTTGAAGTGACTATAAACTGGAAGTCCTTCCCTTGACATTTGGAGCATAACAGAGGAAAAAGAAGAGCTGTAGTAAGAGATAAGTGGAAAGATTAATACGTTTAAAATACTAATTATTTAAGACAAGAGGAGACAGCAGAAAATTCCAGTAAAATCCACCCCTTTTTTCATCAGGTTAAGCAATGGGAATAAAAGGTGATGTAATCTGAAATGCTCAGGCAGTTGCTTTTTCTACTGTTATTGCTTGGAACACAAATTATTTCTGCTTTTAACTGTCTGTGAATATGAATATAAAACTTATAGATACTATACTAGCAGAAAAAAAATAGAATCTGTTTAGTTTAGATTTGGTGTTATGCTGAAAGGAAAACAGTCAGTTGCATTTGACACTCTTGAGACTGATGGAAATACATATCTCAGACTGTCAAGTCATCAACACTCCTCCTTCAAGTCTCTTAAGAAACAACACCAAGCACTCCTTCTGCTTGAAAGAATAAGGTTTTGATTTAGAACAAAACTTGCTAAATAGCTGGCATGCCCATATTTCTCATTGCGTCTTGTTTTGTAGTTATAAGTTCACTGTACCCTCCTCAATTGTATTTTTCTATGTAAAATCACACACCGGATTAAAATAATTTCACCAATCTGTTTAGGAATACAAATGGCCATCCTATAAGCAATTTTGCTGAAAAAGTATAGCATTTGATTAATTCTTAATAAAGTACTAGATAAATTACATTGAAAATTTTAAACAATTAACTAATTAGCTGATCTGGAAGATAATCAGGACAGAAATAATGCAAGTGAAATATGAAGAAGAGACCAAATCTCCATGTCCCCTCTCTGATTAAAAAAAAAAAAAAAAAAAAAAAGAAGAAGAAACAGAGTACTCCTTACTTAATATTGAATCTAATCAGAAACTAACTCAAAACATTAGCTGTTTGGGGATATTTTTCATGTAGAGAGTGGAACATAGACTGCACCAGAATTTGGCAATCTTTATTTCCTCTTTTTCTGTGCACTCAACATTTCTCTTATCAGTCTCGCTTATTTTTTGTTCATTTTCTAAAAAAGTAAATAATTTGAGGGGGCCTTGAAATCACATATTCATTTTATGGAATCAGTAGTCTCTTAGTGTCCTGTAAAGTTCATCTGGAATGCAAAGATAGCAACAGCTCAGTTAATTTCTTCTGGTGAGTCAAGTTCTCTTCTGACAGCTCAGTCCCCCACAGGAAAAGGAGGCTGAAGTTATTATTACCTGAAGAGATTCTCTGCCACATGGCAGCAACAGCAGGGCAAAAAAAGAGAGAGAGAGAGAGAGAGAAATGCTGCAAAAACCAGCTCATAAATGAGAAAAAAGTCAGGTTTTCCAGTAAAACCTTTCTTCTTGTCCATGGAAAGAATCTTACTGCTTCTATCTTATGCGATGTTACTGGGCAGCTGTGGGATGGCTCACAGCTCAAATACTGAGACCTCTTGCCCTTAGTAATAGGGCATTATTTGTGGAGGAAAGGTATTGTGAAACTAATAAGAGACAAAACATTAGTGACAGAACATTGTTTTGCTACTTAGTAGTAGTGGGAAGACCAGAGCACAAATGTGAAAAATAAAACAGTTTGCCAAAGCTACTATGCTAATAGTTTCTTACAAGCCCTTGAGTTCATTTGGAGCAGTTCAAGGAAATGCAACTGCCTTCTTGTAAAATAGAGTATAATGTTTTCTCTATATTTCAGTTGTTTCACAATTCATAAAAGCAATCTTTTAAGATAAAAAAGCTAGAAAAGAGGCACTGGTGCAGCTTGGCTGGGCGTTTCACAGTGAGTGTGCCTAAATGCGTGTGTGTAAGTAACCAAAATGTAGAAAGACTCTTTCTTATGACTTCTCCTTAGGCCTGGCTGACCAAACACAAGTAAAGCAGAAAACAACGTATCAGCAGAAATTGTTGAACAACCAGTTGACAATGTGCTAGGTAATGCTGAAAAAGGATGAGGAATGTGAGAATGCACGAGTAGGACAGGTTTGTAGTTTAGCTACACCTGGCTGGATTTGCAGCTAGCCAAAGGCGGGTACTACCATCAAGAAAGTATTTGCAAGCAAGAATACATATGTCCATAACAAGGGTGATCCTTGTAAGTTGCATCATGAAGCTACTATATATACTGCATATGTACACTGTATGTTGTTTGTGCACATGTGCCGAGTTGAAGTATGCAAAATAATATAGGTAATCAATTACTTTTCATAGGACATATCAGTGCATACAACATGCATAAGGTTAGCTGTCTGAAAGTGTCTGTGAGTGCTGGCTGCTGGACCTACTGTAGTACATTCTTGCCTCGACAGTAGCGTACCCTCACTCTGCCACTTAACAATTTTTCTGAGTAGTGGGGGATATTTCTGGTGCTAAGCACACTTTGCGTGTAATGAAGCTAAGCTCCCTGACCAGTGGCAGGTCTGAGGTGAACAGTCAGAGAGTAATAGAAAATCATCAGCATGATCAGAAGTGCAGATGGAACTGCATTGTCAAGAGAGACTTGTTATACTCCAAAGGGGAAATTAACCAAGACACTTCAGACAGGCTCACAATGCAAAAAGTAAATAAATACCAGGCCATCAAAATACCCACCTTGAAGCAAAAAGTTTATGTATTTTACCCTTGAACCCAGAAATGTCATGTGTGAACCTGTCTTTCAAAAATCCTTTCAGAACTTAGTAAATGCCTAATATCTTCATACCCTAAGTGTTTGCATTTCCTGGTGATGAATTACAGAATGAATTTTGGTGAGGTCTTTTTACTCTTTATGATGTTTTATTTAACATCATTAGTGCATGTTCTTAGTTTGGGTGTTAGTTGGAGACAAGTTATCAGATCCGTACCCTAAAAAATAATCAGCATTTTAAAGTCGTTACAGGAAAGTCTTCAGTTCAGACACAGGTTGGTTCTTTGCTATGCATTGCCACTGAAACCACAGTGAAATGGCATCTTGAATGTGATCTTGCCACTAGCACAGGGCAGATACTGTCTTTGGAGGACAGTTCTTCATTGCAATTTCTCTAAGATTTTCATCCCTCCAGTCCCAGATAGACCTTGCATCACAGTAGGAGCTGACCATGGAACTCTGTCTCACGGAAGTTGTAGGTGCATCCATGTTTGGTTCATTTCTTCTTTCTATGGAAAGCTGAACAGGGGTTTTGTGTGTTTAAGAGACAGGTCTGGGTGAAGCAGACTCAAATCTACATGACCAATACAGAACAGGTTTCCAACTCAGATAATTCTTATTGTGGGCACATGAAGGACCAACTCCACTTCTCCTCTGCCCTAAAGCCAGCTCCTCAGCTGCAGCCAGTCTCTCTGACTTCCCTCTTGTCCCCCTAAAGCCTTCCAGATGAAATTTTTGTGGGGATCAGACCATGTCTGCAAAATGTTACAACTTCATTTTTTTCCTTGAAATAAAATTTCAGCAAAAAGTAATCCATCCAACCAGCTTAATTATGACTGTATACCCAAACAATCTATGTTGTGCGTATATATATATATTTACATATATGAAATCTTTATATAAAACAATAGCGTATGTTCACACTAGTGAATGTAGTGGGATTGCATTTCACCCTATTAGATTTGATTCCTCCAGGTCTGATGCAATGCCTTTTTACTCCTGACTATTCCCAGCTGCTGAAATGGCCTATGGGAACACAGGCCTCCTGAGAGCTACTCTACCTCTCACTAGGTCTGAACCAGACACACACCAAAAGCAAAATCTAAAGCTAAAAAAACCAAAACAAAACCAAAACCAAACTGGAGAGAATCAGCCCACTTTTGTAATTCCACTTAGGGTAGGTGCACAGAGCTGCCTGCACAGGCTAAAGCTGTTGGGTTTGGCTTCTAGCTGCAGTCAGGGTGTGATGAATTAGGTCACAGCTGGAACTTTTTTCTTTGCAAACATATAGCCAACAATGTAAAACTAAAACAGAACAGCTCACTCTCTCCCCCATAAGACAGATCCATCAATTTCGTAGTCATGACCATCCTAACAGAACTGTGCAGTAATACCAACATTCAGCAGGTCAGAGATTCAAACAGTGATTCCTGTGGAGGCCCAATATTTTTGGGTTAGATGAAGCCTACACCTCAAGAAGAGTCTAAATTCCGTGTAACTTTCAAACTCATGAAAGAGGCACCTGGGTACTGTTCCCTTTGGCTACATAACCTGTGTGTGTCAGGCAGATGCAATTGCTGGGTCTCACAAATCAAATGCACTTCAGGAACAAGGAATGAAATAATTTTTTTAATTTCTCTTGCAATTCACATTAGTAGTTTGATGATTTGTATGTCTGAAAGACTGTGTGCCAGTGTAATGTTTACTCAGCATAGTTTTGAAATACCTGAGATTAAAATCTCAGATGTGGTTTGTGTCCACCTCTGCCTGTGGCAGGCTCAAAGCCCCAGCACTGCAGCTGTAGGACAGACTGTTTGAAGTTCGGGCAGCATTTTGTTCAGACAACAGCATATCTGAGGATACTCACACAGACCTAGTTCCTTTAGGGGAATAATGACGTATTTATATTCACTGTCACAGGCATGTATTAACCAGAGGTTAATTCAGGTTTTCTTTATGTTGTTAACCTTTACAACAGAAAAACAAGTCTTGAAGCAGAATTATTAGAACATTCCAGTCTAAAAATTGCAATTTATTGTAATTTTGAAAAGCTTATAGCATCATAATGGTGCTTGTGTGTCTGGTAATATGTGTTAAAAGCTGCTTAACTTTCTAAATACGTAAATGAGTCACATAATAATAGTATGCACCATTTATGGTTTTTTTTCATAACACCTACTGATCTCAAAGAAAACACAGCCGTCAACAGGGCTGATGGAGAGCTGCCACTGAATGCCACTGCACTGTTAGCTCCACTGTTACCCTTTCTGAAGAGGCTAATATAACCCTCTGAGTATTTTACCATATATGGGTTCAACAACTAAATCACAAAAAAAAAAAAAAAAAAAAATCCAGTACTGGATCTAAGATTATTGGTAGAGCAGAGCTATAGCACAGAAGATTCTGTCTGTCTTGAAGAATGGAGACATTTGGCAATGTACATTTTTTCTGCCAGAAATAGTCAGACATGTGCTTGAAATTGCTTTTAATTGTTGCTGGTTTACACAAATCTTCTACTGGCAGTGGCCATCTTGCTAAAATAAGGCTCACACATGAGCATTTGTGAGAGTTAGCCCACTGTGAGAAGCTGCAAGCAAATTTCCAGACCATCTGAGGGTGATGCTAAGAGGCAAAAGCCAAATTCTGGCACTCATTATAGTCTTTGTCCTCAGCCTTCCAAGGGAATAGGTGAGTCTACCGCTCTTCTTTGGTCAGGACTTAACAGATCATACCTAGCCACAGCCTTGGTGTTTGAATTATACTTCAGGATGGATGCCAGGATCATTTTGATTCTACAAAATACTGACTGGATTAGAGTCAACCAAAACAATGTGGTGATGCTCAGTCTAGTTTCAAGAATCCCAACAAGATTAAATTCAACCCCTTGCCAGTTTAATTGAACATTTGCTATGGCAAGCATTGACCCTATATACAGTGTAAAAGTGAGCATTTGTGTATATTTTGAATGTTAACTTCCAAATCAGACCTTTAGCTCTAGCTGCAAATGGAATACTCTACTAAAAGAAAGAAAAAAAAAAATTAAATCAAAGGCCATTTCTTGTAATGGGAGCCAAGCTGACAGTCTTCACCTTGGAAAAGGGTGGAGTGGATTTTGTGCCTATCCAGCAACACACCCAGAGAAGCCCACAATCACTGGGGACAAGGTTAAGCCAGTTCACTGTCTGCGCTGAGTGTAAAGCCTTCCCTGCTCAGGGAATGTCATTCCTGCTTTCCTGAACTCCGCCTGCAATATCTAGAGGAAAGCAGGCTCACATTGTCTTCCACAGCTCGCCCCAGGAAACATGATATCATTCTCAAACAAAAGCGGGAAAGCTGACAGATCTATTGAGATGGGTGTGACTACAGCACACACCTCACTGGTCAGCCCCTGTGGAAAAGGGGGACTGACAGCTCTTCAGGAGGGAGCTCTCTGCATTGTCCATGTTTATAGATAATCTCTGCAGCCAACTTGTTTTTCTGTCATACTTGTGACTTAATGAATGTCGCTTGCTTTCTGCGTGAAGTATGTTACCACAAAGAGAAACAGGAGAGACAAGGAAAAAGAGTTGGGGTAACTAGACTTTATTTTCTCCATCCATAATGCTTACACCACCCAGGCATCTCCTTAAAGTGAAAAGCTGTAAGTGATTTGAGGGCTTGATAGGTTGAATCAATATGCAGCTAAACAATCAAGAAACTTAAGCCACAAAAGAGGAATTGGTAAACAATATGCAGCCCATTACAGCAATGGCTAGATAAGAATACTTATAAACATTCATTCAACAGATTTTAAACACTTTTTTTTTTTTTTTTCAATTTTGAATCTCTAGTCTTTTATAGACTCCAAAAGTAACATCTCAAACTCATTTCTTAATAATTCACTTTGCTGTTAACATGCTGCTAATCAAGAAGATCTGGAAATTTTAAAGCAAGTTACATGGCAATGAGGACTTCTGCCTTTTCTTGCTACTTTGTGGTTTTCATTACAGCACAATCTTCAGTTTTACAGCATGTTACCTAGATGGACTAGAACAATTTATGCACGTATTAATTAAATATTTAGGTGTAAGCCAAGAGTCTAAGGTTATTATTTGAGTTGTATTTCTTTTTTACAGATTTTGCTTGGTATGTTATCCAGAAGAAACTGTATAGACAATCAAAATATGGATGCTAAAAGCATTACTCAAATGCTGAGCAACTAAGAATCAGATGGCAGGAGTGCAGGCTTCCTTTGGGCTCTGCTTGTGATAGCTACAGCAAAACATCTCTAATGTTAAGAGTCTGAATAGTATAAACTAAATTTACATTAGTATAATTTTACTACATACCTTTCATAAGGTGTCTCGTGACTAACTTCTGATTCCTGAACTAATGACATTTGCTGGCAATAATGAATCATTCTTTAGCTGTAATTGAACTATTATTAATTGACCTTATATAATGCACTTTCCTGCCCTTTTTCTCCACTGACTTTCATCTAGATTCCATATGTGGAATCTTGTCTAAAAACTTGTCTAAAATCACATACTGGAATACCTACAAATGTCAACATTTTCTACTGCACAACCAGTTCATAAAGTCAGTCACAGAAAAAGTCAACATTTAATCTGTATGTAGAGCAGATATTCTTGGGGAAAGACACCAATGAATTCAGTGAAATGAGATTTATGGAAAAGTTAATACCATTAGACAGAAGAGAAACCTTGCTGCAGTGTGCATATGAGTCAACAAAGAACAATTAAAAAGAGGTGGCATCGGATTCTACAAGTAGTTAAATCCTCCCCAGCTCAGCCACAGTCCTGCCTTCACTCCCCCTAAGAGTGCTGCACAGAGGTAAGTGGACACACTGAAATAAACACAAGTATTTGAAACAATAAAGGTAAAAGTGCTGGAGTAAGGAGTAGGGAGTCGTGTGTTTCATCTGCACAATGCATGAGAAGCAAGAAAGACATGACAGGTCGACTATAGATATTAAAAAGGTTTACCTGAAATCATCAGGCTGAATCCATAGAGAACTATATGTGCTAAAGGGTCCATGCTTTCCAAAATATATCCATCCAGTTCTTACAGTTGCTCATGGAGTATCCTTTTCTCGGGGTAGACGTTTACCGGTTACTCTTCTCCTGCATGGTATGCTGTTTACAACTCAGGCAAGAAATCGTAGCACTGGCGCAGGCTGGAACAGTCTCATTGCTGTCTGAGTACAGGGAGTTTAAGTTCCTTTTTCCTGTTTCCTTTGTAGATTAGGATGGGAAAGGCAGGATCTTAAAGGCATTTTTGTGTCAGTGGGACTGCAGGGCAGTGCAAATCCCGTCCACCCAGCAATGCATCAGAACAGTTATCTGGAGCTGCTGGAGAAGTAGGGGACTGCTGTTGGTCACCGTCAGCAAAATAGGAACAATGATGGCATCTTCCAGTAGGCGGGAGAGTGCATGTAAAAAGTCCTCCACCTAGGTACAGTAGGTAGAAACTGTCATCCCCTTCTTAAAGTACAGCTCTGCTAATTTCTCAGGGTGCTATCATCTTTTCTCTTATTTATTTAATCCACGTGTAAGCTGCTGGCTGCAATGCATCCCAGCACACAGTAATAGAAATACGAAGTAAACGGCAACAAAACAACCAGCTGAATCCAGTATAGACCAAAGCCAGCCACAATCCAGCAAACTACTCTATTAGTTCATGTGCTTTACTGGGAACAATTTTTCTCTATGTTTGACAATTGGAAACAGACTGAAAACTTGTTGCAATAATAAATTGCACCCAGAGCTATTATGACTTCAGTGGGATCAAAATGCCACATCACTCAGAGGGGGGTCTCAAAACTCAGAAGCTAAAAGAAAACATCAGGAAATAATACAAAGACACAAAAAATTAATGAAATAAATGAAAAGTCAGCACTCAGCTATATAAACAGAATTGCAAACAAAGGGCAATCTTGTTTACCACTTGACTAAATATAACTGATGAAAATGTAGCATTTGAAAGTCCTGTAGTTCTGCCAAGATGCTAACACCCAGAATGACTTTAATCCTTTAGTGTGAGGAGGAGAAGGCTGAGGGGAGACCTCATCACTCTCTACAGCTCCCTGAAAGGACGTTGTAGAGAGGTTGGTGCTGGTCTCTTCTCGGAGGTGATTAGTGACAGAACAAGGGGGAATGGCTTTAAACTGCAACAGGAGAGGTTCAGGCTGGACATTAGGAAAAAAATTTTCACAGAAGTGGTCAGACAGAGGAATAGGCTGCCCAGGGAGGTGGTGGAGTCACCATCCCTGGAGGTGTTTAAGGGTCGTTTAGATGAGCTGTTGGGGGATGTGGTGTAGGGGAGAACTTTGTAGAGTAGGGCTGGTGGTTGGACTTGATGATCCCAAGGGTGTTTTCCAACCTGAATGATTCTACGATTCGTGACTTTTACAGAAGTATGGAATCATTTTGGAAATGGGGTATGGGTTGATCCTACTTTGATTTAATTTCCATAGGAGGACCCTTTAGCCTTCAATTGGTATAGATGGCACAGACAAAGTCCTTTACACCCAAGATCTATTGCCATGTGGACAGAGGGTGTCATCTACAGCAGATTTCAATGCATTAACCCAGAGCTGCTCCTTACATGTCACCCATCCCACACTCTCCCAATATAGTTGAAAGCCAAACCAAGTAGGAACTTAACCTGAAAGTATCCTCTGGAGGCAAAATCACAGTGTGAGGCCCAAACACTACTAAAATTCAATTTTGAGACTTAAAGGAGACAGAATATAAGATATTTACTGGGTCTGGTTCTAGATCACAATACACACATGTATTTTGTTCACATTTTATTTTTGAGAACATTTTCTTAGACGTGAAGAGGCAGTGATTATGCACATTCCAATTGCATGTTAACCTTTATTAAGCCTGCTGGTATAGGCCCCTCTAATATCAGAATACTTAGTGTATTACCAGATACTATTATCATAATACCTATCTTGTGGATAACCCTGTTCTGTTGCTCATTTAACCTACATCTAACATGGTCTATCTTTTTTTTTTTTTTTTTTTTTCCCTAGTGTCTTTCAATTTCCTGAGGTGTGGGGGTGTTAAACAATTTCAGTCAAGGCTGTGGTTCTTCAGATAATTATTGTGATCTTAGAAGGGTTTTTAAACTTTTCACTTAAATGCCACTCCCTGGGGCATAAACAGGTCACTGAGAAGAAATGCACCACGTCTCCTTGTTTAATGTAACTAAACGCAAAGCAATACATATTGACTGCTGCTGACCAGTTTTGCAGTATGCATAACTGTCCAGGTCAGCTATTCATTATGTACTGAAGAATCAGCTTATGCTTACTGATCACTACATCTGCCATGGCAAGGTAGCTATCTCCAGGATGAGAGCAGACAGCCTAAATATGCAATACTCCACAAATACAAGAAGGCTGCAAAGACCTGCTGAGGCCAAAAGAGAGGAGTTGCGTACTTACCCAAGTCAAAATTTGGTTCGGATAGCAGCCTCAACAAGCTCACTTATTTGTTTTGCATTTCATTTTATAATTTAATTTTTGAAGAAATAATGAATAGTGTCTATGATTCAATAAACATTTAAGTACTTGTTATGTGTAGTAAGTGTTTATGCTTAGACTTGTTTCTATCTGGAAGGCTTTTAAGTGACATGGTTTGATTATTGCTCCCACTGATCACATATGTTTTGCTAGACTCTGAAATTTAAAGGATTTCACTATTCTGGCTTATTCTTACTCATATTTAAGTGTTTTCCAGCCTAACCTTCTATATTTTCATGCTTATATATCATATTATTAGATTATGAGTCTTTGTAAAAGTAGGTCATATCGGTTTTCTGTCACGTGAACGAAAAACTCTATGATCTGAGCATTCCTTTGATTACTGAACAATACAAGTGCACTAGAATTGTCTGTCCCCCCCACCAAGCAGCAATATCATAGCAGGATACCGTGCATGAGCCCATCTCTTGCTATCTAGTCCTCTGCTTATGTTGATTGATCTGCAAACAAGAGGCTTCTAAATCTCAGTCTGCATTCACTGTTACAGAGCAGAGGAATTGGAAACAACCTTCTGGCAAAAACAGACTGCCAGCAAAAGAAACTGGGCTAAAAGTGAGGGTGACAGGAAGAGTAAAGTATGGTACTGCGTTACTCCAACTTTTGTGCGTGTGGGGCTAATACAGCCGGTTGACTACTGGGCTGGCCAATGAGCCTATGGCACAGTCCTCAGGTGGGTATGTAGATGTATTTGGGCCCATAGACTACACCCTTTGTCTTTTCTAAAGCTACTTGGAAAGACTCAGAAAGGCTGTCCAACCTCATGAAATTTCTAAAGTGTTCCCCTCATGAACATCAGTTTTCTGGTGGTTAACTGCTGATTGATACATATCAGCATTCACATCTAACTTAATGCCCATCACAATGGCATGCATGAGTTTTTAAATTAGTAACAACAGGGAAATAAATTGCCTTGCAATATGCAAATATAACCCTAGCATTAAACGTGTTTTTTCATAACTCTGTTTGCTGGAGGTTAATCTTATGATATGTCAAGTGCCCTGAACTCTTGACAGCAGGTTTTCCTCTTTAGATAAGCAGCACGCTTGTCTCAAGGACAATCCATTCATACATGCTGTAGCACATGGAAATATGTGAGGAGGAAAAAGAAACAATGCCACTCTGCACTTCTTTAATCAGGTAGATGTGTTAGCAGAAAATACATATCCTCTTGCAGTGTCTGGCTGTATTATGCTTTTTGGAAACAAGCCATTACTTTGGCCTTGACATGATGTTAATATATGTTAGTAGGAGGCAGTAAAGGAACTTTAGGAATTATCACTCACAGCAATCAGCTAATGTGAAGTAGAGGCACATAAATGATGGAGTTTAAACTTCTTTTCTTAAACAGAACCTGTTGTCCCCTACAGAACAGCCTGTGCCACTGAGACCAACCACAGCCCCTAAGCCATCTATTATGGATCACATGGAGGTGAGATGTAGAAGCCAAGTGGATAGTCAGAGGACAGGTGCTGTTGCTGGTCTAAGTGGTCAGGACGAGGACTATCTCTAACAATGCAGTAGCAGTATAGAAACTGGAGGGAAATAAAAGTTTCTATGGTACATAGTTAAAGATAAGTCACAGTAACATGGAAGGAACTGAAGGAGTAGTGACATTATAGTAAGTGGTTGTGAGAAACTTTAAGGTGGGGTAGAAAAAGTAAGAGTCTGGGTTTTTTTTTGTTGCAGCTCATTCTTTTGGCAGTCCGTGCTGAGGAGGTGCAGTTACTTCTTTTCTACTGCCCCTCCTGCATTTGCATTCTGAAAAGGTAACTCACACTGGCACACATAGCTATGGTCCAAGATCTTCTCTTGTATTTTCAGGAGACCATAGCCTGGAAAATGGCTGAGTATTGAGCAGTCTACAGAACAGCCTTAGCCAAAGGGAGCTGTTGCTTTCCAGTCTTCCTTGCTAGTGAAATGAAAGAGAATTTACTACAATAGAATTAAACAGAGGATCTCATGGGAATCTCAAGTTTCTCTCAAGGAGAAAGTTCAACTGTTGAAACACACAGTACTTCAGGGCCTCTGTATCAGTAAAGTAATTGTGAAGGATATCAAGCTGTTTGATGAAGGTCTATAGTCTGGAAACTTTTACTTTGTGACTCACTTGTAATTTGTTAAAATAGGCTTCAAGTAGATTTTAGACTGGTCTGTTGTCAGGAGAACAAAACAATATATATATATATAATTTTTTTTTTTTTCCCCAATTCTTTGCTGACAAAAGGGACTGAGACTAATTTAAAATATGCTTGGAGAGTGCATGTGAGAAGTGAAGGTAAGAGCCAGCAATGGTGATGGCCACTGATGATGTCAAATGTGTATATGAAGTCACATGAGTGAGAAGTTAAGCAAGCTAGTCATATGCATGCAGTTTGTATAAAAAGGACAAAACTGCATCCTTGTCACTGCTTTTTGAGCCCATTGTTTTCCTACTTTAGAGCATGTCTGCTCCGGTTTATAAAAGGTCTGCTAAAACAAGTAATTCTGAACAGGTGCTAAATCAACCCCAAACCAAGCTTTTGTTTCTCTACCAAGACTGGTTGAGGTTCTGGGATCACAAATGTATGTGATGTTAGTACTTCTGCTGCCCTGAAGTCAAAAGAAGTCTGGAGATGAGTGAGATTCTCCAGCCTGAAAGAGGCATCGTTCAACAAGAGGTAAGCAGAACTTGTACAGAAACTAGAGATCACAGTATTGCCTTTCTCTGTTCTTTCACTGCTTTTCTAGAGCCTGAAGGACAAATTACACTGTGTATTTATGTTTAAAGGTAACAACTGTAAATCTAAATGTTTTAGCATTGAATCCCGCCAAATGTTGCACAGCAATAATTTGTTTCAATTGCTTAAAGTAGCCCAGCATTAACGAGACAAATTTAATATCTGTGCAGTTTGGAGAGATAAAGACTTAATTGTGTAAGCCATTTAATGCACATGAAGTCTGCAGATCTGACTATTGCTAGTGTTTTCATCCATTAAGGTTACAAAAAGTCATTCTTAAAATCCTGTTTGCAAGTCCCACTTTATTACGCTGAATTAATCTCACAGTTAATGTGTTTCTAAAGGTAATTTTTATTTGATGACTGCATCATTTGACTTTAACCAGCATTCAACAAGTGAAATTTAGTTGCTATCTACCTGTTTCTGCTTCCAAATATATGAAATGTATGTCACAGTGGGATTCGCTAAAATCTTGTTCTGATGGAGGAGAGCCACACCTGCACTGCTGGGGACCTACAGTGTAACAGTTTCTTCTGGTGAATGCTCCAGCTTTAACTCCAGTCTTCTTGCTGCATGAGAGAAAGATTTCTAAATGGCTTGTTTTTGTTTTTTTCTTTTTTTTTTGAGAGAGAGGTTGAACAATGTTAGCAATTCTTGAAATATGGAAGTGTGAAAGATGTGCATGTCTCATTTTAAACTGAGACGTTAAAAATGTAGATTTGCATATAGGTAAAGAACTTCAGTAATTTTCAGCTCAATAATCCTAAAAAAAAATATTAAATACAGCAAACCTGTACACAAGTCCAAGCCATTAAACAGCCCCTCTTCATTTAATTTGGAAGAAAAAGAAGGAACAGGAAGGATACCGAAAATCTGAAGACTCGATTTGGAATTTTGTTTCTCATGCGTAACTGTTGGGGTAACTGAAACTACTGATAATATCTGCTATAATCATTATTTTCTTTTTCTTTCTACCTTTCAGAGGTGCTGAGTCCTCCTCAGCCCACTCAAAATAGTATTTGTAGGCAAACTTGTGTTCTATGTAGGAGACAGTGGTTTTGCACCTTATTCATCCTTTGCTGCATGGAAGAAATCTTGGGCTTGATCCAAAGATACCAGTGCTCAGTGAATCAAGCCCAGTCACTTTAAATGAATGCAGCTTTCAAGGAATTAGCCTTAGAAGAGGAAACGAGAGCGGATCATTTTACATTTCTGGCTCATTTTTTTAAAAAATGTGGGAGGCTTCCTACGTTTCACACATTTGGCATGTTGTCCCGTTAGTCCTCCTTCCTGAAAGGAGAACCTGCAAGTGTAGACCGCAAGTCACGGCAAGGAACATTTCTTCCTCTACTCCAAACTTCTGCCAGTCCCAATGAATGATCGATCAAAGCTGGTGGAGTTTTCACCTGCAATATACACGGCATTCAGCGTTCAGCTAGTATTCACCATTGTGCATGTGTTCAAGTGAACTGTGATTTTATGATCTCTCTCAAAATCCAAAGGTTTTTTTTCACTCCAAACAATTGCCATGTCCACCCCACCCAGATGCCTTATCACTATGAGACATGTTTCTGAGGAGTTCACTTGAAGCAGATATTTTGCAGAATAGCTATAAAGTAAGCACTTTAATGTCTTTGTCCTCAAACTAAGATATCCTTATGACTAGTGCCTTATCATAAGGTCTGCTTTATGGCTTGTATTTTTGTTCTACATTTGCAGCAGAAAACCAGAAGTGTACTGAAAACTTTACAACAACTTCACTTTGGAAATGTATACTTCCAGTTGTGTAACAGCACATCACAGCACTAAGCATTAACATTGACTAATGCTGTCAGGTAGAAAGAACTAAAAACAAATCTCTGTGTTCTGCCTGTTTGGAATTGCTCACAAGAATGCCGCATGTTGTCCTCTATGCTCACTAACTCAAGGAAAAAATAATCTCATTTTGAAAGAAAAATAAGTTTCTTTGATCACAATGAAAAGCAGTGAGGATAAGATGAAGCAGGAAGACCAACAAGAGGATTAACTCTTGCCTGCAGCAAATTGGCCTGGAGATATGATGATATCCATACACACGGGAACAAGTTGCAGTGTCATCCCATCATAAGGTGGGAAAAATGACAGTCATTGCTATGCTCATCCTCATTCAGAACACAAATATAACAAAGAAATAACAGACCCTTTTGTTGAAGATTTATTTCCATGCAGTGTGCCAGTGAAGTGGGATTTGGAGTGAGAGACAGTGTCAAACCTGATACTAATGCCTTAGTGGCATCTTCCTGGAGGAGGATCAGGTTAGGGAACTTTTAAACAGACTGGACATACGTAAGTCCATGGATCTTGTTGGGAAGTACCATGTGCAGAAGCAGCTGGCTGATGGCATAGTGAGGCTATTTTTTCATGGTGATAGAGAGAGGCTTCTGAAGATGGAAAGAAAGCAAATGTCACTCCTATCTTCAGGAAGAGCAAGAATGAGCCGGGAACTACAGGCCAGTCAGCCTCACATTGATCCCTGAGAAAGTGATGGAGCAACTTACACTGGAAACCATTTCCAGACACATGAAGGATGGAAAGGTGATCATGAATAGATAGCAGGATTTATGAAGGGGAAGTTATGCTTAACCAACATGATAGCCTCTCACAATAAGGTAACTAAGTGAGCAGGGAGAGAGATGTGGATGTTGTTTACCTCAACGTTAGCAAGGCATTTGACATGGTTTCACATAAAATCCTCATAAATAAGCTGACAAAGTACAGGTTAGGTAAGCAGACAGTGAGGTGGCCCGAAAACTGGCTTGGGGCTCACTGTGTGATCAGTAGCCCAAAGTCAAACTGGAGGCCAGTCAGTAGTGGTACCCCAGGTGTGGACACCTGCGCCAGTACTGTTTAATGTTTTTACTAATGAGCTGGATGATGGTCAGAGAACACCTTCAAGAAGCTTACAGATGATACAAATCTGTAAGGAGTGGTTGATGCACCAAATTGGTGTGCCCCTGTTCAGAGGGACCACACGGGCTGAAGAAATGGGCAGATAGGAATGTCACGAAGTTCCACAAACAGAAGTCCTGCTACTGGGAAGGAACAACCCAGGCACCTGTATACACTGGGAGCTGAGTGGCTCAAAAGCAGCTTTGCTGAGAAGGACCTTGCAGTCCTTCTTGGTAGACACCAAGGTGACCAAGAGCCAACAATGCACAGTAAAAAAGGCCAACAGTATGCTGTGGTGTGTTAGGGAGAGCATTGCCAGCAGGCTGAGGAAGGTGATCCTTACCCCTGCTCAGCCCTGGTGAGACAGGTGAGCAGAGAAGTTTTTAAATTTCTCCACCCAATAAATGCTGCCACTTAATGTTGTCTCAGTTTGAAGTCGCAGCATAAAATGGATAAAATATTGACTGGGTAGAGAGACCTGTGTTACTGAATTAGTGTCGATATACATAAAGGAGCTTTGTTGAAAAAATGCCGTATGACTGGCACTTAACCTTGTGTTTAAAAAGAAGAGTTAAAGGTTATTTTCACTGTGACTTTAGGAGCTAGATATGGATACAATTTACTCAGATCACTCCTGGGAATGAATTATTAGAGTGATACTAAATGCCTGCTGCCTAGCTCACCATTTAGAATCCATACAGTCCTCTTCAGCCATGGGTATTATGACCATGATCCAGAACCGTAAGGATGAACGGTTAAGAGGAGGAATGATGGATGAGATTCTCAGACAGAAACAGGGAAACTGGAGATCCTTCAATAGAATAAGGAAAAGAAGAGCATGCTGGAGAGAGGGCTTTTATGACAGGCATCAACTGGAGAACACACCAAAAACCTGTAAACTTTACCATGCTATCTTACAGGATGAATATCAAGGAATAAAACCATCCCCTGCCCTAAATGAAAGCAAATTTAAAGCAGTCTCTTTATTCAGTCTGCAGCTTTTTTCCATTGTTCATTAAAATATGTTATTGTAACACAAGTGGAATTCAGGAGGTGATCTCTCCAGCTGGTGGTTTGATGGGTGAGAGTATTAGACTTCAACTTTATCTCAGCAAATAATGGGCTCTCTCTGGAATAGCTGAAACTCTGGCAGGAAGGAAGAGACATTAGTGGGAATTTCCCCTAGATAACAGTCCTTGGTTTACAGAAATCCTGTTCCATTATCTCTAAAAATTATATAGACATAAATATACAGAGCAACAGCATCTACTGTGCTGAATTTGGAAACACAGTGCTCTCTCCAAGAACCTTCAATATTTTTGTTTTCATACCTCTTTATACTCAAAATGACAATCACAGACTTGGAGAAATTTAGTGACAAAAATACAGGACTTCTATTTTCATGTACATTTCTATTTTCAGTGCATCTTCTAATGCTTTGTCTACTCCAGTTCTATGAAGTGAAGCACATAGTCTACTTATGTTTTGCAAAACTTTTCTAAGAGAGTAGAACACCTACAAAACCAGACCCCCCTTTTTAAAATTATTTTTTGTAAAAGGCTAGATTATTGTCTGGCTAAGATTCCTATCTGTAGTCGAACATGTTTTTTTTCTCTTACAACATACCAGGTGGAGGAAATTATCATTAGGTAGTTTATAATTAGATTGCATATTGAATGTGAGGGAAATGTACACATGGAAATACTATGTAAAAGTCTTCTGAAATTTCTGCATTATAAAGCACATTGTTATTTCTGTATCAGTCCTGTTTTTGTTCTATGCTGAATCTCTTTCTATGTATTTTTGTCAAAGTAGAGGTTGCATATGACACTGCAGCTTGAAACCTTAAGAAAAAAACCACAGAAAATACAAGAGCTTTTCTCTGTTACTCCCTTTATTGGTGAATACTACAAAAGTAAAATGTTCTGCAGAAGGTCAGTATTAGCTGAGTTTCACTATTTTTATCACAGTTCTCTCCTTATAATTACATTTAAAAAATATAAAGCAGTTAATCAGTTCTCCACTGGGAAATGAAAATTTGCTTACAGATCAAAGTACATTTGCTTTTATTCTTAGACTTCAAACTATGAAGCAGTTCTGACTTAAAAGGATGCTTGTCATCCTTAGATGTTTTCCTTACGTGTTATAAATTGCTATTTAAATAGGGATGGCATGCTGATATTACCATTTATCTTATTATACACTTCATTTAAGATAATGCATATGAGAGCCTGTCAGGCAGTCCTTATTCAGGGAGAACTCCTGGCAGGGATAGGACTACAAGACAATTAAGAGATTCATTGTATAAATTCATTGTTTCACAACTGTTTCACAAGAGAATCATTGGAAAAATTCATTGTTTCACATTTCAGATACCATCCAGCAATGGGCCTCAGAAAAATTTTCTGATGTTTTTACACTCATTGTGTGGTATTTCCTTTTTATTTCTACAAGTTTCTACAATTCAGTAAAATTTTTAAATGTTTCAAACAGAGGGATACTATTAAACCCTGTGACATCTAAAAACGTAGAAAAATACTTTCCAGAATATGTGTTGCCATAGTGGTGAGCGAATGAGCCGACTAGTTCAGCCTTCCATGCTGCCTGTGCACATCTCTTGTTGTTGGTCCACTGGGGCAGGAAGGAAGTGCCTGGGTTCAGTTCTTGGTGTTCTGTAAAGCTTCTATGAGAGCTTTGTTGTATTCTGTGACCAGCTTTCTCACGTTCTTCATTATTGGCTGGTAGTCACTCTCCTGACTTTTTGTTGCTATGACTGATTAAAAGAATTAAAGAAACAAACTGCCAGTATAAATACAAGCATAATTAGGTATCATACGGGAACCATAATACAGTAAGTTTCCTCATGTGAAAACTGTCACGGGTTGCAAATAATAGAAGAAACTAAAAGATTTAAGCCTATTTAGTATCTGCCATCTCATGCCAAGAGGAAAAAAAAAAAAGAAATTACATGTCTGAGTCAGTTTTGTTTTCATATATGCAGGCAATAGGTCCCTCCTGGAAGACTCTGTCCATTGTTACATTGCAAACAAAACCATTTCAAGGCACTCAGCTATTTACAATCATACAGTCTGGCACTTTAGAATTCCGGCTACAACAGTCCCAGTCCAGGAAAGCAGGACCTTCCTTTTCAGTAGCCCAAGCAGACACAAAACTCTGTATAATGGTCTGCATTTGGACAGGTAGGTAATACACTGCAGCAAGTTAGGAGGCACTTCTAGAACCCTGATCAACTTCGTTTGTTTCATTTTTTTTCTGTTAGAAAAAATAGGACCTAGATTCTTGCGTGATAAAATATTGCGGTAGAGCCTTCTTCATAGAGGAAATGGCTGCAATTACATTACATTGTCCAAGACTTTTTTCAGATTTTTTCTAAGAATTAGAGTACTTATCAGACACAAGAAACAGGATATTTGGTATATGAAAAAGATAATGCTCTGTGCAGATCCCATATTATTATTTTTTTCCCTGATGACTAGGCGATTACAGAATTGCCTAAAATATATTCTTGGGCACTTTTCTGAGACATGTAGCAATGTCCATTGTCCAACACAAAACACTGGATGATATCGTCTAGTTTTGCCCTTGCTTCTATCAATTACATTTGTACTATAATCATATAACAGTGATTCTATGCATCTTTGAGATTTTATATTGTTTCCTAAATCACTTTAAAGAAGTTCATTTATTGCAGTGAATTTAAAGTTCCTAGAATATAAAGTAAAAGTGCAATGATGCCCTACTCCAATGGCTACAGTAACTGTGGGGAATAGTACAAGGTAAGAAGAAACACCAGTTTTAATAAAAAAAACTTCAGTGCTTTCGATAATTTAAAAAAATACTTTGTGAAAGTCACTTGCAGTAAATAAGATTTTGCTGATGTTTTGGAAGCTCTTATATGATCAGTGCAATGTAAGTAATTAGCATCACATAATGAGAGCACTACAATGCAGTTCCCCCCTCCCAGCTCATTTTGCAGCTAAAGCATCTCACGGTCATATCTTACGACATTTATCTTTTTTCTCTCTCTAATATGCAATTCCTCTTTTATTTGATAAAAATACATTAAATGCATACAATCTGTCGTTTACTTTTTCATCATTCATATTTATGGTGTTTTAAAACTGAAAAATACTAGGCAAAGTCACCATGCTATACAGATTTTCAAACAATGCCACACTTGCCGGATAATTTCAGATAAGACTGGATGGATGTGAAGATGATCTTTGCATAAGACCTAATGGCAAAACTGACCCAACAGGAAAAGCTCCAGAATGCAAGACAAATCTTATGGTTTAGGACCCTGTAAAATTGTTTCAGACAATACATGCAAGTTTTGCTATATGTAGTATCTATCAGCTAACTAGACATTTGCAAAGCATCGCCTTTCCCCTCCTCCCCTGTCTTCAGCTCCCCATTCCGTCCTGTCTTATTCTTCTGGAGGAAACAGACTTCTTCCTCAATTAATACCATGCCTGAATTTTGCTGTATTTCTTAAAGAAAAGGATACATTCCTTCATCATAAAGTTATTTTGCTCATGGTGCTGCCACTTCCTCTCCAAATTTGTAAGCTGATAACACAAAAAGAGTCAAAAAAGAAAATTATAATTACACATGTACTTTATGTAAAGAATTTCACAATCCCTATCACCTGATAAGATCAAAGTTATTTCACAAAAAACCCACAGAAATAAGAAACAATGGCAAAATTATTTGTAAAGCTTCTAATGATTAACCTGTATATAATTCAGCACTTCATACACCTATTTATACAAAAGCACTACGTGCAACTGCAGTGGTGGATGGAAAAAGTCAGATGAGAATTCAAGACGTCACATAGAGAAATGTCTAAGCAAGTCAGAAGTAAAAAGGTGAACACTGCAAGGAGATACTAATTCTCATTATACTTCATATCATTTAAATGATCTCTTCTTAAAATCAGTAAGATCTAAAATCACCAAAGATACAATATTTCCTGACACTGTCTTGGACTTTGAGCTATACAGAAGAAACTTCCTCACTTCCATAGTTCAGTTTCCTGTCTGATGCCAGAAGCTGTGATAAGAACAGAGCTGCAGCAAGAAGATTGTAGGAGTGTGGATTAAGTGCTGGCACTTCTTCAATACTTTCAGCATCAACAGGAAACTAATGTGGACATTATATTGATGGCTGCTTCCTTACAATACAACTTTATATTTGTTTTTCTGATGCTACTGTTCAAGGTTCTGCATTTCAAGATATGCAGATGTTATTTTTAAATGCAGAAACTGAAAATCATTCTGAGACTAAACATTCAGTGGAAACTAGGGTAATAAATTAGGAAAATATTGCAACATTTTACTTAAAAGCTTATTCGTAAACTGGAAGATATGAAAATAGTTGCTATATTACTCAAATCTTACAGTGAAGAACCAGTTATTTACTGTGCTGGTTCACAGCAAACATGGCAGTCCTTTATTTCCAAGATATTGTATTTCTGACCAATTAAAATTTTTATTGTCCCCTTTGTAGATGTTACGTGCAATACAGCTGGTAAAGGAGCCTAGGTTTAAAATACTGTCTGCTATCTATCAAAGGAAATACTCAGTGCATTTTTATAGTAACTCCTTGAAGCCCACACCTCATACAGCTGACTGCTTGCAAAATCACCCAAACCCTCAAGATACATAAACTACTTGTACTTCAACATGCTTGAAGCATGTCAACTAATCAGCTATTTTAAGATACAACTTTATTCACCCTCATGTCATTTACACTCATGACATAAAAAGCAAAGAAACAAATCCTTTTCGCACACATTGAAATAGAACTGCCGCACCTTAATGAACCGAAGAAATTCTGTACAACTACAATTTTATATAAACTTCTAAGCATTACTATGTAAGTATCTTGACCCTGGCTGGGTATCCATTTCTGATTTACATAATCTCTAGGAATAAGAATGTGATCTTGGCACAAAAATATACAGTATCTGAAGTCTTGCAGACTTTGGCATTCAGCTTCAGGGATTTATATCATCACCCTAGAGTTAGCCCACAATAATCACATGCTATGAATGTATATGTATAGCTCTTTAATTAGAGGAGGATGCCCTCTCATCTGCTCCATAAAGTTCACTCCAGAAGAAAGTTAACTTAAACATGTATGAATATCACCTCCAACTTTTAACTGAATTAGAAAAAAGTAACAGTTCTAAAGGACAGAGATCTCAACAACCTGAAACAATAAAAACTAGTGAAATGCAGAGAAAATAATAAATTTCCATTTTTCAGCTTATTTTAAGGTCATTCATTTTCCTTCTGTGCATTCAAGCCTATATGCCAGTAAGGTTCTGTTGCCAAGACAACAGCAACTTCTGGGTGTTTATAATGCAAGAATCAAAGCTGCTGAAGATTTAATAAACATCTTTTTTCCCAATTCACTTTTGAAATGTAACTGTAAATATATGCATATACCAAAGTTCCTCAGGTTTAAAGAAGTCTGAACAAACCCTAAAACTTCAGTGGTCTGCAAGGAGCAGAAAGACTGGAAAAAGGAAAATTAAATTAATAGTATAGATTGCAAGAAAAAAACTTACCATCATAACTTTAAAAGCAAAATGGATCTTATCTAATTAGTAGTGACTTTTTTTTTCTTGTAGTTTCTTTCTAACTTGGTTCTCAAAACTCCTCAAGCAAGGGATGGGCAAAAGGAGAGAGTTCTGAGCAAGATTAATATAAACACTTAAACAAAGGATTTACACAATTTTTAAGCTCAGAAAGAACTCTACCTAGTAACTTTGAAATCTAAAGATTACTAAGATTACTAAAGATTACTAAGATTACTAAAGATTACTAAGATTTCTAAAGAAATTTATCAGCATATTAACTCCTGTTTGAAATCAGAAAATATGGCTATGCATTTACAACACACAACCTTGAAAAATCCTTGAGAATGAATAAACTGATTCCATCTATACAATGCTTCATGTGTATGAGAAAACAAAAACTACAATAGAAACAAATTAAGAGATAGTAGGTAGCTTGAGCTATACCTGAGAATGTGTCTCATTCTCTTGCAGCTCTTTCTTTAGTGTCTCATACTCTGTATTCAAGCATTCCATTATCTTCTTGAAAGAATGGCTACGTTTTGTCAATTTTTCTTTGTCATCCTGGAGTATCTAGTTGGAAAAGACAAACCAATTAATGGATGAGTTCATTTGCTGTGGACTACAGACAAATTATCTTAATTTGGCTTTCAACATGCTACTTTTTCTTCCATTCAGAAAAAGATCATGCCCATAAAGAACTCTTCAGGCTTTTCTCTAGCAATGCATGCCCTATTCTAAAGAGAATATTCAACAGTTACAACCAAGTTATAGGCTTAGACAATACTATATCAGCACAAGTGAGAACAACTGATGTTATGAATTTGTAGGAAATGTATAACATGTGAAATGGGAAGTGGTCTATATGAAGTTTATCTTCGAGCAAATACATGCAGCATAGAATTTTCTTCTTTGTTTGGGTTCTGTAGTTAGATTGCTAAAGTCAAGTTTATGGGTAGTCATGTGTTAGAGCAGAAAAGTTCAGATGAATCACTAAAATAAATGGGAAATTTGTGGAAGGAAGTTATCAAAAGGTATCCAGCTGACAGCCTGCTACATGTACTCAGTTAAAGGCACATATATAAGCAGAGAAGCATTTGGATTCATTTGCACTGGTGTACAAGACCAGTTTTCAGCTTTCAGTCAGGATTCTCAGTCATATATCTGGATTCCCCTCCACTAGGTGCTCAAAACCACAAATTCTGTATAATCCAAGGCTTAATTCCTTTCATTACCTTTTTCTTTTCTTCTCCTGATGCTTTCAGAGCTGGCAAATTATTATAGACCTCCAACTCCATTTTTGTTTGTTCAATTTTGTCTTTAAGAGAAGCCAGTTCATCAACCATCTTGCCCTCCAAGAGGTCCATCTTCTGTAGGTCCATCTGCAGTTTCTGACTCTCTAGATCACCAGATATACAATCTCTAATTAACAGTACTTTTAATTTCATAATCCATTGCCCAGTATATAAAGGTTTATCCTATACTTCAGCAATACAAACAGCTCCTTCATATCTTTCTGATTTTGATATTCATGGGAATGTTAATGTGAACAAAAGAAAAAAATTTATTCTTCACAATCATCCCATAAGTCAGACTCCTGTATTACAATTACTGTATATTACATTACTCCACAACTGAAGAGTAATAAAAATATGGTGATTTCCTATATCACACTGTGGTATGTTAAAGTTGTTTATAGCATCAGTCAATTTAAAAAAAAAAGTGGTGATACCTTACAAAAAGTTGAGCACAAGAATGCAGACAATTTAAAAAAGTATATTTTTGTTAGCTTTTTTAGCATCATGTCGGTTTTATTTATGTTGCTTGTATATGGTAACACTTAAGATTTAGGAGAGTAAATAGCCAATTTGCTTTAAATATTTGCTCAGTACAGGAAAACACTTCCGTATCTCCACAGAATAAGCATTGTCATAGATTACAAAATGAGTATGTGCTACAAAATACAGCATTTACTTCTGAGAGTCCTAGAAAGAAACAACACAGTTACAGGTAATTAAACCAGTTAGAAGTATGGATGGATTCTTATATGAAGTCAGATGTAAAGACTGAAAATGTTCAGACATGAGAGGCTTAAGAGATGACATAATAAAGACACAAAAAAAACCCCAAAAAAACTTTGATCCAGTTTTGGGGATAAGTTTTCCACACTGTGTGGAAGGGCTAGATGTGGCTAGACTTGTTTTGTATGGTTTTCTGACCCGCAGCCTTGTCACTATATTTTCTTCATGTTTCTGAACATTTAAACACATGGCTACTTGACCTTATGTTTCAGAGCTGTGTCTAACCCAGAAGAATGATACAAATAATGCAGGTTTTCTATTACGTTCTAAAATATGAGGCAAAGTGGGCTGTTTGGAGGGTTAAGACAGCACAAAGAAACGTCTCTTGGCATAGACTGCATATGTTGTTCACACACTCAGATTTGTGCTGATCACCTGGAAAAAGGGCAGGACATTTTTCCTCCAACTTAACCAAGACAGTATAGATCTTTATGGCAGAAAGCAGTGGATGCACATATGTGACAGAGGGAAAGTTCACTTTTCCAAAAACTGGGTGTGGTTTCCTTGGTGGAAGTGTTTGGGAAAATCTCACCTGATCAAAACCTTGTCAGAGCAAGATTTTCGTACTCATCTCTTGTGTGTATTTATGCCATATACTCATTTTTTAGAGTGAAATATTGGCTTTAATCAACATTTCTGGCTTATTAATGAGAGCTCTGATAATTTCTTTAGAAACTTCAAAATAAAAACAATCCAAGATTTTTGTGTAGAATATATAATTATCCTGAGGGAACACACTTCCATAAGGTAAGACTGAAAGGGTCCTCCATGTGCAAAGAGCATTTATATAAATATGAAAAATTTCCACAGGTAAAAAAAGGGGTTTAAAAATAAAAGGTTTGGAACTGCACTGAATGTCTGTGATTCAATGTTTATCATGATTTCTACCCTAAAGGGCTTAAGAAAACACTTCACCTGTATCTAGAGTATTTCATAACTGCCCACAGTTTCACTTTCAAGTTCCTAGTATTGGTCAACATCAGATTCTAAAACATGGCTGAACAGACCACAGTTCTACTTCTCCTGCTCTACCGCACTGTGGTTTAAAGACAGACAAATGCTTAAGGACCTCAATAAATCAGGGCTTTAACATTAAAAACAATAAAAAAGATTTCTGAAATAAAAATAATTAAAATTGGAGAGAAATAGCAGAAAACAACTTTAAATTTTCTTACTATTTATTTAGACCTAATCACAGCATTTTAACTTTTTATATAGTCATTTATAATTTGTCATTTTAAAATAATAAATAGTTGACTAGTTGCGATTTATTTTACGTGTAAAGAGTAATAAAAATATAAATGTCAAAAGCCAGAAAGGATTCTTAGACTGCTCTATCCATATACTGATAAAAACTATGATGGGACAGCAATGGGCTATTCCTATCCATTCACAACTTCTGGAGAAAAAGGAAGAAACTAGAAGGGGTGAATTTATCCTTAACCAGCAACAGCCTCAATGAAAAAAACTCAAAAACCTCAAAACTTCTCTAGGGGAAGAGACAGGAAGAGGATGCAGCCCAGTTCCTTCTGATACGCCATGAAGTTGCAGCGTCTAGCAGGCAGTGTGTACATAGCAGCAAACTCTCAGACCAAACTACAGTGACCTAGGGAAATGTTTTTGGGAAACTATGCCATCAGCACTTTTGTTTACTCTTCATGGTTTCCTTTTCTCCCCCCCTCCCTTTTTTTTTTAAAGCATTCTGCTGGTGGACTTTTTATACCTTTGCTATGGCAATAAAATATGGAAATCCAGATTTCAATCACAACAAAAGAATCATGAAGATGACTGTGCTATAATTCAAGGGTTAGGAAGAACTTCAACTGTGCAAACGGAACATTCACTGTATTTTTGAAAGAATCTTAAGTTGTTTATTACAGTATCTGTGACTCCTTGCTGTCAGAAGTTTACTTATGAATCATTTAAATGATCTGCTGAAAATTACATACTGTAACTTCCTTCTCTCCCCTTGCGAAGAAAGAAATATGTCTTTCAATCATGTCTCTATAGTGCTATGCGCTTCCAGAACATCCTTATATTGTAAAGTAGTGAGAACTGATGCTTACACAAAAGAACAAAAAGTCATATTTGAACTTGTAATGCATGGCCCAGCTTTTTAAACTAAGGTAGAACTGCAAAATGAGTATTTGTGGACAAGTGAACACTAAATGTTCAAACACACAACAGAATAATTTCTGTAACGTTTTGTGCATACCAGCTACTTATTTGCACATAAGTACTTTGACTTACAACACAGGCTCCTATTTTGAAAATTATTACGAAGTACAGCACATAACAGCATTCTAACAGAATGATTTATGGTTCTTAACCCCTGCCCCTTCCTTTCAGCCAAACAAACAAGGAAAGGCTTGCTGAACCAATAATGATATTGGCAAAGGCTTAGAATTATGAGAACAACTCCACTATAAACAGTGAAAAAAAAAGAACTAAATAGATACTTGTTCTGGAAATGAAAGAAAAATACTGTCTGCTTTTTGAAGTTACAGGCAAGATCCTGCAGATTCTTACACTTAAATATTTGAGTATTTCCAAAATGAAGTAAAAATGAATATTCACTTTGCAGAATCAGATCTTGAGATTTGAGAGCTACTCTTTGTTGTTCCCAGTTATTCTCCCATGGTACATACCACTTCAGGAAAGCACAAACCACACATTTACAAATAATACATAGTTAGATAACTGTGGAAGTCTCAATTTATTAAATGCTATTTGAAGATTGTGAAAAATATTTATTTCGAGGTGGATATTAGTAAAGTACAACTTCTAGCTCAAAAACTTTGTACCCCTCTATAAAAATACATCTGTTTAACATATATAGGTGCAAGGAAGCTGATCATTTACTTATAAGAAACTGAAATCCTCCTGAGGAATATATATAACTTGTTACCCACAAGAGTTTCAATCTGTCAACTTGTCACTGTATTTTAATATTTGGAGATCACTGATCTTGTACTTATTAGGGTAACAACTCAGGTAATTTTAATTTAAGGACTGAATTTGAAAATTCATTGCTGATCTCACCTGTAATCAGATTCTTAGCAGTGCTCTGTGATTTCTGCATTTCATTTGATTTGAAAGTGAGGTCTTCTTGCATAATCTTCAGCTCTTGATTGGTAACAGATGAAATTTGTTTCATACGATTCACATTCTGTGTGTTACCAATAACAATAATGAGAACGTGCTATATCTTTGAAACAAACATCAACTAGACAAGTAAAAAACTCTCCTGTTCCAGTGCATTGCCTATTATTTGTCTTTTCTACTACAAAGTCCGAAAATACTGGAAATAGTCAGAAGTGATATAAATGTGAACAATTTTCATTCAGCCAACTTTTGATAAAAGATGTACTGACAGGCCAGTGAAGATGCAAGAAAAATGTAGCAAATAAAAACTGTGTAGCCATAACTATCACTTCTAAAGTACATGTCATTACATAAAATATACCTTATGGTATACCATACTGAGTTAGAAGGCAATAAAGTGATGATATAATCAAAGTATTACTCAGCTGAAAGATTTCTGTAAGATTAAAAAGAACATGGGAACCAAAAATACTTAAAGAAAAAGTGATTCAAAAGCGCAAAAAACAGCAGACTGCAATTGGGAACAATTTCTAAAATGTTTACACTAAATATTACACTGCAGGTTATTCCAAACATAATTTTAGTAGATCACGAGAGATAACTGGGATATTGTCAGTTACTTAAGAGTAGTGACAGAATACTCATGAACTGAGATTTGCAGACTTTAGGTAAAGAAATTATTGCAGTAGTTTTATTTGCAGTATTCCGACCTGTTTATCATTAATGGAATAATGTTCATTATAGCAGTGATGATGAGTTACAGCAATTACGCAAACGCTTCTTTTATTCTGATCACAAGTATTATCTAATATTCAAAACTCTTTCTCCAGAAATAAAAAGAAATGAAACTTTTTTTTTTTTTTGAACTACAGCTGTACATGCTTTAATACTTAATCCTTTCAGGAGATTATTATGCAGACACTGACTGGATAATATATAAAACCCACAATCGTTCTTTATCCATTCATTCTCCTGCTCTGTGCTTCTAAATTCCTAGTCTGCCACAGGAAGAGGGAAATGCACTTACCCTGCTTGAGTGTTCCAGGAGTGCAACAATGTTGGCTTCTATTTGGACTTTTCGTTCCAATTCCTGATTCTTCACATCTTCAAAATTCTCAAGAAAATCTAGAGATCAACAAACATGATAGAGGAGACTGCTATATGCATGAGTACTGCACAAGTCCCTGTCATTTCCAGTCAAAACTTTGTATTAAATTGATATGCTGTACAATTTCAAACAGGTTACTAGAGTCTTTGAAACTTGTCAGTTTATGAGCTGGAGGGAGGACATATTTTCCAGCGTCACTGTATTTGACTGATTAATGACATGAGGTCACCATCTTCTTGGATACTGTTTAGGTGAGGGTTGCCACTCAATGGTAAAGGAGTTTCATCATCATCATTTCTGACACCTCTCTGAATGCTTGTCCCAGCAACTGTTGGTCTTAATTTTTCTGAAAGCTATCAAAATGGGCTAATAAATAAAAAGGTGATTTCACTACCTAATGGCCTGTACTAAATGCCAAACACTGCTAAGGACCTGAGACCAGTATTCACTTGGTATCATATCTTTGTGTATGATGTCCTTTTGCTACATCTCTAATTTATGTTCATTCCAGTAAGTGTCCCACCAAATCTGACAAGACAGTTTTAATGGTGGTATGCACTCTGTATTTGTATCCTAGGCATACTACATTGTATTTTTTGTGCTGGATATATTGAAAAAAATGTGCTGGACACATCACATGAAAGTCAGAAGTCCATCAAGATGCCACCCAGGGCTATAAGTTATGATCATCCATCTCCTACTTGGTCTCCTCCTGAAACATGGTTTATATACACAGGAGCACTCAGGAAACATAAGAGTTTGGAAACTGTCTAGATGGATGAAAAAGGTGAGAAGTACTTGTTTGAAGGATTAGATAATAGTAAATTCAAGATGGATTATTTGGGAAGAGAGAAAGAAGACAGGAGGAACTACTTAATGGAAATACTGGAAAATCCTGAAGGGATGAGACCGACTAGAAAACTGAGGATCGCAGAGCATCCATGATTTTTTAAAAATGACCAATTTTAAAATTCTTTACTAATAAAACATTATGGATAAGAAAACTATTGTAATATCTGACATTATCTGCAATGCTGCCCATGAAAGAGTTAACAGAGACACTTCACAGGATACAGCTTCTAAAACTTTCAGAGTGGAAAATGTGCTTAAGGAGCTGGTGTAGCTGGGAACTGTCAGTGCTAGGTGAACAGTTGGACTAGACGATCTTCAAGGTCCTTTCCAACCTAGATGATTCTGTAATTCTGTGATATGTATTATCAGACATGAGGGACAATATCAAGAACCTACAAAGACTATCTCTGAAGCAGAGATTTCAGGATGAAAGACCCTTGGAATTCTTAGAGGTAAATGAATGGCATTAGACAACACATTTGTAATGTGCAGAGATGATTGCTAAAAACAATGACTAGTTCTGATACAGATTCAGTTGGCTCAAAAAGTTGAAATAAAGTTTTCGTCCACCTGACAGTGACTAGTAATGGTAGAGAACGGTACTTGGCAAGAATGTAAGAAAGTTTACCCTTTGCCAACACTGCTGTGAACTAGTAACCAGAAACACAGTTAAAACCAAAGCTTAAACAGCCTGCAACTGAAAAAAGCTAGCCAAGTCCCAGGTGCTGAATAAGACTATTGCCAGGTCTGTTTTTTCTCCAGTACCCAGGCTGAAAATTAAACTATCCTTATTTTCTCTCTGTGGTGTTCTTTTTCTTTCAGAATGAACTTGTGTTGTTTAATACTTTAATGAGTGACCAGGACAGCTCTAAAAAGAGCTCCTTTCTCAAAGGACGCCTACTGGATATTTCATACCATCTGTTACTGTGAAATATAGACAGGAATTTTCTACATGAAGAAAATACTGGAGCACAACATAAATAAGGGAAAGGCATTAAGGAAGGTAAAAGTATTGAAATTCTCACTTAATATTTTGTGTTTAAAACATTTGAGCTGTTCTGCCCTTTTCTGTTTAAAAAAACTAAGTGGGTAATTTTTACTAAGAGAATCACTCAGATAACCTAACAGAAAACTTTCAATCACATTTAAGTATTTAGTGCTCTAGTGCTGAGCAAAGGCTGCATTAACAGCTCTTGTGGGGGTCTGAGACACTTCTTTTCAACACAACAGATTGTGCCATGGACTTCAATGCATTTTAGCAAGAGGTCTTAAATGTTCATTATCTTGATAAACCCACCTATTTGCTTCCAAGGAAGCTGTAGGCAATGAGGATATTGAATCTTCCAAAGGATGTATGTAAGGGAAGGCAGAGGAGTGAAATAAAAGCAACTTCATGAAAGAAAAGCATTCTCACACATTTATAAATATGAAATGAGAATAAAACTAAAATACTTTACATACACAAATATATAATTTTATAAACCTGACCTCAAAACTGTGGAATTAGGACCCAAGAATTGTACCTACATGATTTGATTATTGTTTTTCTCCTTTGGCATTCTGGACCATTAGGTGGGTTTTGTTTTTTTTTTTTTCAAACCTTCTCTGAATTTATTTAAAAACATTAAGCAAGGTCTTACATCTCATCTCACTGTCTTTCTGCAAGCAACTCTCCTTTTCATCACACGTGTCTGATTGACCTTGTTTCGTTTGAGTGCTATGTGTTTCACACATTCATAAAAAATTGAAGAGACTGAAAGAGGTCATCTGATTAACTCGCTACAGGACAAAGACAACTGTATGTCAGTAATTCAAATGTTTGTCTATACTCTTCTTACATACAGGCTCATGACAGATACTCTACAATCCCCCTCAACAATCTATTCCAATGCTTGCTGAATGTTAATGTTAGGAGTTTTTTTCTAATATCCAATCCAAAATCTTAATGCAACTATTGATATATTACTCCTGTTCTCAATGGATATGCAGAGATAGATTATTCACTTATTATTGGAAAGAGCCTTTTTAGGTATTTGATGACTGTCATAAATTCTCTAAAATAAAAGACTCATTCTTTAATATTTCCTTGCAGGTCATGCTTTCCACATCCTCTATCAAGTCTCTCTTCAGGACTGTCAACCTCTTTCTTTATCTACTGAACTAGAGGCAATACTCCAACTGAAGCCTTCCTCGATGCACAGGGAGCAAGATTAGTACATGTGTCTGACAAATTACACTCCTATGTATACCTACTACTATGGTATTTTTCTCTTCCATGTTAGTGTGATACTGCTGAGCCATGTTCACTTTTTCTTTCACTCTAACTCCGAGCCATACCATAGAGCTGTGTCTAGTGAACTACTTGTTCTGCATTTTTGCTGTTGATTACTCTGCCCAAGTGTACAAATTTAAACAATCTTTTTTGAACTTCTTGTACCTAGTTTCTAGTCTGCCACAGGCATTTTAAATTTTAACGCTGTCCTCCAACATGATTTCAGATTTTCCAATGCAGCATTTTCTGTGAACTATATATTTACTCTCTTTCCTGTCATCCAACTGATTAATAAAAATATTCACTACCCTGAACATCCAAACCACTGCAAAACTCCACTCAATACTTTCTTCCATCTTGGCAGTGAATCTTTCATAATTGTTTATTTTTTAATCAAAAGCACAGTGTAGGTTAATAATGGATTAATAATATTTCCTTAGCTTGCTTCTAAGAACATGAGACAGCAGTAGAAGATGTACTGAATTTACAGGAAACATCATCTGCTGCTTCTCCCTTATTCTGCAATATTATTCTGTCAAAGAAGGAAATTAGTTGTTTGTTCTTGACAAATCAATTCATATTCCTGTTTCTGTAATGTTTACAAATTTGCTTGCTTATTTTTTTCTACAATCTTTCTGGAAATGGATACTAAGCTGACTGGTCTGTATTTCCCCAGCTCTTCTTCTTCAAGACAGGTACCATGTTTGCTTTTATCCCATGTTTAAGATTCCTGCATATTCCCCCAAATCTCTCAGTTAATCTCAAACAGCTCTAGAACTGCATCAATATCCTCTGATGAAGGGCAGAAGTAGAACCAAAATCCCAAAAGTCAGAAGGATCATAAGGCCCTGCTTTCATGGTCTGTATTCATACCGAAAATAAAGATCAAGCAAGCTTTTGCCTTTCTGCTCCTCAGGAAATCAGGAAATTAGAACATCCAAAAATTCTCTAACTACGTTCTTATCTGTCTTTCCTTACTGTCAGCTGAAACCTTTCTTTCAGTATCATGCTAGCCATAAATTACATTGAACATCTGTAGAATTGTTGAACAAAGAGGTATTATATACTTTTGCTTTCATGGCATATTTATTGATCATTTTCCCCTTTTGCTGAGTAGCAGACCACTTTTTTTTGTAACCTGCCCATTACAGTATACTAGCAATAAGGTATATTTTATTTCTGTTTTCATCCTCTGTTAATTGCTGCTGAGGTCTCTATAACATTAGAACCTTTTAATATGGAAGAAAGCTTTAGTAGCATTCATCTTGAAAAAACAGATATGAGAAGCCTTAATTTTAAAGAATTCCAAAATATCTATGCTTGTCCATTCTGAAGTGCTGCTTTTAATCAGACCTCAACAGCTGGTTTTATGTCTTCTATTTAAATTAATTTCAGCCTTGCTTTCAGAAGAAAAAGCTGTGTTCCCAAGTCCTTTAATGTTTGATGAAAATACTTGAAAGATGCTCCAAATACCTGCGACTGTTCTGTGAGTCCTAATATATAAATTATCTTGTCCTAAGATAGATCACAGAAACTTTATGCAAAGATCAGGACATCAGCTCTTTTAAGGTCCAAATTGAGTGTTAACAATACAAAAAACCCTGTATTCTGGTGGAATTAGGCCTAATTAAAGGAAATTAGACAACTTACTATCCATGCTTTCTTCCCTCTTCTTCAGCTCTTTGTATTTCCAATTTTCCTCTCCTGAAAGAGAAATAACATTGATTTAACTTTATATTGTCTCAATCCTGAAATCCTTTAGGTAGGCAAAATGTCAATTTAAAAAATAAAAATTCTACATGCCTAGAAACTACAGAATTCATCCCATGCCATTTAATGTAGTCAGTCTAACTATGTCATACACACTTTTATATATAAAAAAAAATCTTAATAAATCAACCTCATTGCAATTTTTAGAACCTTTTAGAGATCAGAATTTTTGATAAATAAGAGTGGGATACTTTGTTTGAACAAAGGAAGTTCACAGGATTTTTCTGAACACAGCTGAATTTCAGTAATAGAGAACAAATGCTTTTGTGCATTCAGGCACCATGGTTAGTTAAAACTTTCTGCAGTTGTCCTTAACATATGAACCATTTCAATGGCACTTTCACGTATTAGAATGGACTTTCATAAGGATATGCTGCTTGCAAGTAACAGTGTGACAATCTCAGGGAAATAAACAGAAAAACTGTAAACGCAATGATATAGGAAAATAAAATGCACAGAAGAATTTCTACAATTAAGTTTAAAAGAACATTTCTAGACACATTCTTTACAGTGGTATTAGGAGTAATGAATAACATACAATACATAATTCACAACATCTTTAAATCCAACCACTGACTCTTACTTAAAATAGTAATAGTAAAATGGGAGACTTGATGTATTTGTCACAAGTTTCAAGAAGATCAGACAATTCAACTCCTAAGAATAATTTTAAGATTCAAATATCTAAATTTGTATTTGTTTGAGTCTTAGGCATTGATTAATTTTCAGCATAATCTTGTAACTTTAAAGAATACAAAGAAAAAGAATGAAGAAGATATAGATATAACTGAGCAAGCAAATTTTTGCAGGTCTTTTTACTTATATACCCCCATGCTTTCCTTTTTATCTAGTATATACAAACAATAGGAACACCCTCGGGCCTCAAGGGAACTGTGATTCTGCTCCAGCTTCCTTGCAGCTGTGGCTTTGTTCCTTGCTGGACTCTCTCTTTCATTTTGCAAGGCAAGTCTCCAATACTTTGTAACTCAGTCTGTGCTACTGTGAAGTCTAGTTACAGTAAGCCAAAAAACAGAACTACATTATCTGTCAAGTGTTTAAAGAAAAAAAATATTTGAAATTAAGACCACAACTTTTAAAATGTCTTTACAGATAAGTTTTCTTTAAAAGACAAAATTATTACATTGATATCTTAGCCTCTCATACAATTTATGAAGTGTTAAGTCTATTCCATTATGAGTTAATCTTGATTTTGACTAATCAGTTAAAGGTAACTGCTAATATATGGAACATATAATAAGTGGGTGAATTTTTTACTTATTTAGTTCTTGTTAAGTGAAAACTAAAAATAGTTACTTCTGTTTATGGTCTGTTTTTTTTTTTTTTTTTCTTTCTCTGCTCTGTTTTTAGCACTGAAATATTTATCCTGAAACATTCAAAAAATCCTTATGTGTACTTTTCCCTTTACTGGCTATTTTACCTTAAATTTAACTAAAAAACTTTAGGAGCTGAAATTTTGGGAATGCTTTGTAACAAACAATTTAAATACTGAATCAGAAGCAAGACGACAAGGGAGGGAGGGAGGACAAGAATCTCAAGGGCACACCAAGATTCTGATTTAGAGCAGAAGTATGAATGGCCATCTGGGATTCTCTCTCCATTCACAAGAGAAGAAGGCATTGGGAATTCCTGTGTCTAAAGCTACTCCTTATGAGTATCTTCTTTATTCACTCTATGTTATACCAAGAGGTATAATTTCCCTTATACTATGCCACAAGGCAACTAATTCTGAATATCCTGACTGTTCCCGATACATTGACAGAGCACATGTGCTTTCTGCTACATATGCTTTAAACACTCTTCTTCATCAGAGGTCTTTTTCTAAAACAGTGAAAGACATACAGTCCAGCAACAAACGATAGAGTGTGTAAACCTAGCTACCAAATGTGAAAACCAACTCATATCTTACCTTCTGCATTTCTCCAAAGATACAAAAAAGGAGTTGCAAGCCAAATAAGGAAAAATTAAAGCAGAATAGTAAAGTTGGCAATGACATTATCTGGACACCAGAAAGCTAATAGAACAGTCTTAGTAAATTATTTGCACAAAAATAATCAAATATCTTGAGAAATATGAATTATTTTGTAATGCAAAAGATGAGAAACAGATGTATCAAACATTAGGGTCAATTTTAGAAATATTTGTTCACCTTGAAGGAATTTACACTGTAAATTTTACACTGATTGCCTGAGAAAAAGTATAAAGTAAAAAGAACACAAACACATCAATTCATCAGCCCTATAGAATTTAAATAACTTGTTACTAAGTTTTCCAGAATGTATGCACATATTTATTTAACTCATATCTAAACAAGATTCCTTATAATTACAAAGTTTTCCGTGGGATAAATTTTCATTTTAAGGAGAATCTTCCACAGCTGTTGAGGCCCTATGCTCAAATTTAAATTACTTCCTTCAGAACCATGACTTGAAGTGCTAGGACAAATCCCAACCTAACCTAGCCTAATGTACTACAGCAGGTGTTTGCCTAAGCTAATGCCATTTCTAGGGAGTTTCCAAACTCTTCTTGCAGAGCTGAATCCAAAAAGTTTCAAAACCAGATTAAAATAGTATGAATTGTCTGCTTTACACATTATTATTAAACACTCTCAATTCCACATTCACTGAGAGTGTATCAGGTCATGTGGAAGTTGCAATAAAAACCCCACTTTTCTAAAACTGAGCTGGTTCTGCAATGCTGTCAGTAAGATAAACTTCTATTCCTCAAGTAGTCCTAAAAATAAAACCGGGACAGAAAACCAGAGAGCTGTACTATTATTTTATATGGTAGCTTTACTACTCTATATGCACTTAATAAACATGCCACTAAAGGTGGGTACTCCCTATTTCTCACATCTAAAAAGAGAAACCTGCAGCCCTAGATACAAAACTTTCTTCTGATGGTGAATAATGGACATTTATATAAGCTTAAAAGTTTCAATCAACTAATGTCCATAAAATGTGTTCTAATATGAACAGATGCAGCTCAGCATAGTGTGTTACAACTCTAGTCACGTTACCTTGATGATTCTCCAGATCCATATCAAGTCGCTGAATGACCTTTTTAAAATGGTTTGTTTTTTCTTTTACTTCTGTCAGCCTGACAAATAGATAATGAAATCCAAGGTTAAAAATGTGACGTAAAATGGAGAGAAAAATCAAGAATAAGAATAGCAAACCTACGTTTATCAAAACCAAAAGAACAGGATGAGGATTGTTGTTATCATAAAATGTATATGTAAAGCACTTGTCACTCCAGTCCCTATATCTGTGAAATATAATTACTGCTGCAGTTTTGCGTTAAAAACTTCTTTTTTTTTTTAAGTTATCAGTAGTTCTTAACTTACTCAACTGGTCCCTCTTCTGGTTGCTATACAGCTTTGCAGAGGTACAACATAATTGGTAAACTGCAACAAGGAACTGTATTCCTTAGAAATTACCTACATGTTCACTAAAATTCATTAGGAAATTGCCAAGTAAAGCACTGTATTATATAATCAATTGAAGCGGGAAAGGAAATTAGCTTAAAAACATTTTTGTGTAAATTCTCAAATATAATTCTCTGTTACTGTTTCCAAAAATTCTGTTAAGCAGCTTATTATTCAATCAAAGGTGTCAATGCATTAAAAATTAACCAATTATTACAGTTGGGAATACCACTTAAAAGAATTTAAAACTGTTTCTAGAAGATTTCAGGAATTATCTGAATTTTTCTTTAAAGAGAGATAAATCAAAAAGCTAAAAATCACAAAAATATCATACTCTTTTAAACCCACTTCTTTACTATTTATTATAACATTTACCAGAGTTTCTGGCAAATCTTCAGAAAGGTCCAGTACCCAAGAATCAAGAAGAAATGCCCTGTTACTCTTCAGAATTAAAGTTTTTGTAAGCAACTTCATAACTCTTAGGTTTTAAGACATAACAAACTCTTCAAAATGTGACTGCAGCATAATAGGGGCTCATGTTCACAGATGTCCTAGATGAGTAGCTCTTACAGATTAATGTCTTCCTCAGCCTTAAATAAACTTATATCAGTGTTATTGCCAATTTATACTCTCAGGGCACGTTCAAGAGGACAGGAAGTTGCGTATTATACAGATCTAACTGTCCTACCACCATAAAGGTTGTTTAGCTGGAACAAAAGGACATATTCTGTTCTCTGTGGAATGTTAACACTAGCAGAGGCTCGAAAATGTGATGATGTTCTAGAATTCCATAGAAATATGTGATGGAATTCAACTATCTGTCTTTAGGGTCTAAATGTAATTAGTAGCAACAGTATGGATTACTCACTGTCTTTCCATGCTTGCTATTTCTTGACTATCATCCTTAACCTGGAAAAAAGTATTAACAACTTTAACATGTGACATAAAATCTACAAATGAAAAAAGAAATCAGAAAAGATATCTTAATTCAGTATACAGAGAATAGACACTCAGCATATGAAATCAGAAACTTGCTGTCATTGTCCAACAACAACTCTTAGTTAGAAGTGATATGATAAGTGTTCTGTCTTCCAAATGTTTTCCTGATTTCTCAACATACATTTAAAAATCAGACACACTTATCAGTGTTGTTCAGTTCAATAATCCATATAGAATATATGGACACCTACTTAACACAGCATAGATCTTTGTAAACTAATTAAATTGTTCCTAGATTAGTACCTCTGCGCAGTATCCCCTAAGGATACTGTTGAGTTATGTTACAGAACTGTTAAATAGGATAAGTTTTCTCATACCAACAGGATTGATGAAATAGAACAAGTCATCCAGTAGAAAAGCTGACTGCCAATTTTGTTTCAATGAACATGAAACATCCCATCCAGCCAATTAATTAACTGCTCTTAATATCAGATGATTCATGCAGCTTAAAGAGCAAATAAAGGCAATATTCAAACCCAAGTATTTTAAATTACCATCCTTTAAACTCAGACAATCTTTTACATGATAACATTTTATGTTCTTGCCTGCTTTAGTAATCTCTCTCTTTCCTCCTGTGGAGATTCCATGTTCTTATCCTCAGCAATCATTTGATCTCGACGTTCCTCGAGCTCATGGAGTTTTTCATACAGCTGCACAGCCTCCTGTTTCACCTGCAAGTGTGCTATTTCCTGTTGGAAAAGCAAACACCCACTAACTATTTTCAGTTGGCAAGACAGCATTGAAGAAATTATGTTTTAGTTGAGCAACAGTTATCTATACATTGAAAGTGAACCTTAATTGTTATAAACAGTACAGAGACAGTATAAACAATAAACTTCATAATCCACATTCTCAATATTGCATTTTCTGGAAGGCAATAACCCAGTCAGCTACTTTTTGTTTTATGAGGGCATCCTCAGGCCAATTTTCTGAGTAGCTTTACTATTTCATAATTTCTAGGGGATCACAATCATATACAGTATTCAAAAGGACTAGAAAAATGTCTTGCAGTATTTGAAATTTATACTTTCTGAATATATACATGACTGTATGTTTCAGCTCATAGATCCTTTTATCCATGAAAGACCTGATATAAGAAAGTTCTCCTCAATCTAGCAATACGACAGTGTATTAGAAGTATGTGTTTATATGTATGTATGTGGGATAGAGTATCTTAGCAGGCACCACTTTGTGATTCAAATGCCAGTTGCTTTTGAAAGGGAATATGGAACAAGAAAATCATTCTCACACATCCTGAAAGTGGAAAATATATTGAAGTTCTGAAGTTCACGTTGATCTTCATAGGCTAATTCCAAAACAATCAAATATCACACAACACATTTGAAACCACATGAGTAACTAAAGCTAGGAAGCCTCACTACTGTTATCAAAATGTTGTCCTTGGCATCTAGCAAAAATATTTTTTACCCCAAATTGATTAGAAATTATTGGTGGAAAACAGGCAGCTTTGCCTTCCCAGTCTAGGGCATGATCCTACAGTATCTGAAAACTTAAGGAGAAAGATTACATGTATTTTTCTACTGTACTGTTTTACACTAGAGTTCAGTGAAGACTGGTACAGAGACCACCTGTTATCATACATACAGCTCTTAGAGCATCCTCCTTTACATTTAGTGCATCCAATTCCTGCTGTTGAACAACCAATTCCTACAGAGAAAAAAAATTGCAAAATTCAGACAAAAATTACTACTTGATGAGATTACTTATTTATTCTGCGATTTAGAATTTATAAAATGACATAAACCATCTCATTGCTGCTCTTAAAAATCTAAAAGACAGTGTCCAGCTTCTCCAAGTAACTCAGATATAATACCCACTTACTTTCAGCATCCAACTTTTCTAATAAACTCTTAGCATTGTTATTTGCAGATAGTCTATAACCAAGGAATTGTTTGCTCTGTTTCCACTATTTTTCTTAAAATTGGTACTGAGGCTGGAATTTATAATTTCTACTTCAGAAGTTTGAAGTCAAATCTTAAAATCTGAACTAGGCACCACAGTTTCTTCATACTCCATAAAGAGACAGGTAGGCCCTGACTAGTGATTCAGCTCACACTAAGACAGCTGGGAAGCACTGGCCTCAAAAGATGCCTCTTTCTCTGTACAGACTACACAGATAAGCTTTATAAGACTGTATGTCTGAAGCTAGATAATCCCAGAGAACCTAGACATTTTAATGCTTTTGTTAACATTAGGATTAGTGAAGTCACAAGAATTTTACAAATCCAGTCCATTTTTCTGATCCACTCAGATGTACAACAAGAACAACAAAAAACCCCAGCTGGATTCACTTTTGTACACAGAGAGAAAACTTTCTACTCAAGTGAACTAAAAAAAACCTGCAAGGGTTGTTTTTCCCTTTTGCTTGTTTTTTTACACATGATAAAACATCTAAGCACTACAGTTTTTAAAATCTTCACGTCAATCCCCAAATCTGGAAAATTATGAACATAATTTGTTTTTAAATTAAGAAATACAAAAAGACAAAAGCAAAATTGCTCTATTTACTTTTCAGGCACTTCTACAATTCATTAAGATACCAGCAAGTTCTTTTATTCTATTTATTTATTTATTTATTTACTCCATTCTCAAGCTCTTTAATACTTAAATTGTATCTGGAATCAATGGAGCCAGATTGAGAAACATTTCAGGTAAGTACAATGAAACAAACCAACCTGGACAAGTTTTTCATTTGCAGCTTTCATCTCCATGTATTTAGCTTGATTTTCCTGTGACATGTCTTTAATTATGTCATCTGCTACAACCTTTTCACGTTCAATATCTTCTTCTACGGTTTGAATTAACTTTTCTGTGCTGTAAAATAGAACGTTTCTGTAACTTTTACTAGTTGATGTCTATTTTAAAGAACCCATTTCAAACCCTGGCATTCCATCAGCTTCGCTGAAGTGATCCTTTAACACAAAAACTCCACAGACTCTAAAAAAAGGAGTTACATACTTGTATCTAATCTTCTTGGAGCTGGATTAGCTATATAAGCATTCACACCACAGAATGCAGCAGACGAAGAACAATTTGTCCTTACCGTACCCACACAGTGCTTTCCAACACTCCCAAGTCTGTCTACCTCCGTAGTCCCCAACACTGACAAGATTATACTACTCCCTCTCAGTTGTTTTCAATCAGCTAATTCCTTCAATAAGAATAAGTAGTGTGAAATAAAGAAGCTGGTATATGATTTGTGAGAGCACATAAAGAAAACATACTGTATAGATACCAGGACTTGATGGTACTGGATAATGATGAAAAGGCAACTTTCTTTCATTAATGAATTGTTGTATACTTAAGAATGGAGACTGGCTTCAGAGTCTTAGGCAGTGAGGAGCTTCTTAGCCATGCAAGAACTAAGAAATTAGCTATCCATGACATTCTTGATTCATGACTTTAATCCTGTTCAGAAATCAATAGGCTGCAACCATAAAAACTTCTCTACCACTGCAACTATAGTGAGCTACAAGCAAATGCATCAGAAGATTCAAGGAAGGCAGAGTTGTTCTCACTGTTTCATGTAGTGTCTAGTAATTTCTATGAAATTCCTGAAAGCTAGAGAGTCAGTTTGAGAACACAGCTAAAGAAAATTAATAAAAAACTCCTAGACCCTAAAGAGTATATAACTTCCTTCCCACCACAGTTCATGAAAACCAGTTTGCTTGTTTCCAGAGTGACTTCTGCTGTTAAGAATGATAAAATCAGCTGGACACTTTCCTTCAGGATTTACTTTTCTTCTATTTTTCATTAACACTTCCTGGGTTGCAAGATGCCAAAAATTTTAAATTGTGTAACTGACACTCAGACTGGAGCCAAGAATGCCCCTCAGGCTTAAAAGATGATGCAAAATAGAGAAACTGCACTAATTTAACCTCAGGGTAAGTAAATGACGAAAATTTCATAGAAGCAGAGTAGAGATGATGTTGGACAGAACTTCTGAAGATCATCTAGTCCAGCCCCACTACGCAAAGCACAGACACCTAGAGCAGGTTGTCAGCACCTTGTTTAGGAAGGTTTTGAATATCTTGAAGGATGGAGACCCCACAACCTGTCTGAGCAATGTTTCGATGTCTGGCCACTCTCAGAGTAGAAAAACTTTTTTCTTACATTCAAATGGAATTTGCTATTCTTCAATTTGTGGCCATTGTCTCTTATCCTGCCCTTGGGCATCACTGAGAAGAGACCAGCTCCATTTTTTTTAACTTCTGTCCAAAGTATTTACTTTGTTAAAATACCCACTAAGCCTTCTCTTCTAGAGTTTAAGCAACTCCAGCTCCCTCTGCCTTTCCTTATAGTTTTCAACACTTCTGAGGAATTCTCAGAAGAGATTTAAAAGTGTAACTTTCCAACTAGCTTCAAGAAAGATCTATAACCTCCAGGATTCTTGAGAATGTTAAGTAGAACACCAGTCTATAAAGTGATCATTATGCTACACTTGGTAGTGGAAAGGAGTAATTTTTTAAGTAAAGTATGTGCTGAAGCTATGAGAGTAGTTTGATTCAAGACCCTCTGGAAGACACGGACCTGGGCATTGGCAGGAAGCTTCCATGTTACTTCTTTATTGGAGGCTCCTCATCCCTCAGCCTGGGCTGTTGCAAGGTCTCAGCAGTGACAGTTTCTCTCAAATCAAGCCCAGCTGAAGACATGACAGAATGAAAATAGAGAAATTGCAATAAAGAACTCAGGAAAATGTTAAGATTGCTGATTTCCAAACTAAATCTCCACACTAGATGTGATTCATCTGGAGAGACTGTCAGTACCGATTATAAGGAGCTCGTCTTTAATTACAAACAGGGTGCCTTTTCCTGCTGATCACCGGGGCATTCAGGGAGGGAGAGAAGAATACCACATGCTACATTTCTCCTGTATTCCAAGCCACCCTGTGGAAACAGCTGGCACCACTAACAGCAGTGGTGTCTCCAAGCTCTACTGGATTTTTCTTACCTATTCCTGAGACTGCAAGTGTGCATGGCACATTAAAGAAAGAAAGCCTACTTTTCCAGCCCACTGATGTAAAATGTGTGTGGACACATTACAGCGTAGCCTCTTTTCCCTGTGGCAAGACACTTTTTCTTACGTGATATGGACTCCTGGCTAAATACTTCAGGGTGATCCATTATGTCTTTGAGACTAAAAATGTCTGACTTAGCTGTGATACACCTTTCTGGTAGAAACATTTTGACCAAAGGTTAAAACTCAGTGATTTTCTAAGAAGCAATGAAAATATCACAGGAAGACAATTCATTAACACAAATAATTTTAAGACTACTGATGAAGCTCAATCAGGGATTAGGCTTGGAAAAGTAGCATAATGTTCTGAGATACTAAGCAAAAAAATCAAAGTGGCAATAACATCACAGAAGGCTAGTGAATTAAAATGGTTTTTACAGTCACATACTTGAGAGGAGACTGAACTCTTTTGTAGTTTAATGCTGTGCATTGGACAGAATGAGCACCAATTCAAGAAAAAAATTATTGGATGTAATGTTTGTGTATTAATATAATCCCTTTTTTAACCTGCATATAGACATGCTCTCAAATCAGAGTATCATTTGTTTTCAGAATTTCTGCCTGAAATATAGTCCATATTATATCTCTCTTTAAGTGCTTGCAATTCTTTGTAAATAATGAGCTTTATGTATCACACCCTGCAGCTCCTTTGATTTTCCAAAACACAAGTATTAACATAGATTTAACTAACTAGTAGAGATCTTTACTTCAGTATGCAAATATCCTGAAGTTTTCTTCATTTCATGACTGATCACATGAAAAATTCAAGGCTTTTTCTGTGACCAGCATTTCTTTAATTGATTATAACTAAACTTGTTTGTAAATCCCCTACGGCATTTTAACTTAGTGCTTCCTATATGATCTGGAACCTGACACCTGAGCATACTATTAGACTTCCCTATTGCCTGCAGATCCAATTAAATCCAAGATGATTATAAGTTGCTCAACCTAGTCAATCTTTTGCTAAGGGTTTTCTAGATTTATTATTTTTTCTACACTGCCTGCTTATTCATCAGGTACAAAGGTTGAACAAAAACAAAGTGCTGTTGCACCATATTATTTCTTGTCAGTGCACTGAAAATTCTATACATGTGTACATATGCTGCCTCTAAGAAGCAACAGAAAGGTAAGATACTTGACACATCTTTTTCAAAATGTAGATGAAGATTTATTAGTATAACTTGTTGCTAGCTGGAAACAAATACATCTTGAGATACATGAAAAGTTCAGGAATTACTGTGAACCTTGGACATGCCAAGTTGTTAGGTAAATTGTACTTCAGTAGAAAGCCAGGGAACAGTCCATTTCTTCTCTGAAAACCAGACTAGCTGATTATATACAATCCATTATCTCCCCAAATCTCCATTCTTTTTATTTTTTCTTTTTTTTTTTTTACAAATGTAAGAAAACCAGTAGGAATTACATTACTATTAAATGACAAAACCTTCAGAAGTTCTCCAAGGAAAACTTTTATGAGAAAAAGCTTCTAATTACAAGGAAATGTCAATGTATTACCAATGTATTGCCAAGGCTCAGTTTCTTTCTAAAGCAGTCACTTTAAACAGTAATTCTTAAAGTCCAGTTCTATGATAAAGCTAAACTGTAATTAAAATTACAGATGCTTTCCTGTTGTTCTACTGATTATAGGGATTCACACACACACACACACTGCAGGAAAAGTTTTAAGAAAATCCCTAAATTTTCAGTAGAAACTAAAGTATAAAATAGGAACTGGTTTTGACTTAGACATACGCAGAGTGAATTTTCAGACAGGAAAAGGATTTTTCAAGCCAATGACGTCTCCTTCATTCAGACATTTTTAATTTTTGCTTGAAATTTTGAAAAAATTTTAACTTTCATTTTCAACTTGTTATTAACTTGCAGACTAACTTTAAAAATAATATTTTAATGTATTTTCTCCCACTTCATTAAAGCCAGTATTTTTCTTGGAATCTGCAAACTAGACTAACACTATTTCTATATTTCTAGATTGCCTGGTTAAGGCCTGCTCTGTTTCTGAACATCTCGGAAGTGGTATCTTTAAGGTCCAAGTATGCCACAAGATCCAACTGTTAACATAGTCTATATCCAGATTTCTCAAACTGCACCATGTTTTTCACTAGCAATATACAAACTGGCTCCAAAAAGTATGCAAGCCACCAGTACCATCACTGACAAGAAAAATACCTAATACAGAACACAATACCACAGTGGCTGCTGCTGCTGCTAGTACCCCTTCTCCTTGAAAATGTCTAACAAAAAGGTTTATGAACTCTTTTTGTATTTAAAGTAAATTTCCAATGCATCAGAGCAGTTTAAGTGGTATTTATCTTCTTCTTTCCAAGAAGTTACTAAGTTTCCAGCCTGATTCTGTTAGGTGAATGAGGTCAGTCCTCAGACACATAAATGTATAAAAGAAATCAATATTAGACTTGACCAATTTGTTCTTTGACCTCTTCTACTCCATACGGATCAGGAAAGGCATCCTGGCACTCTCTCGTGGTGTTTTTTTAAATCTGGCCTATATTTAGCATTGTTTATGTAAATGAGCTTCCTTATGTAACTTTGCCCCATCTTCTCTACAAAATTCAGTGAATACTCTACAGCTGAAGATACTCCAGGCACAAATAAGTGTCTTACTAGTTATCTTTTGGGTCTTTTTCAATCTGGAAGACAGAAATCTGGGAAGGAGATACTGAGATTCACTTAGGCCACTATCTTTTCTCTTCAGATGCTTAACACAAAGTGTAAAAGTGAAAGTATAATCTACCTTTTATAAAGCATTTTAATTTAAGTCTGGCATAAACGTGGACTGATTTAACACCTGACAGAGATAGTTTAAATGAGTAGATCTTGCAAATTATGCCTGATTCAAAGGTTATGGGTGAGTGACACCTTCTCTGAGAGGTGTTGATGTCACGGTGAAAACTATTTGTCAGAAAAGCTTTCCCAACTCTCAGAAACTAAGGTTCAAATCTGTACAGAAACGCCAGCAGAAGAGATTGAACCATGTTTCCTTAGTTCCAAAGATCAGAGCAACAACTACACCTACATAATATGGAGGTGCAGGTTTATGTCATATATGTTATATTACGGATAATAAAGATATTAGATCAATCTACTAATTAAAAATGCTGAATAACTTACATAAAACATAAGAGAAATCTGACTGGATAAATCAACAATCCATCCAGTACAGTATTCTGCCTCTGTCAGTGCAAACAAGAGAAATCTAGGGAGAACATACAGGACTGAATATGTTCTGTGGTTTACTCCTATCATAGTCTTTCAGCACCCATAACTGCTTTAACAGGGATATTAAACAGTACATCCCTGCCTATTCATTTTATGTATTTATGAAACTGCTAATAACTTGTCTAATCAATCCTTTATCTGCTGATACAGTCTGCTCACTGGACTTTACGTTTGGCTCAATAAAGTGAAAGCTGAATGCATTAATTCTGATAACCTATATTTTTCCTCTTAATTTTACATTTCATAGTATTTATGCAGAAAAAAATATTAAATTATAATTGAAATAATGGTATCTATTAATCTGTTAAACTACCACTACAGAGGACAGTGGTATTTGGGTCCTGGTATACAAAAATATTGTTTTTTACTAGGCTGTAAACATGAAACTCTCTTGGCTTGTGATCTCAGCTGGAACACTGTTTTTGAATCCAGTCACTGCTGACTGCAACATTACTTCTCAAACTGTAAGTTTTCTATGTATGTAAATTACCCTTATTTTGAAAGATACACTAGAAGTTAAAGACATTAAAAAACTACCTTATAAACACAGAATTCCCGAATAAAGAAGCACATAGAAAGAAATATGACATGTTTTTCTGTGGAATGGACAATTAGCTGCTCGCAATCATTTTAAATGCATAAATAACGCTGACACATATCTGAGATGGTTTTATATCTCAGTCAAATCTCTCTGCAGTCAATCAGAATGCCTCCTTTATCTTTACATCATTTTGGAATAGATGTAAAAAACACAGTTTATTTGGACAAGGCCAACTACTGCTCAAGTTGGAGATTTATTATGAAGTTGCTCAAGTCAGGTCCAAAGGTATACAAGAAATTTTGAAGGTTTTTTTCAGAGATTAATTTAATGCATTTTGCATTTATGGGGGAATGGAGAGGAAGGAAGAAATCTTGATTAACAGTCAAATGATAAAACTGGTATTGCACTATTTGCTCTAACTCAGTGCCTACAGGTCCAGTACTCTATCTACTGCTTGGTTCATCTTTGGTACAAACATGAAGAACAAAAAAAACAGACAATGGGTATACACAGTATAGAAAAGGCACTCCACCTACATTTGGTTCTAAATAAGCTATCTAGTCTCAATCTGGTCACAGCAGTAACAAACTGAACACAGGCTACTTATTTAGGAAGAGGAATAACACAACCAATCTGTTTCCAGTACTTAGAATCTTCTTTAAAGCCAGTTAAAGTATCGTGACACTCAATGATAGTCTTCAGTGATGCATACATATTAAGAAATCTACTCAAAAAATAAAAATGTTTCAAGATACTGAGAGTAAACACTCTCAAACCTGAAAAGACTACAGCTATGCTAAACTTCAATTCAGAAAACTAAAATTAATTCATGCCATATTTATAATAAAAATATATACTAAATGTATTGTTGAAGATCTGCTTCAAGAGTAAATATAGCTGGTTTTAAAACAAAACATTTGAGAAAGCATGTGTGAATTCATTTGCAGCCTTGAATCTGCTTCCTCTGTGACACCTTCATTCCAGGTTATGTGGGAAAGTAACACTTTTTCTACTCAGCCAACCTTTACCAGAATTCTAAAACAGACAGCCTTACTAATTCCAAAATGCCAAAGTGGTTCGATTTTGGATGATCATTACATAAAAAACGTTCCATCTCAAAAAGAGTTTAAGCACTATGTGATCTGGAACTTATGGTCTCTATACACTCGGATGATTCAACACCCTGTAGCACTAGACCATGAATATATTAAGAAGAACATAAATAAACTTGCATGTAAAGCAGTATAACCTTTAAAATGGTGGCATTAAAAATACAATATAGCTTTTTCATGCTCCTAACAGACATCACAAACACCTTCAGCACCAGACTTCCCTACAGTATTTTAATTTTTGTCATTCTATTTTTTTCAACAGGTTACCTGTGAGAAGTCTGGAAAGAACCTCTCTAATATCCCCACTAACCTTTTCCAAAACATTACTAAATTAAGCCTCAAAAATAATAAAATTATTTTAAAAGATAGCGACAAAGAGATTCTTCAAAGTTTTATTAGCCTCACTGAACTTTATCTGAATGAAAACATGATTACTGTACTGTATAATGACAGCTTCTGCAATCTGACAAAACTTGTAATTCTGGATATCAGCAACAATCATATTAGCAGAGTCCATAAAGCAGCATTTGCAGGATTAAATCAACTGTCAGTGTTGAATCTATCCTATAACAAAATTACTCAACTAGATTCAGATGTATTTACTTCGCTAAAAAGTCTGACAGTTTTAAATCTACAGTATAACTTTCTGAAATCTTTGAATATAAAATCATCTTTTAAATTGATTAGAATTGCTTTAGCTGGAAACCCATGGACCTGCTCCTGCGACCTCCTTGATTTACAGATATGGCTAACTGCCTCCAATGTGACAATGGGTAAGTTTTAGTAAGAGCAGCATTTCATACTTTTTTATATCAAACAGCCTTATCTTATTTTTTTCTGGTCTGGATAATATCTATCATCATCTTATCTGTATTTTGCAATAATACGTTACGCATGATTTTTTTTTTAAATTAGACTGCCAATTAATTAACATTTCATAGCCTTTCCACTGCTCACATTCACAGAAAATGAAGACAACACTACCTGTATATTTCCAAACACCATGAAAAAATTCTCCATCATGACAGCAGCTATCCAACCAAATGACTGCAAAATTGAAAAAGCTTCTTCAGAACACACTATAACTTCCACTTCTGTCATTATGCTTAAAAGCAGTGCCTTACTAACAGCTTTGACTCCAAACAACATCACTGGAAACAATGGAACACATGCAGGTAATATACTGATGTTTTGCTTTACCACTTACAAGCTGTTTGATTTGCCATTCCATGATTTCATATTGGTTTGTATTCCTAGTACACTGTAATTCTTCCATAAAAGCCAGGGCTTCAGAACAAACACATTTCCAGGTTTTGGTATAGTATACACAGACTATGGTGAATATGTACGAAATACATGTTCAAAATGGATAAACCACACATGAATTCTCAAAGGATACTACAAACGTGATGAAACTTCAAAGGCTTGAAATTCAGATAATCATCCTGATCTCTGCCTAACTAGCAAAAAAAAATAAAAATCAATTACTTCTCCCAAACTAATTGCTTTCTAGACATAGCTTTTGTCTTAAAATGTGAGTGAACCTATTAATTTACTCCTGCATTCAACTGTATTCAGTGTAAAGGACATGGATGTGCACATCCCATATTCTTTGAAAATTCCAGTGATAGTCTCCTTACTTTCCATCACTATTTGATGTTAATTCCATCATCACTCTGTAACACTACAGCTCTTCTTTTGGTAGTCTTTTTTTTTTTTTTTTTACATGCAAATTATGTTCTTCTCCACTCTTCCATACTGAAATGCTTTACTTCTTGCTTCTGGCTAAAGCAGAAGAAATATCAATCTCCAAATACATACACAAATTTAAGGCACCACTGCCACACACTACTTTCGCTGTATAATCTATTTTAGGACAGTGGCTAGCATACAAAATCAGTTTCTAAATGAAGACTACTTGCAACTACAGTCTATTTAAATTTTTATTATAAAAGAAATACAATTGAAAGGATATTCCAAACAAAAAATGTAATATTTTAGGGTGCAGACATCATCACTGTACAGAAATTTAAGCCTGGGAAATTGAATTTGAAGTCAATTACTGTTTTGCTTTTTCCAAAGTCCAATCTTGGAATTTAAATTTGGAAAAAAAAAAAAATAAAATTTAATCTTTTATATGTTCCTAGAACTTTATCTGACTTTGAAACTATTTTTTTCCATAAATATGCATGATGGATTTATATTGCTAGGAAATGGAGATATGCACGTATATCTTGGTCTGATTGATGTTTCTGACTCTCTAATAACATAGCAATAACATTCTACTGAATCTTTGGAGATACTCAGTAAATTCCCCTATCATTGTTTATTTTGTGAGTTCTCAATATAAGTATGAAAAAACTCATATTAGAGTTCTTGCTAGTATTCCTCATGAAGATTACTCTTCTTTTTTTCCTGTTTTAAAGAGTTACCACTTCTTGGCAAAAGTTGGACCTTCCTAGCGGGTGTCCTAGGGTTTGTCCTAAGCACTACACTCCTGATTTTTACTGCTATAAAATGCCCAACATGGTATCACTATTTCATCAGCTACAGCCACCGTCGTCTGGAAGAAAATGACTCAGAGATGTCTGAACAGGAGTTCTCAGCTGACACTAGTTCTTTTCGTACAGTATCGTGTACAAACAACGAGGATCCCGTAGTAATATTTGAGAAAATTCATGCATTTGTGCCCGGGGAAGATGGATTTATCGAGGATAAATACATAGATTCTTATGTGACTGAAGAGAGTTAATGTCTTAAACAATGGATGTTGAACTGACTTTTCAAAACTTGTACTTCTGTATTATGCTACTTATGTACAATAGAAAATGAAGCTAAGCAATCCATCTCCTTTCATCTCATCAAATTCCTAACAAGATACTGCTGCATGAATCACAAAATGAAAAAATGTGGTGATGTTCATGCATTAGTGGCGCAACAAATATTTCAAAGCATGCTAAAAATACTCATAATCCACCTTTTATAAAAACCTATTTGGTTGCTTATGGTGGGGAGGGGGAGAGCTTACTGTATATTACTTAACAGGAACAAGTCTTCACAAAGCAGCTTGTGAAGTTGGTATATTCACTAATGCTTTAAGTTTGAAGAAGTCCAGAAAGAAAAAATAATTTCTCTAAAATACTGAAGCAGACCACAACTAGACTGGAGACTGAATCCAAATCAGTGGTGTCACAGCTTACCAGTCTATCAGGCAAAACTAACAGAATCAGAGAACAGGGCATTGGTTTTTTTTTACCTGAATTAGCAGAGCACGAAAGACCAACTGCTCCATTCCCTTAAAGGTGTCTACATGCAGTACAATAAAATATCATCACCACATATCTAATGCATTTATGCCATAGTTTGCTACTGAACCAAGTTTTTTCTCTTTGTATTTTTTTAACACTTAAAAACGCCTTCCTGGATAGAATAGACACATTTGAAAAAGTGACATTATTAAATTGTAAACTGTTTTTAATAAGTGCTTATTTATACCTCATCACTGAGATTGTTTTTAGTGGCAACAAGCAGAATCATATCTTTTTCTCTTAAGCATCTCCTGTCCATAAACATCTCATCCTCTCAGCCTGTCACTACACAAACCATTCTCATGGCTTACAAATTCTTACTGCAAGTATCTCACTGTCCTCATCTTCCCATTCACACACCCCCTTATCAGACGGGAATGTTCCCATTCCTCCTTGCTTTCCTCACTCTGCTACTCTACAGTATAAACTCCAAAATGCAGGACCCTGGCAGCAGGTTGCCAAAAGACAGTAGTGTCCATTGCCACCTAACTCCTCCTGAATGACATGGTAAGTATCTCCACAGCAGTTACTCAGAAGAGTTTAAAGCTAGAACAATAGCTGTGGCCTGGCACTGCTGTATCGTCTTGAAATTACTCAGGTACCACTTGTGGCGTGCATTGCACTATTAAGGAAATTCTGAATCAGATAACAACTTCAATTTTGTGAAGTTCAGTTAAGATTTTAAGAGCTTTGGTGAAGGATACATAATACACTTTGGAGAAGCATACATTGTACTTACGCTTGTCTTTCTGTGAAAATTTTATCCACGCTCTGAGCATCTCGGTCATTCTGAACCTTTAACTTAAAAAAAAAAAGATATTTTGATATAATATAAACAGATTTTATATACAAATTCAAAGTTTCCTTTAAATGAGCAAGAAGCTGCTCAGAATGCAGTAGAGGAAGAGCAGCAGAAGGTGCCTGCTCCAGTTTTTTCTTAGTTGATACTGAGGAAAGACCTGAAATTGCAGTCTTCCACGGGAAACCAAAGGAAGTAAGAAGGTATCTCTAAGTTTGAAAAAGAAATACAATCAAGTTTGTAATAAATCAATTCACTTATTATTATTGTGGGATCTACAGTAGCCTACAGACAGAATGAAAATGTTACACTTGCAAAGCATTCTTCTCTTCATGACACAGACAACTGTGACTTCATTTTTCAATCAAATGCAGGGAAAAATATTGTTTTGACTGAGAAATACTCAGGTGGTTTTTCAAGCTATCAAAATAACCTTTTCTAAAACTAGTTTCTTTTGCTTATGGGCAAAGTGGTCATAAGAAATGGAACATGCTTAATGCCACTCATGCCTTAATAGTTAGAGGAACACTCTATCTGTGTTAGAAAATAAAGAAAGTAAAGGAAGAACAAAGCTCATTGATTTGTGATGGGCCATGTCAGAGACGTACTTAATACTGGAGTAATTTAAAAGGCAGAAGACAAAAAGACAACTACATTTCCAGAAGACCAGGCAGCTTTACAAGGCAGTGGAGTCCAGTGTATTTGCACTTCATAAGACTAGTGTTCTGTGCTCCCAAGACAAATAAAGAAGATATTTTAACACTCATAATTAGTGTTGGGATGACATCCCTTTCAGATCTAAAATACAAAAAGGTATCATGGGGCTGTTAATGCAACACTTCAGACAATTGTCCCACTACAAATATGTTGCAAATATTATGCTTAACTAGAAAAAATGGGTAAGTTTTAAATTACTGCTATTGCTTTAGGTATGTCATACTGATACAGAAGAATGATTACTTGTTTTGAGATTTATTTACTTATTTACTTATAGAAAACTGCTTAGCAACTTATTTACTTATTTATAGCAAGTTACAGTATTTTTTTAAATATTGCTAAGAATCCTGCTTGCCCAGACTGTTCCGTGGACTTTTACCAAGGACTACAGTGTTCATCAAAACAAAGCAGTTCACTGTGAAAATCTACCAAGGATTACAATGTTCAGCAAAATATTATACTTTTGGCTTTGAGTAACAGGTGGCTCTAACTAGTTGGAATTTTGCTAATGAGTAAAGATAGCCATATACGAATGGTAGAAGTTCTATTGGTTCTTAGATGAGATAGAAAGTAAACCATCTGAAAAAGACTCTTGTTATTCAAGAAATCGGCCAAGAGAATCTGCGCATGCTCTGGGGAAAAAACAAAGTGAGAAAGACTGTGAGCCTTCCTCCCAAAGACCCCCGAAGACGTCCCCCAGGAGGCAATGCCCAGGTGCAAAGATGACATAAACTGCTGACATCAGCCTTTCTAACTACCCCAGCCTTACTCATGCATATGCATGCTTGTGTTATGTAACCCAATGAATATGGATATCCACACTCTATGAGTTTTTGGTAAAATGTGTGGTGGGTGTGCAAGCTTTGTGGAGAGATCCCCTTGCACCCCGGCGCTGGAGTAAACATACCTGCTTTATAACCCTATTCGAGTTGTAGAGGGTTTTTTCTGCAAATCAATACGTTTAAATCACCAAGAATGTGACACACACCATTTCACTGTTCTAACATAGCAAACAACGTCATTTTTACCATATTGTAATCTCGAATAACTTCTGACATATCCATATTGGTGTTAAGTATATCCACAACCTGAAATGAGACAGAATTCCAACCTGTTATTGCTCTCCCTTTTTTTTAATTGCACAGAAAAGAATCAGACAAATATGTACCAACTCACAAAGCACTCAAGAAAACACATCAATTTTCTGTTATTGCAAATAGAAAAACGATGATTTGTGATTCTGAATAGAATACATGCAGTTTTCAGATGTAATCATCATTATATGTAGTTGTATTAAACTCACAAATATTATGCAGCAGTAATTTCTTAAATCCATATGCAACAAAGTCTCCTAAAGTATTTTACACTTCCTTTTTTTCTTTTATATTTTTCTCAGTTTCCATCTGTCCTGGTTAAACTAGGATAGGGTTAAGTTTCCCCAGCAGAGAGAGAGGGGGAAGGGATCGCCAGCCGGGTTATTCATACCATGCTGACGTCAGGTCCAGGGGCGGGAAACTTTGATTTTACTTTCTCTTTGGCTTTTTGGTGGCGGGACCCAGGTGTCGGCTTTGTTCCCTGACCATTTGCGGTATTTCTCTGTATACCGTTTGTCTTGTTCACTGTTATTGCTGTTTATAGTTGTTATCATTGCCACTGTTGTTGTTCAGATTGTTTATCACACTGCTGTATTCAATTTCTTCTTATTTTAGCCCGGGGTTCGTGCCTCACTGCCAGCCCGACGGGCTGAGGGTGGGGGAGGGACCACGGCAACGTGCTCTCCGGTCCTGGCAGGGCTTAAACCATCACAGCCTTAATTGGCGCCCAACATGGGGCTCGAGGCCTGAAATAAGAATAAAAAGGGACAGACCCTGGCCAGAGTGTGATAGAGCAATCTGCTGGGTGTAATTTTTCTGTTTGTATTTGTCTGATAAGAAAATGTTTGCAATGCTGGCCCATTTGCTTGCATGGTGGGGCTGGATTAATCCTTATATCCAGTGTATGATCCCTGTGGTGGCGTTTGTTATCGGTGGAAAATGTATAAAGGGTCTTATGTTGTTATACGGGCTATTGAATGCTTATGCGGCCTTTGTATCGCTGTGTGTGGGGGCGGGCCAGTACCTGTTTGCCGTTTGGGCTTTAGTTAGGGGTCTCACCCCCTCTATGGGTGAGCCAGGGGAAGAGATCCTCTGGGCTTTGGGGAGTTTCAATCATTATTGGAGCCTGCAGGACAGTGTGATTGTGGCACAATGCTTTCTGATGTCTGCCTGATTTCGGTTTTGGGCCATGTGGCACTTCTCTAACAACAGCAGTGCCCGGAAACCTGCCCCGAGGTCAGATAATAGTGAGTGGCAAGGGGTGTGGGAAAAGATGGGCAAAGGCCTGAGTCAGTGGGCACCTCCAATGCTTTGGAATTTCACTCCTGAGCAAATGCAGAGCCCTGATAAGCTGATGGAGTGCTTAGAAAGGGTGTGTTACCAAGCGGGCAAAACCCAGGAGACACAAATTGCTGCAATGTGTTGGGGACTTGCCCATGCATACCGTGTCCTCTTTAATACCACCCACTGCCCTCAAATGGAAGAAAAGGCTACAGAAGCTGAAACAATATCTGGACTGGGGGGACAGGCAGAGCCAGTCTCAGTCACCTCCACCAGCACAGCAGATGAGCCAGAGAGCCAGCCAGTGCCAGTGTCAGTCGCCTCGATACAGAAAACAAAATATACCAGAAGGTCAGCTCGCAGAGTGGGGGATGGGAATGAGCCAGGCCCATCACAGGAACAGGAGGAAGGGCCAGAGGTGATCGTCTGATCTCTATCCCCGACTGAGCTGCGAGATATGCGGAGAGATTTCGGCCGCCTGGGAGGCGAGCAGATTGGCACCTGGCTGCTCCGATGCTGGGACAATGGAGCCAGTGCTTTTGAGATGGAGGGGAGAGAGGCCAGGCAGCTGGGATCTTTGGCCAAGGATGCTGGCATTGATAGGGAAATAGGGAAGCAGACTCAAGCCCTCAGCCTTTGGAAGCGACTCCTGCTCAGTGTAAGGGAGAGGCACCCCTACAAGGATGATATCCTATGTCAGCTAGGCAAATGGACCAGCAGTGAGAAAGGCATCCAGAACCTCAGGGAACTGGCTGTGTTTGAGATGATCGATGGTGATCTGAATGATGAGCAGTCACCCATGGACCCAGATCAGGCCCCTTGCACACACCTGATGTGGCAAAAGTTCCTGAAGAGCGCACCAGAAGCACACTCGAAAGCATTGGCAACAGTGTCCTGGTGAACAGACACCCACACTCTGACAGTGGATGGAGTGGCTGGCAAGCTCCGGCAATATGAGGGAAATCTCCCTTCATCTCACCATTCCTGGGTCTCAGCTGTGGAGGAACTGTCTCAGAGGGTCCAAAAAATGGAAGAGGACATGTCCTATGTTCCACCTGCATGGGCTGATGTTTTAGCCATTAGAAGTAAACGTTTCCCCACCCAAGAGAAAGGCAGCAGAAGGCACACACCACGAGGCACCCTGTGGTTTTCCCTCCGCGACCATGGAGAAAACATGAGGAGGTGAGATGGACAGCCCACTGCTGCCCTAGCTGCATGAGTAGAGCAGCTGAAAGGGAAGATCATCACAAAAGGGGAGTCCTCCAAGAAGAGCGCAGCTCCAGTGTCCAGTCAGAAATCCCCCAGGCAGAACAGAATGGCCAACATTATGTCTGACCCTCTTGAGGGGACCAGTAAATCATTCTTGCAAGAAGTGAGTGATGATGAGCAGGATTAGAGGGGCCCTGCCTCCAGCCAGGTGGAGGAAAGGGATAATCGGATTTACTGGACAGTGTGGATCCAACGGCCTGGCACGTCAGACCCACAATAGTACAAGGCTTTGGTGGACACTGGCGCACAGTGCACCCTGATGCCATCGAGCTACAGTGGGGTTGAATCCATCTGCATCTCCGGAGTGACAGGGGGATGCCAACAGCTGACCCTACTGGAAGCTGAAGTGAGCCTGACTGGGAAGGACTGGCATAAGCACCCCATTGTGACTGGCCCAGATGCCCCGTGCATCCTGGGCATAGACTATCTCAGGAGAGGGGACTTCAGAGACCCAAAAGGGTACTGGTGGGCTTTTGGTGTAGCTGCCCCGGAGGAGGTTGACCAGTTGCCCACCTTACCCGGCCTCTCAGAGGATCCCTCAGTGGTGGGGTGGCTTAAGGTTGAGGAGCAGCGAGTGCCGATTGCTGCCAGGACGGTGCACCGGCGGCAGTACCGCACCAACCGAGATTCCCTGGTCCCCATCCATCAGCTGATCCGCCAACTAGAAAGCCAGAAGGTGATGAGCAAAACTCACTCACCCTTCAACAGCCCTGTATGGCCAGTGAGAAAGCCCAATGGCGAATGGAGGCTGACTGTGGACTACCGTGGCCTGAATGAAGTTACGCCAGCAATGAGTGCTGCAGTGCCGGACATGCTGGAGCTCCAGTATGAACTGGAGTCGAAGGCAGCCAAGTGGTACGCCACGCCTGACATTGCTAACGCGTTCTTCTCCATTCCGATAGCGCCAGAGTGCAGGCCACAGTTTGCGTTCACTTGGAGAGGCATCCAGTACACCTGGAATCGATTGCCCCAGGGGTGGAACCACAGCTCCACCATTTGCCATGGACTGGTCCATACTGCACTGGAGAAAGGTGGGGCTCCAGAACACCTGCAGCACATTGATGACATCATTGTATGGGGGGACACAGCCGAGGAAGTCTTTGAGAGAGGGAAGAAGATAATTGAAATCCCCCTGAAGGCCGGCTTTGCCATTAAGCAAAAGAAAGGGGCCTGCAAGGGAAATTCAATTCCTAGGGATAAAATGGCAAGATGGGCGTCGCCACATCCCAGTGGAGGTGATAAACAAGATCACAGCCATGGCCCCACCAACCTCTAAAAAGGAGACTCAGTCTTTCCTGGGCGCTGTGGGGTTCTGGAGGATGCACATCCCCAACTACAGCCTGATTGTGAGCCCTCTCTACCACGTAACCCGTAAGAAGAACGATTTTGAATGGGGCCCTGAGCAACAACAATCCTTTGAACAGATTAAGCAGGAGATTGCCCAAGCAGTAGCCCTTGGGCCAGTCTGGGAAGGGCAGGAGGTTAAGAACATGCTCTACACCGCAGCCGGGGAGAATGGCCCTACCTGGAGCCTCTGGCAGAGAGCACCTGGGGAAACCCGAGGCCGACCTCTGGGCTTTTGGAGCCGGGGATACAAAGGCTCTGAAGCTAATTACACACCAACTGAGAAGGAGATACTGGCAGCGTACGAAGGAGTTCGGGCTGCCTCAGAAGTGGTCGGCACTGAAACACAGCTCCTCCTGGCACCCCGACTGCCGGTGCTGGGGTGGATGTTCAAAGGAAAGGCCTCCTCCACGCATCATGCAACAGATGTCACGTGGAGTAAATGGATTGCGTTGATAACACAACGGGCTCGAATAGGGAACCCCAGCCGCCCAGGGATACTAGAGGTGATCACAAACTGGCCAGAGAGCAAAGATTCCGGGATGTCACCAGAACAGGAGGTGACACGTGCTAAGGAGGCCCCACCATATAACGAGCTGCCGGATGAGGAGAAGCGATATGCCCTGTTCACTGACGGGTCTTGTCGCATTGTGGGAAAACATTGACGGTAGAAGGCTGCTGTGTGGAGTCCCACACGACGGGTCACTGAAGCTGCTGAGGCACAGGGTGAATCGAGCCAGTTGGCAGAGGTGAAAGCTGTTCAGCTTGTTTTGGATATTGCTGAGCGGGAAAAGTGGCCGAGGCTCTACCTCTACACCAACTCGTGGGCAGTGGCGAATACCCTGTGGAAATGGTTGCAGTATGGAAGCAGAACAACTGGCAACGTAAGGGTAAAACCGTCTGGGCTGCTGAAGTATGGCAGGACATTGCAGCCCGTGTGGAAAACCTCGTTGTGAAGGTGCACCGTGTGGATGCCCATGTACCCAAGAGTTGGGCCACTGATGAACATGGACACAACCAGCAGGCAGACCAGCTGGCAGGGGCTTAAACCAACACACCATCTTTTTCCTTTCCAATAACTGAAAAGGCAGTATTAACCAGTACATCTTTACAGAACAATGTCAATATAAAAATATAAAAAAGCAGCATACCATGTTGTAGTCTGCTAGCTGACCTTGAAATTCTTTGATTTCACCAGCTAAAGCCTCTGCCCTAAATACAAAACAAAAAGTTAAAGTGGAAAGATTTGTATATGTAAAAATAAAATGATAAAACCAATTATTTAATGGTTCCTGGAAGCCTGCAAAATACTCAAGATAGCTCATGACTGAGAATGTTAGCACTGCATTAGCTGCAATAAATCTCACCTTTTTTCATATGACAAATAGACAGACTTCTCTTGCTTGTACATTTCTACTTCTTCCTGCAGCTTTTTAATTTCTGCTGTGAGCTCATTTGTTTTGCTTCTGAAAAAAATAAAAAAGAATCATTAACATTTGAAGGTACAACTAAAACAGATAGAAATTATATTTTACTATAGGTGATGTGCAGTCAATATCTCTTTCTTACACTGCACCATGTTTCAAATCAGTATTTCAAAGAAGAGCTGGACAAGTGAGGAAAAAAAGCAGAGTGGTTCTATCAGATTAAAATTCAGTTGTTAGAAAACCTGGATATGAAATAAATGTTTTCATTAGCTTTTTGTCCCTGCTGGTGAAACAGATGTGAATTATTCTCAAATGGACAGGAAAAAAAATAATTTCACAGAATGTGGATAGAATTCATATTTAAAATGGCATCTTTTTGGATTGATTTTATTCAACAAAATCATATTTATTCAATATTTTATTCAACATCACAATATGATCAACTGACAGGAGTATGCAATACAGTTTCTGCAAGGCCTTGCCTTTGACAATGTTAGTTCAATGTATAATCCAAGTAAACTACCCGAGACGTACACTAAAAAGTGCTTAGTTTGTGATGCTACTCCTTACTAATGAAGTTATCAGACGCCTTGCCTTTGACAATGTTAGTTCAATGTATAATCCAAGTAAACTACCCGAGACGTACACTAAAAAGTGCTTAGTTTGTGATGCTACTCCTTACTAATGAAGTTATCAGACTTATCAAGCGTTACAGGTAGAAGTTCAAAATCACTGACCTTCCATTTTCTAATGCTATGGGAGTGTATTTAACTTAGCAAGCCTAATAACAAAATGTCAAAGAAATCTACTTGTACTTGCACATAAGCATAAGATTCCTTTCCTCCTACAAACTATATGCAAAATGATCTTAACTCTTACAACAGGACACATTTAATTGTATGTCAACACCACTTATCCCATGCTATTGTTAAGCACAACAAACTTCATGTCAGAAAGGGAACAGAGCACTAAACCTTCTGCAATTTGAATATGATGTTAAGACATACCTCAGCAGTCCAAGGTAGTACGTTTTATCCATTATCTGTCTCTGAGGACCTGACAAAGGAGAATGATATTTTGTTAAAAAACAACTACTTTCTATGAACTGTAAATTACGGAAACAATCTGCAGAACTTGCAGGCAAAGAACTGCCACCTTCTCGGTGTTCTTAAACAGATTTTACTGCATTAAAACAAATGAAGGCAGAAATTCATTTTAGAGTGTTGTGAAGATAGACATTACTTTTTCAGCTATATGAATAGTTACTATATAACAGTATTTTAATTATTCTGCAGTGATGGGAGAAGACACAATTTATCTTATTCCATTCTTTCGAATGATTTTTAAAGACAACTCAGACACAGAAAAGATTTTGTATTTTCTGACTGCCAACAGCAAAGAAAATAAGAGGGATGCTTTAATCTTCTTGTCTCCTACTCCTATTAATCATAAACTATTCATTCTACAGTTTACATGGCAATGAAAAGTTTCCCTTTAAAAACCTAAATATTCCTTTAAAATGTTTGCAGAGACCTTATTAGCTAATTTCAGTAAAAAAATACCTTTCATTGCAGTTTTCATTCCACTTAATCCCTGTTGAGTAACTGGACGGTCTGCAACTTTAATCTGAGATGATAAGACTCCTCCAGCAGTTGAAGAACCACCACGAGAACCAGGTCTTGAACTAGGAATCATCTATAACAAAAACAAAATACAAACCTCCCAACTCCAAATTATGAATTTATTATCTTTATGCAATTGCCAAAGCAATTAAAAATTCAAGTTAGTCTCTATACTATTTCTATAATTATCTTTTAGCATAAATATCTCTTCAGGGAAACAAAGCTTCAAACAAATGTCTGCTTCAGAAGTGCAAGAGATCACCTTTGAGCAGCTGTTCCTTGTTCCCTGTCTGCAACATTAATGCTATTAATGTGTCCCAGGTGAACTCTTGATGTAAGACCTCCTTGATCCCCTTCAGTCAAAATTATAAAATAAAATTATCTACAAGACTAAAATCTTAAAATTCTTCCCGCAAAACTATCACTCCAGTTAGGATACTAGAAAGTAACAACAACAACAAAAAAGATAAAAGTCTAAATATATTTGAAGTTAATATTAAACATTTTCATACCCCTGTTCCTATTCTGGTTGCTGATGGAGTCCTTGATGAAGAGGTAGGCCTTGCGGGCAACCCTATGCCTGCTCTTGAAGAAGGACGAGCTATTGGAGGTCTGTGACCGCTGGCCATATTTGTTCCTTTTTGAACTTCTCTCTGGGAAGGATAGAAACAGTCCTTTAATTTGCACAAGTTCTTTAAAACTACCAGAGATCAACTCTTTAAAGCTTAATTCCCCTCCGTATTAAAAGGAGTTTAGTTTTCTTTAGAAATCGGCAAATCACTTGCTTACTGGAAAGGCATGGTACGAGACAGACAGTGCTCAGAAAGGACCACAGCAGGTCCATGAGTAAGGCGAGAAAGCCGTCCCTTTTCAGTGCGCAGTCAGTCCTCAGGTTATAGTTAAAACTCCCTGTAATTCCTGTGGCATTTATTGTTTCAGCATCTTCCCACAGAATTCCAGTCTCCCTCTCACGAAACAAACCCGAAGTTAACAGCTGCCGCAAATACCCATTGGGGTTATCTGGAGAGTCCTTCAGGCATCATCCGTCACCAATGCAAACCCAGACCGCGCTACCCCTGATAAATCCTGGCAGCTCGCACCAGCCCCTTGAGGAGATCTTGGCCAGCCGCAGCACAGAGCCCTTTTCGAGCGTGAGAGTCTCGGAGGCACCCGTGAGACGGCGATACCGTCGGCCATGACCTGAAGAGCCGGGAAGCGCCCCCCGGCACACTAAAAACCCGGCTCCGAAAGGCTGAGGGCGTCTGGAGCCGGGGAGGCGCGGCGGCGGCCGCGCCACTGGCCCCTTACTACAGAAGCGGGAAGCGCCGCGGAGCCGCAGACAGGCGCGGGACCCGCTTCCCGGCCGGCATCAACCCCCCGCTCTCACCGGCCCCCCACGCCGCCAAGCAACGTCCGCCGACCGCGGAGCAGGTATCGCGGCAACGGCCCAGACAACCAGCGCAGCGACCCGACGCCGCGGATGCAGAGACCTCGCCCCGCGGAGACCCCGCCCCCGGGACGCCCCGCCCCGGAAGAGCGGCGGCCCCGCCCCGGGGCGCGGGGCCCGCCGGGGGATGGGCGGTCACCGCCCCGCGCCGGCCCGGCGCGGCCTCTTCCGGCGCGGCGCTTGGCGCTTTCCGGTGGCGGCGGCCGCGGCCGTGGCGCGGGGATAGTTGCTGTGTCAGGACAGCTCGGCGGCCTCCCGCCATGGCGGGCGAGGGCGGCGCGTACCGGCTTCGCTGCTCCCTAGTGGGGCACGGGCAGGACGTGCGGGGCCTGACCCGCGGCCTCTTCCCCCAGGGCGGTTTCGTGTCCGTCTCCCGGGACCGAACTGCGCGGCTCTGGGCTCCTGACGGGTGAGTGCCGGGCCGCGGCCCTGGTCGGGCCCGGGCGGCCGGTTCGGGCCGCGCAGTGCGGGAGGAAGGGCGCGGCGGTGTAACCGCCGGGTCGGTCCCCGCGGCCGTGACCTTCCTTCGGTCTGCCGACTGGAGCGGCGGGGGCGTGGGGGGGTGTGCCTGGCGGTCTGTTCGCTGGAGCCGTCTTGTGAGTTTGCGGATGGCTGAGGCGTTGGTGTTGCCAACGCGCGCCTGCTTTTGGGGAAGGTTGTATTTGCTCGGATAGTTAACCGTATGTCGGTATTTTTAGCGTGATTTGCAGACTCTAATCATGTGTGTAAATCTGGGCGTCTTTTTTTTCCGGGTAGTATTGACGTGGTTTTCACCTTTTGGTATTCAGTACCAGAGTACTTTGAAGTAGTAACAGTGCTGTATTTTTAACGGCAAGGCGGCATGTTTTGAATATTTTCAGAAGACTTTTTCTTGCCCTTCCTAAGTAGACTTCTTTGAACATAAAATGGAAAATGAACCAAAAACTGCACAGAAAATTTAAATACACGAAGATACTGGAAAAGGAAGAAAAAGCATTATTTTCTGATACTTATGTTGTACAGGGTTGTCTCCTACTGGATTGATCTTGTTGATTTCACTCAGTGAATTTTTTAGCATATTGTGACCAGAAGAGGTGCTGCTAAGCAATGTGAATAGGAGATGGTGGAGATAAAAGGTGTTGTAGGAAGGCACAGCATATATCTCCTCACCTGTCTATAGTTTTAAACTGTGAAATGCATTCTGAAGTTGCTAGGCATGGATATTCTTTCCACTGCCTTCCGGTGAAACAGAGATAACTGGTGAATTTGCCAGAATGCTCACACCTGTGTTTAAATTGGTGTCTCTAGCTCTGTAATTGAGGGGAGGGAGGACTGATCTCATTAAGTGTGTCTTGTTAAATCTCTCATCACAAGGGGAGAAACTTGTTAAACTGTACAGAAATTTATTGCAGGAAAGGAGGTCTAACCCATAATTTTTGAGAGCTGTGTGAGGAAGACGTGATTAATTTAGGTAGAGTCATAGCACTGATAATGATTATCTCTCTCTGCCTTGAAGACTCTGGGATTACAGTAGGCAGGGTAAGCAAACTGCTGTATGTAATTTCTCTTAAATTTTACACACAGATATGTTACCTTCATTTGTTCTCTGTACCTTAAGCAGTAAAGATGTTTCAGAATTTAGGAAAGTATCATGTTTTCCTCTACATACTCCAAGCTTTCCAAGCATTAGAGTATGAAGGATGACAGTGTAGTATGATAGTTTATGTTGGGTTGTTGGGGGGTGGGGGGAGGGAACAGACACAAAACCACCCCCCTAAACCAACACCACCACAACCTGTGCGTTTATTGCGTCGGGATGAGTAGCTTTTTCCAGTTAGTGCTATAACTATTGACTCTGGATCATGATGAAGAAATAAGGGTGCTGCTTGGATCAGTTAGAATCTATTTAGCTATCAAACCTCTACGGTGGTCCTAATTAAGAGCCAGTGAAATGATCTGACAGGCAGTAAACTTTCTTCATTTATGTGCACTGTTATTTTGGGGTGTACTGGAATACATATTTGAGTCTTGAGACACCAAAAGATTTCATAAAGGCAAACTATAACTAATTCTGATCAAATTGGGCATAGTGTTTGCCAGTAAGCAAGGAAAACCAAAACTAAGTCTTTCCAGGCCTACCATTACTGCAAAACAATTAGAAAGCTTTAATTATTGCTTACTGGGTTGGACTGCTGGGATAGAATTTTTCTTTTAAGTTTTTCATTCATTCTGCATCATCCATAGTATTTATTCAGCACAGTGCAAGCATAGTTATTACTTCAAGAGTTGGAGTATAAAACAACTGTTGTAATTCAGTGCCTCAAATACTGTTTCTGTTATGACCCTGAACTGATTATCGTGTATGTTTAGTCTTAACAGGGGTTTTACTGAAATGCACTGTATGAGTGGCCACTCAAATTTTGTATCTTGTGTGTGCATCATACCTCCAAGTGACCTCTATCCTCGTGGGCTGATTGCAACTGGTGGCAATGATCATAATATTTGCATTTTCACAGTTGATAACCCAGCTCCTCTTTACATCCTTAAGGGTCATAAGAACACAGGTACGTAGTCATTTTATTTTGGAGTTTGTTGCATAAAAGTTATTTGTTAGAGAGGAGATTAGGTTAAAGTTATAACACTCTCTTTTTATTTCTTTGGTATTTAACATAGCAAACTATTTAATTATGGCCCCTGCAAAATAGGGTTTTATCATCTCAATTCATGTAGTGACAGTTCATTGCTAGGACTTCCAAGTTTATGCTGAAGAATGCTTGAGCTTTTACTGTATATGTGAATACATAGCAAGTTGCAGAATGATTACCCTTTTGCCAAGGTTTGTTTTTAAGAAGCAGTAATTTAGTTCCCCATGTATTAAGCTTGATTTTTGTGTCAAAGTTGACAGAAAAAGTCAGCTTCCTAAATAAGCAAACTTTCACTGCCCATTTTGTTACTTAGATGGAGATCTAATATTAATTGATGCTTTAAATAAAGACTAAAAGCCAACTTTAGACACTTCAGTGCAACATGTGACGTATTAAACACAATTTTGCATGCCTTTTCTTCAGCTATGTAATGAAACATTCAGAAATTTTCATATTAGCATACTAAGTTTTTATTTTCCCGCACTGATCTAGTATTGATAGACCTTTGAACTGTTTTGTCATGTAATTATAGGATGTCAGAAATAAGTATTTCAAGTTTTGAAGGTTTTGGGGCTTTTCTTAACTGTGTTAAAGAATGGTTGTGGAGACCAGTTTGAAAATACCCTAGACTGCTAAACAGCACCAAAAATTCATTCTTGTATTATAAACCTCTTGGCTTTCTTTGAGCAAGAAAATAGTGTCATTGTGTAATGAGGCATGGAATGGCTTATGTACTGTATCAGAAACCTGGGAGAGATGAATAGTGAAAATGACATGCAACATGCTCCCCCCAGGCATGTAAAAAGGAATGAGGTGTTCTAGACAAGTTATAGATTCCCCTACACAAGAGTATTTCTAGCAATTTCTGTAGTAATATGAAACATTTAAAAAAATGTAAAATTACATTAATTGTAAAATCTGTTTTTAAAGTGGGGAAAAAGTAGGACATGAGAAGTGACAGGGGTAAGATACTGCCCAGTTCTCAGTGTGGAGTCACAGAAGGAAGAAACACAAAGCCGTACTTTCCTTCTATGAATGATTAGATGGACAGGGTACTACTCTCTAACTCTTTTTGTAAACTTATTAGTAAACCTTATTAGCACTGTGTGTTTTCAGTTTTACTCCTGTGTATCACTTGAGCACTTGCAGATTATTTTTTTGCTAAATCTTTTAGAAGTATTTAGCCTTCCAAGATGGTAACCTAAGTATTTTTTTGTACAAAATACTGCTCTTGACGACATAAACTAATACAAGTTTGTCTGGGAACTGGCTGGATGATCACACTCAAAGAGTTGTGGTCAACAGCTTGATAACCAAGTGGAGACCAGTGCTGAGTGTTTTTTTCGATTCTTCTCTGCATTCCACAGGGAGGGAGGAGGGAGGTAATGGCTGCATGGTGCTTAGTTGCTGGCTGGGATTAAACCAAGACAATATTCTAGTCTGAGGAGAAGAGCAGTTTCAAAATATGAATGGCAAAAAGATGTGAAAGATGTGAACATTTGTAATCTAAAGTGAAGAGGGTTTTAGGCAATACCTTTCTATTTGGCAGTGCAACTGCAGTTCCACTTAATTCTTCCCCAAACTCCTCAACACTAAATATGCTACTAATACTAAGTAAATATCCTTGAATAAATCTCTTTAAATTGGTGGCAATTCAGGAAACTTGTCAATGCTGATTTGAATGTTCATTCCAGTTTGCAGCCTTTCATCTGGGAAATTTGGCACGTTATTAAGTGGATCGTGGGATGCAACAGCCAAGGTCTGGTTGAATGACAGATGTATGATGACACTGCAGGTATGAAGTTCCTCTTCGTGAATGTAAAATAGGTACTCCAAATTTGATTCTGACAAGTCTAACAATGTTGTTTTTTTGCAGGGTCACACAGCTGCAATATGGGCAGTGAAAATATTGCCTGAACAGGGATTAATGTTGACTGGTTCAGCTGACAAAACTATTAAACTCTGGAAGGCAGGCAGATGTGGGAGAACATTCACTGGTAAATGTTGCTGCATTTAGTAATTTCATCAGGGTCATGTGCTCTTTTAAAAAGAGAACAGAATAAAAACTCCACAAAACTGTAGATAAATTGAGTGATTTTTAGGCAGGGTTTTTGCAGTCTCTTAAGTTGTATGCCCAGAAATCACACAACTTTCAAAACAATTAGATTTTTTTTCTCAGAGAATATTGAGCAATGAATTACTTTTTTTTTTTTTTAAATTGTTCCCATAATGAAGATTAGTTACCAGGATTTAGATGTGAGCTAAATTGAAATAGTACACTGCTGCTAATGGAAATGGTATAATGCTACATTAAAAGTTTTCCTTTCTTTTATAAAGGACATGAAGATTGTGTGAGAGGTTTAGCTATTCTCAGTGAAACGGAATTCCTTTCCTGTGCTAATGATGCTAGTGTTCGAAGATGGCAGATCTCTGGCGAGTGTCTGCAGGTGTATTATGGGCATACAAATTACATATACAGCATCTCTGTCTTCCCTCAGTGTAAAGGTAGGATTATTTTTGTGACTGTTACCCAACATTCTTCCAAAACGAAATGACAAGGTGGGTGTTCAGTGGAGATGCCACAACTAAAGAATTTAAGTCATGTTTAATTTACTACTTTCTTTTAGCATAAATAATATGTAAAAATACTGTGATTGACTCCAAATCACACTTGTGGTAGAATTGATCTTGGCAGTAGGCAAGTTGAAGGGTCCTGGGTTTCACTTAAGTGAAACTTTGGCAAAGCAATAGGTAAAACTATCATCTAGGTTGCCCCCTGTATTTCAGAACTGTTGCAGACTACTAAAATGGTAATGTGTGGCTTACTGGTTTGAGATAATGTAGTTTGAAAACTTTCTGTGAAGTATCTAAATCTACATTATAAATAGTTCAGGTTAAAAATTGTATGTGTGAGACTTAATTGCATCTGTCTTCAGAATTAGAGGTTTAGAGGTTCAGAACTAACTGTTGCAGACAGTTACAGAAGAGATTCCACGTGAGTGAGCTTTGTGAGGTGTATGGGACACTTGCACGTTTGTTTAACAGGTAAAGTGCACATATATTGGTGGGTGTCATAAATCTCTTATGCCTTAAAATTTACATTACATGGACTTTTGAGAGAGATTTATGCATTTTTTTCCTGAAAAAGCAGACCTACCTTGCAAAAAACTGAATTTGAAACAAATGTGAAGCTATGCAAGTATAGCGTAAGATAAAATGATGATGGTTACAAAATTGATCAAAGTTCTTCATTTAAACTCTTGAAAAGAGGAAGGAATCTTTTCTTTGTCTTAAGCATAATTTCTTTCCCTGTCTGGCTTATTAGTCAGCATTTATGCACTTTTAATGTTTTTTGAGGCAACAACCTAGTAGTGACTATTTCAGCTCTCTTCTTGAAGTTGAGAGAAGTACTAAGTTGTAGAAAGGTTCTTTTACTGTTCTAATTTTTAGATACTCAGTTGCAGAATGGCATTTATTATACAGTACAGTAAAAATACATCTCAAATATTTTTATATCTTTTTCTTTGCAGATTTTGTAACTACTGGAGAGGACAGATCTCTTAGAATCTGGAAACAAGGGGAATGTGCTCAAACAATCAGACTCCCAGCTCAGTCTGTATGGTGCTGCTGTGTGTTAGACAATGGTGACATCGTAGTTGGTGCAAGGTATCCAGGTTTTACTCCCAATGTATTTTTAGATATAAATCTGCAAACCCTTAATGAAATTTCAAGCATCACTTTGGATATCAGTTTCATCTGTATTTAAAAATACAGCCATCAAAGTGTGTGTGGGGATTAAATTTAAATATGTGCTGTACTTCTTCCAAAAAGTAATTCTTTTGTTATGTGAATCACAGAGGTTGAGTGAGTTCCTTAGGAATGTGGTAAACCATGAATAGACAGAGAATGGCCTTACAGGTACTCTATTAATAACCCTTTTGATAGGCATATCCTACCTTGATTTTAAAATTATACTACAGATAGGGGTTACCTGCTTAAGTCTTCCTTTGGTTGTTTTTAGCATGAAAGCAAATTTCTTCCCTAAAAATAGTTGGAAGGTGTGTGAGCCAGCATAGGCAGGATGCAGGAACAACCACAAAACTATGGATAAAATGGAAAGAGTCAATCTATTCTTGTTACCTCATGACACTGGCGATCTCTGCAGCAGCACCTGGGCAGAGGCACACAAGCAGTCATGCAGGCACTCCAGAATTTGGTCCTTGCTAGTGAGAAAGAGAAGAAGGAAAAAAAAACCCAATCTTGCTGCTTTTGCTTGTATGTCAGATTTTCACAAGCATAGTTTTCCACTGTGCTTTCATCTTTCCCACAGCAGTGTAGGAATCTCAAGTGTGTTCAGTAGGGTGCCTCAGAGTCTATCACAGGCCTGTGTTATCTAACCAGAGATGTTGTACCTGTCAAGTACACAAAACTAAACAACAATTAGTATGATACATGTGTTTTTCAACACCCCAGCTGCAGCTCAGTTGAGCATGTTTACAGTCCTCGTCACCAAACTTCTCTTATATTCCCACAGGAGGGGTAGTTAGAATAATATTGGTTTCTCATGAAACAAAGGTCATCATTAGAATGTATGTCATCATTTTGACACTTCAAATAGTATATCTGTTTGAATGTTTCCATTCAGTGATGGAATTATAAGAGTGTTTACAGAGTCTTTGGAACGTACAGCAAGTGCTGAGGAGATTCAAGCTTTTGAAAATGAGCTTTCCCAAGCATCCATTGACCCTAAAACTGGTGATTTAGGAGATATTAATGCTGATGACCTTCCTGGAAGAGAACATCTTAAGGATCCTGGTAAGTTACTGTACTTTTGTCATGTTAGAGATACCTCCAAATCTCAGTTCTGAGGTATTGAAACTTTCCATAGTTTCCAAAATTAAGGGTTTGATCTCTTTCAATACAGTTGCTGAAGAAAACAGATTAATTTTGTTCTACTATCCTTTCCCTGATTCTTCTGAAGGCAAGACTCTAGTTTAAAAATATATATAATTTTGTAGACTAAAATGGCAAAAAATATTCTTCTTCTGATATAATTTACAAAAAGGTGAAATTGAGGATGCTGCAGTGTGTTCAAGATGTTTCAGATCTGTTATGCCAGCTGTGTCAATCGTATATAAGACAGTTACATGATTTGCAAAAGGACTCCTAGAAGTGGATTTTTTTTTTTTCCCTAAAAGAAAAGTAAATGCAAATGTTCTGCTTTAGCTTTCCACTTGAAAAACTTTGTCTCAATTTACTCAGTTCACACTTCCCAGCTACTTGAGAGATTACTGACAGTACAGTGGAGGCAGTAGCAGTTAAGATTATTCTTAACTAGATGAATACTTTTTTGCAAGGCGAAGTAACCAGTGACCTCAGCCCTTGGCTCTGATCAGCAAGTGGCACAGATCTTAAAATTTTATGATGCTTTCCATCTTGGTAGACTGTGGGAGAATATCACCTTTCTTAATTCTCATCTCCTTGGGAAAATGGTAAAATACGAAATACTGGACTTCTTAAGGATTGCAACTTAGTCTGGTGGTAGATACCATTACTGTAATTGTAAAATGCTGTTGTCAAGATTTCTGCTATTCTTGTTGCAACATGTAGCATTTACTTCCTGTGCTGTGACTTTAAATGTTGTTGAACTATCTTTTCATCTTTAAATTTGAGTGTTATTGGAAGACTTTTTTTCTCTCCTACAGTAAATTGTATTCTTGAATTTGTTCAAACTCTTAAACACTTCTGTCTACAGGAACAAGAGATGGACAGACACGGCTTATTAAAGATAATGGGAAAATAGAAGCATATCAGTGGAGTGTTAGTGAAGGAAGATGGATAAAGATCGGTGATGTTGTTGGTTCTTCTGGAGCCACACCACAAACATCTGGAAAAGTTTTATTTGAAGGAAAGGTATATGCAAACTTGAATTGGTTTTATTCCTCCTTAAGTAAAATGCTTTGTTTCCCATTAAAAATTTATTCTAGTCTTTGCTTAGGTTTAGAAAATAAGTATTGTTTCTTTTCTGCCTTCTTTGATCTAGTAAAACTTGGAGGTAGAAATAAGTACTTCTTGCTTTGCTTTATTACTTTTGAAACATTTTGTGAAACAAGCAAGCTAATAGAGACAAATTATTTTGGAGACAGTTAAACTATGAGAGAAATGATCTAGGTGAACTATTAGTAGAGAAATGATAGTATTTATTGCTAATAACTTGAAAAGTTAAACTTCCTTTCCAAAGGAAGTGAACTGTACAGTTTAAAATGCAAGGCTTACTTAAAACATTAAGTACCAACCTTTCTGTATCCCTTTTCTATTGTAACTTTTGAACAAAAGTACAATATGAATAAAGCCAGATAAGCTGAAAAACATTTCAGTAAAGGAAACATACACAGAAAAGTCTGTCTAGTGCAGTCATACAAGGAATGGCTTTGAGATAATAATTCTGTCTCTCATGTGGTTTAAAGAAACATTAGGGATTTGTTGTTTTCTAGTATTAGAAGTGTGCTTTTAAGGCTGAAGTGTTTTGAGGTGTCTGATTGCCCTTTGGCTTTGCAGGCAGCTAGAGTGTCCATGAGAGTTACCCGATGCATCTGTTATTTTGTAATATACCTGCATACACATTATCATGACATGTTTTAGCCTGGCCTTCGTGAGACAGAGAATTCTGGAAGATACAGGGTATGGTTTAAGCATTTTTTACTTGCAGCCTGTGTAGGAGAGTATATTGATACAAGTAACAATACAAGTATTGATCTTCAAGTAACAGTATTAGTTTTTAGGCCTAGCCCTGGGCCATTATTAGTCTGCATTTGATACAACCTTTTGTAAAAAGTGCTGACGAACTTCTACTTTGTTTTTATTTTTATTCTGCTTGAAGGAGTATGACTATGTTTTCACTGTTGATGTAAATGAAAGTGGGCCTTCCTACAAACTGCCATATAACATCACTGATGATCCTTGGCTGACTGCATACAACTTCCTGCAAAAGAATGATCTAAATCCTATGTTTTTAGATCAGGTGGCCAAGTTTATTATGGACAACACTAAGGGGCAAACACTGAGTACAAGCGCTCAATTTTCAGATCCATTTACAGGTAAGAATTTTAAACTTAAATGATGACATCAGTCAGTCCTCCGAGTTTTGTTTACCAGCAGACTTACTGAGGGTGCACTCTTGTCCTGATCCAATGTCAGGGGAGGTTTCGATACGATCCCAAGAGCGAAATTAAGACACAAACGAGGTCAAATGCCCAGACCAATTCACAGGCCACAGCAGCTTCTCTTGGAGGTTTGCACAGACACAAGCAAGCTTTGAGACAGTCTTATGACATTTCAGTCTCTCACACCACCCCTTGGCTCAAAGATTGCTTTAGGACCCATGGTGGCTTTAGGAAAGAAGAGTTGTTTAGAAAAGGCCAGAAAAGAGCATTTTACAATTCAGACAATGAAATAGCAATTAATTGTATAAAATATTAATTCATCCATTGAAGTAGTAATCAATTATATAAAATATGAAACAATATATAGCAAGAAGAAGAAACATAAGCATGACAAAAATCGTATAGCAAAAGAGAACAGGAAAAAAAATATTTGTCCATACAATTTTCACAATTCACAACGCATCGAATTAATTGAATAAAGCAGAGAATAATACATGGCAAAACCAGTAATAAGGCCAAATTGTGGAACAAAAGATACAATATTAATACTAACAATGTTTAACAATATTCTAACCAAACATATAATCAATGTAACAATAGCAGTATCAATTAACAGTATTTTAACCTAACATGTTTAACCAAAATGTGTCCGAGGCTGGATCTAAGGACATGCTACCAGCCCTTGAGGATTGGAGGGAGAAAGTGGTTGTCCACAAAACCAAGTACGACTGTGAAACGAGTTACATGGACACTTACAAGACAAACACATACATATCACAAGGGAAAGCATTACAAGAGCTACCAGAGAAACCACCACAGTATCAAAAGGGTATACATTTCTGGTTGTTGTCAGTTGTGGAGCTGAAGATGGTGGTCTGGCCGGCTGGAACTGGGGTCTGCCTACACAGCAGGAAAATGTATTTCCATGCTCCCGGCCCAGAGTGCACATGTAGTTCAGACTTGGGTACTTTAATTTTGCTTTCATGGATAGTTCACTGCTATGCTTATCTCAATAAGGTAGTGGGCTGTTACACCATGCCGTGACTGGAATGGTGGTCATTGTAAGTGAGAAATAACACATGCATTTATACAACCTGTATGATAGCTGGTGCCTTTTTACGTAGGGCACGAATCTGTTTAATGCCATTGGGCGAAGCGGTAGAGACAAATTGCATGTTCGATACAACGCTTTGAATCAGTTGTATAAAACATGGAATCAAACAAGGTAAAAACACTACCATAGCCAAACCACATAACATATAAAACAAGATATGCTTAACCCACAGAGCACCAGGAAGCCATTAGAAGGGATTGAATTCCCAACCTTTCCAGGTCTGAACAGGGACATGGGCTAGTTTTTTAATCCCAGAAGTTATTTGTTTGACCACCTGACCATTGTCATAAATTTTTAAACAACAGTTTGAATCATTTAATTTACCACAAACACCCCCTTCTTCAGCTAGCAGGTAATCGAGAACCATACGATGTTGGAATATTGCAGTTCGCATTTGCGTGGCCTGGTCTGCTAATAGATCCAGGGCACGAGTGGTCTCATTGGTGGTAATTTCTAAAACAGCTTGTAATTGAATAATGCGATTCAAATTATAAACAGGTTCTCGGGCACCGCTGATCATTTCACTGGGGTTCCAGGTGGCAGGCCCATAATGCTGGATGATCTGTTGAAGGGTCCATTCATCTTTTCCCCAATTTTGGGTACTACCACCTGTCAGGGTGGTGTCAATAGATCATTTACTTCAAATTAGGTCATCATACATTACTAACCCATCACCCTGGGTTTGTTGCATCTGGCTTCAAGGGCAGGAAAGTTTGCCTCATATCAGTTCATTAGCAATGCATGCATGGTGTCTGGCTTACACAATGGAGCCACAAACGGCTCCAGGATGGGGCCAGCTCAGTCCATGTCTGACCCTTTGAGGCTTATATAAAGAGTCTGGACAATGCAACCACAAAGAAGCAGGGGGTGCATCCTTCAGTACACTCCTGCTTCTCTGGGCAGCATCCCCCAGACCAATTCACAGGCTGCAGCAGCTTCTCTTGGAGGCTTGCACAGTCACAAGCAAGTTTTGAGACAGTCATAGGACATTTTAGTCTCTCACAACTCTGACCCATCTTCCAGATCGTTAACGAAGATGTTGCACAGGACTGAATGTAATACTGTCCCCTGGGATAATCCACCAGTACCACACTTGCCCTCTAACTAGATGTTCTCAATACACTTCTCTGTCTGCTTAGGAAGACTTCAGTGTTGTAGCTCCTGCACTTCCTATAGAGGACTTTCATCTCCTCAAATGACTGAGGGCTAAGCACAGATAGATCTAACAAGAAAAATACAGAAACCTGACAAACTTCTGAAGTTGAAGATTTGTTCTGAAAAATTTGAACCAAGCCAGTTGTATTTTCTCAATCTAGTCTTTTTTTCAATGGAAGAAAACTTCACTTTTTATATTATTCTAAGAGGTAGTCAGGTGCTATTAAGGCAATGAATAAAATACAAAAAATTTAGCTAGTCAATGAACTGAAACTGAGTGAAATATATAAATGATGCTTTTCCGGGTGTGAAATGGGACTAGAACGTGTTAATTACTGGCGTGGTTTAACCCCAGCCATCAGCTAAGCACCAAGCTTGCTCTCTCCTCCCCCCTTCCAGTGGGATGAGGAGGAGAATGAGAAAAAAAAAAAAGTAAAACTTGTGGGTTGAGATAAGAATGGTTTAATAACTAAAATAGAATAAAAATATAACAATTTTTAAAATTACTAATAATTGCAACAAAAAGGAATATAACAAAAAGAAATAAAACCCAAGAATAAGACAAGTGATGCACAATGCAATGATCCACCCCCTGCCAACTCCCCCCAGTTTATATGCTGCACATGACGTTCTGTGGTACAGAATAGCCCTTTGGCTAGTTTGGGTCAGCTGTCCTGGCCATGCTGCCTCCCAGCTTCTTGTGGACCTGCTTGCTGGCAGAGCATGGGAAACTGAAAAATCCTTGACTTAGTTGTTGCTAAGTAGTGCTTATCCTAAAATGCCAGTGTATTATCAACATTATTCTTGCACTAAGTCCAAACCACAGCACTGTTTCAGCTTCTAGGAAGAAAACTAACGCTATCCCAGCCAAAACCTGGGCAATTACTCATAAGCTGAACCATGTTAATCAATTACATCCTACTTATCACATTACCAACAAAACCACTCCTTATTTCAACTAGTTTCACAAAGGTGAATTTATGAGTAAAATGTTATTAAAATAACTGAGCTAAATATTTTTCTTGTAATGACCTAGAAATGAGAATATAGGCTAATGGGGTTCAGGTGTAATTCACAGCTGTGGTCATCTGAACTTCTGAGTTGTCTGTGTTCAGATGTGTAATGTATATGGACCAGAAAACAGATTTCTGACTCTCACGTAATTAGGAAGAATTTGTTCAGCATCAGGGCACTTTTACATGGATAGGATCAGATTTCTTATAATGCTACAGTAAACAATAAGATATATTTGATGTTTGACTTTATTTTTGAGCTGCTTCTGCCTGAAAAGTATTGACACTTTAATAATATCAATCTATGTGTAGTAGTCATTGCTCTTCTTACTGTTTCACTAGGTGCTGGGCGTTATGTTCCAGGCTCTTCATCTGGATCAAGTACAGTACCTGCAGCAGATCCATTTACAGGTAATGTAAAATTCATAATCTGTCTTGCTAGCATTTAAGATGCATACTTTAATGTGTTCAGTTGTATTCAGCTGTCAGCTCCAGACTACTGTTTCTTGCAGTTCTCCATTTGGCGCAGTAGTGTGGGACAGACTGATAAGGTGGACTCTGCCACTGTCAAAGCATGTCCAGGTCTGTTCAGTAGAGCAGAGCCCTCTGCTGTCTGGTCTGCCTCATGTTACTCTGTCCTTTACAGCAGAGGAGTAAGGTCTTAAACCGTATGTTTTGTCAAACTTTCATATGCATGGCCAACGCAGGAATGGGTATATTCATAGAAGTAGTTTTCTTTTTTCCTTACTATTCTTTTTTTCGTATTATGTCACCTTTATTGGTGCCTTCCGCCTTTAGATTCTAACCCTTCCTGGCATAGCTAGTTGAAATTCCTCCTCGCTAGTTTAGCAAGCCTGTTTGCAAAGACATTCCAGCCCTGCTTTGTCAAACTTATCCCAGCCCTGGTCAGTAGCTCTTACTCCTCAAAGAAGGTTCTGTAGTCAGTAGATGCTAAAGTCCTGCTCACAAAACCAGTCATGCAGCAAATTGCTGACCTGCATGTTGAGCCTGCTTCTACTCAAGTGTTCTTGCTTTGCTGGCAGCACCACCCTTCACCCTTGTCCCCAGAGCTCTGTAATCACTCTTGACACTCTCCAGGACTTCCTTGGCAATATCACTGCTGCTCATGTAGAAGAATAGGAGGGTAATATTCTGAAGGCCAGGCAAGCCTTGGCAGTCTCTCTGCAGCATCCCGGTCCCCAGAAGACACCAACCTGCCAAGATATAGGGTCATGTCAGTAGATGGGTGCCTGCATACCCTGCAGGAGGGAGCCTCCCATCACTCCTGCTTGCCTTTCCCCTTTTTGCAGATGACACAAGGTGCAGTCTCAGCTGGTTCTGACGCATCCCCTGTTGAGTGTTTGTCCTCACCAGTGCCAGGGCGCTGAGCCTGTTCTGCAGTTGCAGATCTACAGGTGGAGCAGAAGACTTTGTGCTGTTGCCAACAGCCAGAGCTTTCAGCCTTCCCCATCAGACTTTCTCTATTCTACTGTGGTCTCCAAATGTGTTTCCTCTCTTGCTTTGTGTGGATCAAGCTGTGATCTCTGCAGATGCAAGGGCGTTGCAGTTCCTTCACCTGAAGTTTCAGTGACACAGAGTCCACTTCCTGCAGGAGAGGCCACTGTTGGCCCCAGGCACAGAGGGAGGCCATGCCTGGGTAGCAGTGTCCTCCCCCTGGAGCTAGTCATGGATAAGGTACCTGCTGTGCTGAGGGCCTTTGGAACACTCGGTGTCAGAGACCATGCCAGAATGTCTCACAGCTGTGAGTCCCTTAGCTTGTGAATGCCATCACCACTGCCAGCACCACCCTCACACATTGGCACAGAGTTAATCCTTAAATTTCAGGAAGTGTTGAAGACTTTTTTAATCACTTTAGTGCAAAATAACACCTTTAATAGCAATGTTTTAAAACTAGTAACTAAATATGGGTATACATTACATTACCTCTTTATCAGTGGTGGTGTTTAAAAGCCTAATGTCTCCATTCAGGTGCTGGTCGTTATGTTCCTGGTTCAGCATCAAATGCAGTAGCTCCAGTAGGTGGGGTTGATCCATATACAGGTAAGAGATGATGCCTGCTAATGAAGAGTATCACTGATCTTTTGCTTCAGTTTTTCCTTTGACATGAATTTTGTATGGATGGAAATTTATACTTAATGAGCAGATTCCAGCTGCTCATGGAAATTATTCAGAAAATAGGGATAGCAGAGCCTTCCTTTACACTCAGGAATCATGCACAGAAGCTTTAAACTATGTAAATGTTTTTGAGAGGATTTTTGGTTTCCTTCTAGTTATGTTGTCAATCAAAGAATTTGATACATGTAGCTAGTGGAAATTACACAATATCAGCCACTAATTCACCTGTGATTCTAGGAAATCATTGTAGATCATGATTAAAGCTTTTTACTACTATTTTTCTAAAGATATTTCAGGCCACTCTTGCATGTGACATAACTTGGTCATATTTGCAAGTCTTCCACTATGTGTAAACTTTGCCTATTTGTTATGAAAATAATCAAAACACGAGATTTCAGGAGCAGGAGACATCTTTGTTCTAAAATGACCCTTGCCATTTTCATTTTTTAACTGCAATGCCTATTCCTATGAATGACAATGTATTTAGTTCATGTAATTCAGAAATCAGTTAATAATTTAAACTTGCACAGTATATTTTTACATGGGTGGGGAACAGTTTGTGAAGGTATTGCTGTAAGCTTTAACCCTTGAATGTAAAAACAGTAAGGAATGACAGCTATTTGCATAACCATTCAAGTTTTTTATAAGTTATTTTTGAGTAATGTCCAGTAGGAGAGATTTATTGGTGGGATAATGTTCTGTGTTAGACGCTTGGGTACACCACTCAACTTTCCCTATTTCCTTTATGTAGGAACGGGAGCCTACCAGTCAGCTGCAGCTAAAGTTGAAAATATTTATTTTCCGAAGAAGGATGCTGTTACATTTGACCAGGCCAATCCTATGCAGATACTGGGTTGGTGTTTTAATTTCAAGGATGGTTTTCTTTTTCATCTGTTTGTTTGAAGTAACATTACTTCTGAACTTTTCAAAAAGCTAAGTGATTCCCATAGCTTTTCACTGTTTCTTGGTTTTGACCTTTTAAAATTGCATTCATCACTTTAATGGTGCATGTATTTGAAGGCTTAGGAGTATGAGTAAATTTCACAAGACTTCTATGTAATACAGAACATCCATATTTTCCCCTCAGCTTGTATATGCTATGTTCAGCATCTTTTTTTTACCAACACTGTACTTTTTTTCACCTAGCTGCTGGTAATGCAGATCATGTGCAATCCCTTCCTGATTTTGCTCATCAAAGTTTTAGTTTACAGATTACGCTGTATGGTTATGGTGAAGTTTTGAAGTAAGGCATTCTGCAATTTCACAGGTTGCAATTGTCACTTCTGTATTTAAGCAGAACACTGCATAACAAAAAAAGAAAACCATGTACAATATTTAGTAATTATACACGTTTTTAGTAAATGTTGTTATGGGCTTGGTTTTCCCCATGCTTCATTTCTATTCTACTATCTCTTCCTCTGTATTGTCTGTAAATGTTCCATAGAATCTCTACCCTATTTGTCACCAGTTTATTTCAGTATGTTTTTGTAGAGTGCCTTAGTGTATTTAAGGGTTTTGTAAAACTAATTTGTATTCACAATGTACGTGCCTTGAAGATGTCCAAATACAAATTACCTTGGTTCCTCCCCTCTGCTTTATATACAGAGCTTGAAAATGTTGTTGTCTAGTAGTCTGTTGAAGAACCTTAGAACAAGAGATTATGCTTTTTAGAAAAAGCATACTTTCACCTTTATCCAACTTCTTGAAGCGAATAAGCTCCTTTACAGTCATGGAAACAGAATGGTTTGGGTTGGAAGGGACCTTTAAAGATCATCTAGTTCAACCCCCATGCCATGGTTAGGGACGTTTTTCATTAGGTCAGCTTGCTGAATGCCCCATCCAGCCTGACTTCAAACACTTTCAGGGATGGGGCATCCACAGTTGCTCTGGGCAACCCGTTCCTGTGTCTTGTTTGGTTTAAAGCCATTACTCCTTGTCCTGTCATTACAGGCCCTGATAAAAAGTCTCCCCTTGTCTGTCTCATTAAGCCCCCTTTAAATTGAAAGGCCACAATAAGGTCTCCTTGAAGTCTTCTCTTCTCCAGGCTGAACAACCCCAACTCTCAGCCTGTCCTCATAAGGGAGGTGCTCCAGCCCTCTGATCATATTTGTGGCCTCCTCTGGACTTGCTCCAAGAGGTCCATGTCTGTCTTGTGCTGGGGATCCCAGAACTGGATGCAGTACTCCAGGTGGAGTCTCACAAGAGTGGAGAATCTTCTCCCTCAACCTGCTGGCCACCCTTCTTTTTACACAGCCCACAATACAGTTGGGTTTTCTCGGCTGCAAGTGGCTGTTACCAGCTCATGTCCAGTTTTTAATCCACCAGTATCCCTGAGTCCTTCTCTGCAGAGCTGGTCTTAATCCATTTATCATCCAGTCTGTACTGATACTGGGGATTGCACCAACTCAAGTGCAGGACCTTGCACTTGCCCTTGTTGAACTTCATGAGGTTCACATGGGTCCACTTCTTAAGCTTGTCAAGGTCTCTCTGGGGCCTTCTTTCTGCAGTGTTGCTCTTCTATGTATTGTTCAGGTTTCATTTTCTGTTTAAAAAATATTAGTTGGCGTCTTCAGTCAGCCTTGTCCTGTTTCTCTTAGTCTTCTTGCACTCTGGTATTTGTTTGTTCAGGGAGAAGACAAGGGATTCACAGATCAGAAATTTGTTTCTGGAGGTTGTTGCTAGTAAATAGATTTAGCCTCCTCATAGTTTTGCACAGATTTTACAGTAAAATTTAGTCCAGAACTTCTTGAGAGGAAGAATGGCAAGACTGGCTGACTTTCATTCTGCTACGTTACAGCAAAGTAGAGACTTTTACTTAGTCTTAAAAACATACTGCATCAGTTTATTTTTGTCAAATATTCTTGAAGGATGGCTATATTAGCCACAGGTTTAGTGGGTGGTTTGGTTTTTCTGAAGCTTAGAATCTGAAAACTACGTTTACTGAGTTTACCACTGTATTATAACAGTGCATGGTTAAATACATTTGTTAATTTTATGGCTGGACTGGGCTAGAGTTAATGTGTGTGTTTTTATTCCATAAGAGGCCCAAAGTTGACTTTTGTGCATACGGTAAAACTCATAAGGGTGTACTAATGTAATGCTGCCTACTTGTGTGTGACATGGCTTTCATCAATTCTGGAAGAACCGTGATTGGCAGGTGCTTAATGCTAGATCCATTTTAAGCAGAGTGCTGTGCATTAAAACACTTTTTCCAATACTTTGATTTTTAAATTAAATTGAAATTTGAATATAGGACATGGTGCAGTATGTTTTCCTTATGGCACTTAAGTAAAAATACAAAAACTGTGATCACACTGAGAACATACAGTTTCGTTATTGTTTCTACTACCTAATAATAGAGCAAAAAAAGGAATAATCTTTCAGTTATGAAAACTAATGGTCTTGTGATTATTTTCTGCATTTTTTCCTTTATGTAGGCTAAGATGTGAACTCTAAATCCTTGTGTTGCAGTATTAGAGGGAGATTATTAGTAGCAATCATTGTGATGATTAAAAACTTAAAATTAGAAAATGATGAGACTGGAAAAATAATGTCTAAAAATCTACCACCACCACCCCCCCCCCCCTAAACAATTAACAATAGTTGAAACTTGTTTGTAAAGCATTCCATTGAAGACCTTATATTTGTGAAGTTCTGATGTCAGAAAGCTGTGCCTTCTATTCATCTTACAGGCAAATTAAAGGAACTTAATGGCAGTGCAGCTGAAGAACATAAGCTTACAGAAGATGACTTGATAACCCTAGAAAAGTTATTGTCTGCAACATGCAACACTTCTGCAGAAACACCTACAGCACAGCAACTTCAGACTTTATGGAGAGCAGTTAACTGGCCAGAAGGTAGACACTTTTTTTGTACCATCATCTCATTGATACTTCACCATGAGCCAGAAGTTGTCTTATGCTGGCTGTTATGCAGAGTCTGTCCCAAAGAGTTTATAATCCAAGTAGAAACCAGAAGATGATAAACAGATGCTAAACACTGCAGAGGAAATGACATGAATTGCAAAATTGGTAATTGGCTGGTTTTGTTGTTGGCACAACAGTAAATGCAGAGGAGAAATGATATAAACATCAGTCATGGTTATTTCATTATCAGGAACATCCTCAAGAATGATGTGTGAGGCTTGTTTGGAAACGGCAAAGAAATGTGAGGTTGGAGTCCTACTAAATTGTTATGAGATACTAAATTATGGAGATAAATTACTAAATAAAATATCTCAAAAGTAGCTCCTGTTTAATACAGTAGAAAAGAAGTTACTGAAGCCAGGTTATGTGATCAGAGGTGCATTAGTGAAATGACATTCTGAATGAATGCGAATGGAGGTGATATAATTTCAGTCAATAATGTATTGTCAGCACTGATGGATTGGAAAGGCTATTTTGATTGTTACCACACATTCTGGAAAAAATGGATACACTGCATATACAAATATCTAAACATGCTGTTAAAATGAAGTGCTTTCTTGAGATGGTGGTTAAAGATTTATTAACAGGAAGAATATTTTGGTATTAAAAATTCATGTTCAGTATATAATATCACTCAAACTACATTTTGCTCAGCTGAGAGCTGGTGATGGTTGATATCTGCATACCTTTCAGACACTTTATATTGGACAGAACATTAATTCTCAAGATCCTGCATATGTGCAGGAAAATGCTCAGTAAGTAGCTAAGCAAGTTTATCTTTGATTTGGTTATCAGCATGGGATACTGAGTAGACCCAAGGAGCCAGATATGTTTGAAATTTGAGAAAGTCAGGGAAAACTACTGAACAAACTCTCAGTTCAGTTTCCTTACAATGATTTCCAGTTGGACACTTGGGAACATTTTTTTTTTTTAATTTGCAAATTATGTCTTGAAGTTGAAGGTAGTCTAAAAGTATTTTTTTCTCATTTTTCTTTCTGAAGCTGTTTTGTAGCTATACTAAACTATAAAATACAGAATGAGGACAAAGGGAAATGCTGCCTGTATAGGGGTGTTCAGTCACTGGGAACCTTTCGAGACCTTTTTGGATTAGTTACCGTATTTTGTGTTTGCCTTCAGTATTATCAATTAGCTCTTAGGAAAGATTTCAGGATTTTTTGCAAAGCACTGTGTTTATCCTAAATTAAGGAGCATGATTTTTGTGATTGTTACTAGAATGCATTTGTCAATACATGTCTTTATGAATTTCAGCCAACTTGTGCTTTACCTGAATCTCTTTATGCATGAAACTGTTACTGTCTGTTCCCAAAGCTAGGGGCTTAAAAATCTCTGTATCTGAAATAAACTAATCATAATCACACTTGCACATAATGCAGTATTAATACTAAAATATTTTTTTGTTTTGTTTCTTAGATATTGTCTTTCCAGCCCTAGACATTCTTCGGTTGTCTGTCAGGCATCCCACCGTGAATGAGAACTTCTGCAGTGAAAAGGATCACGTGCAACTTATCATCCTTCTCCTTAAATTTCTGAACCCTAAAGGAAAGGAAGCAAACCAGCTGTTGGCACTTAGAGCTCTTTGCAATTGTTTTGTCAGCCAGGCAGGCCAGAAGCTCATGATGGAACAGAGGGATGAAATAATGACGCAAGCAATAGAAATGAAATTTGGCAGTAATAAGAACATCCACATTGCGCTTGCCACGCTGATGTTGAACTATGCTGTATGTTTGCATAAAGTCAACAACATTGAGGGCAAAGCTCAATGTTTATCAATAATCAGCACAGTTATGGAAGTTGTTAAAGATCTTGAAGCCATTTTTAGACTGCTTGTGGCCCTTGGGACGCTAATCAGTGATGATACAAATGCTGTGCAGTTAGCTAAGTCTCTTGGAGTTGACTCTCACATAAAAAAGTACGCCTCTGTATCTGAACCGGCTAAAGTAAAGGAATGCTGTAGGTTTGTTCTTAATCTGCTGTAATTGTTTGTTTTTCTTAGCACTTGGGAGAGACAGTGTACGCAGAAAAAAAAAAATGCTTTAATTCATATTTTGTGACAGACTATAATTGAGAAAACACTGTGGACTAATTACACTCAGTTTGTTGGAAGATACAGAACAAATAAAACTTTTTACACTGTTTGTCGTTTGACTGCTTTTCTGAAGTTTATAGTGCCCAGGATCTTTCCAGGAACTACTTCTGACATAGCTCAGATCAAAATAGATCACCAAGAAGTCAAACCATCTCAGTACTTAAAGGTTGTCTAGATGGACATGTAGGAAATGGCTGTGATTCAGTGACTGTCAACTCAGACACCCATCCCAACCACGTTTCTAAGTTTCAGCACAATGAGCCTGTTTCTTGACTGTGCTTTTTGTCAGCAGAGAAGGGGCCCTGGGGACACTTACATTCAACAGCGCTTTTCACAATTGGTTAATATTAACCCTTGTCAAAAATCCTGATATTTTCTGGCATCTTCCATAAGGTTTTTTCCGCTTTCCTTCTGAAACCTAGCTGTTTTTATGGCGCTTACGGTTTTTAACCCAGAACTAGCTGACTGAGGGATAGAATCTAATTGCAATATAGATGTTGTGCTTCACTGATAAGTGAGTATGTTGTAGCTTGTAAAATGGCTTGAATGTCTACAAAAGCTTTACAGGACTTTTAATGACAAGAATATTCCACCAGTTGATAGCAAATGTCTAAAGTATGTTGTAAAATATTATAGAGGGGGAGAGAAATGAGAAATTAGGTGCAGAGGACAGGTTGAACAGCAGCAACTAGAAGACATTTCCTAGAGAGGTGCTTGATGCTCCATGCCTATCAGTGTTAAAGAGGCATTTGGACAGTGCCCTTAGTAAGTGCTTTAACTTCTGGTCAGCCCTGAAGTGGTGAGGTAGTTGGACTAGATGATTGTTGTAGGTCCCTTCCAACTGAAATACTTTATTCTAAACTGTACAGATGTAAAGTTTTATGAATTAGCTTTAACATAGTAACTGTAGTGATTGTGAAAAGATAAAACAATTTACAGATATGTCAGCAGATCCAAGACATTCAGCTCAAAAGGGGAATGTTATTTCATACTACTGCAAATGTTACACTTCAGCTGAAAATTAAGGTGAAGTCAAGATGGTCAATGTTCAAGTTACATTTTTCATTATACTAATAGAATGGAAAACATGAAAAAAATGGGGGATCTCTTTCTGGCATGTGATCTCTTCATCATGGGACACTTGTCTGCCTCATCTGTGACAATGTGAAGGATTTTGTGACCAAGAGCTCTTAACTTTTTTGTTCCATTTAACTGAACTGTCTGAATTACTACATTACTTTGAGCAAACCTTGCTTTTCAGATCATGAGTCACACATTCGTACTGTTAAACTTGATGAATTTCTAGATACATATCCTTGCAAGTAGTCTTGATCATGGCCTTAGTCACAGGTTTTCTCATTTCATCCATTGCAGGTTCATGTATAAGATTATTCAGGATTTACAGTGCTTAACAACAGATCAACCCCTTCCTGGGAAGACATCTAAGAACCTTCCTTTAGGAAACGTGTCTGTGAAATAATGTGCCTGTGTGTTGAATTTTGTTGCCTACTATACAATTGTTCTTGAAGCTTTAGCTTTTTGATGTTGTGCTCTTTAACTGTGTTTGTACATGTACTATTTTAAGAAATCTATACTCATCTAACATTTTGGCTTTGTTATTGTGGGATTGCTCTGTTACAGATTACCTTTTTATGTGAAAATTGTCATCAATTTCCCAGACCAAAAATTAACATTTATATTAATAAACATACTCTGGCAACTCCAAGAAATGGTATATTAAGAGATATTACAAAATTCACATAAATTTGCAGGGAAATGATGGGGCACAGCAAAAAATCCTTCACCTGGAGACTGCAGATATACAAAGCAGGTCAGGAATATTAGGACAGAAGGACAGCTGCTGCTATAGGGTACTGTGATACCTGACCTGATAATTTAGCATTGTCTGAGGGAACAGAGGGAGTGGGGGACATTGGATTCCATCCCCACAGGAATTGTCCTTGGAGGGTCTGTCCCCACAGAGCCATGCAGTGGCAGTACAGGCAATGGAGGTAACTTGTAAAGGAGGTAATGGAAAAAAAAAAGTTAATACACACAGCAAGGTCTTACAACAAGTATTTGCTTTTTTAATTGACACAGAATCATTTGGCATTCTTAGGCCTTCATGCATTTGTGCAGCAGCTTTCAGTGAGGATTTCCCAATCTAGCAAAACTTGGTATGTGCAAACACAGGTTGAGTGCAAAAAGGGGAGAAACACATCTACAAAGCAGTGGACACATTTTTTCTGTCTTATGATGCATAACAACTAAATTTCTTCTTTTTCTCAGTTATTGCCTTGAAAATTAATAATTGCTACTGCTCTCATTTTAAATGACACTCTTCTTAAACTCCATTAAGGTACATGGAAACATGCATGTACATAAACACAAATAGATGTAAGCGTACTGTATCTATTGATCATCACAAAGTGATGAGCTTTCTGTGGGGAATGCCTCTACGTATGCTGTTATTCCAAAAGAAGGGTTCTTTCGTCCAGTATACAAGCCAGTACACACAGGGTCAAGGTATTTCATTTATTTCATGTCTTTCCAGAGATGGGCGTTGGGTGGTATTTCCACGTCTTTGCAGAGATGGGCGTTGGGTGGTAATTCCACAAAGGTAGCACACTGCACAAAAGAACTTCAAACTACATGAATGCACACTTACTGTAATGATCATTGATAAGTTTCTTTTCACTTTGTCCCTCATTGGTTAGCAGTATGCCTCATCTCAATTTAAAGTTTCTTTTAGTTCTCTGCACAAACTCAAAGGGTGAGGGTGGGCACATCTTCTTGGTCTTAAAGTGAGTCAGTGGTCATGGTCTCTCCCCACCGTCTTGACCTTTCCCGCACTTCCTACACTTTTCCACTGACTTCGTACTTCTCAAGCAATCATCCAGCCTTTGGCACTTTCTGGAGCATGACAGTTTTTTACTAATCTTTTGGCTCCTCTTCAAGGGTATAGTAGTTAGCAAGGCCTGCATCATTTATACAAAGTATCAGGATTACACAATAAATCCAATGTTTAGTGGTTGCTATAGCTTAGGCATTAAGGTGAACATATGGTTTTACTTACTCTACGCTACTGTTGCAGAGATCAACAACAACTAGAATAAGGATGTCACCAGGATGAAGTTTCTTTTTCAGTGAAAGGATATTAAGTCTGTGCCTTGGAAACATGCCAGACAGGAGGTCCACAGAATACAAGTTTTTGAGGTCAGAGGACATTGTAGACAAGTATGTGCCTAGCACAGAAATCAGAGCTGGCTTGCTATCTGCAGCAATAAACCTCAAATAAGATGATCTGTGTGCTAAGTGGTTTTGAGTTGATTCATCAGGGGAATAGTAAAAGTTTGAGAGATTTCAAGAGACCCTTAAAGAGAAATTGTGTCTTTTGTGAAGAATTCAAAGTTTCTCAGTAGATGATACAATTCTTCTGGCATGTTTTTCTAAGACAGAATGGAAGCTCTTAGAAAAAGAAGAGCAAACAGCACGTAGTAGCAGCACTTGACATTAAACCTTTGTTGTTAGGCCTGCCTTGGGCTTTATGAAGTGGAAGCACTTGGGGTCTACTTAGACCGGAACTCAGCATACAATATAAAATGTCTTCCTAGGGAACTGAGTGAGGAATCAAAACTGACTTAGGTTAGCACCAACTCTCTACTTGCCAAAACAATTGGAGACAATAGTCACATAACCTGGGATACAGGAATCAAAAGATTTTGGTAATGTTATTATTATGATGCACCTTACTCTCATCAGGGCCTAATCTTAAGCATACTTTTAAAATCTTCTCAGTCATGTTCAGGCTGCAAACATGTTTCATTAAAAGCACTGTCCATGGAACATGCAGTCACTCTCTTTAATGCGATATGCTAAAGTAATCTACTGTAGAAGATTAGTACCATAGATCAGTACTAAAGAGGTAACTGTAACTGCTTTAGGAAATGTTACAACCTGCTGGTTCCAATGCTGTGAAATTTTTTGTTTAAAAATATTTAGTTAAGCTATTTTAGCTGAATTTGATCCATTACTATATGCTGTGATCACTTTTTCTTTTTTTCTCCCTCTCTTTAAACAAATACAAAGTCTAGGAACAGGAGACATTTCCCAGCTTTCAAAATGTGAAATTAAATGTTTAGCAACAAGATGCCATATGCAACTGTTGAAAGCCTAAAGGAAGTGTGGGCATTTTCAGATTTCCTATTCTTCCAATGGATTTTGATGTTTATTCACTGTAGACACTGAGCCTTCCATTTTGGTGGGAAATTTTTTTTCTAGACTTTCCAGTTGAAAAGATGAATTTGCAAATGGGGACAAAGTCACTGTTGGTCTGTAACAATCACATGATAAAAATAAATGTTAAGTATGGAATTCCCCTTTTTGACAGCAAATTCTGAAGCCTAACAGTGATCAATACTGTTAGAAATCAGTTTTATCAACACGCCCAGTTAACTCCTCTACTCTATGTGCTCTCTACTCTATGCTGCATTCATTGAAAACACACAATTAAAGGTGCAGGTTTTGTTAAAAAATAGTAGCTCAGACAATTGTTAGATATTAGATTATTCCTGATTCATCTTTAACATATATCCTGTTGGCATGCTGTTTTGCCAATTATTAGGCCTAGCATAAAGGACACAGCCAGCATAAAGATAAACCAATAACCAAATTGTATTTGATACAAAAGGGTCAGTACATGGGTGAGCGCTGGGGGTACAAACAAGTCAGTCAGATTATACATAATCAATATTGATCCCATTGACCCCAACAACGACACCGCACGACCAACAATGGGTGGAATAAATGGTGCAATGCAGTCTCCCATAGAAGGGACAACTGAGTCAACAAGCCAAATACATAAGACCAAGGAAGCCACACACTGAATCTCTACACAGACCATGTTTACAAAAGCCAGACCTGACTGGAGCCCAGTCCCAGGGGGGCAGGAGGTCCTTCCCCAACAGGGAACTCTGCACAGGGCACCCACCTCACAGACAGACACTGCCCCTCCTGCAAGGGGTCCCAGCTTTTATCCCTCAGTGGGACACCTGACCTTGGGTTACTCAGTGCGGGACACCCAGGGCTCATTTACCCAATGGCTCTGTCTGCCAGGCCGGCACCACCCTGGGGGGAAGCCTAAAGGGAAACTCACCCCCCCTTCGTGAAGGGCTGTGGGAATCACCCATTCGTCAGCCTTAATTTGGGGCTTGGGGTTGAAACCCCAGCATTTCACGTGCCTAAGCATATACTGCTTAACCTTTTATTTTCCATATAGCTGCTCAAGGGATCCCATTTTCATCTCAGACTCATATACCCCTCATCAACATTTCCTAATTACAGTACCTCTGCCATCTTCAGAGTACACTAAGGCTATCATTTTGTGATGACAAATATGAAGATCTATTCCCACCCATCCAAGTAATCTAACAACACAGAGTAATCAGGATCAAATCTGACCCTGTGACTGTGCGTTATCTGACTCTTCAGGGGCTCACGCTTACTGAAAAAAAAAAAGAAGAGATGATACTTAAATTCTTCTAACCCTTTTGAAAACACAGTGTCAACCACTGCATGACATCATCTGGCCACAGGGCTTTTGGTCACTGCCAGCTTTGTACAACTAGCATTCAGTGGACCTCTACCTAAACGAGTTAAACCACCAGTGCTCTTTGAAGATCCAGTATAATGTGGAATCTATCAAACTGGAAGGCAATGTGTTTGACTCTGGGGGAAAAAAAAAAACCCACAACCAAAACCAACAGACTGTGGTGATTTAAGCCCTGCCGGGACCGGAGACCACGTTGCCGTTGCCCCTCCCCCACCCTCAGCCGGTCGGGCTGGAAGTGAGGCACAAACCCCGGGTTAAAATAAGAAGAAATTTAATACAACAGTGTGATAAACAATCTGAACAACAACAGTAGCAATGATGACAACAATAAACAGCAATAACAGTGAACAAGACAAAAGATATACAGAGAAATACCGCAATGGTTACAGAACAAGCCTGCCGTGAGCTCCCCACCACCAAAGCCACCAAGGAAAAAGTTCCCACGCTCCCGCACCCGGACCTGATGGCAGCATGGTATGAACAACCCGGCTGGAGATCCCTTCCCCCTCTCTCTCTTAACCCTATACAAGCTGAACCAGGACACAGACCCAGAAGACAAATGGACACTTTAGTGCATTAAATAAAGAAGAAAATTGTTGCAGGTCTCTGCTCAGAAAAGGATGTTCTTAATAGAAATTCTTCCTGTGTAATGATGGATATTTGTCTACCCTGGCTTTTGTTTTCAACTAACTATCCTCTTTAACTGGCATTTCCCTTTGTAGCTAATTTTGGCATCGATGGCTGAAGGCTGATTAGTGTCTTACTGAACTGCACAGAGTTGTCATCTGCCTTTAATGGGCTTCTCTGCAGTGATTCCTACTTGTTTGCATCCCATGAAAATTTCACACTTCTGCAATAGTCATGAAATACCACATAAAACCTAAATTTATGTTAACATTAGGACTGACTGGGATATGGATATTTGGGTTTTTATTACGGATATTTTCATGCTTGATACATTTTTAATGGAGCATGTCTCTGTATAACTTAGCAATACATCAACCAAATCATTCAGAACAAATTTCTGGGAACAAAACATTACATGATTAGCAAGTGTTTACTGTGATCTGTAACTTGTTGCATAAAGCTTCACACCAGGAGCTCAGACCAGCAGATCTTAACAGTTTTTACGCAAGTGTAAGAGATTACTCTCTGGAACAACAGTGAAATCAGTCAAATGTCTCTCAGCTGGGCCGGCTATATGGACTACAGCAAAGAGCAGAACCAGACTAGATAAAACAGATTAAAGATTTTTATTTTTTTTTCCCCAGGCAGAACATTTTGCTCAACTATTCAGGTTTTGCAGGTGCCGCTGAGCACAAAGGTGGTGTTACCTGGATAATGTAGTTTGCCTGGATTTTACGTCATCTGCTTGGGGTTTCCAAAAGGCTCTGGACAGGATCTCTGGTTCCAAAGAGTTGCCAAGGGAAGCCACTGAAGGTCCTCACGTTGTTGACAGCTGAAAACCAGGGAATAAACGGTCAGGATTAAGTAGTAATTACGAACGATCTAAAACATTCGTATAAACGGGTGCCTTGCCTGCGTTTGGGAACAGTTTGTTCTCGCTACCCGAGAACAAAACCACGCAACGAAATCACACCAGCATGCCAGACAGCTCCACAGCCGGCCTGGCCGGGCACCCCGCACCGCTCCCGGGCGACGCCAGACGCCCCGCCCCCCCCGCCCGGCGGCGCGTGACGCGCGCCCGCCGGCGCAGCCGGAAGCCCGCCTCGCCCTGGGCGCGCGGATGTGACCGCGCGGGGCGGGGCGCGCGGCGGCGGGGCGATGCCGGGCCGGAAGTCGTCGAAGGAGAAGAAGCGGCGGCGGTCGCGATCCTGCTGCCCGGAGGCGGCCTCGGGGCCGGGCAGCGGCGAGAGGAAGCGGCGGAGCACCGCGTCCAGCCACGGTGCCCTGGAGGTACGCGGGGAGAAGGGGCGGGCGTGGCCGCTGCTTCCACCCCCCCCCCCCCCCCCCTCGCGCCTCCGGGGCCCCGACCCGCCTCAGCCGTGCCCGCGGTCTGTGGCCGGTGCGGTTCAGTCAAAGCTTGCCGGCGCGCCGCTGCGCGGAGAGGAAGGCTCGGACGGGCGGTGCCGTGGTGCTCCCCGTGCACGGCCGGGGGAGGCCGACCCGTCGCCTCCCAGGTGTCAGAGATGGCGGGTCACAGGCTCTGAGGTGACCCCAGTCGTGGCGCTCGTGCTTGCGGGGTTGTGACCCTCTTGCAGGAGGTGTTGGTGTGCCAGTACAAAAATTCGCGTAACACCCGCTCTCGAGTGAACTGCGGGGCCGTCAGAATGTATTTCTAGCTTTTTTTTTTTTTTTTCCAAACTGTAGAGATCTTCTAATGATGTGTGGAAGATACATTCTCTGATACGAAACCCACCGTTATTCTCGGAAGACTGTATCATGGAATGAATTGCATGCCCATTTCCTTCTTGTCAGGGTAGCTGTAAACTATGTGGTTAGTGATTTAATTACACAGCAAATCAGACGGATTTCCTCTGCCTTAAAGCATGCTTTCATGTATAAGCAGCAACTAGGTATTTACAGATAATGTTTTCCAGTTTATATTTAAAAGTACTTTTTGTCTCTTGAAGCTTTTAAAATTTTCCATAGCATAAAAATGGTTTCAGTAACCAAAAATGTAGCTTCTGTGACACAGTTATCTTGCAGACTAAAACATCATTGAGAAGTTCAGAAGTTTGCCTCAAGGTGTACCTTTCTTACAGTTTAGATCCAGTGAGCAACTGGGCACCACACAGCTGTTTTCTCATTCCTTCCTTCCGCAGTAGGATGAGGAGGAGAAAATACAACAAGAGTCTTAGGGATCAAAATAGGTATGGAAAAGGCTCACTCACCAGTTATGGTCATTGGCAAGAGACAGGCTCAACTTGGGGAAGAAAAACCCCATCAATTTGGTTTGAACACCACCACTACTAATTTACCAATTAAAGCAGAGTAGTATAATGAGAAATACAACCACATATTAAAAACACCTTCCCCTCACCCCTTCATTCTTAACAGGCTCAGCTTTGCTCCCGATTTCTCTGCATTGGGGAATGGGAGTCAATTCATCACACATTGTCTTTCCCATGCCTCCTCCTCAGGGGGAGGACTCCTCACACTCTTCCCCTGCCCCAGCGTGGGGTCCCTCCCACAGGGGACAGTCCTCCATCAGCTTCTCCAAGGTGGGTCCTTCCCACAGGCTGCAGCTCTTCACGACCTGCCCCAGCGTGGGTCCCTCCCCCGGGGTGCAGTCCCTCAGGCACAGGCTGCTCCAGCGTGGGTCCCCCACGGGGTCACAGCTCCTGCCAGCAAACCTGCTCCAGCGTGGGCTCCTCTCTCCACGGGGCCACAGGTCCCACCAGGAGCCTGCTCCAGCACGGGCTTCCCACGGGGTCACAGCCTCCTTCGGGCACATCCCCCTGCTCCGGGGTGGGCTCCTCCCCGGGCTGCAGGTGGAGATCTGCTCCCCCATGGACCTCCCTGGGCGCAGGGCACAGCTGCCTCACCATGGCCTGCACCACGGCCTGCGGGGGAATCCTGCTCTGCCTCCTGGAGCACCTCATCCCCCTTCTTCCTCACTGACTTCAGTGTCTGCAAAGTTGTTTCTCTCACATCTTCTCCTTGCTACAGGTTTTCCCCTCTTAAATACGTTCACAGAGGCATGTGGCCACCATTGCTAATTGGCTCATCCTTGGCCACAGGTGGGTCTGACTTGGAGCAGGGGAAGCTTCGAGAAGCTTCTCAGGGGCTGCAGTTGTAACCCCCTCCCCTGCTACCAAAACCTTGCCACACACAAACACAGCACAACCTTGTAGTTATGAAGGAAAAACTATTGCAAGCACAAATGAAGCTGTAAATTTCCTTCTCTAGTTCACTAGAAAATGTGAAACTTGTACTTGCTCTCCCTGATTTTAGGAAGCAAAATGCAGTGTGCCACCAGGAGAAAAAGTGGAAGAAGTTGAACAACCCAGTGATATAGAAGAAGGAGGATTAGACCTCAGTGTGTCACTCAAACCTGTCAGTTTCTACATCGCAGACAAAAAAGAAATGCTTCAGCAGTGTTTCTGTGTCATAGGGGAGAAGAAACTACAGAAGATGCTGCCTGATATTTTAAAGGTATTGAAATATGCCTACTGTTTATATGCTTTTACAAGCTTGAGTGCTTGTGTAACAGAATGCATTTATCTCTCAGGTTTAGTGGACTTCCAGTGTAGAAGCTGCCTGTATATTTCTTAAATAAAGATTATATCAAGTCTCTGAAAGTGAGTTGCTTGTGGTTCCATGCTTTACACATATGGCCCAGTATTTCTGCTGCTCAGTGTTGTAGCTGCAATGAAAACTCCAAGCTATAGGTCAAGTAAATGATTGTATTGCTTATTTTTTTTAGCAAGAACCACACACACACACAGAGTTTTTGGTAGTTGTCAAAACTGAAACATCACTGGTGTTCTTCAGTGGTTGCATTAATGCAGGTGAAAATAGGGAAGGAACTTGCAGTGAGATAACTCTTCATTCAGTACAGTTGGAATTCTGCTTACTGTTGATAATCACTCTGTCCTCAGAAATTTTTAGTAGCTCATGGTCTTTCTTATTTGTCTTCTTAGAACTGTTCCATGGATGAAATCAAAAGGCTTTGCTTGGAGCAGTTGGAACTGTTATCTGAAAAAAAACTGTTGAAGATACTCGAAGGTATGAATGAAACTTTTAGGCACCGCCAGAGAACAGCCTGCTTCTAAACTGGATTTTCACTCCATAGCTACTTATATATATATATATGTACAGCCTATTAAGTATATATTAGTGTGTGTGTATATACATGTGAATATATGCACATGCTAATAGTATATATATAGCATGTGTATATATATATATACTGGTTTTGATCTTTTAAGCTTGAATGAAATCATCCATTGATGATTATTATTAAGCATACATTCAGAAAGCATTAGTATAAGCTGCTTTCCCTTAGTACCCAAACTAAGAACAAAGCTTTTGACCTGATGGAAAAAACAAAGCTAGGCATGTAGAAGTATTGTTTGAAATTCATTATTTTAGGTAGACTGACATTAAGTTGCCTCCTGATTCTCTGCAGGGGAAATCTGACAAACTGCAGTACCATTAGTAATTGCACTGAAGTATTCAGTGTAGTTAAAGAATTCTTGGTGTATCCCTCTGCTCTGCTGAGACACACAGTTCATATACTGTGATTAAAGATACGACATTTCAGCTTTTCAGTATGTTATTGAACTTCCACTTGATATTTAAGGGCTCTAGAACATAGTGCTGTCTTCTCAATTAAGTGGAACTCTTTGAATCTTGAATGCTGCAGAGTGCCTTCTATTAATTCTGTCTCCTGTGATTTATTTTTAGCACCTATAGTATTGTACTAGTAATAGCTATTCTGTTTTTTTTTTTTTTCATAGTACAGTGTAATTAAAGAATGCCAACCATGTTTCTAGCAGAAAACTTACAAATAAGGTTTTTGGGTTTGACTAAGTCTAATTTTAGAATGTCTGCTTTGACTGGGGAAAAAACTCTTATGCTGCTCGCAGGAGAATTAATAATTAAGAATAAACTTAACCATATAGCATTATTTATATTACCTGCCTAAATTTTCGTGTTTGAAACTGTGTATATCTAGGCAAGATTGGAGCTGATTCTGATACAGACGAGGAGGCAGATGGAGGAGACAAGACTGGAGGTGAATCAGTCAGTCAGTGAGTAAAAGACCAAACACTTAAAAACTTAATTTAAGAATACTGAACAATGCAGGGATTTTTCATGAGAAATGAAAGACCCACTTGGTATATCCTTCACTATGTGATTACTTTAGTTGAATGACAATGAGCTGAGACTGCTAGCAAGCACTAAACTTACAAACATGTCTTTGTCACTTTATAGTATTAAATGTGTCTTGAGCACATAACTGTGTTTCACAGTGGTTACTGCCCATCAGTTGAGTTGTGGTAATTGAACATGTGCACATGCCTAGCCTGCAGTGGAAGAGAAGTAATATGATTTAGGTTAACCCTTTTTCTGTAAGCTAAAGCAGGTTGAGTAACCCCCTTCCCACTGAGGTCAGTGAATTGTGTGTTTTCAGTTCAGCTGAGAATCTTCCACTCTTATTTTTGGTCCTTCAATCCTGTCCCAATTGAAGCAGCACTGACACTCACCTGTTCCCATGTTCTCTGTTAGGGATGTTGTAGAATGTCTAATTTCTAGGACAGAGGCTTCTGGTTTCTTATTCTTAGGTTGGCATCTGTCAGTTTTGTAAAGGCCAACACTTTTAAACCTTTTCTTAAAGTACTTGTCTGTGTTCTAAAAGACAAGTCTTGTATAGCATGTCTACTAAGTCACTTCTTTATCGAACTGGTTAACTCTTTCTGACAGTTTCTATGAAAGTAGTGAAAGGGAAAAAAGTCACTGGTTACCAGCCACAGTGCATCAAATTTTATGAGTCTAACTTGCTTGTAGAAGACAAAATAACAAGCTCTTCTGGTTTTGTTGCTGACCTGATTACAGCTGGTCCACAGATTCCATGCACAGACTTAATAAACCTCTGAGATGATACAAGACATTACACCAGTGTTGGGCATATTAAAGTACCCCTTAGCTGCTGATGTGCTTAGTTCATCTAGACCTACTAAATAGGAACAAATAGATGGGAAAGGTAGTGGCAGTAATCCAAATTTCACATTCTGGTCAGTATTTTGATTTTACAGAGACACCTGGTTTCTGATCCCGTCTTTGATTCAGAACAAGTTTTGAAGTTACTGAATGAAGTAATTTTCTTTGATCACATTTCATGTACATCATACAAATATTCTAGAAAATGGAGTGATACTAAGTTAAGTGACATTTCAGTTTTTCTCATGTGGTACAGTTTTAATATCCCCTGACACTGTTTCTGCTAGGATTCCATTTGGAGCTGATCTGTGACTGCATTCCCACCCTTTGCTATTTCTTGCCTACATAATCTGTGAATGGTGTCAGTACACCATTTATGTGGACTAATTTTCTTATTTCGACATTTCCCTCTGCTGGCTTTTTTAAAAAGCAAATAAAAAATTCAGTAACTGAAAAGTACACTAAATATCATGTCTCTTTATGTAAAGAAGTCTCTGTTAAGTGATTGATAGTTTGCCAGTAAACTTAATAGAATGAGAAGGCAAACTTCTTGGCTAAAGAAAAAAGCCCCAGGATTTTGATTTCTGGAGAAATTATATGACTTTTTTTTAAAGATCTAATTCACAAACTCTTCACTGTTGCAAAATATGTGAGTGAAATGTTCTTCATTTTAAAGAGGCATGGCAGGATTAGTGCTGCTAGATTTCAGGAAGGCAGTTCTGTGGCTGTAAGGTGTTTCAAAGCTACTGTTGAGACATGTATTTATGACATTCAGCTACAGTAGATTGAGTGAAGTTTTGCTAATATGCAAATAAAGTTTTGAGCTAGTGAAAACTTGAAAAGTAGAGATGGTCGTTGTCAGTTGATGAATAAAACAACAAAAGAAGGAAAGCAGACAGGATTTACCATTTTTTAACTAGCAGATATCCAAAGACACTTAACAACCCACTTGCTCATGTCAAGTAGGAGTGTTTCAGCAAAATGGCTTGGAAGTCTACGTTTTTTACAGTGTACAGTTAATATTCCAGGCATAAGCTGTGAGTGAACCAAAGTGAGTTGGTGTTGCTTCCCTTTTCTCATAGCTATGTTGGAATACAGCACAATTAAAACTGACCAATTTCTTTAACCATGGTTGCAGTTACCAAAACCTGACAAAGCTAGGTCACCTTATGTTGCTGATGAGAAATGATGAGATGTGAGCAGTAACTGACAGCAAAATCAAGAAAAAATTGTGTTTAAAAAAAGTAAAAGAAACTGAGAGATGATCAAAATTATAGAGTGGATTGCTTCCTTTGTTGAACAGAATGGTTAAGGTGCTGCTGGTTATTGTAGTTCTGTCTCCATCCTGATACTTTTGTATTTCAGACCCCTCCAAACTGGCCAGACAAGATAAATTGGTGTAGGATTTGTGGCTGTTCTACTTTTTAATGCAGTGGGTTAAAAAATACTATGCTACACACATGGGTGCTCTCTCAGAACCTTGGCTCATAGGTTAAGCTGTGTGTTAGCTTTGACAAAAAACAAAAAGGGAAAGCTGTTTGGATGATAAATAAGGGGATAGGAAGAAATAGGTGAAATGAGGAAAGTAAGGTTTTGTATTAATCATTAAATACAGTGCTCAGTAAGTAGAGCAATGTTACAGTTTTGCAACTGTGAAAGCCCTTTTTACTGAACAGTAAATCTTTGTGTTAGGTTAACTTTTTTGCAACATGTGTGTAAATAAATCTAAATGCAAGTTTGCAAAACTTCAGAAAACTCTGTTCTGGCCATAACAGCAACAAGTCAGTCAGTAGGCAGGGAGGCTAAATATGCAGCAATGAAGAAATACTGAAAACTATGTTGCTAAGTTAGACTTTGGTTGCTTGTAATCATGAATATGTTTTTAATTATTATCTGGGTTTAAATGGGTGGAAATGTTTGCCCTGGGAAGAGAAAATACTTCAGAATGAAAAAGGTAGTTTGTTTTTTTTAAATTCTCGTTGTTGGTTCTTCATGGTTTTTCTTCATTACTTGTAGTTTTCTTGTAAATGGCTAGTTTTTTCTGCATTCTCTTAATGATGCAACATAAAAACTTTTTTGTTTTAAATCCAACTGGTCTTAGTTGTTTTCATGAACATGTAAACATGGGAAGGGAAAATTTAAATAAGTCCTGCTGTGGTAAAAAGTTTGTTAACTGAATCGAAAAATCAGTCTGGTTTTTTCATGCTTTTCTTAAAAAAAAAAAAATTCAACAAACTTATACTGTCAGCAGTATCTGTATATCAGTAGAAATCCAGAAAGCTTAAATTCAGTACATCTGAAGTAATTGTAAGTGTATCAAAATATACAAGCTTTCTTAGAAGAGTATAATTTGTACAGTGTCTTCCCCCCCCCCAAATAGACAAATGCTTATCTGTCTCTAAAGACCTGCTTCCTATCTGTACCGTCTAAAAATAGCAGGGATTTAGAGAAGTTTCTCCAGGTACAGGGAAGAATGCAAAATTTAGATCTATCTGAAGCTTTTGGATGTATTTGTAAATTGAACATTTTTCTGATGCACGTATCCTCATTCTGCCACCTGAATTGGAAGTTCTGAGGCTTTTCCTAAATGTCAGCTGTGTAAAAGCTTCACATGCTTCCATTAGCATTTAAAACCTTTGCTCTGTTATTTTGTCACCATCATCTTCTGAGTCGAACGCCAGAAATCCTGAAATAAGCATGCAGAAGAACTGAAGAAGCAGGGCCTCTGTGTGCCAATAACTGGAAATTGCTGTTATGATAGATACGCTTAATAACTTGTGAGCTTTGTGTAGATTTTTGACTCTGCAGTTCTCGGATTTTGTTACAGTTTCTGTGTTACTGTCTGCAGTGGAATACCGTTAAACTGGAAGAACTGCTGTATACCAAGCTTCCAACTAAGTGACAGATACTTAATTGAAAGGAGTGTTATAAATGCAGAGGCAGAACCAGAAAATAACTGTTATGAATTTATTTAAATAAGAACAAGCAAAACAAAAAAAGGTTCGGTTACGCCGGGGAGCAAGGGGGGGGGGTTCCACTCCTCACCGACGGCCCAAGGACGCCGCATGGATGGATGAGCGGTGACAATGTGTAAACAAACCCACCACTCCTTATAGTCTTTCTGATACATATTCATAAGATGGGTGTGTTTTAATCCGCGCAAGCGCAGTGGAGTTTCTCAAATCTTCTCAGCTTTTTTGGCCTTGTTGAGGCAGGTGGTTGTCTGGTGTTTTCCATTCTTTTCTGCATTGGCAATCCGGTGTTGCTAGGGCCTTCTGACAGGTGTTTTTCCAGTCCTTTTCTACATTTGCAATAACAGTCCATATGACTCTGTGTTTACTTGAGGAAAAAAAACCCCTCCAAACCATTTTAATTATAAAACCACGATAAATCTCTTTTAACTTATGTACATAGTGAAACACCAGTAACACGCATGCTTATATTAAAGTCATTATATTTTTAACATGAATCACCACCATATTCTTCACAGAGTTAACCAATTAATGTTCTGCAAAAACTAAGTAGGCGTGTTTCTCATTTAATTCAAAAGGTATTAGCATGTTCTTGAGCTATGTGTTTCTTCTTCCCTAAATTGTGTCTTTATCCTCCAACTGAAGAACTGAAAGTAAATCATTTGCTGTAGTAATAAAACACATATTAAAAGAGCAAGCGTGCTAATATCAGTGATCATATGTTCGTGTATATAATGTAAATGATCTTTGCTCTGAAAATCTAGTGTACTTATTTTTTTCACTGTATGAATATTTGCAGCTTAATATTTGCTTTTTCAAGAGTTTACAGGCTTTTTACTGCTTTGAGTCATGAATGCAGTTTTTGTTTGTTTTGTTTTAGGAAGGTTAGCAATCGAAAAGCTCGCCTTGTTTTAACATGCTTTGCTCCTGAGTATTGGACTGTTCACAAGCATGCAATTGCCATCTGATATTTATCTCTTTAGGATGATTTGGTTATCTTCAACATTTGGAATCACTGACAGAATAGGCTACACAAGTCACCGAACAGACACGTTTAGCATTTGGCATCTCTTTGCTGTCTTCTGTTCTCATGGTGTCCTCAAACTTCAGTTGTAATCAGACTAGACTGATGGACCTTTCATAGTTCATTAAACTATTTCATTAACATCTGCCATTTGGGATGCCTTTCCTGAGGAGCACTACTTCACAAAGACTTTTTTTTTTTATTGCTTGTTGTTAATTGTTTTAGTTCCTGTTTGTCATGGAAAAGTACCCTTGTAAAAAAAAATTGCAGGAAGCTTACAGGGACTTGGGACTTCTAGTCCCATATTTTTTAGACTCTAGACTGCAAAGCCAAATTTTAATTTAGGAAGGCACATCATCTTTATGTCAAGAGTAGCAGAGGTACTGATTTCAAGCCTCATTCCAGAGATTTGGGTGAATGTTTCTTAACGACAGTTAAAAGCCCTGTAGGGAAAGTGACATCATGACTGTATCTCAAGTTGTCAGGCTGTCTTCTAGTCCTGTATGTTAAGATATTTTTTTCTGTCAGAAAGCTTGCCCTGCTGGTCTCCAACCCCAGTTACAACTGAAGCTTGGAATCTCAACCACCAGTATCACAGTGCTATTGTCTTAATCCTTAGCCATTCACTCCTCTGACCAGTAAACCTTGTCTTCACCTATGCTGCTGTTTTACCTCGCTCTGCATAATCTGCTGGAGTGTGATCACCCTCAAACTCAGATTTCTTTAACAGTTGTGCAGATTCCTGAAAGTAATAGATTCTGTACAGATTCCATGTGTATGAGCTGAGGTAAGCACTGCACTGGTGTGGAGCATGCCAACATGAAAAGCTAGCATAGGACAAATATAAATTTACAGAATAATAAATATTAATATTAATAACAAACTAATACCTATCATCTTTCTGCTGAAAAGAACATACTTTGCAAATGTTGTTATATTTTAAAAAAAAAGTGCTTAGTTTATCTCTTGGAACAGTGACTTTGAACTTAACTGTCATCCTGGTCGAGATGTATCTTTAAAGACTGATAAAAAGAGGGAGCTCCAAATTACTGTGTTCACATGAAAGAAGAGAGTATTAAATTTGTATATCTTCATTTGTGTGCCTTAATTTTAGATTAGCATAGCTTCTGCTCGCATTGTTTGGAGACATGATGTTGTGCTACCCTTTTGTAAATCTATACTGCACTATAGATAATTAGGAAAAAAGTATTTCTTACCAATAAACAAATTAAGCAACGTTAACAAGTCGAGAGCAAAACTGAACTGTGAACTGAAATGCTTCTGCTTGGCCACAAGATGGTGCAAAATGACCACCTATGAGATGAAGTAGTCAACGTTCACCAGAAATAGAGTCAGTAAATTCTGAAAGAGTAAAATGTGCTGTAAAAGTACTTTTGAGTTCTAAAAATTCTTTTGCTGACAGTAGGTAGTATTTAAAGGATTGTGGTTTTTCTGTAATCAGTGATAGCGTCAAGGCAGCAGGAGGAAACTTTACAAGTTTTGATGTGTAGGTTTGGCTGGTTTTTTTTTTTCAGTTGATAATTTATTTTTATGTAGCTGTTAAAATGGGTATAGGTAATTTCACAGCCAGTGTTTGAACCATATTGGTCAGTCTGAGTTTTCTGTCAAAGGGGTGATTATAACATGTCAGTGAAGTTTGGAACATGCAATATCAGACTTTCCAAAGTGACACATAGCTGTTCAATGCAATGATGACTACTTAGTTCAAAATGATTAAGTGTGTGTGTGAGGGAGGATGAGGTAGGGGCAGCCTAAGCAGTTTTTGCTCTTAGTGATGAGGAGGGTATATTACAACCTTATTTTGGTCACCAGTTGAGTGACTAAGTATAATAAATTGTTAGGAGTTGCTTAAAAATAAAAAGTGGATTCTTCCAGATCCGTTAACCAGTAGCTGGTCCCAGATCCATTGCTCTACCCAGGTGCTGGCACTTAGACATACAAGCCTACAAGGTGCATCCCCATGCTCAGACATCCTTGCACAAACAGGCCTCTCTGATAGCTGGTGCAGACCTATGATAGTCCCCAGTTGCTGACACTCATACTGCTGATCTCTTGAGTGTCTAGTGGAGCTATGGTCCCTCAGTTTGCCTGCTTGCAAACCCTGGTGTTTTGGGAATTCTGCCTCTGAACTTATAGTCTGTTTGGTATCCTACATGCTGTCTAGACAAGTCTGAGGTTTGCTGGTGAATTACAAGCATCTGCATACACACTGATGCATGACATTGACATTCTCTGAGGAAGCATGCACATTTTTCATTCTGTCCAGTTTCTGTCAGCACAATCTTGCAGACCCCTATGACCTATGGTCCCCTTTGCAGTTGCTGGCACTTCACAGATGGATATAGATATATATGTGTGTGTGTGCATATATACAGAGGTTGAGTGTCCTCTCATTTGGAAAAATAGTATAGCAATAGAGTTTAATAAGAATGCAGAACAGAGTGTAGTGATCAGGTCCAGGGCTTGGCCAGACAAGTGTACTGACCAACAACATGTTTATGCTCTACTGTCACATTAACTTCTTTTTTTTTTTTTTTTTAGCCCCATGATCGTTCTTTCTCAATGTGCCTTGGTCTCTCCCTTTTCCCACCTTTGGTTCTTCCTCTGAACATCCCATGCTGCCTTACATGTTCCTACACTTCCCTTAAAAACATCCGCTGGTACGTTTTATGCAATTCTGAAATCCTCTTCCCTAGCATCCTATACACACCCTCATGCTCCTGTAGACAGTAGCATCCTCCAGCCTGTAAGGTGGTTTCTCTAGCTGACTGCTCTTACTAGGTTTTGTTCACAGCAGATGGGCTAATTGCTCTCCTTTCACAACCCTAGGAGCAACTGAGGCCCGGTGATCCCTCTGAACTGATGAACTTGGTAGGGTTCTCTGCTTCTCACTGGATCTTTGTGCTTATGGTGACTCACCACTAAACACATAACTTAATGGACAGGACAATACAACAGAGAACTAACTGAGTGTGATAAGCTTTGTCAAGTGACAGGAGAGCAAAACCTGAAATTTGTGGGAAGGTGTGCTGTGACAGCATCATGGATAAATTCAGCTGGTGATCTGTGCTGGCACCTGGCCTAACCCCACTCAGTAATATAGGTAGGTGGGGAAATGTTGCTACGCAGGAGTCTGGCACTGTCTCAAAACAGAGGTTCAGTTAGACTTTGGTCTTAAGCTGTGGCCTGGAGCCTGGCACTGAGAGTGCTGAGAGGATGTTTTTCCCTGGGGCAGGCTGTACAGGGTCACTGGAGTGGTAGTTGGGGTGGGTTTTGGTTAGCTCTGGCCATATGGGTGTCTGTATGAGAGCAACACTTTTCCTCACAGCCTGTCCTCTGCTTGATCCATTTAACAAATCAAACATAGTAATGTCATGTTATCTGGTGTGCCTTTTTCCCCATGACAGCAGGAAGCTTGAGACTCTGGTTAACATGTCTGAACCATCACATACAGCAGACCTAATTTTGTTTGTTGAATCTCTGGGATTATTTTACATCTAACGGGTGGAGCCTGTAATCTATTTTGCAACACCTCTGGCCTTTGTAGTAGAAGACTGGTGACTGGAATAGAAAATAAACGAACAGACTTTCTCTTTGTTTGTGATGAGGCAAAGTTTAAATAATTTTCTGGTGTGGTTAGCCATATATACAGAACTTCCCACTCAGCATAGCTTTTTGAACGTCTAGTTTGTATCCATTCGTTCTCTTTCAGCCCTGACTTGGAATGGGAAGTCCAACAGAAATTGAAAGGTTAGGAGAATACTTCTTGAGTTGACCAAGTAGGAAGGCAAACTGAAAGGATACGTACCACTGAGTTCTAAGAAAAATGCAACACAGTAAATAGTCTGTTCTCAGTTTGTTTTAATGGCATTGGACAGTATGTTTCTCTTTCCTTGCTTAAGATGTAGAACATTTAAAAACCTTTTTTTCAGGTGCAGCTACACAGTCTCCTTAATCATTTATTGCATGCTACCATACTTATGTTGCAATGTTTACAAAAAGTGGGAGAAACAGAAGAGTCTGTTGATTTGTAACCTTTGCTACTACAGAAAAGGAAATAGCAATCAAAATAACTCTCTCTGTCAGTCCAAGATAGCAAGAAATATTAAGGTGTTCTCCCTCCTGACATAGCCAGTGGACACCTGAAAAAAATGTATCTTTGAGAGCATGGGGAAAATAGATCTGTATTCAATTTTAGGAAAAGCCTTCAGGGCATTACTGAAAAACACATTGTTAAAGTAATTATATTTGCATCTGTGATAACCGAATATTGCTATCCTTTTTCTAGTGCTGTTCAGCTCCCACAGGCAGCATAGTTGCATTGATTCCATATTAATATGTATGAAACCAATGCTGCACCGATATTCAGGCTATAGAATTGGCAATTCTACTGTCAAAATGCTTGCTAAACATGGCAGTTGCACTCTTCAGTGATTCTGAGTCCTTTTGCTTTCCTTCTTCCTATGTATTTCATAGTTTGTGTAACTAGTATGTGTGAAATGTGTGAAGGATATGAACATTTCATGTAAGTATCTTGTCTTTATCCCTTGTATAAAGCAGTTGAAACCTATAGAGATCAAAGGTAGAAATCTTTAAATAGAAGAAACAGAGAAATACAGATACTGAATACATTTTAATGGTTGAGTTGTGTTTCATTTTAAAAAGTTTCCCTTTGTGAAACTATGAGATTGTGATGCAGGAGAGGTTGACGGTGGTGGGATGATGGTAACTTCATGAAAATAGCTTCTTAATTTCAAAAGAAAACAGTAAATAGTACTTGCAACTGAAACTATAGTTTTTTCAAATTGTTTAATTGTGTGACAGTTTATTCTGCATTTTAGAGAAAAGCTTGGACAGAGGCTACCAGTGAGGATTGTTATTCTAAAAGGCTAGGGTTTAGTGGAAATAATTACTTTATCCTTGTTTATTGCTAGGCAAAGCAAAAAATACCCTCATTCTCAAGTGCTTAGATTAGCACTCTGTATGTTCCTCTTGCCTTTGTTTGTACTGTAGCTGGCCTATTGGGCTACCACCACATAATTTCTTTAGTTAAAGTCGATGTTTCTTTAAAAAGTTCTCTTAAATTATAAAATACGCAGATTAAAATCTTCTTATCTGTATCTAATCTTCTTACATCTTCTTATTTGTTTCTAGACAGGACAACAGTGTAGACTCTACTTCTTCTCTCAGAGAAGACAACAAGCTGGAAGGTCAGGAATCAAAACAAGGTATGTAGTGGAGAAAGCTAAAATAATTTTTTCTTCATGTTGGGCAGTGACTAATTCCAGATAACTGACAGCTCTCTCTTGATCAGTAGCTGCAATCACAGAGAAATAATTTTAGAAATCAGCTGGTGTAGGGTTACAGTCTCTCTCCTGGGCCCAGTTGCAGAAAAGAAGAGGAGAATGTTGAAGGAAACATTGTAGGAACTTTGGCTTCTCAATTCTATGAGACTGGAGAGTTATTTTGTGGCTAGAAGCAAATTGCAGCTCTTCAAAGTTTGCTAGTTTAGCTTCTGGAACATGACTGAAGCTCTTGCAGGGCTCACGTGGCTTTTCATATCTGGTTTTTCTGCTGAAGAAAAATTTCAGTCATTTCAGTTTCTTAGTATATAGGTAATAGCTAATACTGCCGTTACCATTTGCTGAATTCTTTGAGATTCAGTTTTATTTTCTGTTGAGAGGATTATAAGAGCCTAAAGTATTGTTTTGACATTTATAGAAATCCATTGTTATAATTGTTTGCTAAAGGACTGCTGGTAATTTAATAATTTTGTTCAGTCTTCATATATAATACCTTGCTTTGATTGTGCAGAGCTAAGGTCCAGAGGAGTGATGCTTAACACCCGCCGCTCCTGATAACTAGCTTATTTTACTTGAAGTCAGTGCCAGTAGAAGTAAACATTCAAATCTTTGAATCTCTGAGGACAAAAGTTTCGTATTGTATATTTTATCTTTTTAAATGCAGAAATGTAGTGAGTGAGACATTCAGGTACTGTAGTGACTGGCAGAATAGAAAATGCAAAAGCAGGTAAGTTAGCATACATTTGAGTATCTGCTGTGTAAGGAAACAGTTTTTTTAACCTGCAGCAGTATTTGTTTTATTCCAATCATTAAATCAGCACCACATAACAACTACTAGTAGTATTTTGTGCATGAAGCGCTAGAATTGTGGGTGTTTCTGTCTCAGTCTGTTTATTTTCATTTGGACTAGCTGTGTAGAGTAACATCACAAATAGCTTTTCCAATCAAAGAGTGTCACAAATTCTTACAAGCTATAGTTCTCTTCTGCAAAGTTCTGACACTGTTTACTTCCTGCTGCTCCTATTTCACGGTTCAGATGTTGTCTAAAAGATGTCTCTTGGAATAACTTTGTGAAATATTTTTTTTTTTGAAGTAATTAGTGAGGGGAATTAAATGGAGAAGAGTTTAATAAAAGCATCAAAACATTTAGAAGCAGGTTGCTGTGGCTTTGTGAGGAATGCTTTAAATGTTGCTTGTTGTACCATATGGAATGACCTTAGAATTGACAGGTTTCCTGCAGATCTTTTCCATTTTTTTATAAACAAAGGGAATTGATGACTGTTGCAGGTGACTCCTTCATTGTTGTTTTTTATGACTAAATCAACCAGAGTATCATGATGGCTTTGGACTCTAACAGTGGCTCCACTCAAGATGTTAGATTTAAAGAGCTTTTGAGAATATCAATATAAATTAAAAAATATAATTCTAATAATTCTGCTGAGCTGCAGCCTGTGATGCTATGAGAAAAAAGAAAAGAGGATAAGTAAAATGGATAAAGTAAAATTAAAAAAATGAACTTAAGTGTGCTAAAACGGATTTCACAACTGTAGCTGAAGGAAAAAGTAGAAGTTATCAAAATGAAAAAGATAATGAGAAATGTCAACCATGATCTTTATTACTGGGTAAAATTAGAACTACAAAAGAGGGAAATACAGCCCTAATTAAATCTAATTAAACATTTGTAGGCCAGTCAGCTTGTATGAAAGCTGTATTATACAATTTTGGTGCCTCCAGATTCTGAATGAAACCCAAGGTGGCTTTGCCCAGCTTCCTGGTCCATACTAATTCTGAGACAGACGTGAATGACTGTTAATGTTCTGTTTCTGCTTAGTATGTGACCAGTACCAAAAGGAATTCTGTGGTGGGTTGACCTCAGCCAGCAGTAGGCACCCACCAGCTTCTCAATTACTCCTCTCTCAGTGGGGTGGAGGAGACAATCAGAAGAGCAAAAGCAAGAAAAACTTATGAGTCATGATAAACACAGTTTAATAAGTGAAACAAAAGTTGTGTACTGAAATAAAGCCAAATAAGGGATTTATTTACTACTTCCCATTAGCAGCCTGATTTTTTAGCTACTTCCTGGAAAGCAGAGCCTCAGCATGTGCAACAGTTACTTGGGAAGACAAATGCCATAACCATGGACAATCCCTCTTTCCTTCTTTTGTTGAGCTTTTAATGCTGAGCGTAATGTCATGTGGTAGAGAATATTCCTTTGGTTAATTGGGCTCAGCTGTCTTGGCTGTGTATCCCTTCCCACCTCTTGCCCACCCCAGCCTACTCCTTATGGGGTCAGAGTGAGAAACAGAGACAGCCCCGAGGCCCTGCAACTTCAGCACTAGCACTGGTATGTTATCAACATTGTTTCAGAAACGATTTCAATACACAGCATCTTGAGCAGAAAAGCCAGTGATAGGAAGATAATTAGGTAAAGGTATTAAAATCATAGGTCCCTGCTGTGTTAGATTACATTATAAGGTTGGGGTTTTTTTTATAGTATGAATGTCAGCAAGATTCTGATTGACCGATACTAAAAAAGAACAATTCACAGAGGAACTACTTGCTTCGGTTTCCAGTATATTGATTGTGTTGTTGATAGCAAACCTTGCAAATCAATACTTCTAGCCCTGCAAATTTGAGGTTCAGAACCAAAGGTATAGATAAAACTAGCAATACCAAAAAAAATTAACAGTTAAGTGGAAAGGAACCCTTTAAGCCATATGTCAACACAGTAATTTCAAGAATTGGAGAGTCACAGAATTGTTTAGGTTTGAAGGACTGTTTCAAGATCATCAAACCCAGTGTGCCTGTTCAAGCAGGTCAGCTAGAGCAGGTTGCTCAGGACCAAATGCTATTGAGTTTTGAATAGGTGCAAGGATGTAGACTCCACAACTGCTCTAGTGTTTGACCACCCTCAGTGTAAAAAAGTCTTTACATCCCTTCAGATGGAATTTCCTGTGTTTTAGTTTTTGCGCATTGCCACTGGTCCTTTGCTTGTGCAGTACTGAGAAGAGTTTGGCTCCCTTGTCTTCATGGTTTCCCATACTTTTAAAGGAGAATTAAAAAAAAATTATAAAAGCCAGGTTTGCAATACTGTCTGAGTATGTATTAAATAAGGAATATTTTTTATGTGTTAGAGGATCATTATAGACTAGCTTACATGGGAATGGAAACTTTCTTTGAATCTTCGTGGTAGGAAATGATCTGTATTTCAAAACCACAGATCTTTAGCTCTAAACCCTCATTATTAACAGGATACAACAGCCATACCTTTGGCTGGTGCTACTACCAAAAGCAATTATAAAACCTTTAGAATCGGTAACTTTACCACCATCTGACTATAGATTATTCATTTTAAGCAGGAACCAATCCTACTGTCAATTTCTGCAAATACAAAAGGTGATGAAGGACTAAGAATTTATGTGGCCAGTGTGTCAAAAGCAGTAGTCACTCTGTAGCCAATTTCTGAAAACAGTTACTTAGGTTCTGTTAAGAGATTTGATTTCACTGCTGCTTCTAATTATTTTCTTTTTTAAATAAACAGCTTTTAGCCAGCATTAAAGGCCAATGCCATAACTTTCTCTGTGTTTTTACTGAGTCAAATACATCTAAAATACATGTGATAGATTCTGAATAATTGCACTATAAGTGGAGTTTCTATTCATTTTCAGTACTGTGCATGACTACTGTCCCACTCTTTTTAAAGTACGTAAAATAGTTTTAAAGTGTCATTTTAAAAATTGCATTTTGAAAACTAAGTTTACCTTAAATATAATAAACAATAATCAATTTCACACTGCAGTGGCTTCCTTGTGATATGAAACCTTATGACATTTTAATTACGAAAATAGATCATGTAACTCTAGGATAGAATAAGTTTTCCTGGTACTGCTGCATTGCTATACTGCATGTTTTTCTAAATTGGCATAAAAATGCATTAAAAGTTGTCTGAATTAGATCAGCCTCAAAAGTTTGAGGAGAAACAGAAGAGTAATTAGTTGTCTTAAATTCATAGATCTTTTTGCCGTTCTTTTCATCTACAGAGAAACACTAAGCAGAAGCGATCTTGTAAGTTGAAAGAAAAATGGTTCTGGTAGGCAGCTATGTGATTGTTATGTTTGTGTTACAGGCAAGGGAGAAGATAGTGATGTCCTCAGCATAAATGCAGATGCATACGATAGTGACATAGAAGGCCCATGCAATGAAGAAGAAGGCCCAGATGTGCAAGAAAACACTGTCAGAAGTGGAGCCAGTCAGATTGATGACCTTCAGAAGGACATTGAAAAAAGTGTGAATGAGATACTGGGACTGGCAGAGTCCAGCTCAAAGGAGCCCAAAGCAGCAACCTTAGCTGTTCCTTCATCAGAAGATGTTCAGCCATCAGCACAGCAGCTGGAGCTCCTGGAGCTTGAGATGAGGGCCAGAGCTATTAAGGCTCTAATGAAAGCTGGAGATGTAAAAAAACAGCCCTGAGATTGTTTAGATTAAATTTTCAGTATTTGTTTTGAAGGATGTGGTGTCTTTTCTCTTCAGTGCTAATGTATATTTGGGTTGGGTATGACATTCCTCATTTGAACCCTATTTTGTATCGTGACTGGTGGCTTAAGCCATCAGTAGTTTGTTTAATTGCCTTCATGACATGCATAGAGTGGTTGATGCTTCACTGAGATCCAGTCTCTGTGCTGTGTTATCTCCTCAAGGAGTCACACAAAGTATAGAGCTATGCCAGGAACCTGATGCCTTGCAGAAATGTTGGGAGAATCAAGGTCTTTACAACCCCAACTTGTTAAACTATTTCACAAACTTGATTTATACGTACTTCATTAAAAATACCATTTTGAAGAGATCTTTTGTTGTGTAACTTCCTTCAGCAGTCTGTGATGGGATTTAGATTGCTTACTTCTCCTTTGGGCTCACCTCATCATAGTGTGGCTATTCTGGTTAAAATGAGTGATGATTCAGTTAAAAACATACTTAATTTTTAGAAAGTTGAATTCTTAAAGGAAGGGATTTTTTTCCTTTCAAAGAAACAGTTGAACAATGTTATTTTCAGAGTTGTGAAAGTGCCTGAAAGTGACAAATGCCAGAGTTTTTATACTGTTGACTATGTAATTTTGTCGCTCTTCTTCACTGTTTAAAGAAAACAGAGTTTTTTCTTGACTGTGAAGTTTTTTTGTTGACAATCTGGCATAATATTTAGGGCAGTGCAGCAAATCAGACTATTTAGAAGACCTTGAGTATTTAACTGAGGTAGTCATTTTCTGTCCCCTGTAAATAGGAAAATCCAGCTAATTTCAGTATAAATTTTTTTAAAGAAGGAATTTAATTTATTATATCAGGTTTTAAAATAATAATTCTATTATCCATTTGAAGAATATTTCTTTGTAAGTAAATTGTATTATAAGATTAATTTGCTTGCTATGATTTCTTACAAGAATTAAAATAATTCTGATCTTGTTTAGAATTAGTGCTGGTTTTATATTTGACTGCTAAACAAATGCATTTTAAAATATTTGTGTTTGTTTACATATATGCACACAAGTCGATTTTTATATTTTTTAAGGTATGAAGTTTAAGAATGTGGTCCTTGTTAAGTAAAATGATGTATTATATATTGCTGCTCCTTATTTTCTGTTGGTTGTTACTTAGAAAGCAAATTAGACACTTTGCAACAGCAGCATAGATAATTTCCACATGCCATTTTGTAATATTACTGCAGACTTTGTTCTATTCAAATATTATCACTTGAAGTCTCTTGCAAGGCTTTTAATTTTTTTTCTCCTTCCTTTTTTTTCTTTTTTGTTCTTTATTATCTTTTTTCCTTTTCTTTTTTTACCCATTCCTTTTAACCCCTTTTCTACATTTTCCCTTTCTTTATTAGTAAAGTGTATTGTCTTTAGGAGTAAGCTGCTTATATATTTCTTAAAGTATGATTGATCTCCTCTAGAATCAACAGTATTGTGAATAAAATGGGAGCAAAATAGTGCAATGTAAATTTGATTATAAACTAAAACCTTCATTAAATACAGCTGAGAAAATTACAGTTCACTAAACTATGGCAGTGACCTGAGTAAATTTCACTTGACTGTAATCAGTTATCCATGGCAACAACGTTTTTCTATAATTTTGTAGCAAATGAAGGATGTAAGTTGGAATATATGTATCCAATTCAAGTGATAATTTAATTCAGAATATGTGTGTGTTGTCTTCAGTTAATTTCATTTGGCTGTTATTTGAGTACAGAGAAACAAAAGCAGGTAATGAAAGCAAGACAGTTGGCAAAAGCTAGATATGCTGTTGTACTATTTGTAAAGTCATAGGGTAGTGGAACTATCTTAGACTGTAAAAATTTTTACTGCTGCTATACTTAGATCCTTAAGGCATATATATAGGTGAGGTAAGGAATATGTCACTTTGCTGGCTGTGGAAATGACAAAGCTCACCTGCAAGGACGTTTGCTTCCTAGTCCCACTGTGCAACTCTGTATATCTCAACCAATAGGAGAATATGTTCCTTATTGTTTGCCTCTTCTTTCATGGCAGGGTTCATTTGCCAGTTCTACAATCTGCCATAGCATTGATTAGGCTTGCAAAATCCCAAGCAATATGAATAAGAATCAGTCCTTAATACAGAATAAAATGTACAATACGGTAATACTGATTGATAGGACAGAAGTTTATAGGCCTGCATCTTTTCCTTTTTTACTGGTACTTTCAACATCTGTGGTTTTACCACTTGCAGAGGGGATTTCTTGCTGACTGAATACTGCTGTGTGGCTCTCATGTATTTCTGCCAAGCACTGAACAGCAAAAGGTCACTTCATTCAGAAGCCATGCCTTGCTAAGACATAACTTGGAGCGTCTTAGGAAAGCTGAATATAAATCAGGTTTAATTAGAAAAGAGTTTCCTAATGCCACCAGAGGAGCTGATAACAGTCAAATGTACGACGTCCGTTCAGTGATGTTGCAGAAAGATACATTTGCAGTTGTTTGGCAACAAGGAAATACTGCTAGAAGTAATGATAAACTAGGATGTTGTTCTCTTTGGCTGCTACTTGCTGAAGGTGTATGGCATTTATTTCTGAACTGAGGTTCATTTTCCTATTCATTTTCCAGGTCACCTTTAAAAGTTCATTTTGTAGTGTGTTGAACTGTCAAAGGTTATTTCAAGGTCTGGGTCAAAATGTTGCATATGCTAACTTTAATACGTAGTGTGACAAAGATGAAACATTTACTATGCATATGACAGAGAAAGTTTGTAATTACAGCCTAATTAAATTTGAAATTGAAAGAGGAGAAGGATTCCAAGAAAATGAAATTAAGCTGTTTACAAAAATAAAATATATATATCATAAGAGAGACTTCATGTGATTGATTACTTAAGTGCTAACTCAATTTTAGGATATTGTACTGTTGCTGCTTAGGTTAAAAACAGATCAGCTAAATTATATGCGTTCCTGCATTGATACATACCACTGCACAGTTGAAAAAATCCAGTGTATTTAAAATATTTATTATACAGCTGTTTTGTTGTTCACTTTTAAATATCTCCTTGAATTTTTCCTTGAAAACTAAATTTAATATTTCACTTGGAGGAAGAGGCAATTTGTATGTAAAATGCAGTCATGAATTATTTATGAAACCTTAAAATAATTTTACTGTTTTTTGATCATCCACTTTGTTGAGAAGAAATTTTATACATTGGGTGTTGGTCAGCATGAGGAAAAAGATCCTGATTATATTCTGGACTGCAACAGAAATATTTTCTAATTAATTTTGGGTGTCCGTTAGAGATGAAGCACAGTGCTTTTTGGAGGAGGGGTGTTGATTGCCTTTGTATTAGATAAATAAAAAGGTGTGCCTCTCCAGAGAGCCAAAAGTATCTATTATTTCAGTTTAGAGGCTTTGATTTTTTTTTTTAAACGTTGATTTCACAGAGAATGATGATTAAACTTCAAGATGCCACTTTTGAGAGAAAAATCACAGGTGTTTCCTCAGAAAAGAATTAGTTCCGTTTGTAACATTTTAATTACAGTATTTGCTCTCAACAATATTTTGCTTGAGACTTAGTGCCTTGCATAACTTTTTAACCTATGTTATAAAATATGATCTTTGCTATTTAAAATTTCTGTAATTTCTGTAATTATTAATTGCAGTAAATGAAAGTTTTGATCACTGACTTCAGGTTGCTTCTAAGTAGATACAAAGGTAGCATATAGGGAAGCAAATCATCTGTGTAGATGCTCTAAGATGCTGCTCTTCTAACCAGATACTGTTGAAATGTCACATTAAACATGAGCAGTATGTCACTGCATTGTGAGTCTCAGCAAGTGAGGTAGCTGGTAGCGTTCTCGCGCAGCCTCGTCTCTGAGGGAACATGGTTTCACAAATGGCAGCCACCATGGGGGAACCCTGACAGGACAGAAGGTCTCTTTGCCAGCTAAATCATTACAGGGTCAGAGGTTTAAAGATTGTAAATGGTTGCTTGGTTAGTACTGTTATTTTTTTAGATGTTAGTCTACAAAAGCATTTGTCTTAAGTTACATTGTTTTCATCTGTGTGTAAATCAAGGGTCTTCTAAAAATCTGCAAAAAGGTTCTGTGCACATGAATGCATAGTAAGATGTTATATGGCACTTTGCATGCCCGTCTTAAAGTTATAAGCACTGATTTAGCTTTATGAGAACACTGATGCTGGTAATTGTGCCCTTTTCATGGAATATAATTGAAGATTAATTGTGAAATAGTCAGGGAGGGAGACTGGGTGGTTAACTGATGCAGAAACATAAACAGCAGCATAACTTTAGGAGGGTTATGAAGTCTTACCATTTAGTCCCAGTAAATATAAACCTTTGTGTTTATTATTAAATCAAAAAAATTGTTCACCTTATGGCAAAATTTAAATGTTAAAATACTGGATTTTTAGTCGTGTCATGTTTCATTGGCCTTTCTTGGCATTAATATTAAAATTTGTAAAGAGAATAACAGGTGAAGAAAAATTGGAAGCTTGTGAAAAGATTTATCCACATAAAGCTGAATATGAATACTGGTGAGGAACTATGGATGTATTTTGGTTAGGCTACTTGTTCCTGGGCTGCCTCCTTGTCTCCTCCCTCCATTACCACTGTTATGCAGCTAGTGTTTGCATGGGTATGTAGTGAACCACATCAGGAAGCTCATTCAAACAGGGAATCCTGTCCATTTGCTCCCCTCAACCTGGATCATTATCCTGATAAACTTCACTGTGTTGTCACAACAGAATGAGTAGTGAAATCTAACTGCTGAAAATGGCACTGGATTATTTTACCCAAGTGATACCCCAGGTTCTTCCAGTCCTTGAGATATGAGGCATGAGAATTAAGGTCTATGATTTAATTCAGTCTTGCTAAAGGGATGCAGATCTTAACTGAAAAATGGTAGCTGAACTGCTTCAAATGTAAACTATTTTTGCTAGTAAATTTTCCAATCTACATGCTTCTGGTTATTGGTATGGGTTTTTTTAAGCAAAGTTGCTGTTGTTACCATGTGTGGTCTGGTTAAAGCTAGTGTCTCATAATTGTATGGAAATTAAACTTTCAAATTGCATCCACACTAGGTGGCTGTGTTGCTTTAACAATGTCTGTTTCAAAGAGCTATATATTAAGAGCAGAACCCAAACTGTATAAACAAGTTCTAAGCACTACTTTTCCCTACATAAAAAGGGGGATGGGAGCGGAATAATAAAAGGGAATGACTTGCAGTTTAGACAAATGTAAGGTAAGAGCAAGGATATTTTAAGTATACTTAGATGAAAAGCTGAAGTTTGAGGATGAAGTGATGCTCTCATTGTCTTGAGATGAGTGGAAAAACTGAGACCAGCACCCTCATTACTTCAGTCCTTATGTGGCACTTCAGACCTACTCCATAATCCAGTTTGCTGGAATCAGGACAGGTAGGTTGCTCTTCATCACGATTTAGCAACTGTAGTATTTTCTCCTCCATAAAGGGAAATTTCTATACGCTGCAAATCCCAGTGCTTCTGCTTTAGTGTCCCATTTCTTTGGCTGCACCAGTTCCTGTATCACTACAGGTTGTAGGACTGCTTTGTTACAAACACCAGCACTCTGTCTTTTTAGGAAGCTGTCTGCTCTATGTCCCAAGGAAAATTAATTCTTTGATATCTTCTCCAACTTGCTTTCCAGGCCTCATTAGGACATTTACATAAAGGCATACTGAAACTCGAGTGAATGAAGTATTGGAAAATTAATTGAAGGGACCTCTTGCCATCGTAAAGGCAGGTAATGTATTTTCTGTCTTCAGTTTCTAATGCTCAGTGGGTCTAAGCAACTCTGTTAATGGATTACTGTCTTGTTTAACTGTGTAAATGGACATTTTAAAGAAATAGGTTTCTTATGGAATTCATCCTTGCACTAAAATGCCATAGAGCTATTAATACTGTTCCCGGGAATTTAAAATCAGTAGCATCTACCATAGTAGGGCCCTGTTTAGACAATCTTAAGTTCCCTTTAAATTTCTGAGCCTATTTTTTCATATTGTGTAGGCACCTCTGAAGGGCTAGAACCCACTGATAGAATGAGTTAGGTATCAGGATTTAGGTAGAATTCAGGCCATTCCAGTATGTCTCGGCAAATATCGGTGTTAGGTCATATAATACTAGAGCTTCATCTATTGTTTCATTAACTAATCTGCATATTCTTTTCAAAAATACAATAGTTGTATCTGCTTTGCAGCAGAGCCCATTATGACAATTTCTGTGCTTTCATAGTTTTAGGAATATGCTTTTATACGTGTCTTTGCATGATGTTTATCATCAGTATGTTACTTATTTGGTGAAATAAACTGATAGAGGAATTGGTAGATCATGGCTTTACTAAATCTCCAGTTAGTAAATCTTGGTCCTGCAGCAAGAATAATGAAGCTCTGCAGGCATCTATACCTGTTTGTAGGCTAGGGTCACTCCAGTCTGGTGAATCCTATTCCTTGTGCTTCTGCTATATTGGCACATTTTAATAAAAACTTTGCCTACAAAGATTTTTATTGTCTCATGAGAAGTATGACCTATCAAAGATGTGAATGACTGAAATGCTTTTTAATGGACCAGTTTTTTAAAATATATTACTTCACTGCCCCAGCCCTAAATTAACACTGAAATTTGTATTGGGAAGCCAAGGCATAAACAACAGAGGGGAAGAACAGGGAGCCACTGGGCCCCTAATTATACCTCCACTCGCTGCAGAAAAAGGTAATGTTGCCAGTATTGTTCATTAAATGTCAACAGGCCAGGGGGAATGAATTTAACTGAAGTGAGAGCTGTCAGTGAAGAATGGCAGTTCTTAAAGCTGTTGGGGTATAATACATGCTTATCATTGAAAATTGGAATTGGGGTCAGGAATCAGTGTGCAGTGTTTGACACGTTCGACATGTACACCTGGTTAGAATTTCAATTCAGACTGTCCCTTTAACGTTGGAAAAGGGTCTTGGGTAGAGTAACTTTAATTTATTGTTACTTTAGCAATGATACGTATTAATCAAATCTCCAAACGACAGATTTTCTATGGACCAGTATATTTTGTACTTATTTTTAAAATGTATTATATTTATAGGGAAGGCTTTCCATGTTAATTGTACCATTAAGCAAAGAACAGTGAATCCTCTCACGAGGAGCAAAAATTCTGTTGTCTAACCTCTTCATGTCTTAAACGAAGGACATGAATGCTGGAGGAAATGCATGTGAGTTTTTTGTACATGTGATTATATTATGAGACAGCATGTATGTTTACTGCTAGTGTTATAAATGACTCATGACCATATATAAAAATGAGTTTTCATGCCTTACTCCTTTGTATGTAAAAGGGAGAAAATGTTTGCTGTTTGCAGCTCCCTGTATTTTTATTGATAAAATGTGGTAATCAACACTTTGTCTCACTACTCCATTTCATTTTTTTAATGTGTATCTCAGTGGGAAACTCTAAACTGTACTTTTATAATGTCCTCTCTCTCTCTGCTAACTTTATTCTTTAACTACTGAAGAAGATTAATAATCCCCATACCTTAGCTGCAGAAGTTTAATAAACAAAGCTTAATTAAAACAAGAGAAGCACAATAAACCCAAAGGATTCTGCTTTAGCACTGCAGATTCATGTCATTTTTCTTGTTTGTTGTCTGTTTTTAAAAATTGGGGTAGGGGGAGGGCTGAAAGAGAACTTCAGGTTTTTATATTTAATTAAACTAACAGCATGTGCTGATAAGTAATAAATAACAGCGACACAGTGACTAAACAAATTGGTTTCCTCAAGCAATGATTCATTTGCTGTCTTTCATTGCCATCAGGTTAAGAGACAGCTTCTTTTTGTCAGCCTACAGAAGAAATATTTGGTAGTGTAACAACCTCCTTACCATTCCAGCCACAGCAGCCTTTTAATGCATTGAATTAATTTAAATAAAAATGCAGCAATTAAACAAAACTTGGGCTGCTCATTGACTTATAAAAAAAATCCCTGCAGAATCAGTTATTGAGAAAGCATCTTGCGGTGATTCAGTGCGCTTTGCAGTAAGGAAGCACTGCTGATAGGCGAGGTTCTTGTACTTTTGCAGAAAAAGGCTTGTTGGCATTGAATCGTGGATAATGTCCTTGATCTTAGTAGGCTTCTGCTAAGCACTAATCATTCAAGAACAGGATAAATACAAACCATGTTCTCACAAAAATTCTTTGCTGTCAGACCTATACCCACTTATGAAACAGATTGGTCAGTTCTTTAAGTGTGCACCATTTGGAATATTTTCTAGTAGCTTAATGTATCGTGTGGTTTTACTAACCTTACATGGGGTCATTGCTACAGAGACTGGAAAACAAGAAAAATCAGAAAAACTAAAAATCAGCTTTTCTGACCTTCCCATCACATGGTCCAACAGCAGGATGATAGAGTAGCTTTGGAGGGATACTGCCAGAGTGAAATTTGCAGGGCTACTGTAACTTGCACATGTAATTCAGACTGAAGAAGTCACTGCATTTGTTGTACTGATATTCTGCTCATTTATTTAACTGGGTTCTTTTCAGGATTTTGGGTCTGAAGAGTCAAAAGACCATTTTCCATCAAAGATAGTTGAGGCAGCTGGGAGAATATGCTTAGAGAGGAGATGGTGGCAGTTTGAGAGTTGCCCATACAGCGGGCTCCTTGTTGCATGGCTCTGCATTAAGAACATTAAACTGACCGTCTGCATGGCATGGTACATGACTGACATGGTCCTGCATGGTGTCTGCAACAGCTCAGCCTCTGGCCCACTGGGTATCCATGCAGCATTTAGGAAACAGGAAACATTAATGAAAGGAGGGAATTAAAATGTACTAGGATTTTTAGTTATAATGAATCTTGCCACTTGACTGCTTAAGTGTTATGAAAGGCATTTTCAATGCCTGGAAGACAACCTCAAACTTTTCCACATCAGAAGCCACTCCTACCAGGAATTAATTGTTTTGCATCATCAAGTTTCCTTTGTCAGAGCTCTTTTCTCCATTTAGCATACTAACAACTCCTATGTAACTAAAGCAACGTCCAACATACGCTGTAATACAAAGAGAAATGTTTGCTAGTTATTTTCTATGTCTTTTAAAGGACTAAATCTGATTTGATCAGTAAGTACACTCCTGAAAACTCATTGATTGTAATATATTCTTAATGCCACTATGGTATTAGGACAGATGCAGACTGTAGCTTCTGCTTCTAGATCAGCACTAGACCTGCATGCAGTATTGAAATTCCTCATTAATTATGCCATTTCTCCCAGATACCTGTGCTTTATACCTACAAGTATTGTCCGTTTATTTTCAGATAATTATTGCTCTCTTCTGTTATGTTTGTACTACTTAGAAATAAATATTAACCCTGTACAGGCTGTTATCTGTCTCTTAGGTATCTAACCTTCTGATTCACCTTTCCATCCAGTGTACATGAAACTATAAAGTACGGTTCTGCCTTGCACAAAATTGGTTTAAGTCCAGACTGCAATAAAGAACTGCTCTGCAATCCAGAGTTGGGTATGCTGCTGTTATGCCTTGACAACAGCAGTAAATTGTATTCCTGTAATGGTACTGGCCAGTGGCAATACGAGTGGCATAACACCTTCTCAACACAGAAAGATGGTTCCTGCCCTGCCTAAATTTTCTTCTCATTATGCATTGCAAAGTTATAGACCTGTGGTGATCAGTGTTTTTGTTATAGGCCTGTGGTGATCAGTGTTTTTGCTAATCCTGCAGAATTATCACAGAATTGAATTAATGCAAGTCTCTCTTTCTTTCAATATTCCGTATCTTGTCAGCTTGTGTGTCACCTGTGAAACTCCATACTTTCATTTCCTTTGGATTTAGGTTTATTTCTATCCATAGGCTCTCTTTCTACACTTTATTTTTGCTAGTGGCTGATATGCATCTCTAATTTTTTTGGTCAGAACAAACTCTATCCTGTGTTCATCCTTTTTGAAAAAGAAATGGTATTTGGCACTCAAGGTTCTCAGAATAAAAGGCTCAAATGTCAACTATAATTGAGCCTACTTACATTCTGTTGAGACTAGAGGATTTCCACAAATTAAATACTTAAATATGTTCATTTTTAAATGAACATGTCCATGTTTTTCTCTGTTTAAGACTTTCTTTGTCTCAGACATTGTATCCTGTTACACCTTTTCCTGGCAGACTGAAGAGCCCTGTTCTCAGGTTTGTACTTCCTAAGCAGTACTTAAAGACAGTGATCGATGCATCCACTAACCTGCTTCTAATGAGGTAAAAAGATAGATCCTTAAAATCTTCCTATGCGCTGCACCTTTTTCTAGTTACTTAATTCATTCTTAATTAGGTCTTCTGGGAATCCTCTCCAGCATTCTGATGTCCTCCTTGACTTGAGAACATTGGATCATCATATGGTACTTCACGCCAGTAGGGAACCTCAAGTGGTCTCCACTCCAGCCCCCTGCCCAGAGCAGGCGCAGCCATGTGGTCAGACCAAGGCTTAGGCCATTATCCTGTGGGGGCTGGAAACCCTTCAAGGAGGGAGATGGTCAAGCCCCATGGCCCATCTATCCTCATGAGGGAAAATATTTTCCTTATCTCCAGGCCCTCTGGCCACCAGGACCCAGGACCTTTTTCCCAGAGCTGCCTCTGTCCCCACCAGCATTGCTGCTGGGACTTTGCCTGCCTGTGACATGGCTGAACAGTGCTTCTGTCCCAGGTGCAGGGGGGTGCTAGTGGACCCTTCCTCCTGCTAATCCCGGTCCCTTTGGGATTAGAGAGATTAATTTATTATCATTAGCATGCATGCCAACTAAAGAGTACATCTTCTTTCTCCTCTTCTTGATAATTTCTTGGGTTTACTACTCAGGCACCTCCTCCTGCAGCAGTGTCCCACACTCTGAATTAAAGGTCTCTTGGATGTAGGATCCCCAGCATTTTTTGTCAGACCTTTGATTTTACTTTTGGGTGCCAGTGGTGAAAAAACACAGTCTAACTAATTTCAGCCTCTTCCTTTAGAATGAATGAGAATTTCAGTTAACTGCCCTGTGGAGCAGGGGAATTCTATGATCCCTTTACTGAGGTGGGCAGCAGAGGCATAGAGATTTGAAGGTCAGTCCACAAAGCTACTCAGGCACTGTCATACTGACTGTTGGAGTGGCTACTGTTTTGAGCTGCTGCTCTGATTTAGGGTTAAGGTTCCCATTTAACTATTTATTTTCACAACAAAATGGTCATCAGGCATCCTCTTCATTGTTTCTTTTGTGATCTCTTGCTCTGCCCTGTCTAGATTTGGTAATGGTAGAGGTGTATCTTTGGGACCATATCTGTGGGAGAAAACTGACACTCTCATAGGCAAACTCTGATAATTTATAAAACTTCTTGATTCAGCACATGAATTTTGGTCCTGGACACTTACCCCCAAGGCTAGACCCGTTGTTCAGTTACTGAGTATATTAACAAGTTTTTCATAAAGACAGAACTGATGCACCTTCACAGGGCAGTTGTCTCTGCACTCATGTTCAAATTAGTTTTTGGGTTTTTTTGTTTGTTTTTTTTTCCACCTTTTTATCATGCCTGCTTGCTCCTATCTCTGGTTTTAGGTTGTGGCTCAGTCTCCCTGTGAAGGTTTCTCCTAGCACTGTTTTGCTCTCTTGGATCACCCTATATGCCTTCCCAGATAACTAGAAATTTCTCTTTTGTCTTTAAAAGTACAGCCAGTTCTTGGGGTAATCCTGAGGTTTATATGGAGGCAAACAACTACAAATAGCATCTTTACCTGCTAGACACTTTTCCTGACCCTGTCCCTTTCATATCCTTTCTCTTCCTTCTTTCCTTGAGAAACACAACCTAGTTTTAATGAGCCCAATCTTTTCCTCAGTTAATGAGAACAGAAAGGATTTGTGTTGTTCACAGCCAACAAGTGTTTTATTGGCAGCAGCTAGAGGTTGTTAACATACTTTTTGGTCTGTGGGAAAAAAGTATTGAACCAGGAGCTTTATATATATTATGAAAAGAAAGAGGGAGGCTATATTATTTTATACAGAGAATCAGTTGGTTTTGTGACCTAGGATATTAAATCCACTGAAGTTGGTATTCTGATTTCTTGGTGTTTCAGTAGAATGTTGTCCTTAAAACAAAACTGACAAAATCCAATATGCATTTACCTTTGGAAGAATATACTTTTGTAAGTTTTTAGGGCACCTCAGTTTTGTCACCACTGAGTATAGGAAGCTTTCATGCAGTAGATATCTAACTAAGTGCTCAAAACATGTTTCAATACCCAGATGGTGCAAAGTTCCAAGCTAAGAGAAAAGCTGGTCATGAAATGCATAAGTAATGAATAACATTAAAAATCTTTTCATTATTGAAGGGTCTACACTACTACTAGCAAAGAATGGAATAGTGAGGGAAAGTGTTTATAGCAGCTTGTCATCCTTCTTTTTGAAGGACTGCATGCTCCACATTAGAGTCTTTGTATTACATTACCTCACTGTAACAGGTGCTCTTATTCCATGTGAGACCAAATATTTCCAAATGACTAGCCTATCATTCTCCATCCTGTATGTGTAACATGAATTTATAAATTATTAAATAAAAATAAAAGAATTGGCTGAACAGTGTTGTGCCTGCTTATACTGTATTATGCTCTGACTAAATACTTCCTTTTCATTTGATGTATTTTTGTAACTGAAAATATTTATTTTGTTAACACTGCTAATGAATGCATTGCTGTCATATCTGGATACAGTCTGCAGGGGCCATCTGCAAAGAATGAGTAACAGTGCTCTGAATAGTTTAGTAGACTGCCTATGTTTTTATGGTAGTCATACTGCAAAATATAATTGAGAGGTGATTTCTTCTTTCAAGTTTTAGGCCTGCTGCTATTGCAGGAGTGCAAGTTTTTCTGACTCAGAAATGCAGCAAAACTATTGGCTTGTGAAGTTTTACCATGTGTAATAGGCTGTCTCCGTGTGACTAAAGAGAAGTAAAAGCACCCTGCTACTGTTTCCTGTGTGTGAATATGTGTGCAGCATGTATGTATATATGTACATAAATAAGAAACCTACCATTCTTTTTTTACCAGCAGATGGAGGTAACAAACACCATCCCTGGGAAAGGAATAACTGCAAAACAATATGAGAAACTGGATGAATGAGGTCTCTGCACAGGAATTATTGGGAAAAAAAATTGGAGATAAATCATCTCAAGTGTTGATGAAATCAGTGGCGATCAACATTTTCCTCAACTAGAGGTTTTCATTCCATGAATAGCCACTGCCAGTGTATGCAAAGACTGAAGGGACTCATTCAGCAAGTGTGCCTGAACTAATAACTTTTTAGGAAATAGGGGTCTCTTCTGAATCCCTGCCTTTTGGATCAGTTAGCATTGTAGATTCCATGCCAAATTCTGTTTTTTCCTAGTTGCTTAATATGAGTATCTCTATAGCTGGAGTATTGGGGTGAGAGGGAAAAACAGGCAAGGCATTACAAGGAACTTGGTGGACATTTTAATTTCTCCATTTGTAAATGGAAAAGTTTGAAGTTTGCTTATGTATTTTTGATGGGAGAACATGGACAAAGCAGGATGTATTTCTTTAGTAATAAAGTAATTTTATGCCACACAAATTCATGCTTTACATTTTAAGAGCTAATGAAAGATTAAAACAGTACTGAAGCCTTTCTGAGAAGACAAATTTCTCCCTGGTGTAGAGACCTAGGTTAGCATAATCCTGCAGCAAACCTCTAGATATCCTCTCCCCAGGCACAGCGGTGGCTGAGGCCCTTCTGCTGCTCTGAAGCATCCCCTCACCTGAAAAGCCAAGCTCAGAACATTTGTGGCAGTGTGCTCCCCCACCAACCTGACCTGCATTTTCTGTAACGCTATTCAAGTGATAACCATCAGCGGCATAATGGATGCCTCTGGTCATGATGACTACATCCTCAGACTGGATTGGGTGAGACAGGTAACAACCCAACGGCCAAAGGCTAATTTGAACGATGTGCCCATATAGCCACAATGCTAGTCAATGTATGAGTCAAGCGAAATTTTGAAGAAACTAACTTCTGTAGTCAGTATGTATATATGACTATGAGTCAGTTATCTTACTTCATAAATAATGGACAGTCGAGGACCTCTTCTGCATGGCAGGATCTCCCCTTGAGTAGGGACACTGAGGGTTACTCCTTGAGGTTCAGAGAGTGCTACAGATTCTTGACTAGTGATTAATGCATGATAAATCTTTAAAATTAGCTAAGTGATATAAAGGATTGATTGTGTACATATAATCCTTTAGAAATAAACCATTGATCAAGTCTGAGACTAGGAATGGATCCAGCTGCACCTAGACTCCTCTCTGAGGAGTTTAGGAGGCAAAACTGTGCTTTCTGAACCTCATACCTCAACAGGAGGGTCTCCCTGACAGTTTTGTTTGACCTTGTCCTCTATACAGTAAATAAGTGTAGCTTGCCATCGAATCTTGTATACCACTGCCACATTTACTATCAAACCTTGTTAAATTGCTTTTTTGTCAGTAAACATATTGCTACTTCTCTCCTACAAGTGAAGTACATCATTCCATCCGCAACATTACATCAGGTGTGTTAAAATGATCAGTGAGCTAAGGGGGTTTTGATGTAGACAAGGTTTCCCCTTCTGACAGGGTTGCTTTTAACCCAGTTGATGCTCACTGTATGGCCTTGTCGAACAGTTGTGCTTGTGTAAATGAAGGGCAACAGAGGAGGAAGAATAAGATTCAAAATCTGGGGAAGGAACTCCTTAAACTGACATTTCCTCTGGGACAAAAGCCCATGACACTGTATCCTAACATCTGCAAAGCTCTATTAATACATGTGTACTTCATGAGATATACATGTACATCTGTCTTACCTCATGACAGCTTTTAACTCAGGAATTGTTAGTCCCTTTCTTGTATGTATCTGTCCTGTAACATACCAAGCTGCTAAATTATGGGTGAAGTTCCTGAAGTAATTCCTTGATAAGGTGACCTGAGTCATAAAAGCCACAAAGCCACATTTTTGAAAACTCTGAGTTCATCGAGCTTTTTGGACAATGATACTCCTGGCCATGCATTAACCAGGTCAGGTCTTGGTAAAATTTGCTTAGCAGTCTGAATGCATCTCTTGAAGGAACTGGCTGACCTTTCTAGTTAACAAAAAAATGGTGGCAGTGGAAATGGAAGTAACAATGGGAAGAGAAAAATGAGGAGAAGGGCAGGTGGGTGGCCGGGACCTACAGATGTTGAACTGCTTACAGAGAGGTCATAGCCAGCCTGGCCATCCCCGCTGCAGGGGCGTGGAGCTTTCATCCCCGGCAGCAGCGGATGGCCAGCACAAGCCGGCAGCTCTGAGTCACTCTTGGCGAGGGCAGCGGAACACAGGGTTTAGGCAATTCACAGTGTAGCTGGAAAACATGTGTGTACCTTGACTGGGAGCTCATCCAGGCTTTGAAAAGATACGCCTGAGGCACTTTATTATACTGTTGTAGGATGCACTGAACGACTTCATAGGCTCCGTACTGATGCTCTTTAAGCATTAACATCCAAAACAAAGTTGTATTTTTAGCAGAAGTATTGCAGGAATCACCTTATTTAAAAATGCAGGAGAAATACAAAAACTGTGCAAGCTGGTTTGCTTCTGATATAATTTTCTCACATGAATTCACTTCAAACACCAGTCCTGAGACTGTGTCTGATTCTGGGTCACCTCACCAGGCCTGATGCTGACCCCTACTTATAGGCTGATGTCCTGGCCCGTCCTCTCCTATCCTGGTGCCCAGGGAGGTGCCCAATGCCCAGGGCTGGGACTGCCCCTGCTCCTGTGGGGCACATTTGCAGCCCAGGAAAGACTGACTGTGAGTGCACTGTCCCATGGAAGTATGGCATATAGGGAACTTTGTACTAAATGGGTCTCTTGGGAGAATGGTTTCATTCTGTTATTTTTGTGAATCTGTCTTTCTAATGTCTTGAAGAGACTTGACTCAATTCTGCTCTAACTGCAGCTCTTCCACATTTAGTATCATTTGCAACTTTCACAAACAATATTTATTACCTCTAAAAAACTATACAAGGGAGGCTTTAAATAAAACCAAACCTCACACAGTTCTTTTTCCCTGAATGTCTGTGTGTCTTTAAAAATGTACTCTACCACACTTTTGACTCTGCCATTCAGTCTCCATAAAAGTTTTTCTCTTTTCCAAACACATTTGAGTAAGTTTTGAGGTAAGTTTTCATAACAATGCTAAAAGCTGTACTAAATCCAAATACAGTTCATCTAGACCTATGGTCCTTTTATGCCCTAAGCTTAGAAGCTGAATAACAGGAAAAAGCAGTTCAGTTTGGTCATATTTGATCTTTATGTCCTCTGGCTAGTGCTAGAACCAAGAAGACATGAATATGAGCCTCTGTGCCAGTGCAATCAGTTGCTTTCTGAAAGCAGAGCAAAACCAGTGTCCCTTCTCTGAAAAACTGCTAATACAAGGAAATAAAAAGTTCTAGAAATCCCCTAGTTCAGCGCTACTGACAAGTGCTTTGCACACAGAAGCCTCTATACTGTGAACCGAGAACCTGCTTTTTATCCATCAATTCTTGAAGTTTTGGAACTTTCTGCATAACTTTTCCTCCATGTTTCCCATTGATCAGGTTTATATGTATGAGATGGTGATTGTCAAGACAGTTTTTTATCCTGGAAAAGCAGAATGGCATTAGTTAGCTTTTCTGTCCAGGAGACTTGAAAAAGGAGTGAAACTGAGCTCCAGCATGATGAATCAAGATTTCCAGAATCCTGAAAGTAACATATTTTAAAATTTTTAAAAATAAGGTTTTTAAACATTAAGTTCTTTTTTATTTGATTTCTGCTCCTTTAACCTTGGACTGATGTCTTCTATCTTTTCTTCACAGGTGGGAAGACAAAAAGTGACTTTTGAAATATGAACACAAACCAAGAATTTCCCTGTGTCACATGGCTCCAGGAGCAGAGACTTTATCAACAACAGATTTTGTGATATTTGTGGTAAAATCACAGATATTCCAGAAAACTTGGCAGTTAATTCTCCTAGTTCCCAGACTTGTGTATCAATGGAATTAGGCTGTTAACCAATGCTGAAAATACTCTGGGCAAATAAAATCAGTGAAGATTCAGGGGAGAGGCATTTAAGACAATGGTTTGTTCAGCTGGTTCTTACAGCTGCTTTGAGGGCTATGTCTGTCTTGTTTTTCCTTCTCACAGTTTTCTTTGTTTCTGCTTGCCGAAGATGCATTTTACATAGAGGAGAGCGTTTCTGCGAATTTTACCTCTGGATTAGTTGGACTACCTCTGCACTTGTACGAAAGACACACTTGAGAGCTTGACACCTTACATTGGTCCCAGAATGATAATGCACCCTTCCCTCAATTCAGTTTTCAAGCCACCTTTACTCTTAATTCTGTCACCTTACACTAATCCTTGCTTTTGTTTAGTTGCCTTTACACTTTTCCCCTGCAAGCTTAAACTAACCTTCAATAGTTGTGCTTCTTTCTGCCATGGGTTGTTTTGTTTGTTTGTTTGTTTGTTCGTGGGTTTGTTTTTGTTTGTGGTGTTCTTTTGTTGTGTGGGTTTTTTTTGTTTTTTGTTTTTTGTTTTTTTTTTTTATTTGCCTGTTTTCTGTCTTGAACTTCTGGTTCTCTGAGAAATTCATCCATGGTTCTTCTGCTAACTGCCTCTTCCCCTCCTTTTTTTTTTTTTTTTTTTTTTTTAAGGTTATCTTGCTTTACCTAAAGTTATTGTCCACTTGACCAACACCATCTCCCTCTGGACTCCTAGTCATGCTCTTTGAAATCATTCTTGTAAAGGAAGGTGTGGTGGGGTTGCTTTGTGCTGTAGCCCATTGGGTGGGCTTGACATTCCTGGTGTCCTGCCTGTTGCAAGGAGAACTGATGGAGACAGGGATGGGGAGGCATTAGCTATTTTATTCTTTTACTTGTTAGATGAACATTTGCCTACATCTGTCAAGTCAGGGCTGTTGGAGGTTGATCAGGATCACAAGAAGTTACACTAAAGCAGACAAAGGAGAGGAGTAACAGTTAGAAATGACCACATCTGAGTGCTGTGCCCAGTACTGGGTTACCCAGTAAAAGAGAGTCATGGACACACTGGAGCGAGTTCAGAGCAGAGCCACAAAGATGATGAAAAGCCTGGGACATCTCCTTTATGAGGACAGGATGAAAAAGCTGGGACTGTTCAGCCTGGAGAAGAGAAGGCTCAGGGGTGATGCTGATGTGTATAATACCTCATGGGAGATGTAAAGAAGATGGAGCCAGACTCTCCTCAAAGGTGTCCAGTGACAGGACAAGGGGAAATAAGCACAAAATGGAAGACAAGAAAGTCCATTTAAACATAAGAAAACACTTTTTTACCGTGTGGGTTTTTGAGCACAGGAACGTGTTTTCCGGAGAAGCTGTGGATCCTCTGTGCCTGAAGATATCTAAAACCCAACTGCATACTGTCCTGAGCAACCTATTCTAGCTCAGCAAGTGAGTTGGACAAGGTGATCTCCAGAGGTGCCTCCACTCTCAGCCTTTCTGTGATTTAGTAATATTCCTAAGCCTTCTCACAGTTGCGTTTATTATGATCTCAGTTTATCACTGAAATCCTCAAGAAATTTTTCTTGCAAGGAAAAAGGTGCTCCCAGGTTAAGTTTATTATATTTACATATTGGTTTCAGATGAAGCCCCTTGGCCCTGTTACCCTCATCTGCTGTTCAGATATGTTGTTAGTGATTCCTTCACATTTCTTCAGGGAATCCTGAAGCCCTGTACCCACAGTAAGCCTTGTGGTGAGGAGAGGAAGGGTCCACAGAGCTTTTGCAGAAATGTGTGGGTCTTTTTTTTGTATCCTACTGAAAGCACCTAAAATCCTTGTTTGGCTGGTGATTTTGCTTTTTATTCAGTCCCATTATTATAATGTTCCATGTGGCAATAACTTCACCAAGAGATACTTAATGAACTTAAAAAAAGTTTTGAATATAAAGGTTATGTTATCAACAAACGGTGGTCTGAAAGAACTAAATAGGATTATGAAGATTATCCTTCTTTAACAATGCCTTAAATTTTTATCTCTTTATCCCTTCCTCATTGCTTTCTCTCTCAAGACATTATGGTTTATTGTGTCTCCACTAGGTACCTTGCATATGATTTACACACTGAATGACTCTGCTTTCAGAGCAAGGTAATGATATAATATCCCCATTTATATTCAGAGCAGTCAACACTTTCTAGCTCTCTGAATAATAAAACCACCTGCATTTAATATACATGGAAAAATGGGAAGGCAAATAACAGATATGGCACAATCAGATAAGTGTAATCAGATAAAATATCACAATATTATAGCAGATCAGCATCTGGTAATGACTTGAATTTTAAAAGACTGACAAACAGCATGGCCTAAAGCAATCAGGCATACCTCATTCGGAACTACTTATCCCAGATTTGATTGCTCTTCTCATATGTTTCTGGCAGATTAAACATTCAGGCTTTCTTATTTTAACTCTTCCTGTGCTGTGCCTCATTAAGTGGAAAAACACTGGCTTTTTACCTTTTTGTCCCAGAGTGAGAACGCAACGACCAATTACATAGTGAGAGAAAGAGCCCATCTCCCCTCAATGGTTGCAGTAAACTGAGCCAAGCAGCCCTCCTGCAGTGTGCATGCAGTTGCACATCAGTCTGTGTCCTCTGTCTCTGCAGCAGCTGCCAGGGCTTTGACGTCTGTCCTGGCTACTGGAGAATTAGTGCAAACTGATCCGTCTTTTTTGTATCTGGCAACCCTGATGAGTGGCCTGTGGAAGACCTTTATTCCTGCATCCCACTGCACTCAGCAGGACTCTTGTCCTCTTTGGGGCATCCCACAGTTACTGTAGCACAAACAATATGGATCAAGCAATATCGCAGCAGAGCTGATGCTCTGTGGAGGTGTGTAGTGCTAGAGCCTGAATAGTAGGCCCTGAAACAAAGTTGACCTCGATGAACCTCACAACTATATATTATCCATTATTAGTATCTGTTAATTAGTAAAATCTGTATTACCATTAGTGTTAATTATTAATATCTGATCATTAATGAAATAAGTATGCTCACTAGTGAAAGATGCAGCCTAGAATATAATCAGTAGTGAGGATGAAATGTTGTGAGAATGTATCCAGCTTCCCGTGTTTAGCCTGTTCAAGGCTGAGAACCCGAGTATCTGGCCTTGGTAGAAACTCCCTTGGTCTCCCTCCCCGAGCCCTGGCCAGGCTTTGGGTGGAATCTGACAAAAGGATGAAAACAGATGTTCCCATTCAAAACAAATGTGGAAGTTATTCTGACTTGCTGATTTTTGGTCTATAAGGCTGGACCTGCTTGCTGTGACTGGAATCCACCGCGTAGGATTTCCCCCTTGCCGGGACAGGCTCTGCAAACCCTCGCTGTGACCGGGGCTGCCCAGCTGCTGCGGGGCTGGATGGTGGTGATGTGCAAGTGGTGATGGATCTTTCTTAATCACTATTCTCCCCATTGTGTAATAATGATTAGGTGCATTACCTTGCCTAACTGTATGTAGTAATAATTAAGGGTACTATTCTGTATTTTCTTACTGCTTATTTTTGTGTATTACTTAGATATATCCTTTAATCATTAATAGTAAAATCAGCCTACTCTTTTCACCCTGGTGTCTGAGTTTCATTGGTGTCCTTGATCAGCAGAACAAGGTGGGACATCACCCTCTAGTTATTTCTGTGTCTCTGTCAATAGCAAGTCTTAGCTGTTAAGGCAGGTGCTGGAGTAGCACCCAATAATATAAGGAGCACGTTCCTCTCTCCTCCCGTCTCCTTATCACTTCCCTGATCTTTTTATGGTATATTCTCCTCTCATTTGGACAAACACTTCTGGTTGTGTCAGAACTGCTGATGATTTGAAATAAAATGTAACTGCAAGCTCTCTCTTGTACAGCTTGGTTTAAGGCAAGCATTGGTGATGAGGAGCTGCTCTAATTTCTTCTTTCTGATTTGATGTCTCAGGCAATTATATTCCCAGAAAACGTACCCTTGCTTCACATCTTGGGTATGGGCAGTTCATTCACTCCTGATTACTGAACTTGTGATTGGACTTTGCATGCTGCAAACTGAAACACTGCATCTCCAGAGAACATTGGGAGTTCCATGGTTGCACTTGAACTAAATACTATGCAAGTATCTTTTTTTTAATTATTTTTTAATTTATTTGCATCACAGCAACCTCTGCTTGCTGTAGCACCAGAAAAATTTTTACTACAGCTAAAAAAATGTGACAATAGAGCATCTGAGGAAGAAAGGGAACATACTACAGCCATGTTTTTTCCCCATTTGATCACACCTGAGATTAAATAATACCTCAGATATATTGCATGTAAGTATGAGAGAGACTGTATGGTCAGAGGATATCAGCATGTTTTATAAATGTAAAATCTGAAAGCTGAGTGGTGCCATTGGTCTCTATGTACATGGTTAACAGTAAGCTGCTCCAGCCCTGGAAGAAGTCATGTCCAAAGAGGGGTGTGAACCTTGGAGAGGGACATATGGAAAGTATTATCGTAGTAAAGACAAGGCACTTTTAATATCAGCACAGGTGAAGTGCTCATTTTAACTCACCAGTCCTCAATAAATAGTAACAAGTGTTACTATTACATTGAGCCTTCTTTTCATGAGGGACTGTCTGGACATCATTTTAACTTCCATGAACTGGATCATGAGAAGTGAGAACACATGATCCTCACCAGTAAATGTGGAACTAGATAGTGATGCTTTCCTGCCTTTGTTTCTTCTCTTGCTTTCTGTGCGTTAAGGGTGGAAAAAGCTGATTTTAGAATGAGACATCCAGTTTAGACCCAGCGTAGCTATTCCTGCAAAATCCTCCCCCACGGTTCCCTCACCTCTTTGAGAAGCTGCATTTTGTTCTCTGTTGCCTCCTGGAGAGTGAACAAATGGTGAGTGGGGATGAGACTCTACCCTCTTTCTTGACTGCTGGTGCACAGATACAGTGTCAGCTAGAGAGGAAGGAATAACAAAAATAAACACATGATCCAGACAGTTCAAGAAACTGGTACTTCACAAAGCTTGGGGTATCCTATACAAACTAATTTCATCTATGGGTAAAAAATTGCATGGAAGGCATGACAAAAATGTCACAGCAAATCAGGAGCAGAGCAAAAAATGTTAAAATGTAAGCGTTGCTTCCTGTTATATGTTTAAACTTTGTGAAACACAAATATAGTAATTTTTTTCTTTCTTTTTAAATAACAGAGGTTTCTTTAATTTGGAGAAGGATGCTCAAAGTGTTCCTGCCATTATATTCACTGTTATGAGTGTATATTCTTGTACTGTTTCATTACTGCAGGGGATCAGTGACCAAATATATTAGGCATCTATTGCATACAAGTAAAATAAATGAAGGATGATTTGTCATGAGTTCTTTCTTTGTCTTAATAAGATGTGTGGCACAGAGATGAGATATGATCTGTGTTTTCTTTTGTCTCCCATCCCTTTAATGCTTCTATCTCCTGTTTCATTGTCCTCACATCTTTATTAGAGTCCTTTAGTTTGCAGTGTTCTGTTATAATGACTTTGTCTTTCACAGGTCACTGCTGTTCATTGCATTACAGATGGCCTGGACCGCAGCTGAATCAGTTTTGGGGGACTCAATACAAAGTTACTGCTGTTATTAGTCACAGCTTGTTCTTTGGCACAAGTATATGTTGTTGCCACTTAAAAATTGGCTAAACCACATACCAACCAAACACTAAATATGCTTGCCAGGGGCTACCAAAATTAAGAGCGTGAAGCTCTGGCCCCAGTGAAATAAGAATATTTTTCACTGGAGACAAGACTTTATGCAAAATATGTGTCTGTCAGTGTAATGTGGCTTTAGAAAGGTGGTTCAATGAATATCCCAGGGACTTTTCTTCTGGAGTTATTTCATGCCTGCATTGGAGGGGTGAAGGAAGAAACATTCTGATCTCTAACATGAGAAATTCTGATTTTTACTATCTTTTTTTGCCTAAAGGATGGAAAGGGAGTCAAACTCAGTCAAACTCCAGCAACATTTTTTTTTTAAGGCACACAGGGAGAATTCCTCCTCTTTCACAAGAGTTTATCTTTTGTTTCTCCTTTATAGGTTGAGAAAATGAAGTATGTTTTTAGTTTTATACACAAATGGGGCTAGCTTTTGGTCTTGAATTAGGCTTGACAGGCCCAACAGGACCACTCATAGAGGAAAGACCCCTAGTAATTCAGGAATCTAGGCACAGGCTTTCCAAAGTCATGGGACGTGAGAGAGCTTCTTGCAACATATGATACAAGCCTTATCCTTCACCCAGTGTTGGATGCTCTCTGTCACTGCACAGTCAGGCAGAAATCCCATCTGAACTCCACATGGAATATGAATGGTTCAGCCTTTCTCAACAGGAGCCAACAAGAAATTTAAACTCAATTTCAGGTCAGCTTTATAAAGACCTCTAACACATTTTCTTCCTCAAGCTAAGGTGCAGCAACTAGTAAGCTACAGAAAGATGCTACAGCTTTTCAGATATAAGTCACCAGCTCTGTTTGGGCTTGGGAGTGTCCCTGAAAGCACTGCTGTCCAGAAGCTGTAAATCTATTAGCTCTAACTGTCATGGCCTCAGATTGAACTGTCTCAGTCTGTTGGGACTGCTGCTAGTCTAAGGCTACAGGTAAAATGGCTGGTTCCCTTTTGTTCCCCTGATTATTAAGAATTTATTGTTCCTTCACAGCAGTATCAAATAGTGCTGTGAAGATACATAACTTTATGTGAACTGCAGTATTTATACATGTGAATTTTCTGTCTCTGTTTTCTGCTAAAAATAATCTTGAAATCTAGGCTTATTTTTACAGACATACAGAGAATCCTTTGTCTCTCACAGCACACAGAGTTGTTGAGAACCTGTTGAATACCTTACATCCAGCTTCGTGGATTTGAGTGCCAGATCACCCAAAGGTTTCTTTGAAAATCCGAGCCTAAAAATTTAAGTCACAGAGCATTTCTAGTTTACAGATACTTATTTCTTTGAGAATTACTTGCAGGGGCAAAATTCTCCCCATTGAAATTCTGCACCCATATCTTCCTCTTCCTCAGATGATATTTTTTTTCTTCTTCTTTGTCTTTGGCTTGTGATCTGGAACATTATGTACATGAATATGTGCAAAATGAGTGTATTTTGGTGTGCTAAGAAGTGAGCTTTATCTGCACCTCTTGGATAAATCTTTTCCTCCAATATCAGAGAAGGGTGAGGTGCAAAAACTTGGTGAGGAGTGGAGACAAAGGAGTTACATCCCACAAGATGATTTAAATTAATTTTAAAGAGAATATAAGTGGCAAAAATGACCAGCTTTTGCACCACCACCACCCCCCCCCCCCCCCGCCCTTGTTCCTCTGTTGCTCACATTCACTGCCAGGGACACATTTCCTGATTTATTACATGAAAGGCTGTCATCCCACTTCATCACTTGAAAGGGAACTTCTTCTTTAAGTGTGTGTAGATAAGATCTCAGGCAGTCCAAAAGGTATTGCAGCCCACAAATGAAATATCAGAATAGGGAACTTTACTTCTAAATGTCAAAAGAGCTCTTACTCCGTCCACATTGAAAAAAACCCCACTCAATGTCCTACCAAATGCTAAAATTGAATAGGACCCTCTAGTATTCCAGATTTCCATAGAGAAACTGGAAAATGATGCATTAAATCACACTTAATATTCATTTTGCTTCCTTATACACACTGATATGCTGTAAGACTGACAATTTGTATTCTGAAGTGAATACAGAGTTGTAACTGTACAGGCATGCCTATATTAGTATGAATCACACAGGTTTGTTGGGGAGAAAAATACACTCCTTGCTTACTTCCCATTTTACAACTACCACACATTTTGCAAGAGAAGTGTGCCTGAGCTGTTTGCAACTGTGCTGAGCCCAGGTTGAGAACTGCTGATACTGAAAACTAGTTAACACTTCTGCTGAGTTTAGATAGCTAATTTTCATTACTAATGGAGGTTGAAAAGCAGTCGATAGCATGTACCAAATGTACATTAACTTCTATCTCTGACTGGTGATTTCTCTACAAAAATCCCCATGAAACCTATTTTTCAAGTAGTAAAAAACCCTGACATTTCAAACAGCCTCAGATATGGTTTTTAAAATGTTAAAATATCTTTCATGACTTGTATATAGGAAAATAGTATTGGAAAGTAACTAAGAAGGCTGAATAATGAGAAAGACAATTAACATATTTTCAAATGCATCAATGTTATGGCTTGTCATGTCCTTGTTCCTGTTTAAAATTAACAATGACAGATACTGAGACCCTATTAATTTCTTAATAGGCTGATAGGCACAGTCAAGCATGCAGCAAAGAATAATATAAATTAGTACTTGGGTTTATAAACCTGAAAACCCTATTGGGGGTGATCTAGCTTAGAGCAACATGCAGAAAGTGAGAAGACATAGGTCAAAGTCAAAGCCCTATATCTCATATCTCATATCTCAACTTTCTCTTCTCTTCTAAATCCTAGGGACATTGGAATCAAATTCTGAAATAATTCCCTAGATTTTATCTAAAAAAGAATGCTGAGCCAAATCCAGTCCAAATCCCATGTTGCAGGACTATAAATCCAAGTTTCTCTAATTTTCTGTTATGAATAGAAGATGTTCAAAATTCAGATGTTCCTGAGTATTTTTGTATCCCTAATTCAAGATGTATATTGTGATGTCACAGTAGGAAAGTATGTGCTTATGGGAAAAAAAACGATTCACATGCTTTGTAGAAATAGTGAACATACTTAATCTGGCTTTCATACTGTTTGTGTTTATGTGCCTTCTCCAAGCTGTTCCTTTCAACACTTAGCAAGAATGTTTGGAGAGGTGAAGGTATTTGAGCTAATCTTGGAGACCTGCAGTAACAGATGAAGAAAATGAAGTCTAAAGTCTTGTCTGTGACAAGTCTTTAGACAGTGAAGGGGCTAATTGCAAGAGCCAACATTCATTTAAAAAAAAAAAAAAAAAATTCTTCCTTTTAGAACTCCTAACTTTTTTACTGTCAATACATTTTTCACAGTACAATAAGGAGGGGAGAAAATGGTTTTAAAAGAGAGGAGTGGAGGAATAAAATTAAGAACAATGCATCAAATAATCGTTGGTCCTGGTGGGGTCATGGTGAATGCCAGGTTAATAAGGAGCCATCAATATGTCCTTGTGACAAAGGTGGCCAACAACATCCAGGGCTGCACTGGGAGGACAGCTGTCAGTTCTGGAGTGCTGGGGTCAGTTCTGTTCTCATCAGTGCAAGAGAGACAAGGTATACTGGAGTGACTCCAGAGGAGGAACACGAAGACAATGAAGGGACAGAAGCGTGTCTAAAATGAGGAGAGACTGAAAGAGCTGGGACTGTTCAGAAGTGAAGCCTCAGGGGAATCTTAACCAATGTATAAATATCTGATGGAGGAGCAAAGAGGATGGAGTCAGACTTATCTCGTGATGCCCAATGGCAGGAAAAGAGATAACTGACAGAGACTGAAATACAGGAAAGTCCATTTAAAAGCAAGACAAAACTTTTTTCTGTGAGGCTGGTCAAAGACTGGAGCAGGTGTCTGAGAGAGGTTGTGGAGTCTCTGTCCCTGGAGGTATTCAGAATCTGACTGCACACAATCCTGGATGACCTGCTCTGACTGACCCTGCTCTGAGCTGGGAGAGTTGGACTAGATAATCTCCAGAGGTGTCTCCAATCTCAGCCATTCTGTCACAGTATCATCCATTACTTGCTGTATGAAGAAGTGTGTGATTGAGTCTTGATAAGTTTTAATTAAAATAAATCACATGCAGCAAGACTCTCCAAGTCATAATAGTCTAAAACCCTGCAAAGATCCTAACAGTAAAATTTCTTTTTGAACTGAAGGTAATTTCTAAAAAAAAAATGTTCTAAAAAGGGATATATGTATTCATTCCTAAAATTTCCAGGATAAATAGATATCAAGCACACATGCAAATAAATAGCTTTAATGAACAGGTTCAAAACAGCATCTATTTTTAACCAGATGCAAGAAGCTTGTATTTACTTTAACTGGAGTTTTCAAGAAGAGTCTGAAGTTAAAACTGATTTTTACCTTTCATTCTAAGTAATGTAAGCAAACATGAATGACATGATGTAGCTGTCATTTCATTCAGTTTTTTAAGAATAAAACTTCAAAGTTCACTATTTAGCACTTATGTTCTGTTTTTTGTGGTAGGACTGGTGGGCATATTTCATTGTTTTGAAAGCCAGTTCAAGCTAATTCAACCACAAGGTCTGTTTTCAACACATTTTAGTTGCAGGGGCACAATGAGCATCTCAAAAATTTTCCTACATTTTGATTTAATTTATTGTTATTTCTATGGTACTGAAATCAGGTCAGCTAGACAGAAAGTGTATTTGAAAAGTGATTTTAGGTTTTATCTTCTTACTCCTGAGTCTGTCAGAAGATGGTTCTAGCAGGCACAACACATCCCCCATGCATCATCCACAGGTGTATTGTCCCTTTTCAAACAACCAGTATAGCACCTTTTTCTCTGCAGCAAGATCTTCCTTTTGTTTTTTGTTTCTACAGTATGCAGCACAAAGGTAGCCAGGTCCATTATGCAGAATGTGAAATACAGCCACTGAACAAGCAATAAATTAACCTTACAATCACTGTGAATTAGCTGGAATACAAGATAATTCTGTCCATTTCTGATTTGAGTACCTCTCCAAAAGCCTTCTCTCTTCTTTCAGTACTTCCTTTCATGCCTTTTGTGTTACCACATGGAAAAATCCTGGATGTCATGGAAATGTCATGGAAAAAATAATGGAAATGATCCTGGATGAATATCATATGTCACAGTATTTTACTATATATTTATCTTAATCTTTCAGTCACTTCATCCTGACTTTCTTTTTTTTTATTTTTTTTTTTTTTATTTGGCAGTGTAGGAGGTTATAAGCTGGAGACCACATTCCTACTTCTCATACTGATAGATGACTGTTTCCAAGGTGAAGATTGTTGCTGATCCACAGTGCCACAGAAGATAGTGTGGTCCAAGAATAAGCTGCATAATAGACCTGTGATACAGCCTTAGGTTGTAACATGATATAGTTTGTGCTTTTACTCCTTTTCTGACACCTGCAAGAGATTTGGATTCATAGTGATTCATGGATTTCTCTCAAGAGCTAAACCCTGTAATTTGGCAAGGTGCAGACCCCTTGTTTCACGAAGCTTTTCTGATTTAAAGATGTTACTAATTAAGGTGTGGATCAGCAGTCACGTGTGAGTCAGTGCTTTATTTCAGCTGTGGTGAAACACAAGGATATTTGTGATGCCTGCCATAAAGATTCTTGGGAGTTTAGCCATTAAATAAAAACTCATACTGTTTTGTCAATATTTGTATCCTCTCATCTCAGGTGACAGAATCATTTTTTAAAAGTACATGCCATGTGAGCTGGTTGAGTGGAGAACTGCGAAAGACTTTAATAAATTATAGGTGGATTTATTAATTCTGCTCAGGGCCATGCTAACGGGGCTGAATTGAAGGGAAATTGAACTTGCCCTTTTTTGATGGGAGAACACTGGTTTGAAAAAAGCAAATGTAAAAGTCATGTCCGTTTTGGCTGCATCCCAGTTTCAAGGTTATAAAACTTCATTTTCTCATCTAGTGAACAACTATAGCTTCCCTCCCCCTCAGTAGTGGCAGCCTTTCAAAAAACTAAAGCAGCAGAGAAAGGAAAGATGTGACGGGCCTGACTGAAAGTAATAGAAAATGATGTGTTGAATATTGCAAAGTAGCATGCAGTTTCTTAAAACACTTTCTTCTGACATGATGTTCTACTTAAAAAATAATCAGATGTCACTGGCTGTGAGGGACCAAAGTGAAAAGCTCATATCCCCTCACCAAAACATCTGTTGAACACTAATGTTGCACTTTGCTTGGAGTAGTGAATTGGATGAGATATATAATCTGAGTTGCTTTTTCTACTGGGTATAATAAGGAATTTATTTTAATTTACATTCCTTTCTCTACATAAGTAACTGCAAGATAAGTTAAACTATTAAATACAGACAATTCCCAGGTGATTTGTTGCAAAATAAAAATGCTGAATGAATACATACAAATATTTATCTGCCTATTTGACAGTCTATCTATATACCTACCCATCTATCTGCCTTCCTATTATATGCATATATATAAAATAATCCATTTAACACAGATTATATCGGTATGTTAAATAGTGGAAATATGTTAATGAACCCTGCTATTGAATTTTTTTCCAGTGGTCTGCAAATATTTGAAAGCGCTTTTTTTTTTTCAACTGATGATGTGTTAGTAACACAATGACTAGAATATTAGGAAACAAAAATCTACACTAGGGTAATCCCATTGCAGGATTGGGAAGGCAGTCAGAAAAGTCCTTTCCATTTGGGTCTGAAATTGTCAAAACCAGCAAAAGGTAATGCTCCATTTAATTTATGCATCTCATTGCAATATCAATTATATCTGTTTATATAATACTTAGCTGAATATTACTGGAGGAGGCAGTTAGGGAGCAGTGTGTTCTTGTAAAATAAAATAAGTAGGTGGTGAGAAGATTTAGTAATGAACCCATTGTCCATGGAAAAACGAGACTGTTACAAAATCTCTGTTTAAAATGACAGATAAGACTAAGCCACAGAAATGAACCAAAATTACAAAACTTCTCTCGGATTCAGGGTGCCAAACTTGTACTGTGGATGTGGGTTTTTTTCTCTTAAAACACAGAGCTTATTTAATTGTCTTAGAAGATAAACTCAGTGAGATTTTAAATCTGGTTTTATCTTGATATTTAGTCTTGCTTAAAGAGTAGCAGTAAACTCTTTGATTCACACATTTATTCCATGGGTGCTGTTATAAATTAAAAAAGAATACCATTGGTTTCATTACATGGTTTTGAACTGACATCAACAAGAGTGGAATCTGACCTATCAGTCCTACCATATACACTTTTTCCCTTCAGAGAAACTAACTAAACATGAAATTGGCTTTGAATTTCTCTTTGAGTGTTTTTTATCTATAGAAATAATAGAGATTCTTAAATCAGGATCTCTGTGGGGTAAAATGTGTGCTGATACAGTATAAAGTGAGTCTCAAAACTTGTTGAAGTTACTAATATTTACTGAAGGAAATGAGGGAAAATTAAAAAACCCTCTTCTTTGTAGAATTGAAAGTCTAAATTCTTATGCAAATCTGAAAATTGGTCCCTGCCTTTAAAATAATAGTCTAGGGGAAGACTAGCAACATCACAAGTTGATAGTTATGTTTCACAGAGAAGAAATGCTATTTCAGTTTTTCAATGCAGCAAGTAGAAACTCTGTGATCATGCAAGTCTATTCCATGTTTTGGTGCATATTGTTCTTAGAAATAGTTTTACTCTATTGGATACCAGTGGAGTTATTCTGATTTATGCTTACATAAGAATATGACACATAGATTTTTTCTTCTTTTACTAGAAGAGACAAGAAATATCTTTTCCTTGTTAAAGAAGTGCCATACGTTATTCAGCTAACACCAGAAGTGAATAAAACCAGACCTCATGTTTAATTAAGGAGCTCTGCCTCAATGTGATCATTATAGGTGAATGTCATTCACCTAGAAGTGATCTCCTAACCTAATAACACCAAGAAGAATGAGTTGGCATGACATTCTTTTTTGGAGACTAAGGTATACTTACAGGGTAATTTCTTACTTTATTTTTTTCCTTTTTAAAATATAACAGAATTATTATATTTTAAAATATCACAGAATTTTGAAAATATAACAGAATGTAACATTTTGGAGTAAGAAAAGCACACTCCTTTTTTTGTAATAAAATTATTACCCTCAACTGAGTAGAGAGTATTAGTTCTGAAGCAGCACGTAATATTTTAAAAAATGATGTTCATATTTATTGTGACTCCCACTCAAATATTAGCAACTGTGTATCTCTAAAAGGAAAATGTTTTGTTGAAATTCTCTGGATAATGTGGAAACAGGCTGTGTTATCTGGTTTATGTTTTGACCCACTTTATGCCCATACGTTTCAGCTGTTACAGTCCTTAGATTTAAATTCAGTTCTGTAGGGTTCTTTTCACTGGATTGCAAACTTGGTTTTTGAAGTTGGTCACAGTTTGAGGTGGAGATGTGAACCAGTTCTAGATGCCCTTGGAGGGATTGTTTGGAGTTTGTTTTGGCTCCCACTGTATATAATGACATAAACTCTTCTTGACTCCTGCAGTAGGATGAAGACTGTAGCGTCCAGTCCTTTGATCTATCTAGTACTTCACATTAGTGTGAAGTGGTCTTATCCTCCATTACAGTCAATCAAAGATGAGTATTTGCTGAATCTAATAGTGACCTAATTAAGAGCTATTGTGGTGATTTAAAAGAATATACAGATTTTTTTCCTGCCCTTCTGCATCACAGAGAATATCCTCTCAGCTGTAATGAAACATGAGAGGCAGAGGTGACAGACAGGTATAATAGAGGAAAAAAGTGTTTCAGATGTAACCACAACAAAGATATGGGAATAAAAACCTTACACAACACACTGAGCTGCCAAGTCAGACAGCAGTGGGAGAGGTATGAAGCATTGTCTTAAACCTCATTTCCTGAGGTGATATAAATGAGTCCAGTGTTTTCAAGCTGACTCTAGCTTTATACTGTTATAAATCAGTGCATAACTGGAGTAACACATAAGGATGTACTTTGTTTTGAGGCTCAGCCTGTATTAGACCTAACAAATTGTCACTTGGTGTTACACAAATAGAGTCTTGCCAACTAAGTAAACGTGTACATGTGGTAGGTGTTACGGTGACTCAGAGCAAAAACAAAAAATTCCGTGGTGAAGGGTTTTCAAGCCAAGCATAAGATATTAGAGCATCAGAAAGGATGCAATACAAGAATGCTCACTAAATTATAATACTGGGGTTTGCAGAACTTGGAAGTGCTATGCTACATGCTTCCTCAAGCAGTTATTCCCACAAACAGTTCTGCCAAGGACTCCTATTCCTGTTGTGTCAGATTTTGTATACTACTTCTGTAGTTTTTGTATTTCTAGATTTTGAGTGCATCACATTTTTTTATACCGGGTGTAAAGACCAGTCCCAGCTACTTGATTTGAAAGCAATAGGCTCCATATATTCCCATCACTGGACCTACTGAATGTGCATAGGTATAGCTGATAGACTAGTATCAATGCACATGTGTGAATCCCTGTTCTGGGTCTGTGTGTGTGGTGGGGTTTTTGGTAGTGTGGGGGAGAGGTCTACAGCAGTGGCCCCTATGAGAATCTTCTTGAAGCTCCCCTGGCTCCAAGTCAGACTCACCTCTGGCCAAGGCTGAGCCAATTAACGAAGAACTTGGAAGAACTCTGTGATAACATATTTAAGAAGGGGAATCTGGGAGGGGATTGAGACTTGTGAGGAGAAGATACAAGGAGTACACCTGTGTGACCACTGAGGTCAGTGGAAGGAAGGAGGAGGAAGCAGGGGAAGTGTGCTGGAGCAGAGACCTCCCCTCCCTGTATTCCATAGTGAGACTGCAGGGCTGCCCTGCTCCCCTGCCACCATGGAGGTCGCCATGGAGCGGCCTGTGAAGGACTCCACACTGAAGCGTGTGACTATGCCCAAAGGAGCCTGGGACTCTGTGGGAAGAAGAAGCCTCCACTGTTGTAGTTTAGCACTGGGAGGACTGCAACAGGTGGGGGTGACCCATGTTGGAGCAGCATGGGAATGGCTGCATGCCATGGGAAGAACTCACAACAGAGAAATTTCGTGGAGGACTGTCTCCTGTGAGAGGAAAGCCACGTGAAGCAGGGGAGAATACAAAGAGTTCCGCCACCCCTTAGGAGAAAAGAGTGGCAGACTGACCATAACTCCCCTACTCCCTGCCACCTGCACTCTGGCAGGAGCAGATAGAGGGGATGGGGAACAAAACCGAGCCTGAGAAGAAGGGACAGGTGGGGGAAAGATGTTTTTAAGATGTGGTAATGCCTATCACTGTCCTACTCTGTTAAGTGTTGTTTTTGTTAGTGTTTGAATTAAAGTGATGCTCTTTTTTTTTTTAATTCCCCTGAAATCTGTATTTTGCCATAACTGTAATGAGTGAGACACCCTTCCCTGTGCTTATCTCTATTCCTATGCCTTTTTGCTTTATTTCCTCTTTCCCATGACTGAGGGAGAAGCGGTGAGTCAGTGACTGTGTGGTGCTCAGTTGCCATCTTGGCTCAAACCATGACAATCCTTCTAAGAATCCAGTTTTGTCTAATGAACCCAGAGCATCCTGGACTTTTTGCAGGTATATGATAATGCGTAGAGAGCTGCAGTAGTCTAGGGCAGAATATCACATGTGCAGAAGATGTTTTATGTGTACAGTGGTTATTTTTGGTCACTCTGCCTGACATACAGAAGTTTGGTAGGGTATATCCCTCACCCCAAAATGGCAAGATAGCAATGAATCAACAGTCAAAAGTTATATTCTGTTGCTAATGTTGAGGATGACGGGTCTGGAGAATTATCCGTTTCAGGCAAGACTGATAAACAAGGACTTGACAGAGAGGTGAGCAAAGGACAAACCTCTCCTTCCTTTCTTTTTGAAGGGAACACAACTCATTTAGAACCAACTCTCCTGCTCCACATGGATATGATGCCACTGAAATGGCTAAAAGTTGTAATTCACTGGAAGAATAGAGTGAAGGATCCGATTTATCAGGGAGTGTAGTGATAAGGTGGGGGGAAGAGTTTTAAATTGTAAGAGTGTAGATTTAGATTGATATAAGGAATACATTCTTTACTGTGAGGTTGGTTAAGCACAGGAACAGGTTGCCCAGAGGGGCTGTGGCTGCCCCCTCCTTGGAAAGGTTCAAGGCCAGGCTGGACGGGGCTTTGAGCAACCTGGTCTAGTGGAAGTTGTCCCTGCCCATGGCAGGGGGTTGGAATTAGATGGTCTTTAAGGTCCATTCCAACCCAAACCATTCTATGATTCTATGATATAGGAATAAATCTATACAGGTGGAGTAATCATATTCTCCTCTTGCATGACTGGGATATGTGAGTGCACAGCTGTGTCTCTCTCAGTCTGAGTGTGTGTGAATTTTGAATCGTTGAGCTCTTCCTGTGGGTCTTGGGAGACTGTGAAATACTTTTCACATATTCAGAGAAATTTACTCACATGTAGTTGGAGTAGAAGGAATTGTGATAAAAAAGATTGTAGTAGCAATGCTAGAAATTTTAACTTTCCTCATCTTTAAGTTACTGCCTGAGTCACGCCTACAGAAAAACTACACTGAAAGGATGAAAAAAAGGCCAGGCAGCATAATATAGCACAAAGTGTAGGTAGCTAACTAACTATCATTAATCTCCTTCTGAATCCTCTTTCTTGAGATTCATTCATTTGTTTTGTCTCTTCTTGACAGTAAAATTGCCTTAAGAGAAGTGTTCGGAGTGTATATTGTGCTTGTCACCATCTGCCTTCTTCTCTTTGAATGCAGGGTAGAGGAACCCGAAGCTGTTTGGGAAAAAAAAAAAAAAAGTTTAGCCAAATTTTCGGGTTGTCTCGTTTAATGTTCTGGAAGCTCAAAAGCTTTTAGTTGTGAAGAGAGGCTCTAGATGCAATGAAGAGACTCTCAGTGGTAATCATGGGAGTGTACACAGTGTGGAAAGCCAGTTCCTGCCCCATTGGCTTGTTTAAGGTCTGTTTGAATAATGAAAGTGTGCCTATTAGTCATGCTTGCTGTGAGCTGCTGGCAGTCTCCCTCCCTGGAAGTTGCAGTCTCTCTTGCTTTCTCTGTGGTTACATTCAAAGCCAACTAATAGGAACAAACATCATTTTGAAAGCCATGCCACTTCATTAGCCTGACATGACATTCTTGGCAGGGTTTTCTGCATTACCTTAAACATCGTGTTTTCAGGGCCTAACAATATTGGAGCATAATGAGTGCACATTGGCAAAAAAGTGCGAGTGTAGGTTTGTCTGCAAAGGCTGTTCAAATATATCAGATGTACATCAAGCTTGGCTGCTTATATTATGCACTGGTATTTTCCACCTGAAATGGAGGGCAAAATCAGGGTTGTAACCCTTATGCGAAGGCAGCTATAGCTGGATCAAATACAATATTTACAGACTTCTGTGTTATTACTTGTTTTACAGTACCTGTTTTCAACCTGATCAGAGTGATCTTCTGTCCAACACTCTTCCCTGTCATACTGCCACTATAAAAACCTGTCTCTTCAACCAGGGAGGAAAAGGTCTCTCCCTGAAAAGTGATCTCTACTCTGCTCAGCTGCAGCTCAATGGCTGTGAATATGGAAAATTCCAGATTCAAATAATCTTAAAATACCTGAACTCAGCTGAGAAATTCAGGGCTCACTGAAATGATCAGTGTCATATTGCTTTAGTAGGGCCGGGATTCAATGCGTCTGGCCATGGTGTGCTTTGTTGCAGAGGCTTGCAGCTGGCTAGTTTAGGTCCAAGACTCTTGGCTAGTAAGATTGGAAATCTTCTCTGTCATATGTTGACATTATGCTTAATTTTAATGTCAACAATAAGCCAAGAGTGCTCTCTAAACAAACCTTGCCCACTTTTTCTCCACATGCTGAGCCACAAAACCTAGTTAGGTGTTCTGGAGCCTGCTCATCTAAACTGAAAAGAAGATACAATGCTTTGATTTGGTTAGTATGTACAGAAATGTTGGAATTGGAGCTTGTATTCAACTTGCTCTTTCTGAATGAAGTTGGATAAACTTACCCTCAAATGAGCATGGAGAAGATTCTTTGTTTTTTAAGACCATGCATCTCAGATTAAATAGTTGTTAGGAGGCCATCTTTTAAACAGGGATGATAAAAATCAGGATGCTCAGTTACTGAGATGTTAATGAATGCAAATTTTACTTTTAACTTCTTATGGTGGATCTACTTGCTCATGATCTCTTGGCTAAACACACTTGCAGGCACCTATTTGAATGGTATGTTGTCCACTTTCAAGTAGGTCAAGTTCATGCCATAAAGCATAACCACCAAGGAAACATGGGTTAGTGTACAGTTTGTGTAATGCTGAAGGAAACTCATATTCAGAAATAATCTTTGTAGTGATGCTACTGCCAGTTCCAACATACTTGAGTACATCTCTTGACACTTAGAGTAATACCTCTACAGATAAAATGGGCCCATACAGAAGTTATGGCAAAAGTGCTTGCTAAAATTAGAAACCCTCTTGGAAAATGGTGTGGGTCACTGAAGATACAAAAGTGTACATGCAAAGGTAAGTCCCCAACCAGGCACAACAGCAGAACTGCTTAGAGTAGATGTTGACTACTCTATCTTTTAAAAGACGTACATGTATTTAATAAACATTATATAAGAATGCCACCAAAAATACTAAGAATGAAGCAGAAAGAGCTCAAAGAAGAAATTCGTATCAAAGAAAAATGGGACTTTTAACTCATTAACTCTGCTTGTTGTAGTTCTGCTGGAAAGTGGTGAACAGAGAAGTGAAAGACATATTTGCCACCTTACCAAAAGGCATTCTTATATTGACATTTCTTTGGCATGGTTGGTGTGCATTGAAGGTGAATTAAATTCTGGCTTTTTCTAGGATAAAAAGACTGGTAAATCTTTTAGCTTTGACAACAGAATGAGAGAGAATTGACTTAAAAAATCCTAAGAGTTCATCAACAAAAGCCTGTTCCAAGCATCTTTACTTTTTTTTTTTTTTTTTCTCTCTCCCTGCACTAGTAAAACGTAATACTTTCAAATCTTTCAGATACATGGAATTTTATCAAAATGTCTGTTTTTCAGCACATAAATCTGCTAGTTCAAGGCTAAGAAACGGCCTTAGAAATCTGGTTCAGACCTCTGCTCTGTCTACTTTGAGATTTTTGCCCGGCTCTGCCCTGCCCTTCTGTAATATGCAAGCACCTTTCATACTGTCAGATTTGCACTGTTGTCTTGAATAATTTGACACAACCCTCATAGCTGGGTCCAATTTCACTTGAGGAGTCAGCAAGATGGAGCTGCAGAGATGGAAGAATTGCACATTTTGTGACCACCTTGTTCATGCAAGTTCAAGAGGCACAGTCCTCAGCACTGGCTCGGGTTGTTGATAAGCCCTACTGTTCCCATGCTTACTGTATACACATAGATGTGCAAATTCACACAAAAGCTGAAATTCTGATGGGCATTACACAAAATTTTTTGTACTGCTCAGGTTTTTCTTTTGAAGACTAGTGTATTTCCAGGTATGGATAGTTCAAATATGTTACTAGATGTAATACCTTTTGAAAATATTACTAATTTGGTAAGACCTGTGTTGACTTTGATATTAATTTTACTATCTGCATGACAATTAAATTTATTTTATTTCTTAGTATGATTTCCTCTGTAATGATGTATTTACTCTCTACTGTTTCCGAATACTCTCTACTCTTTCTTAACTAAGCTCAAGTAGTGCTATCAAAGCTACATTATAAAGTCCAAATTAACTGTTAAGAGTTAGAGTATTCTACTGAAACTACTTTGTAATTAGCAGGCTACTAGTAGAGACCTGGTTGCCTGTCAGTGAGTTGGCTTGATTTTCACATGTACTGGAGCCCCTCTGTATTGTTTCAATGGCAAAAATTTCAGCTGCAATTGGGCCTGAAAAACTGTGTTTATGTGAGTAATTTTTTTCCCATACATTGCAGTTATCTGGTACAGATTTTTCAGAAAGATTGGTCTCGGATCTTTTTATAGCAATTTATAGTGTGGAAATTTAAGGAAGTTTGTTGTTAAAAAGTAGTACTTCAAATATGTCACTAATGTTTTAAACTGGCCTTGCTTGTTTAAAGTTTGCATTAATGTAAGTGATTTTCCTTAAGGCATACATTTAAAGGATAACTTTTAAAAAGTGTACACTGTTATCTGAACTGGTAAAATGATGTTTACCTCATGAGAGGAGAACCTCGGATTAAAGCATCTATCAGACATATGAAACCTGCCCATTTTTCTTGGACTGAATGCTGACCCTTAGATCTAAAGATTATATTTTGAATATTTAGTTAAGTCATTCTTGTAGATGATCTTATGAGGATCCATTTAGCTGATATATTTCTGTCATAACATCACACAAATTCTGCCACCTGTCATGTGCATGCCATTTACTCTACTGATGCCAAAACCTTTGACTATTATCTGTTATCTTCTAAGATGTATTAATTGAAAGCTTCTTCAGTCTTATGTCGCTGCCATTAAATGTAGGGGCAGTGTAACACCTTTGCCAGCTGTGTCTTATTGTTCCCCCTTGCTTCTTAATGCACTATCAACCTTTAAATGAATGGCAACTTTCTCTTCTATGATTACTACCCACTCAGGGAGATTTTTTTGGTTTTCAGGTGGGGCAGTTGGACTGACATGACACTTGTTTAGTGACCTCTATAGCCAACACAACATGGTGGCTCTCTTTCACCAGTTCCTTGGAAGCATGATGACCTTAACTCTCCAAATTTGAACCCAGAAAACACACTAATGTCACCCAAAATAAGTACATAAGGGTAAGAAGTTTGTAACAGAAATATCTCTTTTGGGGGATGGGCGGAAGAAGATAGTGCAGTGCAGAAGTCTAGGAGTGGGATATCTCACAGCACCATGCTCTCTCTTTGTACCTCCATGCTTTTCTTTCCTCTACTGTAAAACAATCAGATTTTCAAGGAATTCCTGTAGAAATCATGTCACACATAACAATTACATTGCATGGAGTAAGGCAGTAGTTAAATGGCTACTTTCTAGAACAAAGTGACTATATGTTTGGTTGTTATTTTCACATGTAGCAGGGTTTTAAGGAGACAAAAAGTCCATCCATACAAGTGTGTGACAGAATATCAGCTTTCAGTCCAGAGGCCTTGCGAAGAATATGGTTCTTTAGTGGAATGAGTTCACTCTTTAATGAAACGTAATCCATTTCAGAGAAACTATCACATATAATTTGGTGCAATTGAACTTCGTCTTTAACCTTTTACTATGATTTATGTGATTAGGTCACCAGAGGAAGTGGTTTTGGAAAGCATGATTAAACACTTTAAGGAAATAATTTCTATCTTCAAGCACCTTGTGTAAGTGCACTATTCAAGTGTTTGTCCTTCCTCATCAGCCTGGCTGCATCGAAATATAGAAACATATCCTTTGAAATGCTTTTTTTTTTTTTTTTTTTAAATATAAAGCCAGATGAGAAAACTGAAGCTGCAAATGAATTGTTATTATTCTGATACTGAATTTCTTCAGTTTTTACTCCATAATTTGAGTTGTAATATCTCTTTGGTGCATTGCTCTTTTTTGTAAGCATATCATAATAAATATAATTTCTGTGCTGTTTATCTGCTACAACTTACTATTTTAAAACTAGTATCCAAAATTACATCCAGTAGATAATGCCTGAAAAAACATAGCCATGAAGGCACAGTTCAGAAAGAAGTAATTTTGAATCAGCTCAAACTCTCAGCTTAATACCTTTATTTCTGTAATGAACCTACATTTCTGAAGAGGCTGCTATGCAGTCCAAATATGTCCCACCCTGTGTGGCTTCTCACATCAATGCCAACAAGAAGTGAGAGCTACAAACTATTCCAATGGTGAACAGGTTGTGACCCATCAAAGTTCACCAGCTCACTGAGCAATGATTAACATTTAAAATATATTCAAACTAGTCTCCTAATTAAAGTTCAATAATGTAAGGCTTTGGACCTGTTCATTGCCTTTGGAAATAACCAGAGAAGAGAACCAGCATGCTTATCAGCAGAAGTCATTATCATAAAAGGCCAAATTCAGCACATCTCCATTCCACGTCTTTACCGTGTTGTCCAGTCACGAATAGACAGACACAGGTCACAAAATATGGGCGTAAAGTGAGAATGTACTGCCCCTGGGTCACTGAAGCTTGTTTCCATCTGGTACTTGGTATTTGTTCCTTACAACTGAGGGATCTGTTTGCAGCTCTGTTAGGTTCATGTTTAAACATCAAAAAAAAAGTTCATTTTCCTCTACAATTTGCATAGCCTGTCACTGTTGAAATTCAGTGAGTTTAGCTAATAATTTTGTTATTAGATCTATAAAGGGATTTTAGCAACTCAAGTCTAATCCCTGAGCCCTCAACTCTAATCTAGGATATCTTTCCTGCTTCTCTGTACTTTACACGACCCCATCCAACTATACTCTTCCTCTCTTTCTGTATGTCTCTACATGCAGCTGGCATCACATAAGCTTTCCCCTTGCTGCTATTTTTGGGGAAGAAGTATTAATCTGGTTGGAAATATTTGCAGGAAATGGAGAAAGGTGGTTAGAAATGTTTTTTAGAGTGTCTGTTCCATAGTGCAAAATTCATATAATTGATGTCCCTTAATGTTTTTACTTCTGGGAGATTGCCAAGAACTTTATTTTCCTTTATGTCTGTGCATGTATACAAAGATAAAGACAGGGTTGGAACTAAATGAACTTTAAGATCCCTTCCAACCCAAGCCATTCTATGATTCTATGATTAACTCCAAAATCAAAACCCAGAGTCGAATGCTTTACATCACCATACAGCACAGCAGAAATTGGTGTAACGTTCTGCAAAGGGTCATGCTTTGTCTGATTCATCACTTGCATTGGAAAAATTTTAATCTTGTTTCTATGTTGTACTGCTTCACTGTGAAACTTATGAAGGACAGATTTCTGTATGGCACCAAGGATTGCTGCTACCCGATTAACTCAATAACATCTGGGGTTATTTAACAGTTAAAGAAAATTAGCAGTTTCTTCCTCTTGTGACGTTTCAATTCCCTTATCTTACAACCCCTTTGCAAGATTACTGTGTGGGATTTTATTCTTGTCTCCTCTGGAAACAAATGAATACCTGAGAGGAAGAAGCATAAAGAGAGATGTTTCATCTCCTTGCTCCTTTCCTATTGATATGCTTATGTAAAGGATTTGAAAGGTCCTATGAGACAACTCAGCAAAGGAAAGGAGAGTGGGATCAGTGTGCTGACTAATACACCTTCACTCAGTAAATCACTGCAGTTTAAATGCCAGTAGTACAAGAATTCACGATAGCCTTGCTTTTTTAACAATAGGGTTGGTATGTATACAAGTCAGTACACTTAAGAACATAATGCATTGCTCCATAAACTGCTTTGTGATAACATGTTTGTAGGATATTAAAAGGATATATCAGGAACCCTCATAAAATGTTCTCTTTGTTTGTTATGATTGCTTCATTAAAATAGAAGTGAAGGAAAGGGCAAGAGGGCAAGGAGCAAAAGTTTATTCTGCAATCCACACAACACTATACAGAACACAGGGACCATGAATGTCTTCTCAGACATATCCTTTTGTAAGATCAGTGTTTAAAACATCAATTTCCTTCACTACAATGATGAGATTGAGTTTACTCTATCTTAGATTTTGGAGTGTTCACTTTGAGAATGATGGAAAGGTTGGAGGTGGGAAACAACCCTCTGACAGTAAGACCCCTTAAAAGTGTCACCAGTTCAGGAATCCTGAAATTACAGAACTTGTTTTCAAAAAGATCTTTTAAGTCAGTTTCCTCACAACAGTCATACTGAACTTTAAATTTTCCATTTGAACAATCACTGTTGAAAGCAGCAAGTCCAGCTTCATCACCCACTCATTCTTTGCAAATTATCCATCAAAAATTCCTTCTGAGTACATGATCCTCAAGGTTAATAGTTAATTTGCCAAAGTGTAGGAGTGCCAGTCAGTCAATGAAGTATAGGACTCCTGAAATGATCTTCAGCAGGGTGATGTTTTAGCTTGTTTCGTTTAGCAACAAATCCAAAATCTTATCTTTCAATTCTGATTGTGCAAATCTCAAGCAAGAGATCCCTGGGCATCTCTGTGTGCTTTGTCACTAAGAGGGGCAGGATGGAGACTGTCCCCTCCTCAGCCTCCTCTTGAGATCTTGCCTGTTGGACTTTGCTGACTTTAACAGACCATAGGCTTTCAGCTTCTTGAAATAAAGCGTAATAAAACTCCCTGCCCAGCACATGTATACTGATGCTATTAGGGACACAAACCTCATCAGTTTGTCCAGTGAGATCAACAACTACTGCCAAATACAGGACATCTTCCTAAAGAGGCTGGCCACCAAATAATTTTTACAAGCAATTCCTTTTCTATACAGCCCATCCCCATGGCAACTGGCTATTGTGCCAAGGATCACATGTGTCTGCTGGTAGCTACATTTTGATTGTCCCTTAATAAAACTTGATGTGAAAAGGAGGTGATCTTCTATTTGGTGCTTGTTTATGACAAATGGTGCGGTAATTCTTCCTAATTTTTCAAAACAGACATAGGATCTGCTAAACTGTTTCTGATCATTACTCCATTACAGATTTTCCATGGCTCCGACTTGGTGTCTAAATTACAACCTTTGCAAGCAATTGATAATTATGGGGCATTTCTCTATTAACAGTTGTTTTTCTCATATTTTCAGCAAATGGTAATTGTGTACTGAGGGACGAAGCCAAATCTGTCACTGAACGTGACACTATAATAATGTTCTTTTAAAGAATGAGACCACTTAATCATAGAATCAAGTGCCTGGGCTTCCATTTTCTTTCTTCAAAGATTTGCCATGGTGGGTGAGTTGGTTCCTGTGACCAGAGCAACTGTTGCAGCTGTTGTTCTGTCATTAATGTTAACAACTGGTGTTTGACAGTTCCTCTACCACAGCCTGCTCCTCTGGAGATCATCTGCCTGAGTGGCAGGTCTGAACTGGACTGATGCTCCATGAGGCACATGTGCTTTCTTTACCCAGGCTCCAGAGTACGGTGTTTGGTAGTTGTTGGGTGGTGGTAGTTGTTGTGGAGGATATGGGATCCAATTACTCACTATTACCACAGACACTTAGTGGTTGTATACTGTGATTATTTAGCAGTGCGGTGAAAAGGAGGAATTCAATTTCTTCAACATTGCTTTGTCATGCTTGGAAGAAAATTTGGTGGTTTAGAATCCATAAATTAAATGACCCAATTTATCTTGCAACCTTTTGAGATTTGGTTTGGTAACTAATACTTATAGCTCACCCACTGTCTTGGATAAAACACAGTTTGATTTAATATCAATTTAAGATTTATGTGTGGTGTGAGGTAGGTCTAAGGTTAAATTTTAGCAACACTTAATGGTTGATTGATTTAAAGATTAACAAAGTGATTTAGTAAATATGACTAAAATAGTGACTTGATTACAGATTGGAGAATTACAAGATTCACACTAACTGCAAGGTATTTTAAATTTTAAAAAAAAAAGTATATATGTAAATACTCAAAATATACACACACACAGACAGCATGGCAGCATGGAAATATTTGGATATCCAGTGAGATATATGTATACATCCACAATCATGAAGGCAGTTGTCCATATTTAATCACATAGATAAGTAAAGAGGTGGATGGAAGAGGCTAGCTTATAATTAAAATTTCCCTCTTCCTGAGTTTGGAGCAAATACAATGCTTTGGTATTTCTCACCTGCGATAACTGAGAGTCGAGAGGTCAGACTTCACCCTGGACTTCCATCAGCTTTGTGGACAGATGATCTTCAAACTTCAAGAAGTCTGAGCCTAGGAGGCATCTCAGCTCAGGGGAGATGCTGGTCACAGCCAACTGTGATCCAGGAAAGCTCAAAGCATGTCACTTAGGATTGCTATTCATAGGGTCTGAGATAACTGACTTCTGTCAGGTACTTTTCCATTTCAGCCGAACTTGGATGACAGAATATTCTGGTAGTTTCTGCCAGATGTGCAGGCTCAGAACTTGATAGTTTCTGGAGTTCTGGTATCATCCCTCTTTGGTCACAACCAAGTACAGATGTACTAGGTTGTCAGGAAGAATTGGTAGTTGTTACGGTTCTTTAAATGGTAAGAGGAGGGGGCAGAAGCCAGGTGGGCTAAGGGGGCACCTTAATGCTCTGGTCTACTGCCTTTCCCAAACCATTTGAATTGCCGTTTCCAAGCAAAGGGGGATGTAGGAATCAGGAGCATTAAGGGAGTGTATTTACACTCTGATTCCTTACCTCTCCCTATAGTCTTGGCTTGGTATGTGATCCAGGGGGCGAAAATTGCACTAAACACCAAGTGGCCTATGAGAGGGGCAGTTGAACCACCACACCCATGTAAGTTTCATCATCAGATCTTTAGGTTTTCTTTCTGGAGGAGGGCTCATACAGCACACATTTATTGCTCAGAAAGGATATAGAATAGTTACAGTAGGGCCAAGAGCCTTGGTGTGATGTAGCCTGCTCACCTTCCACATTTCCCCTCTAACAATACTCTACTCCTAGAGTCTACCTATTCATTCTGGTTGTCATGGTATCTGAGGAATTGACAACAAGGCTTCATGTGTTATAAAGACTGTAAGGTCCTTCTTGTTGGCAGTAACAGGTGAAAAGAACTACACATTTCCAAAAGAATCAGGTTTCAAATGAATCACAGTCCTCCAAATTACCTGCTGCTCCCCCTGGCCCCAGGAGCATCTGAGTGGTCTTCATGGCAGAGAGCTATCCTATTATTCAGCCCAGGCTGCCAGGGGGCTAAAACCACATTCACTCAGACAGTCACATAGAAAGAAAGTGATGTAGAGATTAGAGAAAGCTTTGTGGTGCTCTGATCTGGGACTCTAAGTTTAGGACATAGTGCCATGTACCACACATACTGTCGGCATCACATGTTTGAGTAATTATACTTACGAAATTTGTTTTTTAGTGATGCAAACATTTTGTGTCATAACCAATGCTGCAATATTTTTGCTATTTAAACTGAACAATGGGAGAAAGAAATTGCATTATTTCAAAAGTTTTCAGTTTGTTGCTGGCCTAGGAAAAAAGAAACACATAATTGAATAAATTTTTGTGAACTTTTCAGTTGCCACAGTCCTTAGATACTCAAAGAAAGCAAATATGTGTAGTATGAAAAAAGCATCTGTATTATTATTATTATTAATTTTGAATGTTATTTTTAGCACAGCATAGAACAAAATGCAGACCATTGCTTTTTGGAGTTATTGAGGTTGGTTTTGGTGGTGGGTTTTTTGGTTTGTTGTTGTTGTTGTTTGTTTGTTTGTTTGTTTGTTTTTCCCCCAGGACAGCATGTGCATCACAGCTCAAATCTAAGAGCCATAAAATGTCCATATCATGCTATGCCAATAGTTCCCATTCCCTGCCATCAGTTACTTACATTGAAATAAAGCAAGATATATTGTTTTTCACTGGTGCAATATTTAAATGATTTCTCGCAGACCCAGCTTAGTACCAGCTTCCTCCCTCACACCTGAACCATTGAACTTGGAATACCCTTCCCAAGAGGAAATGACTGAGGGTGGTTCCCTATAGTGGGTGCCTATTCAGGTGACATGTGCTCACCATTTTTGCTGAAGTTTGCATTTTCAAAGAGGGAAAAATACAAAACAGAAGGAAGGAGAAAGAAAGCTCCTGAAATTACAATTACTTGTTAACTGTGAAAAATAGAGAGAATAATCAAGACAGATGACCAAATTTAGTAAAAATAAACCTCATCGTTAAAACCAATTAAACATTTGCATTTCAGAGGTAAGTTTCTGTGCAAAAGTTTGCGGAACAGCAGGTTGACAGTGAAGATTATTGACTGCAATTTGCTTAAGTTTTCTAAGTTATGTGCAATATATGGGAGGATTTACTCAGCTTTACGTAGCTGCTTTATTATTCTTTTAAAGTGAATAATTTATAACAGTTCTCAGAGATCTTTTATCAGCCACTTATCTCCTTCAGCTGGACTTGTGATGTGAAGGGATAAAATGAATTGCTGTTTAATATTATAAGAATTAATCAGACCAGAACAGCAGGAGAATAATGACTGCCTTCATGGTTAAATATTTTACATTTGGCAAGAAAACTGCAAGTCAAAATAAAAGGATTTTAATCTTTATCCCTTATCTGAACACTGAAAAATGCTGGTGACACAGTGAACTACAATATATTTGCTGCATACTGTAATTTCAATTGTTGGTAACTAAACAGAACTATTTATTTTAGTGTGTTTGACATCACTAACTACAGCAACAACAGAAGAACTTTGAAAATACTTCTTGGGTGCAGCTGGAGTTAATTTTGGTAATGTACCCATTCTCTGTATTTTCCTGCAACATAGTCAGTCTTTTATATCTCCATAACCCCATAAAGTTAAGGAAGTTGAACTAAAGAATGTTGGAAGAAAAAGTATTTATGGATGTCAAAACTGAATCTAAAAATGTATTGTACATTTATTACTAATTTTCCATAAACATTGTGTATTCTTTGGGGTGAGAAATTACATGTGAAAAGTATCACAGACAGAGCAGCAAGTATACCTTCATGCACAAATTCCTGCAAGAAAAACATCATGAATATTTTGCAGCCTTTTTCATCATCAAAAGATTATGATATTTAGGCATATGCTATGCATATGAGTAACACCAGGCACAATATACCTTTTCTGTATTTACAATATTTACATTTCTGACAAGAAAGTATTTCCCCCAGATTTTATTATTCTGCTATACTACAAAAGTTCATGGGTTTGTTACTCTGATTCACAATACACTTAGGCTCAGTTTCTTTCTGGATGAGGAATCTCCCTTTGTTTTACAATTTTGGGTCTCTTTGTTAGCTGCTATTCTGTACCTTCCAGTGGTACAGAATTATTTTTATTGTAAAGCACAATTTAAGTCCAGCCTGCTCTCATACGTTCATCTCCACTGGACAGTGACACTGGCTTTTCATTTGTAGATCCCTTGTCATCATGTTTTGTGCGCTGTCTCTAATACATCCTTGTGCTTGCTATGTTTTTAGGTGGAATGCAGTACTCCACACTCTTCTGTATTACAAAAGTTTCAGAGGTAGTGTCTTCCACCCACATTAACTCACAACTAGCAAGAATATCAAGAGCTTCAGAGATTTCAGTTCTGTTGTATTTCATTACCTTCCAATTTGCCTGAATAATACTTGTTCGTTGACTTGTGGAAGTCCTGATTATTTTATCCTTTTTGTCCTCTTCATTCCTCAGGAGTTTCAGGTTTGAAGGACTTTTAAACTTGTAGTCTTTAAAACTTGCCTTATGCCTGCTAGCATATGCTATTCAATGATCCCTCAGAGCAGATGAGTCCGGTATAAACTGACACCATTACTTATGTGATTTCTATGGAGTCTGGTAAATTGGGCTTGTTAATAAGACAGATTGCTTATTCCAGAACCTCACTGAAAGTATGGATCCCCAAGAAGGAGACAGAGGTCTTTCTGCCTGAATCTGTGCAGAGATGGTGCAAAATACATGGTTTTTGCTATTTTCTAAGGTGATTGGTCATGACAGTTTTTGAGCTTCCTTGAACAGTTTGAAGCTGTACTTTGAATCCAGGGAGAGATTAAGTATTTTCTGAAAGTGTAGTGACAAGTAAGCACTCATGAAGATGCTTGAAAATTCCAAGTCTTACTTTCTCAGCTTACCTGTTGACAGAAAAGATGCACATAAGACATTAAGCAGATGTTTGGTCATCACATGAGAATAAACTCTCTCTTCATCTTTTCTAAGTGAAAGGTGAATGTTTTCTGTAACCACAAACCTTCTCAGCTGCTTGAAATGTCCATACTGTGACTCTCGCTCCTTCAATCCTGCTAGATTGATGTGGGGTGAGTAGTGGACATTGTCTACCTGGATTTCTCTAAGGCTTTCAGTACAGTTCCTCAGAGCTTCCTCCTGGAGAAACTGATTCTTTATGGTCTAGTCAAGCGGTCTGTGTGGTGGGTGGGGAACTGCCTGACAAGTGGCAACTGGAGGGTGGTGGTAAATAGGTCATTTTCAAACTGGCAACCTGTCACACATGGGGTCCCCCACAGGTGGATACTGGGTCCAACACTGTTTAATATCTTCATAAGTGATCTGGATGATGGGATCAAATTTGCTGATGATACCAAACTGAGTGGGGAAGCCGACACTTTGGAAGGGAGAGCCACCATTCAGGAAGACCTGGATAGGCTGTAAGAGTGGGCTAACAAGCACCTTATGAAGCTCAACAAGGCCAAATGTAATGTCTTGCACCTGGGAAAACATAATCCAGGAGTGCAGTACAGGCTGGGATCTACCCGGCTGGGGAGCCGCTCTGTGGATCACGAAGATGTCCAAAGGACTGGGAAGCCTGACATATAAGGAAAGGTTGAGAGAACTGAGTTCATTCAGCCTTGAGAAGAGAAGGCTTAGGGGAGACCTCATCATCATGATCCAGTATTTAAAGGTGGCTACAAAGAAGATAGAAACTCACTTTTTACAAGGATCCACATGGAGAAGATGAGGGGTGATGGGTACAAGTTACTCCTGGGAAGATTCAGATTGGACATAAGAGGAAAATTCTTCACAGTGAGAACAATCAGTCACTGGAATAATGTCCCCAGGGAAGCAGTGGATTCCCCAACCCTGGACACTTTTAAGGTTCAGCTGGACAGGGTGCTGGGCCACTTTGTCTAGCACATTCTTTTGCCAAGAAAGGCTGGATCAGATGATCCTTGAGGTCCCTTCCAAGTTGGTATTCTATGATTCTGTGATTCTATTATTCTATGAATCTTTATTCAGGCCAAACTCCAATCAATTTTAAGAGGTTTTGTACATGTTAATTATACAGGATTAGACTTTTTTTTTTTTTTAACCAGACTGTACTATAAAGAACATTTTTATTAGTACTTTTCAAGATCCATAATGTATTCTTCTTCTGTGTTTGCAGTATGTAGCAGAATGTAATAAGATCTCATTTTATGCTTGGAATAAAAAACATCCTAGACTTGTCATAACTATTATAGTGTAAAATAAAATTATTACAAACAACTGCTAATCCTGTTGGCCTTGGCTACAGTCAAGTGTTTTATAATATTACAATCTGGTTGTGCTATGAATAAGTCAGGGTAATTTACTGTGAACTGTAAAGGCTCAAATAAGAACTTACTAGAGTTTTGTTTTTTCTCTTACATTCTGCTCTTCCTTTTAACTTCCCCCCCCCCCCTCCCCCCTCCCAGTTTCAGGGAAGCTTCTGCCTTTATTTTGACTTTCCAAAACCAGAATGTGTTTACAGATTCTCTCATTTCCACAGGTGAATGTTGCAGCAAAAGAGGAAGAAACATTCTGATGAGAAAGCTTTCTTGTATCATCTGCAGTAGGAAATATATTGGTCAAGAGAAAATTCTCCCTACTCGGTTACAGTATGTAGATTTTATTATGTAATTTTGTAGATGCAGATTAATGTAATTTTGTAGATGCAGATTAGAAGGCTTTTATTGTACAGCTGTATCCACAGATAATTTGTTTTTCCTAAATAATTTTGTGGATACTGGACTGGTTATACCAGAAATGAGATAAGCCTGTGGTAATAGAATGAAGAAGTTTTCTACATTTGAGTCAGTAGTTTTAATCTAGTCTGTCTAAGAATCATGTAAAATCATTAAAATTCAGTGACTGGGTGATAATTCAGGACTTTGGAAATCAAAATTCAGTTCTTCCTCTGCTACAAACTTCCTGTTTTACCTCAGGAAAGTCATATAAGGTGAGATTTATGAAGGTATTTATTATTGAAGTATCTCCATGGATCTGACCCTGCACTTCTTTTCTTCTTAGCCTCCGTCTGCTGTACATCCACAAGCACCATGCATTCTCCCAAATGACCATTTTTTCTTTAGAAATGGAGACTGGCAGGTATTCACAGATACCATGCTTTAACATACACTGCTGTTGAACATAGCAGCAAGGAACTAAACATCTCTTTCAAAAAAAGTATGAGACCAGGCAGAAAGAAATGACAGATATTTTTATCACCCTCTCCTAGGTTAAGTTGCCTTGGCGATGAACTTGATGTTTTTCAAAGGCACTTTCAGCTCCATGACAGGATCAAACTGCTTGTGGGTGTCACCAGCATATGAACATATGGTCTATAACAGGTTTAGGTGAGACTCAAAGCATCTGAAGCAAGGAGACAGATTTCCTTATATATTTTTAATGGGATGAATAAGGGCTAGGGAATTGTTTTCTGGTCATGCTGTAGTTAAATGTCACAAATACACTTTGCCTCAGTCCTTGTGAGGAGTGTTATCCTTTTGCAACTTTATAAACTTTTTATGGTATTTATCTAAAAATAGATGTGCTAAGGTGTATCAGTGTCAGGAATCTTCATAGTAAACAGCTGCCAAAGCTTCCACACAGTGAAGCAATCCTCTGCATTAAGAATGACCTGGGATCTCAGGTGGGAGTAGCTACCAGATAGCGCTGAAACTTCTGCTGATTCAGGACAGAAGGGAATTGAGCCGTTGTCCATGAATTCAGTTCTCCACAACCATATGAAGAAGCAAAGATAAATAGTTTTTTTATTTGCCTGCTTTTGCTGCTGCTTCATGTAAAAAATGTGTGCAATTTCTCAAACTCCAAACAAGCTAAAGGGAGGGAAAGATACTCCATAACCTTTGAAATAGGTCAATAAGTAAATAAATAAATAAATAAACAGGATCAAATAGTCAAGCCAATATATACTTCTGTAAGAATGGTCAGACTAAGTACTTTGCTTGTTAAGCTCTCTTAATTACAGATATTATCCTCACACTGTGCCAAAAAGCTCTGATACTGCTATTTTCATCTTAGGGCACAAAGTTATCTACTAAATATTATTTGGTGGTAATCACTACAAGTTTGAGTTTTTGTATAAAAGTGACTGTTCACACAAACCACAACCTATGTGACTGTGATTTTCATCTTGAGAGCATAATTATTTACAAAAAGATTTTCTTACCTCTCTAAGTGCAGAATGCCTGGGTGGGTATCCATTGAAGTCTGGTATTTGTCTTCAGACTCAGTGCTAAACAAGGTCACATCTCTAACAAGCAGCAGGGATAGCCAAGTAAATGATCATTTTAAATGTCCTATCACTCACCTTTCAAATACATCATTATAGCTTCAGCTTTCCCCTTTTGCAGCTGTATAATATGTGACTGTTTACTTAACACTACAAGCTAGTTCTCTTCTAAATACCCAGGTGAGTTAGGTGCCTGATATTCAGATTATGTTATGAAGATTCCAGGTAGTCCTATATAAAACAACAAAAGCCTAATTCTAACATGATTCTGGATCAATGATAAGCACAGTCTGCTCTGAAGTGATCCTTATCTATTTGGATTGGAATTTTAGAACAACCCACACTTAGCAACCTAGGAGTACTGAGCAGGTGATGCTATAGAAGACATTATAAAAGGAAAAGATTAGATAGCCTCATATCACCTAAGAATGTCTATAGAACTAAATATTTTCTGCCTTTGTCAAAGAAAGATAATGCACTATGCACCTGATTGACAGCTGCACTGCTGTTATTTATGTTTGTTTTACATTTGTAATCATGTGCCCACTGTGCCCAAACTGCTCCCACCAGAAGGATGGCCCTTGTCCTAGGGAACTTTCAGACTAAGTAGAAAGCCAGAAGCAAGAGAGATGTATTCCCTGACTGTTGTTTCCCAAGGAAACAATGCTGTATTAATTAGCATAATACACAGTTGCCACTTTCAGGGCCTTGGTAGCCTAATTGTTGTCAGCTATTGTTCTATTGAATTAATTATAAAAATGAGTTTTCACCCCCATTTCTTGAAGAACACACGAGTAATCAGTTTTATCCTGTCTTAAAAGTTAGGAGAATGGCCTTTTTATAGTATCAGTAAAACAGATGCGGTGATCTCAATGATGTATTGCAATGTAGCAAGTTTTTTGATAAGATGCGTACTCATCCTACACACAAAGTCAGAAAGTATTACTGAATAATTACTTTTCGTCTACATATGTTGCATGAAACTAGGTCCCTAGGTCCCAGACATCAAGTCCATGCCAAGATATTAGCTTGTCCATGAATCAAACACATTAGAAATTAGCGTTCTGCTAATTTTGCTAATTTTGCTAATTGTATTTAAAACATCAGTGTGTTCTATTTCCCCTTACACTACAACTTTCAAAGTACATTTTCATGCAGGTTCAAAGCCAACACTAGTGGTTCCTTTCTGTGAGGATCAGGCTTGAAATAGAAACAGGTGAATATCCAGGAGCTGGATATTGCAGAATATGTTACAAACAACCATGACTTATCCTCCAGAGTTCTTGGATGCATTAAGAGCTTATTTAATGGAGGTACCACAATACCTTAACAAAATAACTAGTGAATAATGAATTATATTCTAAATATTTCTCATATCTGGTATGAGACAAGAATACTGGAGGAAAAAATGTCCAAAGTTTTGAGGGTTTTATTCAATGCAAAGACTGCAAGAATGAAAAGCTATACCTAACTGTCCCATTCTGCAAGGCACTGGAGAAAGAGTATTTTCTCTGACAGTCTTGCCACAGTGAGATTTTTCAAGTTTCTCCCAGTTGTTAATTCTGGATGAGTTAGTTCTGGATAGCATACATTGGTTGCCCAAAGAGAAAGACTCCAAATAAATGGAGCAACCAGGAAAAGCTGGGGAAGACATAACAAAGAGCAGAAGCGGAAATGTATTTACACATGAGGTGGTAGGTGGTGTCAATACTGTGATGCAAAGTGTCCAAGAATGAGTCTGTTCATAAGAGCAATTAAGGTTATAATGAAGATTGAATACAATACAATTACCTTAATCCTTATTATGCATGAGAACAGGCCAGTGAATAGATATGTCATCCAAGCTGGCTAATTTTTGTAAAGTTAGTACAAAGTGGTCTCAGAGATGCCATCACTGTTGTAAATCTAGGAAAAGGTATCATCGCAGTGAATACCAAAAACATTATAATGTTTTTGATAGGGTCACAAAGGTACCATTTTATCATTGCGATCTCAGTCAAAAATCCAGCAGAGTACATTTGAAAACCTTCAGTGGGAGCAGTATAGTTTGAATGGCAAAATGGCAATAGAGCAAGTGCTAAACCAATTTTAATCCTATTACAGCTTTGTATTAATATCATCCTTACAGGTGGTGTGAATTGCTCTACTTTTCTGAATGTAACGTAAAAGTATACTCCATCTAGTTCTGGTTAGACAAAAATTTCAGATTCTATGCAGTCCTCTGTAACTATACAGCTTTATGCATAAGGGATATTAAAAGGATCTTTTAGGGAGAATTTTCACAACTTTTGGCTTAATCTTAAATTTAAATGTCTTGCTTGAGACATCAGATTCACCTGTGTAAATGCAAACCCTTAGCCTTGTAACTGCCTGAAACAGGGCCTGCAAGAAATGGGCCTGGGAGAAACAAGGACTGAGAAAAACAGCCTGAGAAAGAGATAAGGGATGGCAGGGAGCAGAGGCCCTCTGAGCTGAGGAATGTCTCAGACACTTGCAAGTAATAAAACTATAGTCACAGGTGAACAGGGTGGAGTTTGGAGCTGATAAGGCGGCCTGGATAGCACAGGATGCAGCTGGAGGAGGGAGCCCTGTGAAGGCAGGATGGTTCCACTCTGGTGTATCTTGTGCAGTTTCAAGGGCCATCTGTCTGGTGAATGACCTTTGCTTCATTATCCACAAAGTGCATATTGAAGCTGACACCCCTGCATATGCTAATGGAGATTAATGACCATGTTTGTTACATCATCCCAGGAAGCACCTTATCCCTCCCCGTACATGGGATACGTAGGTATGTGGGTTGACCTAGGGGAGGGACCCAAGGAAAGTGGGTATAAATTGAGGGGGGTGGGGAGTGAAAAGAAAGAAAAAAAGAAGACATGAAGAAGTGAAGAAGATGGGTGCATCCCTGATGAACTTGGACAGGACCAGCACAGGAACCTGGCCTGGTGATCTCTATTTCTCTATTCTCCTCCTCTCTCTCTCTTCTTTTCTTTTCCCCCTTTTCCCTTACTACCATTGAGTAACACAAGGCATTGCCATAATTAGTTATAAACTTAGCCAATAATCAGGTATTTAATTAGTACATTTTTGGAAATTAATATATGTCTGTACATGGACTTTGAGACTTATCTCTCCATTGTCCACTCCATTGGGGATTTAAGAATCTAAGTCACTTGTCTCCTTTGTCTGAGCGGGACTTGACAACCTGGCAATCTTTTATAGAAGTGAGCTAATGTATCAGATTGATTTTCCCTACTTGCTGAGAAATAGTGACAAAGATGTTCTTCATACACAGACAGTGTAGTAAAGAATATAGCAGAATCTTAGCATAAGCATAGGGAGACCCAGAAACATAAGATCAAACGTTCAGATGGATTCAGGGCACCATAAAGCAAAGCTGAAAATATCCTGCCTGAGATGCACTGAACATGTGCAGGCTGACTGTACTTCACATGTGTACTAGAAGTGTGTTCTCCTGCATACTGTGTAGTTACAGCTATTGCTGAACGTCCTGCTGCCCATAAAATATTTCTGAAACTTGTAAAGCAGTAGATTACCTGTCTGGCAGGTCTACAGTTGTGAGTTTGTTTCACTACAAGTAAACTACAGTGAATAAACAACATGGGACAAAAATGTCAAAGACTTCCTGAATGCTCACCGATAACCTACAAGTGTAAGACTCTGTAGGGTATTATTATTCTGCTAAGTCAACCACAGTTTTATCTTTTGATGAAAATGTCTCCTTTGTAAAATGAGAAGATATTGAGGTATTGGTCTTTTGTCTCATTTGGGAGAATCTTATCTCAGAGATAAAGCTGTCATTATAAAAATTGTGGGGTGCCTTCACTCTCTTTTAGGCATAGCTGTAATAAAGACTTTATGAAATGTTTAAACAAAACTGTGCATCAAGCCACTTCCAGGTTGTGGACCATCTAAAAAAGACTTCAGGTTCTTCAGCATAAGTTTCTCTGTAACTAGTACAAGGTTAACCACGTGGTAGTTTACATCCTGAAGAGCAAGAAAAGCAGTGAAATTCACGTCTTATTGCTAGTGTCGCACCTTTTTTTTCTGGGAATATATTGAGTGCTCTTCTGAAGTTAGGAAGCTATATTAAAAAAAGTTACTATTTGGTTCTTATGTATTTCAGAGTTTTGGCTTTGTTGGGAAGGAGGTAAAGGAAATCTTTTCACTCTCTTGTGCTGATGTCAGCTGTGATGTGTGGACCAGGGCAGTTAGGACTGAATTCCCACTGTCTGCAGTCTCAGAAGAGATTGCTATTCAATCATGCAAGTCTGAAGACATTGCATTTTCTTCTATGATGTATATGTCACTTCTCATTAATTCTGAGAGACCTGCTACTTTAGAAACCAGGGTAAACAGAGTCATGTATTGGATTAGATCTCTGTTGTGAATAAATTTATTTCCCAGCAAGTGTAAAAAATGAGCAAGGCCAAAACCCCTCAGAGCAGAAAATGTCACAGTGATTGCTAATACATTACCATGCAGAGAAATGCCTAATAAAACCCCTATTAGGATGTCATACCTGCTTACTACTGAATTCTCCAGAAAGTTTATTTGATATGTCTAAGCTAATTATCAAAGTCTTGGTGATAAGAAGCGGCTCACTGGGCCTGAATGTGTCAGAACAGAATGACTAAATTGTGAGAATTCATGGGCCTCTGCTCTGAATAATTAACTTGATTCTTTGTAGAAAGCACACACCTTGGAAACTAATTTTCTCTTTGCACAAAGCAATTTGTCCTTGTGTTGCCTTTGAAAAGTAAACTGTTTAACTGTGAGGCTATTCTCATCTCCATTCTGTTCTTCTCTGAGTTTTCTTCCTTATTTTCCTCTTGGTACTTTGTGTGTTGCTGCTCTTGCACTCAAAAGGCTCTGTTCTTGCTAAAAACTGAAATATGAGATTGTGTAACTTCCCACCAAATGGAACAGGTGTAGCCTTTAGGCAGTGGCTTTGTGACACAGGGCCTTTTTTCCCTCCATGATGGCGACTATATTCAAAGAACAATAAATTTCCACTGGGTTGGTAATAAAAATTAATGACTGTTGGTATTCATAGGGAGTACAACTGTCTTGGCAGGAGGGAACTGTGATGCAGGCTCCTGTGTTCCATGGGTGAAATCCTGACTGTTCCCAAGTAAATGGCAAACCCCTGATGACTGCTGTGACTGGGATTGCATCATTTGGATCACAGGTATGTTTCTGTCCCTAGGGGGTCACCGTTGCCAAGAATACTCTGTTATGTGATTTCTTGCCAAAAAGAACGTTTTCTAGTCTGCTCCCTAGCTAACTCTGTTCAAATTTCCCTAGCTGTCTGAATTTCAGAAGTCACCATTGCGTTTGGCAGTTTCAGCATAAGAATTAAAGTATGGAGGCCAAGCAATTTTTTCACCTTTGGTCTTTCTTTCTTAGAACTGAAGAATAATAAGCCTGCCAATGGCAAACTGTGGTACCAGCCTCTGCATTAACAGGTCACTCGGATCATTCTTTGGGGAAAAGATGAGTACTGCACAATGTCTTGGCCCGTTGTAACCTCAACTCCTGTGACTGTGTGACATGACCTGTAGTTCCAGCTATAGAACATTGGACATGGCCTACGGGCTCTTGATCTCTTGGTGATATTAGATGAGGAAGAGTCTGTGTTTTGAATAGAGTTGACTGGTTCAAAAGCAGAAAAACAACAGTATTGTTTGCAGGTGAGAGTTTACCTCTTCCAGCCAAAAGCCATGCATCCCTCCAGAAAGAAATGCTGATGTGTTACAGTCTTTTGCTCGGATTGTTTCCTGAAGTGGTACAGTACCTCAGTGTGTTTTGAGCTGCCCCTAGTGGCAGTACCACAGTACTATTCCTCTGCTGTATTATTTCAGAAAACACACTTTCCCTTAAATCCTGGTGGAATATATTATGAATAGAAGTTAATCAGTCTCTGATGCCAGCACTGTACCTCTGGGAAATGGTGGATGTGCTTGTCATTCTAAATAGTTCCTCACCTCTCTGGTTCCCTTGTACTCTGTGAAAATTATCAGGCATCATTCTTCACCGCCCTAGTAATGATACTTTAAAGAAAAGGAGCATGGCCCTTTACAGTCTTTCTTACACTAAGCAATAAAGATTTTCTGCTCTAGCTTTGATTTTAATTAAAAAGAGACAAGGGAGATGTAAAGCTATCTTTAAGCAATTTTTACATGGTCTGTTCTGGGCTCCACCTGTAATTATCATGGTTTAAAATTTGCTCAAATTATATGAAACTATATAAAGAGCCAGGGTTTACTGTAGCTAAGGATAAAATGGAGTCAAGATTGCCTGGACCACAACTCCTACAGTAGATCCAACTATAACATTATGTTCTGCAGTGCATCCCTCAAATTTGTAAGCAACCAGGGAAAACACCCAGGTATAGTTTGGTAGGCAAAACCCCCTGCTTTGTAAGAAGAAACATGCTCCTAATGAGATGCAGCTAAAGGTGCCTGTCAGTGCAAACCAAGTTATCAGTCATCACCCTCAGTGTGAGCAGGGATATTTGCTGCTCAGAATGTCCCTCCCAAAACTACTATTTCCATACTGCTACAGTTTGTAAGGACTGAAACACATCTCCTTTTCCTATGCTGTTCTTAGAAGTGTTGTTAACAGTTGCTGTGGATAATAAAAGTCAATAAATCATGTACATTTCAGATCTTGAGGATGCCTCCCTAAAATCTGTACTGGACTGGGATTGTCTGAGAGTTTAACATCTTAATTCTGGGTTACTATTTAATAAGGTTTACAAAAAAGTAACAAATATTTTTCCCTGTGGAGGAAAGTAGTGAAATTTGCAAAGTATTTAGTGGTTGTGCTGCAAGTTATCTGTGAAAAACGTTGCATGACCTTCAGGGACCATTTACTAAAATAAGCAGAACCAGTATCTTTTGACTTTTTTGTGTTGCTTTGGATGTGAAATGAAATTCAGTGATTCAAAACACATGGGGTTTATCCATGTACCTGACCGTTGTTATGGAAATATCTTTTCTCATATCAAACTGCAAAAGATGAATGTACTCAGGAAAACTTTATCTTGAAGAGTTCTGTTCCTCTTCAGTAGTCTCCTTAGCCATAGATCAATGGTGCTGGGAGAGTACACCAGTAAGGCACCAGTATTACGTTTGCCTGATATAAATTTCTTACCTTGTCTTCAGCTGCTGGCTAAAGTCACAGGGAAAATACAATCCAAAGTGATTATTGGCATGATGTAGTATGGGATAATGTTATGCCATATGTCTGCTGTGCAAAATACAGACTTTTGAAAACTGTGTTCTGGATCACAACAGAGCATTTACATATAAAAATTTCACGGAGCTGAAGTTGCTGAGCATTTGTTTGGTGGTGGTGGTGGTGTTATTTCAATCAATCCAAAGCTTTCTTTTTTGTGGAACAAAAGCATTCTTCATTTTTATATCATATCCTGTATGTGAAATAAACACGGAAAGTAGCTTCAAAAAATGAACTGAGATTTTTCAACTCATCCATTTCAGAAACTTTACTCCAAGACTTTTCCAAAGCTACATATTTTCTACCTTGATTAGTAGTTATGGAATATTTCTGTGTCTTTTTCCCTGAGACATATTTCACCAGAAAAAAATTTATCCTATTTTAATGGTGAATTTCTGATTAATGACTTTATAACAGAAGCAGTTTAAAAAACAAAACAAAAATGCTGAAATAAATTTTAGTTCTGACATCAGCTTTAATTGTGGCCAGTTTGTGGACAAACCATGTTTTTTGTGAATACAGCAACCTTTTTCTTGTTCAAATGGGATTGAATTGTTATGGTTTGAGATTCTTTAGTCAGTAGTAAGTTTCAAATAAAATACTTTTGTTGCAGTTAGACATATTTTTGTGCTTACTAGAAGCACATCTTTAGATTTATTTACAGGTAATAAATTTAGATAAGTAAAATTTCATGTAGCTTGCTTAATTGTTTCCTTATTTTCTTCATAATTTTTAAAATGGGTTTTTCAACATAGTGTGGTGGGTAGGAACGCTTTAATAATTATATAACTTTTACTCATTTCAGGGGACAAAAAAGGCATTTGTGGGTTTTTTAAAATTCACAGTATGACTTTGGATCTAACCCTAACCTGTCTTTCTTGTGTTTTTCTGCTGGATAGGCCTAAAAGACTAATTTGAATAAAGTGTCAGAGAGACTGTGAGAGAATATTCAGTTTATTCAGTAAATGACCACTGACAGAAGTAACAAAAAGAAAACACATATCTGTCTTCTTTTGGCTCTTAACAGAGGAAACCCAAGCATGCTTCCCACAGGATTCTCAGGGCACATCCTGGCCGGCAGGTGCCAGCTATCTCTGAATTCCCCTACACAAGTGCCCTGGGTTAGGGGTGAATATCCTCAATACACACTGGCCACTGAGCCATTTTATTTGTGGGAATAAAGCAGTCTCACTTCTGATGGATCTCATTGAGTTGTATCCTTCATAGAGCCATTCCCCTTCCTGCTGCCTGTGGCTTTGACGTTACATGTGTTGGGTACTTTTCTGTTTGCAAACCAGACTGTGATAAGTGAGTTATCAAGGCATCCATTGGCCATGATTTGCTGATATGTTGGGCTGGGCAGATGGCGTCTCTGGCTTCATGTGCTTGAGGTGAGTGAATGGCTTCTGCTCAGAGAAAATAGGTAGAAAGACTCTGTGGTCCTCAGTAAGTTTGTCCGACTTGCCTGCCAGCCACTGGAGGATGGAATTGAATTTAGCCCTACAACTTGTACTACTAACAGCACACTAGTGAGTAAATATTTAAAGAACATAGATTCAACTTCTCTGTCATCTATCTGTATTTGGGTGAATGACATGAAGTATAAGACTGTGCTGTAAAAGGGCGTTAGGTCCTTGAAAGTATGTTGTAGAGATTAAAGGCTTATTTCCTGAGGACCCCTTCCCTATGGTAAAATGGTAACGAACAAACTTTTGTGAAGAGTTTCAACTTGGTTGCATGACTCAGTGTTCAAGAGACAATAGCATTATGAATATACCTTTTATATTCCTTTGTAAATAATTTCTGTAAAACCTCAAAAAGTGTAATACTTACAGAATTGTCAGCCAATGGTTTAGAGGACTTAAAAATAATAAAAGGAGCAAGACTGAGGGAGATTATTAATTACAATGTCATTCTTCCATCTAGGCTTTTACTGCAGGACTATAAATTATGAAGCAGAAGAGCAGGGGCACAGGAAGTTTGTGGACACTGTTGATGGAAGGACTCCAGGTGGGACATCATCATAATGTTTTATCTAATTCTCTTTCATTTGTGTGAAAACATATGCAGAAGTCAAACAATAAATAACGTGATAAATGACATGACCCCAGTTTGGGTGGTGCTTTTCCACTTTCTGTTTTGTGCTGTTGCGCTACTTTGCACTTTTGTGCTATTATCACACATTCAGGGACAAAAATAATTTGTGCATGTGACAACAGAGAAGTCTGTTGCTCTTGCAAGTGTGATGGATCTTGCCAAAATTTGGATTACCTCCACGGGTTTAAGTGAAGCAGAATCATTATACAAAATTTTAGCAAATATCCATAGTCTATTTTAGTTTGGCATATGTGACTGCAAGAGGAATTTCTGAAATCCCCCTGTAACAAATGAGGAAAAGAAGAGCTAAGAGAGAAAATTTTTAATATTCTTTGTAAAAATAAAAATAATAGAGGAATTACCTGAGAACTAGAATATATTTGTTACCAACTGTGTATTACACCTTTGTTGCACATGAAAAAATAAAGATGTTTTGAGTGACTACTTGTGTCATTAAGGCCTCTAAGTAAAGCCTGATTTTTGCCTGCCTTACACTGTCAACTGTAGCGATAACCATTAATACAATTTTAACATTATAGTCTGGTATGGTTTTGGTGCATTTTTACGTTTGTTTTGTTTTAGTAGCTGTGATTATTTGAGTGATTATTCAAGTGAGAAGATCATAGTGAATAAAATTTTACATAATTTGAATATAGAAAATGACCCAGAAATTACGAACCAAGTTTGTCCAGTAAATTATGAAAGGTTTCTGAGGAGAAATATTATGAAACTTAGTTCATGAAATGGTTTTGAAAATTTTTACCTTTGTTTGTTTGTTTGTTTGTTTTGTTAAAATGGAAAAGAACCCTAAAATGTTTTTCTAAAATTGAACAGACTTCTGGTTCACAAAAAACAGTTCCATGCCAGTTAAACACACCTCTAATGTGTTTTGTCCAGTTCCAGTGGCTGCATAGTTCTGGGACTTTTCCACTGGGATGATGCCAAGTTGAGTGTTTTACTTTCAAGCAGATGCTGTGAGTGTCCTCCATTGCTCAATCTACCTGAATTATCCCTAAAAGTTGGCAAACATCGAAGCAGTGAAACCTACTGTTTTCTCTGTGTAAATGAATTTCTGCCAGTTTCAATGAAAGTTGTGAACTGTTCTATAAAGACAAAGCCAGGGGTAGCTCAGAAGATGTTTTTACTTTTTGAAGGATCAAGGCTTTGTAAGAATGTAGTTTTTGTCCAAACTACACAAAATCCAAAAGCCCCGTGAGTTTTGTATAGTTACTGGGTTTGCTGCAAATGCCTTTAAATGCCTCTGTATTGCAGGCATTTTCAGTTTTTTTAGTATTGTGTTCCTGTACCACCAGAATAACTAGACTGAATCTAGTGTGCCATATGAAGCACAGGCTGTCCTGTTATAGGGATGGCGTTAGGTTGAAGAGAGTGTTAAGGCGTGAAAGAAGTTTATAGATGTGCTTCTAAGTTGTAAGAACCTTTGCTATGAAGAGAGGTTATAAAAAGGATTTTTCTTCTGACTTGACAGGGCAGCACTCCCCACTGGCCTTAGTAGTGTTTGAATATTGCTGGGGACTAGAAAAGGTTGATGGAAGAAGGGTACAAAATAGCAAGTGACATAATTGAAGAAGCTGGAAATAAGACACACATTCATCAGGAAATAGTTCATTTATTGTAGCCATTGGTTGGCAAATGAGCCATCAAAACAAATCCAGTTGGGTGAAGACCTGACAGTCTTTAGATCCACCTAAGCAGTGAGCTCTACCTGGAACTGCATCTTAAATCTGTTCAGAAACTGCAACTTGTACAGAATTTATTGACCACTTGACTAATAAACAGGACTTTTTTCCTGAGCACCATAAAGCTGTGCTCTGCAAAAGGCCTGGGTCCTCTCTGCTTCAGAGAATGTGTTTTCCCCATGGTATATGCCATGGTTGACATCAGTGTGGGTAGCTACCTGTTCATGGGATTGAGAAAGAGGAGTATGCATGTTCACAAGGCCATAGGGACGCAATTACTTATGTTGAATCCACCATCCTCCTGTTCTCCCCAGTCCAGGCTGTGGCTCCAACTTAGCCATTGAAAAGGCCAGGAAATTACTTGTTGAGGAGACCTTGGGGGTGAACTGGTGCAAGGTTGCGCTGACTGCATGGAAAGATTGAATTTCCTATCTTCTGTTTTCACTGTTTTAACAGACTGGGGTTTCAGTCTGGACAGACTGATAAACTGACTGTCCTAGTTTAATCAGGATGCAAACCGACTGTCCATCTCTGTTTTAGAATGTACAAATAGATAAAGAAATGTCTCATGAGAGCTTCAAGAGTTCTCTGATGAAGCAAAGGGTAGACCAAAATCAAACAGAGACTGGCTTCCCCTGCCTGAAGCCCACTTTCCCTCTTCTAATCATCTTTCTTTCTTTCTTTCTTTCTTTCTTTCTTTCTTTCTTTCTTTCTTTCTTTCTTTCTTTCTTTCTTTCTTTCTTTCTTTCTGCTTCTCCAGTCTACGCCATATCTTATCTTTTTCTGTAAGTGATATTATGTATTGAAAAATGTATTCAGTTTCAAAACAATCTATGCTGCTAATTTATTATCATTGCCATTGTCAGAGCACTAAAAGTAAAATGAGTTGAACAATCTTGATTTCAGTAAGGACTTCTTGACCCATAAAATACTATTGCTCACATTGCTTGAGAATAGTCTATACTTACCCTCTTGTCAGCTTGTTGATTTGAGTTTATGTGCAGGTAATAAACTAACTCCCATCCCTGTGGCTAGTTGTACACCTGAAAGGGTATGTTTAAAGGTCTTGACTCTATAATGAGCATTGCATATAATTGCATGGTGTGTTCTACTATGACGTATTTCTAATTTTACTCTACGTGGACCGTTCTCTTGACCTCATTGCAAATAAAACCCCAGAATAAATTTTAATTTTTAGTGAAAGTCTAAATAATTTCATTAGCCAAAAAGGAGGAAAACAAAAATGAGGAAAAAGAGGAAAAACCTTGGCATAGCACAGTTGTGATACTTTATAAGCTTTTATAAAAAAATAACCTGAGGCCCTAGGATTGACATCAGATTAAATTGCATAGGATGGTTATTTGATATTTCTTAAAATTTCTGAGTAACTATTCCTGCAAAGAAGGTTATATTTGGCTGTCAAATAATGTTGGTCTGAGTCACAAAATAGGTAGAATAGAATAATAAAATTATAGAATTGTAGAATTGCTTAAGTTGGAAAAGACCCTTAAGATCATCAAGTCCAACTGTTAACCTAAAACTACTAAATCCGTCACAAAACCATGTCCCTAAGCACTACATCTACATCTTTTAAATACCTCCAGGGATGGTGACTCAAACACTTCTCCAGGAAGCCTGTTCCAGTGCTTTATAACCCTTTCAGTGAAGAAATGTTCCCTCATATCCAACTAAACCTCCCCTGGTGCAATTTGAGGCTGTTTCCTCTCATCCTATCGCTTTCTACTTTGGAGAAAAGACTGACACCCACCTCACTACAACCTCCTTTCAGGTAAATGTAGAGAGTGATAAGGTCTCAAGCTGTTAAAAGAGAAGGAAATTTGGTGTAGTGGTATAATTTCCATGAACCTAATGTTTGTTAGGTACTAAATAAGAGGCCAGTTTCCAAGAAGAGGGTAATTTGAGAAGGAACACCATCTAATCCTTGTGGACAGTGAAATATAAATATTCAGCAGTGTATGCTGCTTTCTGGCTGTACTTTGGCAGCCTTTCTCCATTGGGGACTATAACAGAGCTTGCAATCCAAAAGGATACAAGGATCCAGCTAAATATAACACCCTTTTACTCACACATCATGACATGTGTGCGCTTGTCACCCAGGTATGGGTTTAATGGGAAGTTTATAAGTACTGTGACCTTCTCATTGTCTTCCCACCCCTAAATTAGTTTTGTCTTATTGGAACATGTGTCCTCCAGCAGTTATCCAGTTCCCATTACTCAGACTACATCTGGCCCCAATGTAATTTATGCTTCCTTTTTATCTGGGCCATACTTGGCTTGGAGATTTCCTTGCAGGGCCTGTTATGAGATTGTCAGCTGGTTTAAGCAGCAGACCTTAGCAGAAGTTGACTGTGCTCTGATGTGTAGAGTAACAGAACCAGTTATGTGTCTGAATTGGAAGGGCTGCATTGAAAAAAACAGACTCCAAACAACATCCTGATTCCTTCATTACATTCTTTAGTGATTATACTTTTGTCTTTCTTTGGCCTAGAAAATATATCTGTGTGTCTTGTAGAAAGATACTACAAAAAGAACATTAAGTGTCCAAAGGTAACTTCAAATCAAGACATGATGTCCTTCTACTGAAACATTAACACAGGCTCTCTTTTCTGCAGTAAACTTCTTGAAGGAGAAGGAATTTGGGGAAAACCTTTTTGTCAGGACTGACATTTTTTCCTAAGATGAAAGCTGCTTTCAAAGCAGTATAGAAGTTTTTATTAATATAGAAAGGCTGATGTTTTACGTTTGTTTGCATTAACACAATATTTCAATCTTGAAACTATTTTGAGTGTTTCTGAATGTAAAATGTGTTTTATCAGCTCAGCTACTATCCTCGGGTTTTTTAAATATCTCTCCCTACCAAACTGTTGAATTCTCACCTCTTTCCTGACCTTCTCTTACTGAAGTGTATTGAACCATTTGCAGTCTAGTGACACAAGATGCAATAAATTTTGGGATTGCAGCTGGCCTAAAAACACATCCTTCCCCCCTGCCATCTTTCTTCTTTATAGGAAGCTTTATCTTCAGTGACCTGAATGAATTTCTCCTTTAGAAACAATGTTAATTTCACATTCTGCAGATAACTTCTGTGTGCATGCCAGTGTTTGTGCATTCACATGCATGCTGAAATCAAAAGTCACCTCTCCTTTGCTTATAATTCTTTTCTAATCATACTTGGGAATGGGATAGAAAAGATTTCTAGATTAAAATACAGTTATTACCTTTTGATGTAATGACACAGATTAAAAACACTTGAATATGGCTGAGTTGCAATAGACACAATTGGAAAAACTTCATCACTCTTGTGCTGTGTTTAAGGGTAAAGATTAATGTACCATTGCAAGATGATATATATGCCCATAGATTACTGTTTGAATTGCTGTGTCTGCTTTATGACTTATTGTTTGCCAGAGATCTCTGAACATTTAATTTAAAGATCAGAGAAGAATTAAAGCATTTTCTTTTTCTTCCCATTAGTGCTTACAAAATAAAAACATAAAAGAAGGAGTAGGATGGGGTGAGAAAGATGACTCATTCTGACCTGAAATTAAGCAGCTAGAATCAAATCAGTCACTTGTCACTGAAGCTTACAAAGACTTGAACACATGATTACTGGAAAACAGAGTCAAGGAAGAGATACAAGATGGAAAGTTCCTATACTTTACTGGGTATAGTGCTATGTTTGGGCATAGACCTATATGTTGCTAATTTTGTTGGCATGATTTCAAGCGTATCTTCTCATACAACAGAGATCTATAGGGGAAAAGTCAGAGGAACAAAATGTGTATCCTGTAGGATTTTATTAATAACAATTTTCTGGCCTTTATTACTGTGACAGTGAAGTAAAGAAATACAGAAACAGTCCATGATGACTGGACCCCACTTTCTTGGGGGATGCCGGTCTGTCTTTTCCAGGAGCTGCTGTAGAACAAACCAGCTGATATAACACATCTCTTCTGGGGAGCAGGGAATTTTAGGAATTTTGAGCTTTGGTGAAACTGGCTAGTAATCCTGTCCTGACAGTGGCAGGAAAATTCAGAGATGTTGTGTACTCTTACTTTATTCCTGTGGTGTTTTGCTTTGATTTTCTTCTTTTATTGCAGGACATGGAAGGGATAAAAGAAACAACCTGTGAAGTTGATGGCTTTAAGAAAAAAAGTTGCAAATCCTATAGAGACATTGGTTTGAAACTTTTTTTTTTTTTTTTAAATGGGTATTTTACTGGAAGTATTTCTAATGTTTGCTGGGAGAACTGAACAGTAAGTCACTGGCACCATAAGTCCCAGGAGGAATCGATTTTTGCAGCTTCAGAGAGTTTTAGTCACTGTGTGGCTGCCTATTAATGCTCAAATTATAGCAAGTAATACTGCTATATTTATTACAGGGTGATATGTTCCAGACTGGCCAGGGCAAATATTCAGGTTCTCATGATTATCTTCCCTGAGGGCACTGTGCTAAGATTTAGCTTGTTCCCTGAATCATATCAGGAAAGTGTGTGTTCAGAGCGCAGAACTCTGAGTTCAGTGTTGGACTATCTTGGGTCAGATGACACAGTCCAGCTGGATGTAATTTATGTTAAACTCACAAGGCACATTACTGATTGGAATAAATCACTGTGGCTGCACCGACTTCAAATGGGCTAGGAGAGCCGACACAGGCACCTTCCATTCCTAAGCGTGTAGAGGCTACATGAAGAATCACACTTCCTTCCTTCCCCGCCTCCCCCGCCCCCCCCCCCCCCCCCCCCCCCCGGTTATTTAACAATTATTTTGGAGTAGAACAGAAAAAATAGGAGACTTATATTAGTTTTTAAAAGTTGCTTCTCATGGAGCAGAATACCGTTAAAATTTTATGTTTTAATTGATAATTTTTATTAAGTGAATAAAAATAATTTTAACAAACACAGCATTGATACAAATATGAGAAAAATGTGAAAAAGTCTGTAATATTTCTTCCAAAATTTTTTTCAAGGTTTTATTAGAGGAATATTAATTTTTTCATGGATATTCACTTAAGAAATAAATGGTAGGACTTACAAGAAAAATAAGAAGAAATTTTGGTAAGTATTTACAGGGGTAATTCTGAATCTGTGGATATAATTGTGAGATATATATCTATTATAATCAGAGAGCAAAAAGTCCACTAAGTACTATTTCTGGCCAATGAAAATGAACTCATCTTGACTTGAATTCTGAGCAGACACCCTTGTGAAGAATAATAATTATTAAAGAATAATTATAAATGTACTAAGTGAATGCATTTTGAAAAACCTTTCCTCACTAAAACTGGTATTGAAATGGAGTTTCACCCCTGTAAATTCTAGCATTTAATAATAATAATAATAATAATAATAATAATAATAATAATAATTATTATTATTATTATTATTATTATTATTATCAGCTGCATCTAGAATGAGGGAACAGAACAGAAATTATGAAAAGAGTGGAATAGGTGTGATTTCAATGAGATATCTAATTTTACATATTTATATTTTCTCTATATTTTGTCTTTAATATGTAATACTGGTGATGTTTAATTAAAAAAATCAAATTATAACACTGGAATAAAGCAGAAAATGTAAATTTCGAAAGAAATAAACTTCAATATGCTCTGTCTTGAATTAATTTGAACTTTGATCTTTGATCATAATGTAATCAACATATTTCAATGACAAAATAACAGCTATGTAGTATACTGTTTTCTGTTGGGAAAATACTGCTTTGAAAATCCTCCAGAGAATTTAACATTTTTTCCTGACAGAGTAGGTAATCAGCTAACAGATGCAGTGTTTTGTCTTCTTGTTCGGAGTTGTTCAGCGTTACACGTGGCTCTACTGCAGTATCTGTTACCTGTTGTTCATGAGTCAGCCTTTTCTGAGGTCCAGTGATTTCTAAGATAGTTGTGTGTGCTTTGATTATTTGTGTGATGTGACAGCATTCATCCCAAAAGAGTTTTTTCAACTGCCTATTTAGCAGACTAAAAACTTCTGCAAGGCTGTTATGGCAAAAAAGAAAACTGACCAGACTGAACTTCTCTGCTTTTCTTCTGGCTGCAACCTTTGCTAATAATCTTTCTTTCTTTCCGTGCAAGGTAGCAGAAACAGCACCAGTATTCCTTTCCTAAGATCTGTCAGTTGGAAAGTTTCTGAAGAAATTCCTTCCAAATACCATGAATGCTTGTGCCATCCATTCCCAGGACTGTCCTTTTGATTTTCTCCATCCTGCTGTTCCCTGCCAGATACTTGCAGTTCTCTGACAGAAGTTATAACATACTAATGTTATTGATTTGTTATTAATTTGAGCCGATTTTTATGGGGGTTTTTTTGTGATTTGTGTTTAAATAAGGAATGATTTAGAGTAACCATACAACCAGTTATGCTGCTACAAAGTCCTTTGTGAAGTCCCAGGCTAAGTCCATGTAGGCTGGTAATAATCATTAACCAGATTTCTATTCAAAGAATAAGACTCTTGACAAGGTACCATTGAAAGACTCTTCGGTAAGCACAATTTATTGCCCTGTACACCGGGTGTTCTAAAAGTTACATTATGAAAGGGCCTTGAGGCATGTTAAAATCGCAATGTGAGCCAAAGTCCTTGAGTCAAGGGCATTGGAGGCTCTTTGAGTCAGTAGTCCATGGTGGTCACAAAAGCAGCCCCCTACTCATTTCAGGGCTCAAGTGTACATGATCAGAAAGAGGTGGGAAAGAAAATGAGTTATAAGAATTATCAAGTGTATATATGAGAACTTGATTAATATAGATCACTATATTCTATATAATCAGAATGCTACATGAGTTAGTTAAGTGTTGTTGGTGAGATGACTCCCCTACACAGCCGGCCATTAATATATCACACTCGTGTCAGTAATTTTATCCCATTTTGGACTTTTATCCCGTTTCGGTAACATTAATATAAGTATGATTTAGAGAATATTTTTTGTCAGTTAAGACTGTTGTGAAATTGACAATTCAGGAGCCAAAATCATCCAACTTTTCTGTTTTCACATGCAGAAAAGTTCTGGGGTTTTTCTTTTTAAATCAGGTGGGCCCCAAACACTGGTTTTGTTCACTCTGTTAAGTTAATGAATACATAATGGAAATGTATGTTGTCATGCAACAGGGTTTGCCTTGTGCAGTGCAGATAAACTCATGTATCCACAATATTTTGTTTACTATAGTCCCTCAGTGTTACAGTATAACATCTTACGTATGACTCCTGTGATACTAATGCTGAGTATCTGAAAAGGGACAATAAATTTCTGCTATAAATGGTATGCTTATGCTGAAGCCCTATTGGATGGGAGATTTTTCACTGAAAAGAAGAAGTAATTTTGATTTCTAGTCCCAGGTACTTGTTCTAATTAGAGCTTGAAAGCTATGTGGGAAATCTGTGAAGAAAATTATGAGTAAATGTCAATTTTGTTTTTTAAATAAAAGCTTTTGTTCTGGTGTCTTTGTACTTTTCCTCCTTGATTCACATCATGTGTTAGTTTCCAGTGTGACAGATACAGAAAAAAGAAGTGAATGTGCCCACAGGTTTTTCTTTAATTTTTCTTTCCTTATTAGACCTTAATTTTCAACTTTTCCTGAAATTTCAAGTGGTTGTTCAAGCATGAGAGTGGATGCGCATACATCTGCACACATTATACACACACAGAGAAAAGGCTTTCCAAAATAGTAGGGGAAAACTGGCTTAACTTTGCTGATGTAGATCATTGAATATGCAGATCACAGAAGAAAGCCATTATGCTTAACTCTAATTCCATCAGGATCATTTATGTTTTGAAGGATAGGAAAGAATGAATTGAAGATCAAAATCATCAGCCTTATTTGGCTTCATCCAAAATTTATGGCGGCTGCTTTCAAGGGTAACGGAAACCAGCCACAGAATTCATATCCATATCACTTTCTTTCTTTTTCAATATTTTATGAATGTTACAGGCAAAGTCAACCTTTGCAGACATTAAAATTAAACATTCTTTTCCCTCCTGGTATCCCTGAAGCTTCAGTGAGTTCTTCTGTGTTTAGCAGCTTCCTTGACATCATCCCTCTATACTTTTTTTTTGTTTTTTGTTTTTTTTTTTTTTTCTCCCTGTAGTCTTAAAGTTTTACATGTATTTTCTTCTCTGCTTACCGAACCTGATTATGGTGCTTGGGTTTTTCCATTATTTGATATTGGAAACTATTATGTTTTGGTTTAGATTGTTAATGATACTGTATCCATTCCTATTGGCTTTTGACTCAAATTCATTATTTAAACAAACATTTCAGTCAGGTATGTTAGATAGATGAAGAGATGTAGCCAGTTTAAATACAGACATACAACACTGAAATACCCCAATTATTCTCTGGGTACATAAGAAAGAAAATGTTGGGTTTTTTTTTTATGTGGTGTTACTGTAAGTAAATAAGGTTCTTTTCTTTCTTTTAGATTCTTTGATTAAATTTGACAGCAAGAAATATGTCTCCCATTCATATGATAAAGGAGGACAATACTTGTGAGGCTGATACAGAGACTCCCAAATTATCCTGAAGATCAGGAACAGTGGGTAAGAATTGATAAAGTAAATTAGTTTTCTGCTTGTAAGTTGCTACAAACTTTTTTATTTGTAGCAGTTTCTCTGAAATTTCAAGGTGAGGCAACTTTGTGGAATAAGGTTTATTAAACAGTTTGGCACCATACTCAGAATGGCAAGAGGTTTATGTACTTAGTAACAGTTGGGAGACCTTGGAATTAGTTGAGTGAAAGATGCATGATCAGAACACCTAGTCATTCCATAAACATCCTTGATCTGCATGAGTGAAATATGTTAGGTACAATCAAATGAGAATTAAAGTATAGGGTAACTCAGCCTTCAGTGTCACATTCGTTATCTTGGATCCTGATGACCATCTGTTATAATACAAGTTTAGAAATGTTTTTCACTGCCTTGCTCAATGCCAGAAAGCTTTCCTAGATGGCATAAGCCAATAGGAGGGACTGTTTTTTCTCAGGTCTTTGTGTCCTCAGGTTTCAAGGAGCCCATAAAACTTACAGCGATAAAAAAAATAGTCACTTTTGAAACCCTGGAAGGATTTGGAACTACTGTTTTGTTGAGAATGCATTGTCTATTGTACCAGTACAGTCATCACCATTCCTGCAGAAACGGAAAGTCTTTAGTTTTTCTGAATTAGCTGTCTCTTCAGACAAGATGTTAAGAAAAAAAGTTAATTAAATTCAAGATAAAACAAAAAGATAAATAGAAATGTAAAATGTAGCTTATATTTAACTGGGGAAAATCCATATTAGTAAGATGTTAGGGCAGCCAATTACTTAATAATATCTAGAATTTATTCCTAATAGATATTGCAATAATAACTGTAATTTTAACATTGCCAGTTACACCCTTTGCCTTACTAGGAATAAGTATACTTCAAGATGCGTATCTTTCCAACCCCATTGAAGTGATCTCAGAACTGTTAGGGCTAGTTTTGTTTCCCACAGATTCACTAGATCTCAGAACAGTAATGGATGGTCACAGGAAACTTTTTTTTTCCATTCTCCAGTAGCGAATTGCCTTGTAACCCTTTGGGATACACATTAAAACAACTTGTATATATTAATTAAAACAGTTTTACACACAGCTTTAACTCCCAATTCACATGATATAAACTGTGGGAGATACATAGAAGGGTCAGTCCTTTCAAGAGAATCGGTTACACATATTATTAGGTTTGCTGTCTCAAGGGAATAGAACTACTTAGGATTCAGACGATTACTCTGAAAATGCTTTTTAAAACATTATCTCACTTGGATAAGTGGTCCAGAGTAGACCTTCGTGGAATTCTAGCAAATTCCAGTGAAGGTGGAGCAAATTTGCCTTGAGGCAGCACGTGCAGATATGCTCTAGCAAGATTTTGGAAGGGCATATTAAATGAGTTACAAAAGTATTAATGCTAGGAGACATTTGGAGGCAAAAGGAGAACTGAGTTCTTAGGACCAAAAATACATTTGCATGTTTTTGTGAATATTTGTGTGAAAAATTAAGAGGTAGGTAAGAATACAAAATATGTTTTAGGTGAATGAGGGTAAATGGCAAAGGGCCGTTTATGCTGAAGCTGAAATGAACTGTTGCCTTTTGTAAAAACACAACAAAGAGAAATGCTCTGTTTTCTGTATTTTTCTCAGTTCTTGTGTCAGGGCCATAAGCCTTCTTAAAACAGCTGACAGACAGATTTCTGTGTTAGTCAGACTATCAGATGCATGTAAATCTGCAATATAAGCAGAATTTAGAAACACCATTTGTAAAAACCAATGAGAATGATGGAATGAGATCAAGTTACCTGGGGAGCTGAGTAATACAGGCACCAGAAATGTGTCTGGTGTGTGGGTGATGCAGACACCAGAAGGAAAGATATAGAAGAGCTGGAAATGATGACTTAGTGTTGTGGTCCAGCTGGAAAAAAGAAAACTATATTTAGAAAAAATTGCAGATAGAGGAAGGCACTGAGTATCCAAGATTTTCAAGTACTAAAGTAATAGAAAACATTTTCTCAAGTTTTCTTGTCTTCTACTGATACAGCTTAACAAATTATTCTGCATGTTTTGAGATTTGTAAAAGTTGGTAAGAATCTACAATTGATCTATGTCTTGATCCAATGTTGGAGGAGATTTCGATACGATCCCGAGAGTGAGATTAAGACAAAAACGAGGTCAAATGCCATAAACCGAATCCAGTTTTTACTATTAAAAGAGGGGGTAGCAATAGGACAGAATGGAAGGAAAAGACAGAAAACAAGAAAGCGTCTGGAATAGAGTTGCAAGAATAGTCACCATGGATCCAGCAGCATCCCATTATTCCTCAGTCTTCAGTTACTTGGTGGGGGGTGCACACACAGCAAAGTTTTCTGTGACCTTTTAAGTTCATCTTATCAGCTGATTAGCATACGTGCCCACCTTTAGTTTTTCATCTGTTCTCACAGGTTTTTGACTTCATGCTTCTTAGCAATCATCCGGCTTTTGGAGCAGAAACAGTCACATCTTATCAGTTCAATGGAGAAGTCGCAAAGTCTCAAGGTATGCACAGCATCTGGCGTACACAACAGAGCCACAGAGTATCAGGCTTATAGAATGACCTCTGGTGATCAGCGGTCCTTGTGCTTGATGGGAAACACCTGGTTTCACTCAGTCCACCTCTCTGAGGCTTATCTAAGGAGTTTGTCAATACAACTGCAGGGGAGTGAGGGGTGCATCCTGCAGTACACTCCTGCTTCCTTGGACTAATTACAGGTCACAGCTGGTCCTTGATGAATGTTGAGGCATTACTGACACCAGCCTGTCATTCAAAACACACAGACGAGAAAGCTTTGAGACAATCATTTGACATTTCAGTCTCTCACAATCTAAAATACATTGCCCAGTCTTACAGTGCAGAAGACATTGTTCCAGTCAAGTTTCTCTACCAAGCCACTCACACACATCAAGTTTGAAGAGTGAACAGAGAAAAGGGATCTATAAATGGAGGAACAAATAGGTGACACTTTGGGAAGAATGCACAGTCATAGTAAAATAACAGAAAAGAGGTGGGAAACACTACAAGAAGATAAATAGAAGTATGGGAGAAAAGCTAATTCACAGTTATTCTACCAGAACCAGATCTCGTCAGAATCATTAATATCATGTGATTAGACAGATATTCCATCTGCACTTCCATCTCAACCTTGTTTTGTTCCAGTACGAAATGTCTATCTGACAAAACATACCTAAACTTTTGTTTCTTTTTCTAAGAGGTGTTAACAGAAAGTTTGGTTTGTGCTTGTTTAAAAGCAAAATCTTTCATTGTTGGTAACTGCAGAACCAAACGCTCCAGAATCAAATAGGTTTGAAAAATGAGCTGAAGAAATTACAAGGTTGATACAAGGAAATGACCACCTGCTTTGAAACTTATTTACTTATAGCAACTTACAGCAACTTATAATGATTTCTGAATGTTGCTTAATAATCCTGCTTGCTCTGACTGTTCTGTAGAAACTTACCAAGGGCTATTGTGTTCATCAAAGCAAAGCAGTTTTCTGTGGAAATTTACCAAGAATTACTATGTTCAGCCAAAATGAGACAGGTCCTTGGAAAGCGTATGGATTCTAACTAGATTAGTCTTTGTAGGGAAGATAGCCATATATGGATGTTAGAAACCCATATACTCATGGGTTTAGATAAGATAGAGATGGTAAACCAGCTGGAACAACTCTTGTTATTCAAGAAATTGGCTAAGAGAATCTGCACAGGCTCCAAGGAAAAGTACAAGGTGAAGAAGACTGTGAGCCTTCCTCCCAAAGACCCCAGAAGACGCCCCCCAGGAGGCAATGGGCAGGTGCAAAGATGACATAAACTGCTGACATCAGCCTCTAGAAGTAACCCAGCCTTACTCATGCATATGCATGTTTGTGTTATGTAACCCAATGAATATGGATATCCACACTCTGTAAGTTTTTTGGTAAAATGTGCGGTGGGTGTGCAAGATTTGTGGAGAGATCCCCTTGCACCCTGGCACCAAAATAAACATGCCTGCTTTATAACTCTCTGAGTTGCAGAGTCTGTTTCCACGAATCAAGGTACAAAAGATAAAGTAAAATAACTGTGTCCCATTCATGTTGTTCTTCTTTTGAATCTGCAATTTACAGTGATGGGGATTACTTCTCAGACCTTGCTTCTGAAGAGATGAGATAGTTCCACTTCAACTTTTACCCCCCTGTGGTAATGGCTGAAGAAGGTCTCCTGTTGCCTACAAATTAGAGAGCTATCTAAAACCATATCTAGTTCCTCTTGATTGTCTGCCAGGCAAGAAATATTTCCTAATATGCAAAAGACAAACAGTGCTATAAGATCCTCTGCCCATGGTAAAATGCTTCTTAATTCTTGTTACATTGGCTTCTTCAGACACCATATGGGGCATTCTACTTTGTGATTTGGCAAGGTGGATTAAGAGCAGGATGAATTCCTCTCAGTTTTCATATATAAGAGGTAAATTAAGATTTAAATCCTTGGATACCTAATCTGACACAGAGAACAGCCTTATTTTTCAGGGAGTGCTGAACATTTGCATTCAGGCATTTTCTGACATTATTCAAATTTCTGTGGATAAACTTGTAGTTACTAATTTGTAAAATAATCCTCTTACAACATTGTCTGGCATATTGTGTAAAATGCATAAACGATGCGTTTTATAAAAAGGGCTAAATGCCTAGGATGATCAACACAGGAACAAGCCACTGGATGGAAAACACAACTGGTAAAAATCAAATGAATGAGAAAAGAGATTTTATGTAAAATTCCCTGCCTCAAGCCTCTAAAGCAACTATACAGGCTGTAGGACGTAACTCTTCATTAGAAGGACTCCACAGAGGGAGGTGGGACATATCTTTCCATGACCTATTTAGATGTAAAATGTTTAACACAGCAGTGCAGTCACCGATTCCTTGGTCTCAATACATCACATTCCAAGAATTAATGGCAGGAATTTTTCACAACATAACTTGAGGTAACAAATTCAGATGGAGAAAAAAATATCATTAGTATTTGTAGAGATTCACACTGAGGAAAAAAGAGATCAGGTTTCTGGAACAACAAAAAAAATCTATACAGATAATCTACTTTGACTCAGAGAACAGTCTTGTCCATCCTTCTAGCAGCATAGCACATTAAGAAAATGGGAATTAAGAATGAAAGAGTAACTACAGCTTATTGTTTTAAACAGTCAAATATTCTGTTAAGAAGATACTAGAAATTTGGGCATATTTTTATATTCAACAGTATGGGATTATTAAAACGTAAGCATGATTCCACCACATAAATACTTCCTTACCATTTTCAGCCTCTAGTATCCGCAAATTCCATTTTTGCTGATATGCAACTCAGATTTATAGTATGTTGCTGTAAACCTAAATAGTAATTAAAGAAGCCTGAATATTTGTGAGAAGCATATTCTATGAATGATGACTATCTCACTGCTTCAAGTAAAGAATGGATTATCTCTTGGCTTTGATAAGAAGAATTCAAACCCCATTAATCTTCTGTTATCACATAAACACTCAACATATCTGGATTTAGAATCTAAGATGAAGCTCAGAAAAATGTATCATTTTTGATAGGAAACCATTCATTTAGTACAGTTACATTTAATGTATGATTTTGAGGTACAAGCTCACCTTTAATATATATACACTTTCTAGCTGAACACAATCCCATCACAGGTCTCCCCTTGCCCCTTTAGAAATTTCCTTCAGTCTAAGGAACATTTTTTTATGCAGAAGGTGTGGATGTCAAGCTAGGACACAAAGTTTACTTCATTAGAAATTTTCTCTTGGCTCTTTCAGAAGCTGTCCATATTCTGTGGAAGTCCTTTCAGGCCCTTTAGAAAAATGTCTCAAGTACATTTGTTATATTCTCTTGATCACATTAGGTGCTCAGAAACCATTATGATGAGTGTAGTGTGAGATAGGAAGACAAGATAATGAATGAGATTGCATGATAGTGACATCTGCTATATTTAAGAGTCTGTCAGTGATTCCACAGGTGCTCTGTAGTGTATCCACTGACATACTGATCAACAACAGTGTTGCTGAAAAACACATCACTTCGGGGCATTGAAGTTGCCCTAGCATATGTAATAAGTGCAGTGCACAGCCTAAGAAACTGAGACAAAATGTTCATTCATCAATACTGTTGTGATGTAAACTGTCAGAGCTCATGATAGAATTTGTTCTGCAGAGACATGATCTGTGATCATACTCCTGAAAATAAAAAAGTGATATACACTCATGGTGATAAACTGGGATATGTCGTAAAAAGGCATGACTTTTTAAACAAGGATTTCTTTGCTGTCACCTAATAATGGGTGTATTAAGTTAATTTAAACACAGAAAATCCAACAATTTTTTCAAGTCCAAGATTTAATTGAAATCAATGCAAACAACTTTGTTAGTTCTTGACCGTAATGTAACATTTAAATGTATTGAAGTCTAGAAGAAAGCGGTTAACATCACTGCCATGGTTTGAGCCCAGAGGGAAACTGAGCACCACATGGACACTTACTTACCTCTTCCCCCTCAGGAATGGGAAGGAGAAAGTAAAGAAGAAGGCTCAAGAATTGAGAGAGATGAGGACAAAACGAGCTGACTCATCCATGATAGTCACTGGCAAAAGACAGACTTGTTAGGGGAAGAGAAAAGAACATAGAATTAATTCAAACACCAATGACAACACCGCTTAATAGTCAGAGTTGAACAGTGAGAAGCATTACCATATCTTAAAAGTGCCTTTCACCTACCCCTCCTTTCTTCCCAGGCTGAGCTTGCTCCCAATTTCTTTCCCTCCTCCCACCAGCAGTGCAGGTGGCAGGGAATGGGGAGTGAGGTCAGTCCTGCCACTTCTTCCACCTTGGGGGGGGTGGTGGTGGTGGTGGAATTTCTGTCATTCTTCCTCTGTTCCAGTGTGGGGTCCTTCTCACAGCAGACAATCCTCCCAAACTTCCTCTGACATGACTCCTTCCCATGGGCTGCAGATCTTCCTGATCTGCTCCACGTGTTGTAGTCTTCTCAGCACCAAACTACAGCAGCACGGGCTTCTCTCAGTCTTCTCTGGGTGCAGCCCCTGCTCCGGCATGGGACCCTCCATGGGCCGCAAGTGGGCATGTGCTTCACCAGTGACCTCCATGGGTGCAGGGCACAGCCTGACCTCTCACCACGGGATACAGGGGGGTCTCTGCTCCAGCGCATCTTCTCCCTCCTCCTCCTTCCACCCTCCTACTGACCTTAGTGTTTGCATAGGTGAGTCTCTCACAACTGCTCCTCACAACTCCCCCCACTCCTCCAAAGTTCTCCCTCTTAAATATGTTATCCCAGATGCACTGGGGCAGCTTTGAGAAGCTTCTCACAGGGGCCACAGTTGTAGCCCCCTCCTCTGCTACCAAAACCCTGCCACGCACACACAAACCTAACACAATCCCATGTACTGTGTTTGATTACAGGAGTAATCAAAATCTAGTAAAGCTGAACTGTACCACAAGTAAGCATAGCTTGGTGATTTTGATGAGAGGTTTATCTAAGTAAATATTTAAGGGGCTGATTTTTCTGTGGTGAGTATACAATTAGAAAGCATTTTAATACCTGTCTATGACACTGAAAAGAAACATAAGGTGGTTTCTGTATAAAATACTTTAAAATAGTATTTTTATATATTTATTAAATAATTGTTTTTATAATTATAACTTTATAATTTTGTATAAATATATTACTTCCTCTTGATGCAAATGTGAAAACTGACGTAGCTGATGTTCTTGATGCAAATGTGAAAACTGCCTAGCACTGGTAGCAGAACCTGAAGTTAAATGAGGGTCTCCTGTGGTCCAGTTCAATGCTCTAACCAAAAGGCTCAGCAGAGTGGACCTCACATTACAACTCACATTTCTCTACCCAGTTCTTATCTCCTTCATTGCTTTGGTACTGTTATGACCACAGCGATTTGGAGGAGTGTCAGCAGATAAAAAACTTTTTTACTTTTTCCTTTAACAGAATCTCCTTGCTTTTGACATAAATGCAAATAAATTGGCAACACTGTTTGCTTTTGAACATAATTTCCCTGACCAAATGTGATGTGTTTTTTGTGACTTTTTTTGGTCTTTTTTTTTAAATGACCTGTTGAGAACTGCTGCCACATCACATATATAATCTAGAAGCACTGAAGGGTACACAGACAATGAGCTGCACAGGAATACATTGGGCAAAATAGCGTTGAGGAAAGAATACCAAAAAGCAGAATAAAGGATTTTTTTCCACTGTTTTCTGTCTTTCAAATAATGGGCAGCTTTGGAAACTATTTCTTTGTCTAGTAAGTAACCAGATTTCTCTTTGGAGGGTTAAAAATACAGTTAGTATTTGCCCTTCTGTTCTCCAGATGTTTGAATTCTGAATCTTTTCAGGAAAAGATAATTTCTTTTCACTGTTAGCCATCACGGTGGACTAGACACAATGAATCAAAGAGAAACTTCACATAGTAACTTAGTTAACAGAGATGGATGAGATCACAAGTTTGGGGTTTTTTTGCTATGCCCATGGATTCTGGTTCACATCTCTTTTCAGTGAAGGTTGCTTTTTAATTATTTTTTCTTAAGAAACTTTAGAAATTTATGTTAAGATGAGCAAGCAGTTCAGGCAAAATTAACCCATGTGTAAACAATAGATTTAGACAGCTCCTGCACTGGCCCTGAAATCCATTAATGTTTTTTTGTCATCACTATAGCAATATTTCTCAGTTTTTGTTCCTTCTTTCTCTGGATTTTATATAAAGCAGACAATCACACTTGTGTCACATGAATATAAATACTGTGCAGCTTCATGTGCTGCAAATTTATAAATTATCTTTGAAAGAATTTAGGTGGATTAGGGTGAAGGAACCTGTAAAAGGATATTCAAACAAATTCAAACCAGCTGATTTGCTACAGTACTACAAGCAGTGCACACTGTTGTAGATTAATGGAATTGTGTTTCTCTAATCGCAAGCAGAAAGGAAGGGAGAATAGTGATTTCACTTGGCTGTGATTCAGAAAAACATTCAAATCTCAAGCTCCCTCTCCTGAAAGTTGGCACATGCAGGCCAGGGCTCTGTCGATCTAGGGCAAGTTGTAAGATAAGGAGCATTTTGATAATGTTTTAATGTAAAGAGTTGTTAAGTTTGTCGTCTCCTCTAAATATGGGTTCACTGTGTTGCAACGGTAAGCTTCATAGTTCTTGTGCCTTCTGTGATATGTATCTGTACTATTGCAAAGCCGTAATGGGCTGCAGAATAAAAAATAAGAAGCTGCGTTTAAAGTAATTTTTTTTAATAACTCATTTAAAATAAAAATATGTGGATTGTGCTTGATTATTTTTCTGACACTTTCTGATATACTCTGAATATTATTAAACAGGATGTGTAAGTCTGAATCAAAACTCGTGAGTATACATGTGGATGGCAATAGGATTGTGCTCTATGAGAGTAATTTGAGCGATGTACTTCACAAACACTTCACAACTTTCAGATAGGTTAGAAAATAACAGTTAAGTCCATTTTACATGTTGGGGAGCTCAGGTGCAGGATAAAGGTCGCTTTATTCTCACAATAAGAGTTTATTCAAGAGCTGAATCCTACTCTCCTAACTCCTCTCCTTCAGCTCTGACACTTCCATCCTCTTCCCTTTTATCTAGTGAGCACACAATTGCCAGTCACTGTTTCTTTACCCCTTTCTTTTTTCTCAACCTTTCCAAAGTGTTGATCCCAGGATAGTTATATCCATCCATGAGACAGCAACTTAAATGGGAAGCAAAGCCTTCTAACAAAAGTGTATGCTGTCCTCAATTCAACATAACACTTAAGCAGGCACTTAAATTTAATCAAGTGCTTGGACATACTTTCAGAATTTAGGGTGTCAATTACTAAGCACACAAAAAATCCTACTTATATAGCTAAGTACCACTTTTTCAGTGAGCAAATTCTTTTTCTGAGAACCTCTAATCTGAGGCTGATGATGACATGTGAACATGAACATTTGGAGATAGGACTGAAGTCTTATTTATAAATTGGCTTGCAAGGCAATAAAAAGATGCAGTCTGTGATATTATAACTTTAAAATATTCTTATTATTGCAGATTTTTTTCTAACATTATAATTGCCCTGGTAGCTTCTAAGCATTTTATAATGATGTGGTGGGTTAATGTTTGCTGACCACCAGGTGTCCACCCAGATGCTCTCTTACTCCCACTCCTCAGTAGGACAAGGGAAGAAATACAATGAAATAATCGTGGGTTGAAATAAGTACAGGGAGATTACTCACCAATTATTGTCATGAGGAAAACAGACTTGACTTGGAGAAATTAATTTAATTTATTGCTAATTAAATAAAGTAAGATAATGAGAAATAAGAGCAATCTTAAAACACCTTCCCTCCACCCTCATTCCTTCTTCCTGGTGTCACCTTCACTCCCAAATTTGCTGCCTCTTGTCTCCAAAGGGTTTAGGGGATGGAGAATGGGGATTGCAGTCAGTTCATTATGTATTGTTGCTGCCTCTTCTTCCTCCTCATGCTCTTCTCCTGCGCCAGTGTGGGGTGTCTCCCATAGGAGGGGAGTCCTTCAGGAACTTCTGCAATGTGGATCCTTCCCACAGGCTTCAGTTCTTCACAGTCTGCCCCAGTGTGGGTCCCTTCCACGGTTTGTAGTGTTTCAGGAATGGACCGCTCCAGCGTGAGTCCCCCATGGAGCCACAGATCCTTGTCAAAGCATGCTCCTCTGCAGGCTTCTCTCCACAGGGCCACAGGTCCTCACCACAGGCTGCAGCTTCCTTCAGGGTATGTCAGCCTAATGCAGAGCAGGGAATTCCATGGGCTGCAGGTGGATAGTTGCTCCACTGTGGTCCTCCATAGGTTGCAGGAGGAAAATCTGCATCACCATGGTTTTCTCCAGGGGCTGAATCTCTGCTCTGGTGCCTGGAGAACCTCCTCCTTCCCCTCCACTGACCTTGGTGTCTGCAGGGATATTTCTCTCACATATTCTCACTCCTCTCTTCCACCTGTTGTTGTGCAGCAGTTTTTACCCTCTCTTAAACATGTTATCACAGAAGTGCTACCAAGGTTCCTGATGGGCTCAGATTTGGCCAGTGGCAGGTCTGTCTTGGAGTTGGCTGGCATTGGCTCCACCTGACATAGGGACAGCTCCTGATCAGTTCTCACAGAGGCCATCTCTGCTGTCCCCCCACACCTACTAAAACCTTGTCATTTAAGTCTAGTACAAATGACAGGAGTCAGAAATGGACCAAAAAGTGTAATATCACAAAAGAAAAAAAGACGGAGATAATTTAAAATTCTGTGAATTTATACATGTAGGTGAATGGTACGTGAAGACTGTAACTTATCCAAAGGTGCAAGGCAACTGCTGAATTATCCAACTGAAAATGGATTTTCTGAGTTCCAGTGTAGTGCTGGGTTTGTTTGACAGGGTTTTTGGTAGCAGGGAAGGGGCTACAGCAGTGGCCCCTGACAGAAGCTTCTTGAAGCTCCTTGAGCTCCAAGTCAGACCCTCTCTGGCCAAGGCTGAACTAATTAACTATGGTGGCTGCGCCTCTGTGATAAAGTATTTAAGAAGTGGAATCTGAGAGGGGGTTGGAACTTGTAGGGAGTAATGATAAGGACACCTATGCAAACTCAATGGTCAGTGGAAGGAAAGAGGAGGAAGTGGGAGAGCTGCATCAAAGCAGAGATCCAGCCTGTATCCCATGGTGAGAGGGCAGGGCCGCCCCCCTGCACCCATGGAGGTCACTGGAGGAGCAGAGACTCGCCTGTGGATAGTGGAGGACCCCCAGGACTGTGTGGGAAGAAGCAGCCCCCACTGTTGTAGTTTGGTGCTGAGAGAACTGCAACACGTGGGGGTGACACACACTGGAGCATCTCAGGAAGAATGCACTCATTTGTGAAGGACTGTCTCCCGTGAGAGGGAAACCATACTGGAATATGGGGAAGAATGCAGAAGAGTGGTCCCCCCCTCCCACCTTGGAGGAAGAAGTAGCAGACTGACTGCACCCCCCCATCCCCTGCCCCTGAGCCACTAAGAGAGGAGGTAGAAATATTGGGAACAAAACTGAGCCCAGGAAGAAGGGAGGGGTGGGAGGAGGTGTTTTTAAGATATGTTAGAGTTTCTCACTGTCCCATTCTGTTGTTATTGTTGTTAGTGTTTTGAATTGGTGATGTCCTTTTTTTCTTCCCCTAATGAGCCTGACTTTTGCTTGTGACCATAATGGGTGAGCTCCCTCTTCCTGTTCTTATCTCTATGTGTGCAGAATCTTAATATAAGGAAAACAAAACAGCTTCACTCTAAATCTCGTAGCTATTGCAAAGCTTCTTACAAGGCTTTGTCTCTACAATCCTATAATATAATCCGAAATGTTGGTACTTTCTCCTAAGAAGATTTAGCTAATATATCTGACTTGTTAACATGATTGTTTTGTTCAGTTATTAAAAGGAAACTCTTAAAAACTGTTAATGGTAGGGCATGAGAATGAAAGTTAACAGAGTGCTTATCATAGGTGTTTTAACAGAAAATGGATATATGTTTAAACATACTTTATAACCGAGCCTGTGATTAAAGTCTATTGAAACACAACTGGATGGCCAGTAGGATGGCCATATTTCAGGTGGGAAATGCCTGAGAAGAAAGAAAGCAGATATTAGCATATCAATATAAAGTAGATATCACATCTAATCATAGCTGTCCCAAAGTAGACCTGGAATTCCATAGTGAGCTTGGACAGTCTTTAGTGAAATGTATTTTCATATGCAGAGATTTCAACAACTTTACAGAATAATCTTTGCTATATTTTAGTTCCATCTCCTACTTGTCCATACATTCTTTTAAAGTTGGTAAGTTGTAAAGACTGGTAAGATTGCTGGGAAACAAGGGAGAAAAGATTTCATGTGGGAGTTTTATTGGCTTCAGGGGGTGCAAGATCAAATCATGCACATAAACTGGACTATGTCACTAAATGATGCACATGGCCGTTTACATAAATCAAAGGCATTAGTGACTTGTACATGATTACTGTATTGCTAAAAATAGAAAATACAGCAAAATCTCTGTTATCTCAGGGCTCAGTATAGAAGCTGAGAACATATGTTGCTGAAATTCTTTTGCTCTGTGTACCATATTATACAGTTGACATGTATATATGCTGACAGTAGCAACAATTTGAAAGCAGCCATGCTTTTGCTTTTATTGAATAAAAATACAGTCTTGGAACTCAGGAATATTTAATATTTTCTGAATTGAAAAGAAATAGATTTGATTGATTTTGCTCTCTTTACTTGTAAAAATTCTTTTGCTTTTAAATAATATGAAAATTGAGTGAATTTTAAATGAAGGGGGAAGTACAGAAAAGTGCTTTGGTCTAGCTGTCCAAATAAGGAAGTTTGTGTGGTTTTCAGTTACAGCCTGTAAGGTAATTCTGAAAATCTATCAGAAAGTGGGAATTAAACTATGTAATCTGGATGGTATCTTGATTGAGCTTTATGAAAAAAAATCTCTCTTGTGTCACAGAGGTTGGGACAGATTTTTTAAATTTAGTACTGTGTCCTGTATTTCCTGAACTGAGCTAAAATTACTGTTAAGCAAATAAACCCAGAAAAAAACCCCACATTATTAATCTGATTACATTTTCTTGTTTCTGAATTGTCTGCAGGTAGTTATGATTTTATTAATTTATTTGTTACCAATACTCAATCTAATGCAGCTTTTTTTCATAAGCCCAGAGGAAACATCTGATAGTCCATATTTATGCCAATTTTGTGTAGATATTGCAGAGACTGCCTTACAAATTATTTTTCATAGATAGCTGTGGAGAAGAAGACTGTTCTCAACTGAAACACATTTGCTTTACTCAGGGCATCCCTGATCTAGGGAGTTGGTTATAGATAATTTTTTTGGTGTTTAGTAAGGGTTGGGTACCACTGTTAAAATCAGCTATTTACAAAGCTTCTTTGTAAGTAGCTGATTTTAACTTTCCTTTAGCAATTTTTATTTGAAACATAACATTTCAGCAAATAATCCAGCCAGTACACTTTTTTACTAGGACAATTGCATAGGTGCAACAGAAAAATGTTACAAAAATTTGATTGAAAATATGACTGTAATTTTATTGCTGTCAAGAGCATGCTTTGTTTTTTCTGGGATAAAGCAAGTCGTATTTGGCCAGGTTCTGTAAGCATAAAGTACAGCAATACACTAGGTAATGTCAGTGTTAATACGGGACTTCAACTTTGCTTTTAGGTGTGTTTTTGTGTATAGAGAGAAAATCCTAATTTCAGAAGAACGGCATTTCAAATAGATGATAGCATTGACATTGGGCTGGACAAAGCAATCATAATATTCACACATACAGAATGAAAAAATTGAAGTGACTTTTCAGTGGACTTAGCACTGAATTAGCAGCTGGACAAGGTTTGGTTCGATGCAGATATCTCTCGTTTCTGACCTAGAAATTTTCCCAGATGTCCAGAGACTCTGTGGACAACAGTGTTTGGAATAAAGAGAGGAGAAAGTTGATCCATTAAGTAGCCTATGTACTACAGCAGCTGCATTCATCAGGGAACATAAGCCATACTCTACCTGTAATGATAAACTAATTGACAATTGTTATATTTGGTCTGATGGTCTGGATTCATAATGACTGGCAAGAGCCTGAGGGCTCGCTGGTGTGTGTGCTAAAGGTACAGCACAATTTTGTGGGTAAAAAAGCCAAAAATCATGGAAGTTAGACAGAGAAGAGCGTAAGTCTTGCTTCTATGGCATAATTATAAAAATCAGGTTTTGCAGATCCTTTCAGAAGTTGGCCATTAGTCCTGCAGTAGCCAATTTGATAATATCAGCAGCTCTCACAAATTAGTACTGAATCCTTTACATGCAGGCAGGATGGACTCTAGGACAAACTGATTATGTGACTCAGATTATTTCTTTTATTGACACTCATTTTAGGCCAAGCTGTGCTATGTTACAATATAAATTTGGATTGGCTTTAGTAGTGATTTTGTATGAGGGAAAAAAAATAGGACTGAGCTTTCTGTAAGTGTAAACAATTTGCTTCCCATACATACACACGGATACCCAAACACACACATATAGACACATCTGTATATCTCCTTCCCCTTGGGGATGAACGTTAAGTTTGTTCTTTTGTTATTTTAGATAACCTTGTACATGAATGTACAAAATGGACCTTACTTTCTCTTCAGAAGGCAAACTCACTCAGCAACCTTGACATTAATCATTAGTGATACTAGGTCACTAGTGGGTCACTGTGGCCAAATGCATTGTATAAATTACTCTATTGTATCTACAGGGAGACCTTAAGGTTTTATGACAGCAGTGTCTCATCTTTCTGGAACATAAATATTCACCCCAAATTTATAAAACCAGAATCATAAAAGAATGGGGGATTAAGTTTATTTATTATTTAGTGGAGGACATTTTTATGGGGTAATAAACTTTTCAGCCAAAGGCATATTGTACAGACAGACCCTGTTGATGACAAACACTAAACCAAGAAATACCTTAAACCCATTAAACCAAGATAATTATCAACTGTAAATCAACGCCATAGTATCAAAAGGGACCATATAATGGATAAAGGACAAAGAGGACAAAAATGTTGCAAGGGCAAGAGTATAATATTTGAAAAAGTCAATAAAATTAATTTAGAAACTAAAAAGCTCTAACTGTAATTTTGTTGTGTTCCCTCCTTTCACTCTAGATACTACTGCATTTGAAAAATGTGACCATTCCTTTGCTCTAGACTGTGAAATTGCTCTAAGCAGCTGCATATCTGTGGTTAGATTGTAAGTCCATTGCATCCTGCACTGGGCACTAAAAGCTCCAACTCAAAATCTGTCCAAGTCAGTGGAAAGATTATCCTTGACTTTAATAAGCTTTAGAGAAGCAGTTTTTCATTAGGACTAGTGGTTGTTTTATTACCTTGGAAAGCAAGACCAAACCAGTGTCTGAGCTGTACAGCTGTTTCCTTTTGTTTCAGTCAAAAGCAACAAAGGCAGTGGTGAGAAAACCAAAGGATGCTGCATATGCAAGAATTAAACTGGCTTTTCTCTGAAGTGCTACCTCTCCTCTGCACAGCATGACTGTGCCTGCACTTGGCTGTTGGTCTCCAAGATGCAGGAAACTGACCACCCAGGGGAAAGGCAACACAGCACCACCTTGCTTCACCTGTGTGAAAGGAAATGAGAAATAGAAGCTTGAAATCATGATACTGGAAACTAGATGAACTAGAGGTTCCTGAAACAAAAATGGATGGTTGAAAGGCTGGACAGCAATAAGATCACGGCAGCAACATATGAGCTCTGCTGTACCTAGCAGCCATACAGATATGGCCCATGAAATGTGGTACAAAACCTGTTTCTTGTTTTTATTCCTTTGAAAAGATAGCTGGATTAAGCTCCAGTTTTTCCTGATTAAAGAACTTTGGCCTGGCCCCTTTTTTTAAAAAAATCTTTTTTTATTATTCTCTCTTTCTCTGACAGAGTAGTGTTTCACAACAGGACACTGAAATGACACTCAGCACGGAAATGCTAATCCTTCCATTGATTCCAGCTTGCTGGGAGTCATCAAAGTATTTGTATCAAGGAACAGTATGGTCTTCATTCACAGCTTTGTTCACAGAAATCTTCAGAATCAAGCTTAGTCACCAAAATCACATACCTTTGAACTAATTTTAAACTCAGTGAATTTCACTGTTAAGATTTCTAATCTACCCAAACTATTAATGAACCTATGTTTAATCTCATAATACTTTTGAAATGTTCGGTATTTTAATGATAATTTTGAGAGATTTTGTGTAACTTTTGGTCTTTTTGAGCAGAAAATACTACATCAACAGGAAAGTAGAACCTATTTCTACACTACTTCAAAGGAAAGCCTTTAAAGGCACGAAAGGTTCACAAACAAGCTTTGCCTTTTCCTGCTTTGATTTTATCTATGCAAATTGTAAGTTTGTATTCCAAAGGGAATATGGCACTGTGATACAGTGGTGTGAGCTCGGAATCACCTCTCTTGACCTGCTGGCCACACTTGGTGCAGCCCAGGAGACGTTTGGCTTTCTGGGCTGGGAGTGCACACTGTCAGCCCATGTCCAGCTTTTCATGCACCAGTACTTCCAAGTCCATCTCTGTGCAGCTGCTCTCAATCCCTTCATCCCTCAGCCTGTATTGATACTGGGGGTTGCCCCGACCCATGTGCAGGACCTTACACTTGGCCTTGCTGAACCTCATAAGGTTCACCTGGGCCCACTTGAGCTTGTCCAGGTCCCTCTGGATGGCATCCTGTCCCTCAGGTGTGTCAACTGCACCACTCAGCTTGGTGTCATCTGCAAACTTGCTGGGGGTGTAGAGCACTCACCTCTGACAGGTCACTCAGTTGGGAGCTGCCAGGCACTACCCACCTCAGGTGGATGAGGCAGTTGTCTGTGTTACACAGGTATCTCTGGGGTATCTTATTTTCTCTTTTGTTTGCTTATCCTTCTCATGTCGTGTGCCTTTACAAAAGGAGCAGCTCAGTTAAGCCCCTTCAGAGGAAGGGAAATTGTTTCTGTTAAACACACTCAGAAGAGTCGTTATGATTAGCTGGGAGATTGTTGCACTGAGAGGCAAAGCAGGTGAAGTTCCAGAGAGGAGGTAGAAGCCTGTTGCTTCTGCAGAGACACTGCAGGGAGGACACAGCAGCCAGCCAGAGCTTGAAAGGTGGGCAGCAAAATGTCCTAGGACTAATTGCCAAAGTGCAGTGTTTGCTGCAATGGATTGTGTCTGAAGCAACACTTGGGGCAAGAGTCTGGTTGGTACTTTGTTTCTGTACTGTCTGATTAAATTGCTTAGAGTTTTGCTTTTAAAAAAAAAAAAAATCATGGTTTTCACTACAATAATACATAGCTTCTTTGAGTAATAAAGCCTTTGAGCCTTCTTTAGAGGTACCTCTGAGACCTGTGTGACTGGACTCCTCATAAACTCCTCAAAGAATGGGTGCATAGGAAACTACCATTGTCATGATTTAGGGGTGTGTTAGAGGATTGTCTGTACAAAAAATCAGGTAGGGGTTGTGGCTTAGGCAATCGTACTGCTGTATTCTTACTGGAAGCCAGGCTAGATCACCTCACTGCCCTATGATCTAGAGATGTCTCAGCTCACCAGAAGCAGGATGTTTTAGACCACTCTGTTCCGCTGTAAGAACGTACACCTGCTAACAAGTGCATGTGTTCACACTCTGGATGAGCTTTCACCAGCAGAAAAAAAGGAAAGATACAAAGATTTCAATGCCTTTGGTTTCAGGTGTGTGCTGCCTTTGCAAAGGAAAACGAGGTTATGTCAAGGTACAGGCTACTAACATTGCAGAGAGCTCTGCGGATAAAGGAGTGACACGTTTTTAATGGCTTTTTGTCATTGACTTCCAACACCCAACAAAGGTACCCACAGCAAAGGGCTGTAAGAAGTGAGCTGTGGAGTCAGACTGGACTGTTGTTCCCAGAGGAGACAAAAATCGTATGGTGCCAGGTTGTTCTGTCACGCTTACATGTGAAATAAGCATAGTGTGAGGGCTACAACACTACCTAGTTCAAATAGCAAATGTTAGCCTAACTGTGGAGGAGGAAAAATTCATCCATCTCAGAGTCCAGGCTACTGCTGCTTGGGTATTCCCCATAGCTCTGGTAATTTAAAGACAGCTCTTATATCTTGACACAAGGGAGGAATCTAAATGTACAGATACCCAATCATGATTAAACAGTTTCCTGGTCTGCTTTGGTGGCAGTCCACGATGCTTAGGACAAAGTGCAGAACACTAGAGCTAGTGATTTTCTTTCTTTTTTTTTTTAAAAAAAAAAAAAAAACAAACAAAAAACAGGTAATAAACAACTGATTACTTGAAGAATCAAAATTTGCTACTGTCATAGTTTCAATATGTCATGTAGGAAAAGTGTGTGGGCTTAATGAGAAATAAAATCAATATGAAAATAAACTGTAATCAGTGAAACAAAAAGAGGGAAGAATCAAAGAACAGGTTTAATAGTCTTCAAATTAAAATTGAATTTTGGTTAAGTTAGGCAGTTATTTAAATGTTATTTAAGTATAAGTTGCTGGAAAGTTTAACAATTAAGTAGTAAGTGCATATCTGTTACATTTAGAATTCTTTCAGCTGTACATTGTAAACTTATAACTCAGTTGAGACTTTTCATTGACGTGAGATACAGGCATACAGACCAAGTAATTTGATAATGTCACCAATGCCCAGGGGTGGAACTGAAAGGGAACATCACTGCTGACACACTGGATCTCTTCATTTTCCCATGAGCTTCCTGCCCTGTCTCCAGCAATGGATGACACCTGAGGCTTAAAGAGTGATAAAATAATCTGCAGGATGAACACTACCTGTTCTACTGTACTATCCTAATTTTTTTATTACTTTTTCCCTTTAAGGGCTACATATTTTTGGTCAAGTTGTGCCTATTCCTAACAACTCTGGTGGGAGGTAGCATAGGGTTTTCTAAGATCTGATGCCTGTAAGCAGTTTGGTACAAGCATGAAGCTAGCAAGTATGGTGGCAGCTCTTAAGGCACGGCACTTGAGGAGGCAGGGAAGGGTGCTGAAATAAGGGTAACAATAGTGGTGCTATACTTTTGAAATTATAATTGCTTCTTAACAGTGCTGGTGGCACAGTCCTACACAGGTGAGGAGGTTCCTGTGCTTTTGTGACTGTTTTCCCATGGCAGTCTCAGTTACTGTATAGAGGTATCAGATTGTTCCGATGAATGGTACATGACACCTTTTGCAGCCTCTGGATCTCTCTTCTTACCCTGTACTGAGAAGTGCTTTAAGCTAAGCAGTGTTACCTGTTCTTAACATTTGAATATTGCACTCCTGAAAGATTCTATATTTTTAAATTCCTGCTAATGCAAATATGATATTTTTCTTCTACACAGTAAAACCACATAGCATTATGAATCTCTAATTATGTTAATCACTTTGCTCTATGGTCTGTAGCTTAACCTCTCTCATTGTCTATTTTATATTTTATTTTATTTTATTTTATTTTATTTTATTTTATTTTATTTTATTTTATTTTATTTTATTTTATTTTATTTTATTAATTTAGATTGGTTTTGGAAATGGATAGTGCCAGAAAATCCTGGTACAAAAAGTTGTGATGGAAATTCTGATACTGACCTAATCAAGCAATGTAACATTGCTAGACACATACTAGAGCATCTTTAAACCATAATTTCAGAAACTGTATTAATTTCTTTAGCAGTGCTGGTAGTTCAGTCCTGCAGAGGAGGGTGGTTGTAGTTTTCAGGTGTACAAGGAAATAATGTGAAAACACTTGTGTGGTGGGAGGTGGAAGAGAACATTGCAGTTGTCTGAAAACAATTTAGTTATTCATGTAACATCAGAAGTAAATTCATCATATTCTATATCTGTACTAAAAAAAAAAAAAAAAAATTAAAAGGGGAACAAAATCATTAATCCTAGCCTAATTTGTTATTAATACTCGCCAGGGTTTTTCCATAGATTTCTTTCATTTTTCAGTGTAAAATGTGGTTTTGAAAGAAAAAATTGATGCCAAGGCTTGACACTTAAAAAAATTAGGACAAAACATTATTATGTTAAGCTTTTAATTTCCAAATAGCTCATTAAGAAGCTACAGACATCTAAGGTTCTGCACTGTCTGATGGGAATTATAACTTGGTTTTACTATATTCCTGTGCTTCCTAAAAACTGATCCCTTTGACTAGACTACAACGTCTTTGGTGTATTGTCCGACCTTCTGTTTAAATTAACCCATCTCTATCAACAGCTAGGTCTCTTGGAGTATTTGACAGTGTTGATTAATAAAACAATCTGACTCAGCTGCAAAAAGGAAATTATGAAACAAATGTATCTAAAAGTATCTCCTGCCATGTTTGGATTTTTATTGAAGCCCGTAACTTCTCAATTCACGCAGTTCCATGGAGAGAAAGCAGCCATAGATTTTTAAAGCAGGTGGTTAGCCATAGTGGCTGTGAACAAGAAAAGTATGAAAAAAAGATCTAGGGACATCTTATCAGCTTGATATCAATGAAAAGAAACTTAGATATTTTGAAATTATTCTTAACAATATAATGATTGTTTCTCATTCCTCAGTTATCATGCATGGTGGATTCCAGCTTAGATACGAAACTACAGGTGTGCTTTTGGTGAATCCTTATATTTTACTTAATGAAAATTGATATTTGGGATTACTTATGAACTGGTTTTTTTTTTTTTTTTTTTTTTTTTTTTTCTGAATTCCACAGCATAGTTCAGTATTACTGTAATCCACTCTTCTAAGCAGTTTTGTATACCTGGTGTATACTCCATGTGCTCTGGAGTCATATTGGTTAAAACAGACTTTAAATTTGGAGTAGTTGTATTTTTATATGTTGATAGTCATAAGGTGTGATGTTTACAGCTTCCCAATAGAAAGAGGTTTACCAAGCACCTGTATCCAATTTGGATAATACTCTTATGTGATGGCTTTGTGCCACTTGGAATCAGCTCATCAAGGAAACAAGGAAATAACACCACCCTGCCAAACAAAGAAAATCAGGTCTGTCCTGTAGCTCCTTGGGAATCATAAAAATATAGTTTCTGTTTTGCACCATACAAACAGGTTGTGATGTCTAATCTATACTATATCTTTATGAGAAAAAAACATATTGGGTATTTTAGATATCACAGGGACTTTTGTCTTCTCCAGCCTGAAGAAAGTGATGCCTATATTATCTTTCAAATGACCCATCTTTCTTAAGTAATAAAGCATTTCTTTCCCTCATCAAAATAACACGGCAAGTTCCCTGTGAAAGAAATCATACTGCAAAAAGAGATTGCAATAGAAATGATACCAATCATAGCTGGAGAGGACTATTAAGATAGAAAAATGAACTGGAAAGCATACTGTATGCTAATGCTTGGCAGCAGAAACCCCTGTGTAACCCTATTTTTGTTCATATACTGTGGATCTCTGATGAAAAAGTATATTAAGAAAATGTTAAGGTTGCCTGGCTGTGCATTCAGAAGTTCAGAAATGTACAAAGCTGATTCTACAACCTAGATTCTTTCCTTCTATACTTGTTCATTTTAGCATGTATTTAATTTTGGGATTACACACTTAAAAATGTTAGCAGACCTTCCACCTTTCCAAAACTTCAGGTACACATCATACTCGTAATTTTAGTAATGTTTTTTTCCAGTCTGGATTATTCACCCAATTAGATTTTGTCACCGCAGTGTAGTATACCTTTATTTGTTCATAGTCTTGTGTTTGTTGTGGCCAATTTTAGAAGGGAGTCTGGAATATTCTCTTCCCATCTTGTGGACTGCTCTAATTCACTGGAAACTAGTTTAGAGTTTTGCAGCTACAATTTAATTTACTGCTAAATGCTAGGACTGTACTGTCTCTAACAAGCAAATCTATCTCAAGTCCTGCAAGGAAGGATCTGCTTATGTTGACCTTTTATGTCAAAAGAAGTATTTCTGGACTCATTGCAGTGTTTTTACAAATGACACATGTTGTTACATGCTATGTGAAGTTGCAGCCTCATATGCTAATTTTTCTAATATATGAGTTTATTAGTGATCTCAGATGTGATTAGGTGTGAAATAAATACAACTTAACAATAATATTTTAAGTTACTAATAAGGATGACATTGAAGGAGGGGAGTAAATAACTGTGTCCGGAATAGCTGAAGAGAAAGAAGCAGGCAAGATAAATGATTTAGTAAGGTTGATGCAAGGATTTGAATTTGTGGGTCCTTGGGTCCCAGTCTGAAGTACGTGGCTCTAAGTGGTGCCTAGTGCTTCATTTTCTCTTAACTAAATCTAAACCCAAATATTCGACAATTAATTTTATATTTGTTTCATATTCAGTTGCACATTCAGACTTTAAAAGCAGTTGATAGCTCAGACAAACCATCACCAACATTACAATTTCAAATCTGACTGGGTTTTCTGTCAACACTGAGATGGGCTTTGAAAAGTTGTTGGTAGTTGAGTCTATCCTGCCATAATTTGTCCTTTATCTTACATGTCAAGAGGGTTGTCCATAACTGGAGATTGAACATGACATTTCATAATTTGTATCTTGTGGTCTTCCCTGAGTCATTATGTTACATGTGCACCCTCGGTCATAATGGTAGATAGGAAAAAGGACTTTGTCATCAGAGTTCACACTCACACAGTGATCTCTTTTCTAATGTCCAAAAGAGCTGCTTCTCTTTTCCCTCTTCCCAAATAAAATTCTTCTGCATCTTCTAACACCATACAGAGGGTTCTCTCAACCATTGTTCAGACTTGGTAGTAAGCAGTTGCTGGCAAGCAGCTTGGATGCTTTTTTTTCAGTTTGTATGAATGAGTGTTTTATGGCTCATGGCCTAACCTGTGAGGTTTGGTGAACAGAAATAAAATGGCTTCTAATTAAAGGTTCATGTTTTTATCAAGTTAAAGAAATTAGGCTTTTGTTTCACTAAAAGGTTTTTTTTTTGTGTAGGATTTCACATGTATGTCTGCTGTCTTCCTTTCAATCAATTTTCACTATTCAAAAGTTCTTCTTGTTGCTGGGGTCAGGACTAAATTTCTTCCTGGTGTTTGTGGCTGCTCTCATGGGATTCATATAGTTCTTTCCCTAACAGAACACATACTATCACCTTCAGTTTCAGACCACGTGGAGGTCTGAAAGAAGTCCATTTGTTGGTGGTCCCACTGTCTTTGTAGAGGTTGGTCATTTATAGTTAAGTGTTAATATAGTTAGTTCTTAGCTACTCACTTAGCTTCCTCCCCAGCCTGTAACTGTGATAAAAAGCAGCTTGGGGCTTGTGCCACTTGGCCCTGTGACTGTTATGTGATGTCACATAACTTGTCTGTGCTGCGGAAGAGCTTGCTTTTCCTTCTACTATTGTGACTATTGATGTTTAGCACTGAAACTGCAGAGGTCATGATAGTATATCCCCCCTTCCCTGTGTAAAGATGACCTTTCCTGTGTAGCAAAGCTTGAAATGTGGCCACCTGATGCTGTAGGACTAACACCCTAAATGAGCTTTCATGGTGGAGAGAGCTCTCAGATCCCTGAATGAATTGTCACTACTAAAGGCAACACTACTTCCCTATGTGTGACATTGAATCAGGTGATGAACAGACGTACTTCTACAGGTGAAAAGTGTTTGCATTTATTTGCTCTTCCCTGTTTCATCTCCTACCCTTATTGTATGATTTCTGTATTTACTCCATTTCTGAAATATGTCATTTTTCCTATCTATTCCACAGTAAATTTTCCATGTCTTCACATTGATCATATTGGTGTGGAAGTTGTCAAGCTGCTGGAGGAGGAATTCTTGAGGAAGTAGCTCTGCATCCCATAGTTTTGTGCTGAATCAGGCTTCCCCTTTTACCACCTCAGGCTTCAGCTCCCTTTCACATCAGTGTACAGGCATTACTCTCTTGTTAAAGCAGAGAGAAGTGAAAACTTGTCTAAATCCCAAGAAGCAGCAGTAAAATTTGTCACTATTAGTATAGCAGTAAATATGTTAGGATGCTTCTAAAAATACTCATGTGTGGAACAGGTGGTTTGTAGCAGGAAGGATTTATTGTTGCTACCTGACAAAGGTCTGATCTATTCTTCATTTTTAATAGGGGTCATTTTCTTGTATATGTCTGCATAATAGTTACATTGGCACTGGTAATCACAGATAATTTATGGTGTTCATCTTTGTTACATTATTGACTTGGAGCCATCCAAGAACAGGGTCTCAAGGTATCAAATGCTGGGTGAACTGAGAGTAAATATACCTGACCTGCAAGTGCAATTGTGCCTTTTGTTTGAATGAGTCTCATCTGAACATGACACCAGCTGAAATAAACCAAAGTGGCAGGAGTCCTCTGTAGTTTAGAGAACTTTCTTGGATTGAATTGCTGATAGAGAGAAAAATTTCAGTAGCTCTGGAGAATTCATTAGTCTGAAACACCAGCTCCAGGAGGAGCCTAGCAATTTCTGCATAAATAACCCGGAAATTACCAGAGTTGGGCTGTTAGCATGAATTCAGAATACTTTTTAAAAAATTAAAGGATCCAGAGTGCTTAAGGCACCATGAAAGTACTGTAGCATGTTGCTTAGAAGATGAATCTAGCTAGTAACATTTGTTGTGGACTATGGTGAGTATCAAACTTGCCATCACTGACCTTTCTCATCTCATATTCCTTCTAGCTTCTCTAGTATTGCTCCAATAAAACAAGCCAGCCCTCAGCCCCTCAGCTCTTGTAATGTAAATGATAGGTTTGGAGGGTTTTTGACTTCCACAGAAATGGTGCCAATTTTGTAATGTGGAGCTGGGGGAAAAAATAGGAAGGAACAAATATGAACTGCTGAAGTATGGTGTTTGTACGTCTGCCTGAATTAATGTCTGTGTGCTGTAAACAAATGCTATTTATCCATAAGTTGACAATAGGTTGTTACTTTATTTATTTATACAATGTACGTTAGTCACACCACAAGAGCCAAGAAAACCACTGATTATGACACAGTTTTTATCCTGCAGTATTCAGATAACAAGCCACTGACAAGTGGGTAGCCTAATGAGTGCAGATTAAAGGATGTAAATACAGTGCTATGATCAGAATGTTGCTGCTAGCTCTTAATACAATGAGGGTGATCTATTTGTTTTCATTTAAATTCTGCTTTTGGCCTGTATCATTTGGATAGACTTTTAGTTCACATTTGTTTTAATTTAAATTCTGCTTTTAGTCCATATAATTTGGATGTATTTTTAGTTCACAATAGATTTTAGCCTATAGTATACTGTTGGGAGTTTCACTAAATCTTGTGATGCAATGCAATGGTCTCCTCTACCACACTGGCATTCTTACATCCCACCTGTGTTTACCATTTTCTAGACCAACCAGTGCTCAGGAACTTCTTTGCTATGTCCTTGACATGTCCACCAGGTACCTTCCTCTGCTGTCATGAAGACCCTCAAAAAGACATGATATGTTATTTGTCAAAAGAACAACATTCCAACAACAGTGTGACAGAGGAGGCAGGATGCAATGATTGGAGTCTTCTTGGGGTATAAATACACACTAAAGGCTAGGCTGTGCTCTAGACAGAAGACAAATAGCTGTAGCAAGATTCAGAAAAGGTGTCCAGAGCAAGAGGATAATATGTCCAAGAAAGACTTTTGGAAGACAGAAAACACTTACGCACAAGATCTTTTCTTCTAGTGTGGGCTCCATTTCTGTTCCAGCTGAGGACCTATCTCTCTCAGAAGCACAGATGTGTTTTCTTGAGTTTTTGTACAGGTGTTCAAGTCATGAATATATTTTTCAAATAATCTGAAATATTGTCATTTTTCCTCCTCTTGACTATTAAACAATAGGTTACGAGAGCTGGTGATGTGCCTGAAACTTGATTCTGTGCTTAAACAGCAACAATTTCAGTGGATACACTGAGCCCTACTGTTGTCCATAATTTCCTTGGGCAGTTATGTTACAGTTTGGGCCTTTTTTAAAAAGTGTTAAAAATCTGCAACTTCAGCCTAAGACTGTGAAGATTAAATGTCTTCAAAACCCAATGGACTTCTGTCCATCATATTACAATATGTCTTTATGTAACTTTGACTCCAGATGTTGCACTGTCAGAAAGTGACACACTTCTAAACATACCTATTGAGAATACCATTGTCTTTTAAAGGAATAATGGAATTGGAGGAAAGGAGTCCTGCATAGAACCAAAAAATTTCTCGCTATTTTTTTATAGTTTATAGTACTAGACCATGGGTTAGAAGGGCAGTTCTGTAGTGGTGCAAGGCTATGTGTCATGAGCCTTTGGCATAATAGTCTAAGGATTGTTACTATATTTGAAATGGCAAAAATTGCACCATGTATCAGTAACTTCATACTAAATAATTATGTGCCCTGAAAAGGAGTAGAAAAGATAAATCTATGGACTAGTGCTCCCTTTTTAAAATGCGCTGGGTTTAATTGCTTCAGATACATGGAAATGACATCCATTGCCTTCTGCAGGATGTGCTAATGTGCCTTCAATGTACATCAATGCACTGAGCACATCTGTGCATGGACTCAGTAAGTCTAGTTCACACTAAAAATAACTTACAGCTTTTCAGCTCTGCTGCCAGTAATTAAAAAGCGAGCATGCTGCTCCCACAACTGTATTACAACACAGTTAAAAATACGGTTGTTTATAAGCAAAAATCCCTCAGAAAAAGGGAGAACCTTTCTTTCCACAGACTTGGAGAAGACGAAACACCTGAAGCAGTTTCATCTGACCATGGTTTTTGTTTTATTTCTTTCATGACAGAACAGTAATAGCTCCCTAAGGTACATCACAGCTTTAAGATTTACAACCCGGTCTCTGCAAGGCTGAGCTGTGACACCTATGCCAGATGGTGTCTGCTAAATTACTGTCAACACTGGTACATTTGTGAATTATCTGTTGCTTTTGGAGGCAGGCAGCAGAAGCGTTCCTATGTTCTGAGGTCTGGCTACTACACCGTCAAAGTTTTCTTATGTTTATTTTTGGTGAATGAAAACTCACGACCTGATAGTTAAATTTCATAATGCAGTCAGCAAATATTTTACTCTTTTCTTCTTTCTCTCTCTTTCTCTCACTCTTTTTAATGCAGGTCTGATCTGACTAGCAATGCTACTCACACACAGAAAAAAATGTCTTTTTCAGAGCCTAGCTGAAAGAGTAACACTAATCAACCACTATGACTGTACTTTCTGTGTGCTTCAAAGTCAGTAAAAATGGAGCCATGTATGGTAAGAACAAATACTAACCATTTTAATGTGGTCATCAGACCTTGTTCCTGGGGCTTCTTAACCCATGTGCAGGCTAGCTGACAGATGTGGCTTGTTTGTGCTGTGATCACACCAAAGTGATAGCGCTGCGCAGATTCAAATCTATTAATAGTATTTAAATAGTGTAGACAATGGAAGTACTAACCATCCTACTAATTGAGGAATAAACTGTGAAGAGATTTAATGGCTTAAAGTTCAGTCAGAAAACCTGTCGTGAAACTGGGATTTGATGTCAAATTTACTTAACCCTGTGGTGTATTCCTGGAGAGAAATCATGCTTTCCTAAGTCACCAGAAATAAAGTGAGAAACAAAGTTACACTGAGTTACAGTTTCATGCTGCTGCCCTTCCTTGACAACTTTAAAACATTATGAAAACCCATGAAGCATCAAGTTCTTGTTGCCATGCTTACTTTCTTTGCAGTGCTTGCTGAGTGAAGGTCATTTCTTAATAATTTTTTGCTTGTTTGGGTGCAGACTGACCTTTCCTTATGTGCAGAATATTCAAACTGTTTGAAATTACTTTGCCTACAGTAACAAAACTTTTCAAAAAATCTGCTGTGTGCTAGCTGCACAGAGCTGCCACATCATTCATCTCTTTGGTACCTCTCTCCCTTTTTTCTGTCCATCTTATTTACCTCCATCATGGCTTACAGGATCATGTATATGTATTTTACAGTAAGATGATAATTAACAGGGTTTAGCAAGTAACCAGGTTGTTTTCAGGGAGTTTATTAAATACAGAAAAAAATGTATATATTTCAGATTTCAAATATACTGCAAGCAATAGTATTTTTTATATATTTGAAGCACATTCAGTTCAAGATAAACAACTCAGATTGTATTCTTTTCCTTCACATCCACAACCTTCATCTGTAGGCTGACTGAGAAGAGAGGTTCTGATCCTGTAGTGTGCTGCATTCATACATCTCTCCCTGGCTGCAGAACACACAGCATCAGGGAGGATTAATCCTTCAATTCCTTGGTGTTTCAGAAAATCATAGAGCAGGCTGACTTCTCAGGTAAATCAGTTAAACTTTGTTAGCTACATTGCTAAGAACGTAGCCTCTGTCAGCCCAGTTTACCTTTTTCCTCAAGGTTTAAATGTTTGTTGGTGTCCATGACTTTAGTGATTAGTTTTTTCAGCTAGTAAACAAGAATAAGCCAAATTATGGATAGTTTCAGTGTTTGTCTTGACAGAAATGTTTTGTTTGACAGCAAAGAAGATATGGATAACATATTTCTAAATGTGCAAAAGGTACTTAGAATGTGGAGGAAATTGTGCAGAAGAATCTAAAAGTCTGCTTCGGAAACTTGGGTAAGCATTATGGAAACCACAATCATATTGTAATTTTTTCTGCATGTCAAAATGTAACTATGAGCACTTAATCTTCTTGACAAAATCACCATTTATAAGTCATTTTTCATCAAAACTATATGAATGGTAGTTGATCACTGCAAATGACTTTGCTGTTAGGACCATAGCTTTGGTATTTGTCTTTCCTTTTCAGTATTAAAATTGCTTTGGAAGGCAGTGTAGAGGAACCTGAATGAATCAATAAGTGATTAAACCCAACTTTGCATAGATACATGCATTTGCAAAAGCTCCATCCGTTGGCTTCTTTGTTAACCTGAATTATTTTCAACAATGAAAGAAACATTTGTCAGAGTCAGGTGGAAATGCCACAAAATATTCTAAAATATGAGCCAAAATGCCTTTGGAAATAAATGTAAAATAGCCTTGGTTTCCAAGAAAGGATCCCTCAGGGGAATTTTACATTGTTTTTGGGGTGAGAGCTTGGTGTTAAGGGGTAACACACACACAAATTATGCATATTTTATCCCACTATTTTTGTCATTGTAGAAGTATCTAGATAACTACAAAACTGAAACTGTGTCACACCCAACAGCAAAACTACATGACAGTTGTCCTTTTGTCTGGCCCAAAATTTCACAGAATGTTTAGACCAGTCTTTCTCATTACACTATGCAATAAGAATGGCAACATCACATTTTGGTGGAAAGATTATACCAAGATTTATATAATCAACGGAGCAATCCACATCTGGCTATTCTGATTTGAAACCAAAAAAAGTAGATTCCCTCTCTCTGGAAGAACAAAGAATGATAATCAAAGTCTGATAAGCTCATGAAGAATTTCTTCATATTGAGTTTCCATCAGGCTTTCTTAATAGGGGCAGTTGTTCTCTGGCACTGTAAGCATGGGGTAAGAGGGCCTGGAAAAATTTTTCTTATTTATCATTGGAGCCTGAAGATAAGAATTTCTTTGCCTTCCTGGTGTGTTCAGTGTCTATGTATCACCAAAAGTTTTTAAATTGCCTGCAGATATTTAAGAATACTTGCTCTACCAAAGAAAGCAGTAGTTAGTACTGAATATGTGGGACCTGATTTAGTGATAACTGGGCTGGCATACGTACTGTAGGACTGTTGTTTCTGCCCCATTCAAGATTCAGTATATCTGATATGAGTTTGTGCTTGTTTTAGTTTATTTGTCAGCAGTCTGATGTCAGTCGAATATTTCTGATGTAAAACTAGCATTGTAGTTCCAGTAGAAAATTGGAACAGATCCTCAACTTATATAAATTTCTCTATAAAATGACCACACAACTTTGCAGAATTCTTTTAAGCTATATGAAACCTTTTCAGGAATTAAATCTAACGGCCTCATATCTTTTTATAAAGCTACAGCTTTACCTTGCACTACCAAAATCCCAATCATTTTACGGACATTAATAGAATAAGAGTGAGTTTCTTTACAAGTCCATTTGAGTATTTGCTGGCTCCTGAGAACATGGTAATGTAAAATAATAATATTTCACTTGTCTTTTTCTTCACTGTTAGCAGGGATTTTTTAAAGGTTAAGAGTCAGCTCTTGTCTGACTGACGGCACATATGGACAGAATTGGGTCTTGGTAGAACACCTTAAACTTTGCAGCGTTCACATCTCTGCTGTGATTTCAAAGGCAAAGTGTTGAGTCTTGCAATATACAGTGATATTTCTCTGGTCATATCATGCTGTAAATTTATGTTAAAAAAGAAGCACCTGGGTTACCTTCTGCACATTGATAGAAATGAAGGGTAGATGGATTGTTTTGAATGATACATCTGGATCAACCTATCTCAATATCACATTAAAATTTTAATTTCATTTTTAATTTTTAAATTACATTTAATGAAATTTCTGGTGGACAAGAGATTTAGGCAAGCTTTTAAATGGAACTCTTGAAGCTTGACTTATTTCCACATGATTCTTAGGCACACATTAACATCAGCAGATGCAAAATGTTATATCTCTATTCAAATATATTCACATATTTACTATATAAATTTTATGAGAGTTATTAATTTTTTTCCCCTTTAACTGGGACACGGTAAAGTTCAAGCATTGTATCTCAGTCTGTGTTGACTGGTTACTAAGATCAATAGCACAATATATGGAAAGGAATGTTACTGAACTGGAATCTGGAGGCTTAGGTGGTACAACTGCATGTTTAATCTTTCATGAGAACCAAGGAAGATACAGGCATGGAAGCCACCTCTGTCACAGCAGTAGAGCGAGAGATATTTCCTGCATGCTGGTGTGGACATCAGGTCATGTGCATGGCAGGTCATATGGGAGAAATAGGCTTTAGGACCTGATGCCATCCTGTACTCATGTGGCACAAAATCTGCTGGTCACCCTAAAATCTGGGAATTTTCAGAACACGTTTCCTTACCAGGCAGAGGCACCTAGCCGTCGTGCTGCCATGATGCTCATTGACTCTGCTGGGCTCAAGGGGACATCTGGGCAAGCACTAACTGACCCTGTAAGGTTGTTATGCAGGGAGCGAGAGGGAAAGAAGTCATCCAGGATGGGGTGAAGTGTGAAACCTGCTGTGCGACTCTAATCTGCATGGCAAGTTGGTAGGTGAAAACACTTATTAACAGGGGAAGTTGAATTAAATTGACAAAACAGGTCCTTGTTACCCCTTCTGAAATTTAGGCAGAACACTAGTATTGAGAAAAGTTGATGGGGCTGTGAAACAGTTAAAAAAGCTGCCCCTTATATGTAACCCAGAAGCCCATTAACTCAGTCATTTTAAGCAGGAATATGACCTCTCTGTTGTAAAAAACAGGAATAGTATAGTGAGATTTGAACTAAAAAGCAGCGGTTTATGGGGGGTGTTTGTAATCTCAATTAAAAGGTATGAAATAATTTACACCCATTTTGGTAGCATAGCTGCTGCTTTCTTAGGCATGTCATAGTCTCCATTATAAACACAGTTCATGTTTCTAACTGTGATGCCTATCTCCACTGAAAAAACAAATGGAGAAGGATTTAAAGAAAAAAATAACTTATCCTTTGCTGATTGTGTTTTGTTTCATACAATGTGCCACAGCATCTTGTTGTGTGTATTGCTGGGTGCTGTTATTGTCAGCATTCCAGTGAAAGCACAGCCCATAGGGTTCTGCTGCATTGCATAATCTCATCATACATGATGATTGCATCTTATTATTAGAAATAGATTTGGAACTATAAATATTTAAATACAAAGGACCCATTGTGTTATCAAGTGATGAGAAACCCCTAACTGAAACTCCAAACTGAAATCAGCAATGACATCTGTGTAAAAATTAAGTAATATAGCATGAAGAAGTTGGTCCTCATTCCTGCTGATTCTTTTTTACTCTTTGGCATCTTGATGGCTGTTATGGTGATTAGCTAAAAAACATGCTATATGCTAGGACTGCAAAAACAAAAAAAATAAGATGGAGAACAGAATAGAACCAATCTACAGGCAATGGGTGTCACAGAGGCTTCCACTACATCAGATTCCAGTAATTTTTTTGACTCATAATTTATCATGGTGTCACATTTTTTTCAAGTGGGGTGCATGATGATCTTTTGTAAATTCTTCTCAGTTAACAGCAGAAGACTAGAATAGTGAAATTTTTTAGACTCATATTTTACTGTGCTCCACATAGATCTGCTACTATTTAATGAACTCATCAGAAATAATAGTGAAAATAGTGGGAAAACTCTGTAGGCCTGTAATGAAGGGAATCCCATTTTGATTCATACCCTTCTCTCTCTCCCTTTTAAAGTTAGGGATGTTCTGCTTTTAAAGTGTAATTTATTTATTTTTTTTTTTTTTTTTACCTTACATTTATAATCATTACAGTGGTCAGACCCTTACTTGAACTTGAACTATCACCTGAGCTTATAGCAGGCTCACTTTACACACTTGGTATGTGAACAACTGGGCTGGGGGAGATATGCTTTGCATTTCAGGTACTTTTCAAGCCCAAACAGAGAAAAAAAGATCACATTTGAAAGTGAGTGGGTAGGAAATTCATTCCTATGTAAAACAGGAGTAGTTAGTCCTAAGTTTATTTAGGCTTGACCTGCTCTTTCTTATCTCCTGAAGATAAAGTAAGAGGACCTGGAGGACTGTCCATCAAGAAAATAAAAACAGAATCAAAAATGTAGGATAATTCAGCCTAATAGGGATTCTTTTTAACTGACAGTATCAAACCACTCTGTTAATACTTTTAGCCACATCAATGCTTCCTATACTGTTTCCAGTTCCAGAGTGGTCTTAAGTTCTATAATATAGGTAATTCATACAATATATAGTGCAGACTGTGCTGTATTATACAAGGGAACGTAAGGTCTGCTTGCAGGAGTAAGATTACCCACAAATACCTTTTTCCATCAGTTCAGAACAAAAGCCCTTAGTGGCTATTTGTTGTTTGCTACTATTTTTATTCCCAAAGACTGTTGTTTGGTTGTTTTTGTTTTTTTTTTTTCCATTACTAATTTTTTACTTCCACTTCACCCATAATGCTGGGTCTAAAACAAACAATAATTATAAAAATTACCTGCTGAGCCATGCTGTCACCTATTGTATGGACAGCACAAGGCAATTCTCAGTGGTGTTAACAGTGCCGTGGGAACACCATCTCTGGAAATGGCTTTGACTTTACAGACATGGAGAGGATACAATTGCTCTATTCAGAGATGAACAGTTGATCTGACCTGTTAATTGGAATTTACACTAGTTTATTAGAAGGACCAGTAGAAACATCATAAGTGAAACGGTGTAAAGCACTATCACGCGACTCTACTGCTGTTGTTCTTACATGAATTCAGTGCTGGAATTGACCCTATCAATCACTCAGTTCTTCTTGTGACCCCAGAGCAAGAGAAGAGTGTCTCAGCACTTTGTTTGCCTTCTTGAAACTTGAAATTCATTTCATTTGATCTCAGTGTTAGTCCTGATGTGATCAATCACTCTCTGCTTTCTGAGGGCCTACAGCAAGGAGTTATGGCCTCCCTGCTGTGTCCAGGTTTTGCATTCTCCTCTCACTGTTTGTTCATGATTTCTAAAATTAACAGTTTTCTTTCTCACCCTTCTCCAGTGGAGTGCTGCAAGGCACCAGCGTTGTACTGCTTCTCCCTTTCCTTGCTGCCTCTCCTGTGTCCTGATACTGGCTGCAACCTTGATTATGCCTCCTGCGGTGGATAAGGTGGGTCTGAATCTTGTGGTTCATTCTCCAGTGCCTCCACCGTCCTTGTACTGTATCTCAACCCTGTCTGCTGCTGCTGCTCTGTGTGCTGTGTTAAAACAATAGTTCTTTTATGCTGCATCTCTTTTCCTGTTGACAGCCACTAAATTCTTCTGTGGTAGTGAAGCTTTATTTCCTCCAGTTTGTTGCATACCTCTAACTCCTGTAATTTACATGAACTCCTTTTTCAGAGCTTTCTCAGCCCTCCAAATCATTCTTCCTTTTGTGTCTGCCTAAGAGCTCCTGAACAAAGCCGGTGGAGATCTTTATGGTTACTCTCCCTCCACTGCAGGCTTAATCCTGATGTTGTTGTCCCTTAGCAATTCTCCCCTGCCATAAATGCATGTCAGGGGAGTTTCAGTAGGCTGAGTTAAATATTATACCCTTTTCCAGAGAAATGACATCAAATCTACTGCAGTCCTTTATCTTCCACAGCAATGTTGTCACGATTGTGCTTGTCCTCTCTGCAGGTGCTTTGTCTTCTTTGCTTTCCTGGGGGCTGCCTTTTGAAGAGATCTAGTGCGTCCCAGGTTCATGACCCCAGAAATTGCAGTGAAGCAGAGGTTGACTGGGCAACTCTTCTGGAAATTAAAACTGGGTCCTAAAACACAAGGAAGACAATGTGACTGATAATTATTGAAAAATTTCCTACTAAAGAAAATTCTCACTAATTTTGGACAAACTTACAGCTGCCTTTCAGTTTAGGTTCATACACTGTTCATCTCAGAATAGTCATGCAGAGACAATTTGTAGTGGTATTTAGGCATAGGTTTCCAAAACATCTGAGTGTCTCCTCTCCAATACAATTAAAATCCTGACATGTAACATTTTGCATCTTTTGAAGTGTCTGGATACCTTGAAAACCTGCCCACCAGATAGTCAAAATGAATAAATAGTAGTTTCTCTTGACTTTTTTTTTATTTATTTATTTTTTCCTCTCTCTTTTGCAAAGAGCAGTTTGCTATAAATACAAATAACTCTTTAATTAAAATGACAGTAAAACTGGTTTATTTAGTGCCTTGCAAACTGTGTCTGGACAGCTAGGAGAAAAATATTGTACATCTTTTTTACTTTCCTGGAGTTTATTTTTAAAATTCAGATTATGAATGTACATGTCATCAAAAAGATGCAAAGAAATCACAATGAAGTTTTAAGCTTAGGATGGTCTTTGTAAACAAATTCCTTCTTAAACTTTGCATTTTGGCTTTTACTTTACCATACCTAAAAAAGAAGCACAAGGAATTTTGCCTAGAAAGTGTAGCTAATTACTGTAAAAAAATTATCTGGAAAGGAGTTTATGAGAATAAAGCTATTAAATTTCAGGAAACAATTCTTACTATTGGCACATATATTTAATACCTTGATATGTGGAATTGCAGCTTTAATACTATTCCTGAATTTGGCTGGATTTCACTGATGTTTCATCATAACAAGATATTCAGAAATCTAGTAAATTTGTGATAAACTGGCCCAATCTGTTGTATTCCCTGATTGATAAATGGATTTCTTTTTGCACTTGATATTTATTGTCCAATTATAGAAATGGGAGAAGTAAGTCTAAAGAAAACAAGTGAGTGTTTTCATTTACTTTGAATAATGGCACAACTCTAACATTTTTGTCTTTCTCATTAAATGTTTAAGATATTTTGGTGATAAATTGTCTGAGATGTCATGTTACCTTAGCTAGATAATTGTCCTGATTGGATATGGTGATTTCTTAATTTTATTATGGCACTGGATATCAGGCCAGAAAGAAAATTAAATTCTTAATGAATGGTTAGATTACTTTTAAAGAGATCCTGACTGAAATCTTCACTTTTTCTTTTCTTCACACAACGAAGAAAAAGCCATCATCACTAACTTCTACTCAGCTTGTTTTTCTTTTGAAGTTGTTCATGTGATTTTGTGGAAGAAGAGTTAGGGAATGGGTATTAGTGAGAATATCATATCTTCATGATGTGATGGGATTCAACTTTTGAGCTCCCTTCAATCATGATAAAATGTGTTAGTGTTTGATATTTAATGGGATTTGTACCCTACATTGAAACCCTTATCATCATCAGATTTATACTCGTCAGCCTTTTCTGGACAGAAGACAAAAAAAAAGGTGTGACCTGATCTGTCACTATAAATAACTTCAGCAAGAGCAAGGCAGATGTATTTAGAAAACTAAAACAAGTTTAAAGTCAAAATGATATGAATTTTAGGGCCAGATGGATGCTTACTGGGGTTTTAAAGGGCAGAATGACAAATCTGTCTCGGCAAATAATGCTCACTATGGAGGATTAGGAATTTTTCTCTTTAGTTTAAAATAAGCATCCAAAAAATTACCAGGATATGAATATTTCATTTGTGTTATATGAGGGCAATCTTTATTTAGTAAGCAAGTCACAATACTTGGCTAAAATGCCATCTGTAGAAGACAGGTGTGAGGGCCCAATAGGTCCAAGAAGCTGGTATTTCAGGCTGGTCAGTTTTCTTTGCTCTGTGAGGACAATTTGGCATGGTTGATTTCATTTGTCTCTACCCTATATAGTTCCAGAGGTTTGTTCTGGCATCAAAGAATGATAGAATCACAGATTCATTTAGGTTGGAAAATACCCTTAAGAACATCAAGTCCAACTGTTAACCTAACACTGCCAAGTCCACCACTAAACCGTGTCCCTAAGCTCCACATCTACAGGTCTTTTAAATATCTCCAGGGATGGTGACTCAACCATTTCCCTTGGAAGCCTGTCCCAATGCTTAACAACCCTTTCAGTGAAGAAGTTTTTCCTAATATGAAATCAAAACCTCTCCTGGTGCAACTTGAAGCCATTTCATCTTGTCCTACCACTTGTTATTTGGGAGAAGAGACTGACACACACTTTGTTACAACCTTCTTTCAGGTACAGAGAAATAAGGTCTCCCTTGAGCCTCCTTTTCTCCAGGCTGAACAACCCCAGTTTCCTCAGCCACTCCTCATGGGACTTGTGCTCTAGATCGTTCACCAGCTTCATTACTCAACTATGGATGTGCTCCAACATCTCAATGTCTTTCTTGTAGTGAGGGGCCCAAAACTGAACATGGTGTTCGAGGTGCGGCCTCACCAGTGCCGAGGACAGGGGTCAGATCCCTTCCCTGTCCCTGCTGCCCACGCTATTGCTGACACAAGCCAGGATGCCATTGGCCTTCTTGGCCCCCTGGGCACACTGCTGGCTCATACTCAACCAGTGGTCAGCCAACACCCCCAGGTCACCCCCAGGTCCTTTTGTGTCGGGCAGCTTTCCAGCCACTCTTCCCCAAGGCTGTGGTGTTGCGTGGAGTTGTTGTGACCCAAGCGCAGGGCCTGGCGTTGAACCTTGTTGAACCTCATATAGTCGGCTTTGGCCCACCAATCCAGCCTGTCCAGATCCCTCTGAAGAGCTTTCTTACCCTCAAGAAGATCAACACTCCTGTCCAACTTGGTGTGGTCTGCAAAATTACTGAAGGTGCACTCAATTCCCTTGTCCAGATCATTGATAAAGATATTAAACAACACTGGCCCTGAAGTGCTAAGGCTTGGACAACCAGCCCAAGCCAGAGTTGACCTATAGATGAATCCTGTATATTTTATAACTGGTAACCATTATGCCAACAGGTATAGTAAGTTATAATAAACCACTTATCCTGATGTAAAAGGTGGAAGTGTTGAAGCCTGAGCAACAGGCCCAGAACCGAAACTGTTAACCCAGAATGTAATCCTTAATGAAATATGCATGGAGGATGTAGCTATCTTGAATGTATCTTTCCTTTCCTTTGTATGTGAATAGAACAACAGTCATGGAGGCAGGTGTCTGTCCCTGAGACCTGGTGTGAAACCTTGAAGATAATCCCATCAGATAAGCAGAGAAACTCCTTTAGCTTCTTCCTTGAGCCCTGGACAGGCTCTGGGGGGAACCTAATGTGAGATTGAAACCAGAATTTTTCCTCTCAAAGCAAAGGTGCCAGCTGTTCTGGCCTGTCGATCTCTGGTCTATAGTCTGGGCCCCTTCGCCGTGACTCTGGCAGCCTCACCTACGGGTGGAGGCACCGCGTAGGATTTCCCCCTTGCCAGGACAGGCTCTGCAAACCCTCGCTGTGACCGGGGCTGCCCAGCCACTGCGGGGCTGGATGGTGGTAACGTATGCAAGTGGTGATGGATCTTTATTAATCACTATTCTCTCTCTCTCAGGTAGTAATGATTTGATGCATTACCCTGTATTTTCCTATTTAAGTGCAGTATTCTGCCTTTGCTTACTGTATGTTTTCTGTATTATTCTGTAATATTATTTAGTTATTTCTAGTAAAATGCACCTACTCTTTTCACTCTGGTGTCTGAGTTTAGTTGGTATCCCTAATCAGCAAAACAGGCCCTAATACTGAGCCCTGGGGAACACCACTTGTGACCAGCCACCAACTGGATTTAACTCCATTCATCACATTCTTTGACATACAGAAATATCTCACCACAAAATTGGAAATTCCTCTAATAAATCAGCTAACAAATACATTATCCCTTTGTGAGGCTGGAGCAGGGCAAATGACAAGACAGATATATCCCAGTTTATTTTTGCAAGTTAATTTGTGAAAGCAATAAATTAAATGTGTAACACTGAATGATATTTGTAAACCAGTGTCCTCTATATTCTGCCTGGTAAATGGCTTTGAGCAACACCGCCCTGGTGACATATATTATGTGAGTGATTTGTAGCAAAAAGCTAGGACAACAATAAACACAGATGTATGAAATAGCCACTAATAGAAATGTGCTTCAGAAAGAGTTACCCACATTCCTACCTGGACTTTTATGATTGTTTGCTTTTCTCTATATTCTTTGAAGAATGTGTAACATTTCAGATGTTGTTCTCTGGATAGCTGCCCTTTAAGAGTGGTCATTGTTGGCTGCATCTGACTAAACATAAAATGAAAGTGTTCCATTGTATAAATGGCTTGATGTATGGCAGTGTATGTTTTATGCTGGCCAAAAGCCCACTGATACATACTTAGTATTCAGATAATAAATACAAGTACAAAAGAGTTTCAGAGACCTAAAGTAATATTGTTTTGTAAGATAGTGTTATATCTTATAAACATATGTTAAAAAATTCAATTAAAAAGTAAATTGAAAAACTATAAAGTACATAGCTAAAATACAAGGGTTTGTTTTATGGATGCTATAAATGTTTAACAGTTTCCTTCTTTTTTCCAACTAGTTTTAATTTCTGAGTCTCACTTGACCGTCAGTTTTTAAATTAATTGTAATCTATTCCAAGAGGACTATTAGTTTTATTGAAAAAGTTCTTTAAGCTGAATATAGAATTATAAAATCATAGAATCACAGAATAATTTGGGTTGGAAGGAACTTTAAAGATCACCTAGTTCCAGTGCCCCTGCCATGGGCAAGGACACCTTCCACTAGACCAGGTTTCTTAAATCTTCATCCAATCTGGATGAAGCTATGCCAATAGTGGGTTATTTTAAATAGGAAAATATGTTTTAAACCAGTAAATATCTCTATGACCTGCATGGAAAAAAGTCTTTCCAACAGAATATACAGATTTGCTTGCCACAGTTTGTTGTGGTTTAAGCCTGGCCGGTAACTAAGCACCAAACAGCTGCTCACTCATTTCCCCTCACCTGCCCACAGTGGGATGGGGAAAGAACTGGAAGGGTAGAAGTGAGAAAAACCCTCATGGTTTGAGATAACAACAGTTTAATAATTAAAAAGAAATTTTTTGGTTTTTTTGTTTAATTTCAAGGAGAAAAAAATGACAGAGAGGGAGAAAAAGAAAGACAAGTGATGCAAACAAAAACAATTGCTCATCATCCACTGACCAATGCCCAAGCAGTCCCTGAGCAGTGGCCCCCACCACCAGCTTCCTCCCCAGTTTTATTGCTAAGCATGGTGTTGTATGGTATGGAGTATCCCTTTGATCAGTTGAGGTCAGCTGTCCCAACTATGTCCCCTCCCAACCTTTTGTACATCTCCAAACTACTTGCTTGCAGGGTGATGTGAGGAGCAGAAAAGGCCAGCACACAGCGGAAGGGGTGGTTAATGAGGATGTATTGGGATAGGGTGGGACCTGAATGTAATGTAAGTGGCATGGAAGAAGGGATGGAGAATGTACTGGTTTGGGCTGGGATAGAGTTAAATTTTTTCATAGTAGCTAGTAGGATTTGCTTGAAAATAGTGTTGAAAATTCAGGGATGTTTCAGTTACTGCTGAGCAGTGCTCACACAGAGCCAAGGCCTTTTCTGCTCCTCACACATCTCATTTGAACATGTCTCTAAGGCTTTTAAGTATTTACCCTCCCAAGTTCTCCATGGAAGAGGAATTCTTAAGTTCTATTCATTCTTTCTCTCTTTAAAAATGCAATGAGAGAATAAAGTTACATCATGATTCCAGCTAATGATGTCTATCCATTACACCTCCACCTGTAGATATTTGAGATGGATTATGACATCATTCTGTGGACTTCTTTACTTCAGATTTGTAAATGATCTTGGAATACATCTGGATGCTGGACTGACAAGTTTAGAGATGAAAGTCTTAAAGTTTGAAAAAAAATAATCAGTAAATATTTCATATGTAACTAAGTTTCTAGTTGCACTGTGAGATTAGCTGATTTTTACCTAAAACTCTGAAGGCTCTTTGGCCTTCAAAGTCCTCTTTGGCCAAACCTGAAGAAAACTATAAGGAACACTAACTATTTCAGCAGAAACTGATCCTGTATTTAAACACTGAACAAAATAGCGATGTCTTCCAGATCAGTGCAGTTTGTACTTAATACTTTTAAGGTCTCCTTATCCTCATAAAGCCACAGTTGATCCTTAATGCAAGTGGACTTTACAGACAGTATTTTTGGCATCAGGAAGGGCTGATCTTAGAGCATGAATGACACTCTTGGAAATGTCTTAGATTTTCTTCAGTGAAACCACCATACGGACACTGAAATGCAGTTTGGGTTTATCTATTCTCCTGAATATGCATAGTTTGAATATACCAGTAGATTGTCAACTGCTACTGAGAAAAACCTTTTCTAACCTTTTCTAAAGTGTTTTTTGTTGCATAGAACTCCCAACAGGTTGGGAGTCCTTGGCCACTATCAGCCTGGCTGGATTTGTTTGTAGCCTCAACATTAAAGGCTTTATATTTTATTACTACTTGCCTGAGTCATTCTGTGGCATTTTTGGTTGAGAATCCAGTCTCATCCCTGTCAGTCAATAGCAACATATCCAGGGGCAGAAATCATACATGATAAATTGCCTCAGAGAAGGAAATACAGCGCTTTTTTTCCCTCCCTTTGCAACCTTGCACATGAAGTGTAACAGTTGCTGAGATGAAGTGTGTCCTATAAGAGGCTGAGGTCTTGTCTTGAGGAAATTACATAAGGAATGAAAAGGAAGATTACTTCACAAAGCAGTTCTTATTCTGCTTTGTGAAGTAATTTCAAAAATCACTTTGTGAAGTGCTAGTAATTATGTCACAGATAGAATAAATAATATATTTAACTTTCAAGAACTCTGACAAGCTGTGATGGGGAAAAAATTAAAGCTTTAACTTTTGTTTTAGGAAGCAAGTCTCATGACAGAAATGAAGTGAGTGTATGTTATGTAAGTAATTTATTTGTGCATCTTTGGCACTGCGGCACTAATAGGCTTGCTGCCATGTATTCCAGGCTGCAGTTTGTCATGTCTGACTCCCTAGTCTTTTCAAGCAATTGAAGAAATGGCCTTCTGCAGGTTGTCAGTGTCAGACACCAGCTCACTTGCATAGATAAAGCTCAATCAGTTCCTGGAGAAAGCATCTTTTGAAAATGCAGTAAGCTGTACCATGAAAGGTAGTTAGACAGGTGTTGCACAAAGCCAAAATGTTATTGTGGACAAGCAAGAATACCACAGAAGCCATGATGGGCTTTTGCTTTATTCTGTGCTTTTTAATTATTTAGTGCTATTGTGATCTAAGGATCATTTATTAATCTGAATTAATCTTGAAAAAATTAGTTTTATTGGCCAGAGTTAACTGTTCTCATAGCTGCAGTCTCATTGTCTAGTAAGCAACTACCTCATGGTTTAAGATATCAGCATATACATTTGCAAGTATATCCTGGATAAAACCTAAGACAGGAGCCTATTAGGGAAATCATATTCAGGTATTTGCCATGTGACTCTGTGGCTTTTGAGATACTTAATATGAGTTCTTTGAAAGGGCTATTATCAGTGATCATTTCAGAGTCTGCTTACATTTTCTTCATAAAGACCTTTAGGAATAACTAAGAAAACAAGATCTTAATCATAACAGAGGCAGTGGAACAGAGGCAGAGAAATACAGGAATAAGAAAAGTAGTCTGAAAATGTTTATGAATAAAAAGAGGACTGGCTTCAATCCAGCTTCAATGATCCAGGAAATTACAGGCCTGTCAGCTTGACTTTGGTGCCCGGGAAGCTGATGGAGCAGCTCATCCTGAGTAACATCACACAGCACATGAGGGACAAGCAGGTGATCAGGCCCAGTCAGCATGGGTTTGTGAAAGGCAGGTCCTGCCTGACAAACCTGATCTCCTTCTATGACAGGGCGACCTGCTGATTGGATGAGGGAAAGGCTGTGGATGTAATTTACCTTGACTTCAGTAAGGCCTTTGACACCATTTCCCACAGCATTCTCCTGGCAAAACTGGCTGCTCCTGGCTTGGATGGGCACAGGCTTTGCTGGGTGAAAACTGTCAGGATGGCCGGGCCCGGAGAGTTGTGGTGAACGGAGTTAAATCCAGTTGGTGGCCGGTCACGAGTGGTGTCCCCCAGGGCTGGGTGTTGGGGCCACTCCTGTTTAACATCTTTATTGAAGATCTGGACGAGGGGATTGAGTGCACCCTCAGTCAGTTTGCAGGTGACACCCAGTTGGGTGGGAGTGTTGATCTGCTCGAGGGTAGGGAGGCTCTGCAGAGAGACCTGGACAGGCTGGAGCCATGGGCTGAGCCCAGCTGGGGGAGTTTCACTAAGGGCAAATGCCGGGGGCTGCCCTTGGGCCACAACAACCCCCAGCAGCGCTACAGGCTTGGGGAGGAGTGGCTGGAGAGCTGCCAGTCAGAGAGGGACATGGGGGTGTTGATTGACAGCCGGCTGAACAGGAGCCAGCAGTGTGCCCAGGGGGCCAAGAAGGCCAATGGCATCCTGGCTTGTGTCAGCAACAGCGTGGCCAGCAGGGACAGGGAAGGGATCTGACCCCTGTACTCGGCACTGGTGAGGCCGCACCTCGATGACTGGGTTCAGTTTTGGGCCCCTCACTCCAAAAAGGACATTGAATGACTCGAGCGTGTCCAGAGAAGGGCAACGGAGCTGGTGCAGGGTCTGGAGCACAGGTCCTACGAGGAGCGGCTGAGGGAACTGGGGGTGTTTAGTCTGGAGAAGAGGAGGCTGAGGGGAGACCTCATCGCCCTCTACAGCTCCCTGAAAGGAGGGTGCAGAGAGCTGGGGATGAGTCTCTTTAACCAAGTAACAAGCGACAGGACAAGAGGGAATGGCCTCAAGTTGCACCAGGGAAGGTTTAGACTGGGTATTAGGAAGCATTTCTTTCCAGAAGGGGTTGTTAGGTGTTGGAATGGGCTGCCCAGGGAGGTGGTGGAGTCCCCATCCCTGGAGGTGTTTAAAAGTCGGGTTGACATATCTCTGAGGGATCTGGTGTAGTTGGGAACTGTCAGTGTTAGGTTGATGGTTGGACTGGATGATCTTCATGGTCCTTTCCAACCTAGATGATTCTGTGATTTGATAAAGGTGGCTGGGTATCTTGTTCCCACTGTTTTTTAAGACTTTTCAGGAGATTAATTCCAGCAGAGTTTAGAACTGAAATGCCATTAATAATATGGCTCTGTAGTCTTCAGTGTTGGTATAATTAACAAACCAGAAGTCTGTTTTCTGACATGTAGTTTATTTTTCATGCTTCACAAATTTTCTCTCCCTCAGAAGATGCTCAGAAAGAGCAATCCTCAAAAGGCAGCAAGTGATAGGCATGGCAAAATTATGGGATTATATAAGTGACTATCAAACTTGGCTGGTCAGAGATAGTTGATCCATGCTCTCGACTCTGGACACTATTCCAAGACCTGTCATTTTTTTTCCCCACTTGCCTCCTTCAGACTTTACAGCTGATTGTGTCCTATTTCATATTTGGTGTGATCTATTCTTGTGTGGCTGTGATATACTGATAATACCCTCAGATTCTCTTGTTAGTGCTTGTGTTAGGAAGCAGACAACTTGTTATGATGAAATTGCGTGAAAATAAGCCTGTCTTTAATACATTGATGAAGACAACATAAAATAACTAGTGACAATTTATTTACTTTATTCCTTTTCGAATTACCTGGCAGTATAATTTGTCAGGGCTTTGATACTTCAGAAATTAAATAAAGCTTGATTTTTCAAAGGGAACACTCACTCTAGAGAACTAGAAGTCTAATTCAGAAAATATGTAAGCTTCAGTCTCACTTTATTCATGTGATTTAGTTCCACTGGTTTCAAACAGGTGACATTCCTAAAATTATTTCAAATAGTGTATTTTTTTTTTTTTTAAAATATGAATTTATAGTCTTAAATAGTCATATAATTTCCCTATTCCCATTGTTTCTAATTATTTAAACTTTTTCCATGACCTGGCACTATCCCCTTTCAAATTAAATAAGCATGATCACATCAATGACCAGGTCCCAAAATTGATTTCAGAGGAGTTATATGCTTAAGAAGCTTTTAAGGATCTGTACCTCTGGGACTTGCTCAAGGTACATTGAATGTCTATCGGCAAGCACAAGATGGGGCAGTGCCCTGAGTCATTCTTTAAATGAATTTCAATTTTGTGCTTATTGAAGCAAATGGTAAAATTTGCACCCAGTTCCATGGAAGTTCAGGCTGAGAAGGAAACGCATTCCTAGCACCCTGAAGCAATAACAATGCATGGATGTTTAAGAAAAAAACAAGATGGTCCAGATGAATTTTATAGGTAGAGAAGAGATATATTTGTGATATAGTAATATTATAAAATAAATTATGTGCTTTTAAAATACTGAAGTCTGGCTTTTGTAAATCTGGTGTGGATTGCAAGAGCAACAAAATTCCTTTTTGAACCTAGTTGCCTGAAGTAATGCACAAAATCCACTAAAAATACTAATGCCATGTTTTGATGGAGTATTGCCTGTCAATATTTTATTTTCTGAGTTTTTGGGGGACTTTCACTTTTGTTTGTCCTGTATTTTCTCTGTTAACATTGGTTTCCTCACTCATTTCTTGCCCATGCATCACTCTAAGGTAGAGATATGGTATACATTGTGCAGAAGTGGGTCTAACTGGTAAAGCTAATGGGGCCAGTCAGCAGAGCTAAACTTCTGTGGTATTTCTGTTTGTACAGATGTGTTAAGCCTTAATTTTTGCACTTTTTTTTGTTTCTCCTTTCAAAGCCCTCCTAACCAGAGTTCCTACCTTCCCTGACCCCTTACCTCTCTCTGTCTTCAAATTCATACCGCAAGAAAAGCTTGATTATGATGGTGGTCAGCAGAACTATTCTGAGGAAGAAGTCCTTGGAAGTGAAAATGAAGGTCTTCAGGAAATATATGATGGTGTGATTGCAACTGGCATCACTTACAATCTGGAGATGCACAGATTAGTGCATAGGAGTGATATGAGTCCTCTTTTTTTGGAAAACACATTGAAGCACCTTTTCCAAATAAATGCAGAATATTGTTTTTCATGTGTATTGTGCAAAGCAGAAAAAAAAAATTGCTTATTTGAAGTAATCTTTAGGATTCCTCCCAGGAAGGTTTCATTATCTGTTGCTCTTATATTGAATTTTTTAGGCCAGTGTTTCCTTGAAAATAAATCAAATGCCAACAGTCTTTACTTTCTACTAATTCTCATAAAACCTCTTAGCTGAAGTTTAGATTTTAAAGAACTGTCATCTTAAATATTAGTTCCTTCATTCTTTTCTCTTACATAAAGCAAATTCTTTTGAATACCTATCTTCATTTTTCAGACTTTTGTGCTTAGTTTCCTTTTCAGATATTATTCACTGTGCATACCTCTGAATAACAATGCAGAGTGACCTCTATGTTTTTGCTTTTCATTGTTTGACAGAGTGGTGCTGGATTGCTCAGACTGAAAAGTGACAGAAAAAAATCTACTGGCCCATTTTACTCTGCAGATTCTGGAAGATGTTCTTTAATTTGTTGGCTTTCTATAGATGAGGCCATGAGAGTTTTATGTCACTGCCAAAGTCCATTTATAGTGCGAAAAGGAGTTACCCACTAATGAATTCATAAAGTTCAGACAGAGATTGTTTCCATACTACTCTTCATCAAACATTTTCATTCAGTCTTGGCTGAAATAGTTTCATTCTGCTTTTTGTGAGATGAAAAGTTTTGTAACATATTCACCACGTATTCAGATAATTCAAAATATACCTTAAATGAGAATTTACATTTCTGTTCTAGAATTACTCCTGCACATTTGCTGAAATGGTATGTGTTATTTTACTTGAATCTTTTTAAAATCTAAAACATTTTAAAATGTGAAGATGCATTCTTTGATCTCTCATATTTACAGCCCTGGGTGAAATCCAGGACTTGTCAGTGATTCCGGTCAATGTAGGCCTCAAATATGTTTATTTGTCTGACATCTGGAACAGAGATAACAGGATCAGAGCACATTATTTTTTAGAGTGAGAAACAATACAGGCATTAGAGGAGTTTTTTAAAGGTATGTACTAAATCCTGTGATGGAGATGTTTATAAATAAAAGTAAAAAACCCAAAATTATAAGATCAGAATATAGTTTTTGTGTAGTTAATGGAATTGGTGTTTACTTGTGAGGAAATGATATTAGCTTGGGGCCTTAATGTTTGAGTCTGATAATGAAATTGAAAATACATCTTTCTAGACTTTTAAAATAAAGTATTCAGGGGGTCAAGATATACTTCTTAATACTTGATTTACCATATTTACCATATAATGTTTGATCATAAGCTAAGAGTTTTTAAAACTGCAGTACTCATCAGCTTTAAGATATAACATGTTTCATATGGGTGGCACAGTGGTTTTACCTGTATAAGGATGGTCTCTCCTACTTATTAAGACATGATTAATAATATGTGTACACCTATATGTGCGCGCACTCATACACACATGTTCTTTTTACCTTGTTCCTTTCTGATAAAAAAATAATCATATGTCCTGGTTCAGCTAGGATAGGGTTAAGTTTCCCCAGCAGAGAGAGAGGTGGAAGGGATCTCCAGCCGGGTTATTCATACCATGCTGACGTCAGGTCCAGGGGCGGGAAACTTTGATTTTACTTTCTCTTTGGCTTTTTGGTGGCGGGACCCACATGTTGGCTTTGTTCCCTGACCCTTTAGCAGTATTTCTCTGTATATCGCTTGTCTTGTTCACTGTTATTGCTGTTTATTGTTGTTATCATTGCTACTGTTGTTGTTCAGATTGTTTATCACACTGTTGTATTAAATTTCTTCTCATTTTAACCCGGGGTTTGTGCCTCACTGCCAGCCCGACCGGCTGCGGGTGGGGGAGGGGCAACAGCAACGTGCTCTCCGGTCCCAGCAGGGCCTAAACCAACACATCATAGCTGTCAAACACACCTGTTGGTTATGTTAATAAAGGAGAAAAAAAGCCCCTTAAAGAGCAAATCTGAATTAGAATTGAATTCAGATGAATACAATTTAGAAAAAATGGTGTTGATCATAGAGTTGTTGCAAGATAGTATAATGCACTAGTAAGGACTAGAGAGTATGTCTCTATCTCTTCCTTATGTCTTCCAGTTTTCTGAACAGTTTAAGAACTCTACTTTTCTGGCCCTGCTGAAATAAAATGTTTATGCAATAATGATTATAAAAGACTGCATCTGCAAGTCATTAATGACTCTGCAGCTTACATTGAGAACAGTACCAACCAGAACAATTCAGTTTCTTCTTCCTTTTGGAAAAAAAAAAAAAAAGTGCACAAAAGGCTCTCTCTGTTGCAGTGTTCCTCTGCTTTAAGATTTGAAATATTCTTTTGGGCAGTCAGTCCTGGCTGGAAATGTATCTAGCATATGAATAAAGCAAAGTGTTCTTAAATAACAACTAGATTGGACTTTTCATGACTAGCTAGCATAACAATATACTTTCACATATAAAAGTATGGAAAGTGATGTTATTAACCAGCACATTTTTGTGTTGGACTTCAGTCCAGTTTGCATATTAATACCAGAGCGATAAGTCCCTTAACTGAAAATATGGGCTTATCCTAGAAATGCTGACAATTTCCAACAATGCAAATGTTACTATTCTAATAAAAGAAGCAAAAGAGATTTCAATCTGTTGTCTGAGAACCCTGAGCACATACATGATGATTTATGGCCAGGCAGACTAGCAAACTAAATGCCTTTTCTAGCAGAGGTACATTTTTCAATACAACACTTGCCCCCATAAATGATTCTGCATTCTGCCACTGTACCTGCTGGGAAAACATAAGCCTTTTCTAATAGAGTAACATTGCAACCCAAGATTAAAATTTAGGAACCTTGTCAACAAAAAATGATAATATGATGGAAAATACAGCTATCAAATGAAAATGCCTTGCAAGTAATTTTTGTAATGGTCAATTCCATGTAATCTTCTGTTTCCTTTTTCCCCTCCCAAGTGAACGGCTTGGTATGGAGGTCATTTTAATATTTTGGGTAAGTATAGCAGGAAAGTAGATATTTGAAAGTAAAAGCAAATGGAATTCATTTAGCACAACTGTGACCAGACATCAACCTCACACTCTTTTGGCCCTCTGAGGCATTGGCCACTGCGAACATTTCTAATTTAAGGTATGAGAACAAGCTGCTTGCATTAAATTGGGAATATGCTCTTGCTCATTGCATCAAACTTTTAAAACTGTAAGAACACAGATGCTTTCCTCCAGCTACTAAGAGTCAGGGCATTACTGAGCCAGAAGTGGTGTTTTATACTTAGCAGTATGCTGGGGAGTTCATTCCATTAATTTGCCCACTTATTTTTAACCAATATAAGCTTTAATCTTCAAAACATCTTTTACTGAGGGAATCTATTGCATGCCAGCTGCAGGGACATCTCCTTTTAATTGTTTTGAATCTACTATCAGCAGAACTTGGGTTAAAGTTACCTGTTTAGGAGAGACTATCAATGCCCCCGAAAGGAGGTATAGAGTATATCTATCAAGGTCCTTTGTTCAAGTAGGTGCTCAGATATCATTCAGGTATTTCTTAAGTTGTGTACTCTTTACATCATCCATAGTATTTTGGCCCAGGTTAGAAGGAACAGCTGAGAAAAGAGTCACTTCCTTTATGAAAACTAGATCTATGAAAGTTCACTCCTTTATGAAAAATATGAAAGCTAAGGCTCAAGTCCTGATTTCACCAGTGGGTTCTCTTATTTTCCCTTTAAAATTTTTTTTCTTGTCTGATTTTTCCCTAGGTATTGCTTTTCAGAATCTAAAATTGAAGCAGTTTTTCTTTTGGAATAGACATTTTAATGCAAGCAGATACTATGTTTCAACATTTTTTCAACAACTGTTCTTTTATGCTTTGAAATACAGTAGAATGATTATGGTTTTCTTGCCTGGTTCCTCCTCTTTCCACATTTTCCGCCTCTAGTTGTTTTTCCATTTGGTGACAGAAAAAAGCTGTGACTTCTCAAAACTTCTGTACTCAAAGATAATTATAAATATTATAACCATACCTAGTATTTTTTCTCTGCTGATATTTTTACCTGATCTTGCATGATGGTCCACTACATTAACTTAGACCTAGAACTATTTTGAAGGAGACTAAAATATTATTAGTTCCTTACAATACATAACCCGCCACTGCATTTGACCCAGTTTATCCAGAAGGATAATAGTTTTGTTCTTTTGTGATAACTTTTCCAGTAGTAAGATTTTTAAAGTAGGGAGAAAAGGAAATGCCTGACTTCTTCTCAGACAGATTTCCAGGGAAGGAGAAATTTTCAATCTGAGGTCTGATTTTCATGCATCAGTGAGTCTATCTTTGGAGCAAGCTGGTAGCTAATAAATCAGTTGTTCACCTGTGTGATTTGTTCATATTTCTTCATCTCCTCCCCAGCATTATCCTGCCCATGTTGGATGAAACCTGTGGTGGGTTTAAGAGAACTTTCTCCAGCAGAATGATCTATCTGAACTGCAGGAGTCATGTGAATGCTGGAGAAATCCACATTACAATTGGGCAGGGCCCTTCTACAGCCATGATGGTGCCAAAAATTATTATCAGTGTGAGAAAATTAATGGTCTTTGTAGGACCCAGGAAGCATGAAGAAGCTATCAACAGTTCTTCCTAATTACCAATGCCAAAAAGGCACTCCTAGGTTAAGACATTTGACTAGATTACTTTTAAATACGTCAAGTGAGGCAGCTTGAACTCATGGCAGTTTCTACCTGAAAATTCAGTGCAGCATTTAAACTGCAGTGTTAATGTGCTGCATACATGGCTATGCCTAGATATGCACATATGTATAACTCTGTGCTGTTACAGCCAGATTTTTGTTCTGCATTATGAGATCCAGAATAATGTAGATGCATTAGATATAGAATAAAGTGACATATAATTTAAAGAAAAATGAAAGACAGAAATGTCATTTTCTCTATCTATCTATCTATCTATCTATCTATCTATCTATCTATCTATTTATTTTAAGAACCAGGAGTTACAGAGAGAAAAAATGAGGCATCTGTACTTGTTCACTCTCTGTACTTTATTGTGGTCACATGCTATTTTTAGTGTTGTGTGTTTTACGGAGTCCCCCAGGATAGCTTGCAACTTTAACACTGTGACACCAGTCTATAAACCTCATGCCTTTTAGTGGTATGATTCATAATACATTAATTTGCTCTATTTAGACCAGCACATTCAAAGAGTGATATCCTCAGATATTCAGAGGTAACAGATGACTTTTAATGCCTGAAATTTCAATTATGCTGTGCTGTAGTAAATGAGTGGGAATCCAAACTGAGACAAAAATATTTGGTCTAGTGATGGTTCAATGCAGGATTTATATATTAAATTATATATGAATGACACTTCGCAAAAGACCTGAAATGTCAGGCTCCAGGTTTGGGGCTGATATTTTTCCAATTATCTGTCTGATAAATAGAGCTGACACATATATAGGGTATTACAGGTAAATCCATAGATGTGTTGTCATCCAACGATTTTGGAGCAGTTTATAGCATAAACATTCCAGCGCCTTTACAGTATCAGTAAAGGTTCACAGATAAGAGAGACGTATTTTACAAAATTTTTTTTTTTTTTTCCTAAGGTCATACTGGAAACTAGTAGTAATAGGACTTCTGATGAAATTTTGGCTTTTTTGAATCTAGTATCACATTGTTTATTGCTGTCAACAAGGCTACAGTAACACTGCATGTTGGACTATCTTCTTTGTTAACTGTTAAAATTTTACTGCAGTAATTGTCATTAAAAACAGTTCCTCAGAGCTAGAACTTAAAGATTTATTAATATGTTTACAAACAGAAAACATGTATTGTAACATGGTAAGTCATAATTTTCTTACAATGTTTAAGAATATCAGACACTGCTGCAAGTACCTTGAGTTTTTTGAAGGTTAGGGTTTTAATTAATGTTTTCTTGAATGTATCTTAGCCATAAAGAGTTAAACATGCTGTTTTCAAAATAGAATATGATACATTTGCAGAGGTGTCTGTTACCTCTTAACTACTCTGTGCTCTAAACATGTTGCAAATTATATAGCTCCAGCATATTTATAAATGTATTTGTTACTCCCTGTAAGACATTGATAGGAAGTCCTTGTAAAAGATGGAAATGTCTTGGTCTTTGGCTCCTGTTACGTCACCTTCTAATATGGCAACATGCTGAGAAATACAAGGCAATAAAGCTTGTTATTTACAAGGCTGTGTCAAGCCTTGCCTCTGATAAATACTTTTATAAAGTTTGTGGATACAGTTTATTCATTCTATTATTCAAGCAGTGTCCTTTTCCTGACAGATGAATCAGCTTATTTCTGGCCATCTTTGGTGTGTTCACTTGATTTGCAGCATCAACGTTTAAAAGGAATGCTTTCCACCTTAATGTAAGTCAGCAAGTCAGACCTGTAACAAACATCATATTGGAAAGTATAACCAGGAAAATGGTAGTTCTCAATTAATGATACCTTTAAATACTTAACCTGATATAAAATTATTAATCAAATTTAATTATGCAGGAAATACAAAATCAGTGGAGCAAGCCTGTTTCTTGACTCTCTTGATTCAGAGTTAGGCAGAATTTTGCATTTTACTGTAAAATTTTATTGAAAGCAAACAACTGGTTTGTCTTAAACAAATCCAGTAAAGATTAGAGTTGTTGATATAAAATCAGATATCAACATTTCATGTGGGTTTTATTCTGTAAAGGTTATCCTAAATTTGCATATTGAATTATAGAGCAAACAGAACCTTTAATGATAATTTTTTCCTTAAAATGTTAAAATTTACTTCACTGGAACTTGTACCTATCTTTTTATGTTCAGCATGCATTGCAGAAAATATTTAACTTAAGTTGATGAGGCATGGTGTGGGCCATCTTTGCTCTAGCTCCATGGGGATTGTATAGTCACAGTAAAACTTGATTTCAGCTGTTTTAGCATCAGAGTGCATCCCACATATAATTTTTTTCTCAGAAAAATGGTCTGAAGCTGATTTGGAGGGGATGCACACTTTAATAAACATAAAGAGTGAAAGAAATATTGGTAACTTACTAGGAGGTTGAGAGGAACAGAGGGGTACATCCAGAATAAACTTCTTCTGACTAATGGGGTGCCACAAGACTTGCAGCTTTAAGTATTTATGGTATTTTTCTATGCCTTTCTGTTCTACATAAAACCATGGAGAAAAGCTTGTTTATAATGAAACCTGTGGTGAGTATCTCCTACTGGTATAGTAAAGCTAAGGGTGATTGACCTTAAGACTGGAAAACAAGGCCAAAAACTAATCTGAGCTCAGATCCTTAAAACTTAATATACAGACTGTTTAAGTCTTAATTTTTCTGAAGAATTATTTAGGATTTTTCCTGCTGAATTCTCCATTAGTTGCTGAGTTCACTGAGTATTACATTGTGGCTATTTTCTTATCAGAAAAGAATATCAGTGTTTTGGGAATCTGGATGTTAGTATTCTGGTACAAGAGCCTAGTCTTCAGTCAGTTATACTTTGTGGATCTCACCTTTAGAAGATCAACATTTTAGCCTCAAAAAGTACCATTTCTTGTATTTCCTTCACTGTTGAGCTACAAAACCAAAAAACTAGTTTCAGTGCTAGTATGAGTTCTTCATTGCAAGATACTGCTTTATGGTGGAGATGCTTAAAATTTTCATTTTGTGTATCACTTTAACATAAATTCTATTTTTCATAGATTGAGAGTTATTTTTTAAAAAGTAATTATTTAAAATCAGCTATTATAATTGTACAATATCTTTTCAGATTACTTTAACTTATTAGCAAGAAAGAAATGTATTTCATGTAATAATGAAATGGTGGAAATGCTGTACCCTTAAGATGAGATGTGACTGACATATATTTTGAATTTCTTCTCTTTGGCCATTAAAAACTCATAGAGGTATCACATATTGCCATGGTTGCCTATGTTTTCCTCCAAAACCAAAGTATAGTAGAGGTATAGTTTACCTGTAGCTTTGGATTTGTTTTCTAGGTGAGATTTCAAAAGATCATGGAATTTTCAGATGTGGGAACATAACTTAAGCCTCTTTCAAAACCCCAATCTCTATCAGAAAGTTATACAGCTACATTTTCAACAACTTTCTGAACCTGTAGTTAAAGCTCAGCTGCTGCAGAAGACTCAAAGACTAATTTTCTTTTCAAGTTTTCATTAAAAATATATCCAGTCAGTTCCTTACCTAACTGAAAGCTGAAGTCTTGCAACAATTTGTCCTGTAATATATTTCTGGTTCTATCTGCTGCATTCAGTGTATGTGTATATTTCCCCGTGGATTTCATTCACTTCCAACCATGAGTAAATTTGTATTTATGTTAAAATAAGACTTCAGACTATTTTTCCCCCTTGTCACTTTAATATGATTCTCTGCCATAGTACATCTGAAGTCCTGCTTTGTCTCTTATTTCTAAGCCTTTGTAAATAAAATTGGATCAGTAGTAAGCAGCAGTTTAATGGTATATGTTCTTGCTGCTCAGAAGCAGGTCAAGTCAGATTGGTTTTTGCCTGACCTCTCTGGATTGCAGAAATGATATCCCCAGCTTCATAACCCTTATCAGACCTATACCATAAATATCTTTGATTCACATCCGCTTTATTGGCTGGTAAAAGAAAGTAACATCCCTAAATAACTACTTTTATTTTTTTAATTTATAGATGGAAGATAAATATTTAAAATGTCAAAAAAATACAAACTTCAAGGAAAATATACAGTGAAAAGATTTACTCAAGGATACAATTCATACTGTTATTTTTTTTCTTTGAGAAACAATGAAAAAAAATATATATAATCAACAGGTTGTTTATCAGGAGGAGAAAATATGTAACCCAGTTCCTTAAATATTTGCCTGTATATGTTAAAGCTTTCTTGGAAGAAACTGATGTGGTTGCTGTCAAGTCAGGACACTAAATTGAGGAGGTGATCACCATTATGTCTTATTCTTATGTCATAGAGTGTTTCCTGACATGAAAAAGCCACACATTTCAAAATGCAATTTGATTTCTATGTAGAATTAATGATTTTTTGTGCTGCACAAATTCTGTGTTTGGTCTTGGAAATGTCACATAGTTTTGGATCAGTAATTCAAAAAATGTGTCATTTTGACAGTAACATTACTTTGATGTGTGTAGTTAATATAAAGTCAATGGAAAAAACCAGTTTAAAAGAATAAAATTAATATTTTCAATGAAATTAATATTTTTCTATCAAAAATAGCATGCTCTGTATGAAAGCTTTTATTTTCTTCATTTTATTGTTTCACTAGTTAATCCTCTTATTTTTGTGTGTGAAGGAGTGAGATTGTCATCCCCTAGGACATTTAAATAACATGAGGAGCATCCTGGTTTCTTTGCATGTCATAGGTAGAGTGATTTGACCTGTGTGGCAGTTCACCAGAAAGATTTGCTTATATATTAAAAAGACCCTACTAGGTCCTGAAATTGCTTATCTCCCATTCAGTGTTGCCTCTTGAAATACTGTTTTATTATTAATGGAACTTTTGTTCCTGACACAGTCTATATTTTATTTTCAGATCTGGCTCAAAAATGGTTCTGTGAGTTTCACAAGAGATCTACTAAGGAAAATGATGGTTGAACTCAAAGATCCCAAAGGGTCTTTTCCAACTTGAATGATTCTGTGATTCTGTGAAAAACTCAGGCTTGCTGTTGTATTAGAAAGAATACTCTGTTTATGAATATGAGAATAAAAAAACCCAGATCTGTTGTTTTAGAAGACTAAAAGTGCTGGTGCTGCCATTTAAGAATAAATGTATTCTGATAATTATCTTCCTAAGTATTAAATGTGCAGGTATAGAGCAGCCTTGGGCACATGCCTTTGAACCCATCTGTATGTAGTGCAGGTTTCTGCAGGTAGCTGGGATGAAGTGAATCTCCTGCAACTGAATTAACAGTTGGTTTCACTTTATTTCTCTTTATTTCCATCTTGATTACGTATCAGCAACATAACCAGTAATTAGAGATGCAGAAAAAAACAAAACAAAACAACTTTTCTTTTTTTTTTTTTTTTTTTTTTGCAAGAAACTACATGTGAGATCTTTGTTGGGTCTCCTTTGTGTTCTTGCATGCTGTACTTTTGCTCATACTGACTTTGTCTTGCTTTCTAAGAATGCAAATCACTTCCTTAAAAGAGGGAGTAGCTATGTTATTCATCATAAATAAAAACCATTTTTATGCATGTTTATAGCAGTAAACTTGCAGTTATACAGTGAAAAGGCTTACAGTTTCCTATTTATTTATATTTTCCCCCTGTGTGATAGATTCTTTGTCAAACTTTTCCTATTTTTAGTTGCATTTATGCACAACATAATATTGCACATAGTGTGTCCTGCTTAACCCAGCTTGCTCAAGTAATGTGTGGAAAAAATTCACTAATTATTACCCCCTAATGTATGTTGACATTAATTTTGTGCAAAATAATGAGTGTTTAGATAATAACTGGAAAAATACCAGTCTCTAATATAAACATGCAAATTTTATCTTGTGTTTTGAATTATGTGATTTAGTTAGAAAGAGTTGCTAATGCCCCTGGAGACACTTACTTTCTTTTTTAAAGGAAGATAAAAAGTAAATGCAGTGTTTTGATGCAAAAAAAATAGAAGGGGAAAGTAATTGAATGAGCTCAGTGACTGTATATTAAAGTTTTCTAAGAAGCAACAGGGAACATTATGACCCTGTGAACAAACTTGTTTGTCCATTCCTACCAAACATAAGACTGCTGCTTGTACCACTTGAAGGACAGAACCCATAATATTTGTGTCCTGCCTCTTTTTCTTCTAATCCCTTGTCTTCTCCTGCACTTCCCAAATATACAATGAAATATTTGCAATGTAATTCAATCTGTCCTGATTTATTTCCTGGAATAGATAATACCTGGTTAAGGGGAAATTCAAACTGTAGCTGCTCAGTGCTTGTAACTTGTGACCAAGAAATGACCTGGCGTTAGGGGCAAGAAGGCCCAGCTGCAGAAGGGGTTTAACTGGCTGGACCCAGGAATGCCAGGACAGAAGGACTCTGTAAGAGAGTGGCGTTTCTTCTGGTGATGAGATGAGAGACGCTGCAGTGTTGTCTTGTAGCTATCGGTTGGTCATGGAAGGTGAGTGCTCAGGGGCCACCTCTGGGCAGCAGAGCTGGGCTGGGGGATGGACCAACGCCGGGCTGAGGCACCCCGTGGTGACTTAGATTGTGTGACACCTTTGCAGACTCCCTGTAGAAGTGCTTATGGCAGCAGGATTCTGTCCAATGCATTGTGCAATAAATCTTCTATATTTAAACACAAATGTGTGTTAATTCCCCAGCATTGGTATTCAAGTTCTGTCTTTTCTCCTTTTTGTATGTTTCCTTACCTACCATTTTGTTAAAGCATAACACGTTGTATCTGTAGAAAATCAACAGTTGGGATTTAAGGTATCTACAAGCATGTATGAGAACATGTATGTCATGGTTTGAGTCCAGAGGACAAATGTGCACCACAAAGCTGCTCCCTCACTCTTTCCCCTTCAGGGGTGGGAAGAATAAAATGAAAGGCTTGGGAATCAAGACAAGGACAGGAAGGGATAACTTACTAGTTGTGGTCATGGGCAAAAGACAGACTCAACTGGGGTAGAAAAAGAACATCAATTTAATTTGAACAGCACTACCACCACTACTAATTTACCAATCAAACAGAGTAGGATAGAGAGAAATACAGCCACATCTTAAAAACACCTTATCCCTACCCCTCCCTTCCTCCTGGGTTCAGTTTTGCTCCCAGGTTCTTTTCCCCTTCCCCAACAGCAACACAGAGAGGCAGGGAATAGTGGCTGCAATCAGTCCATCACCCATTGTTTCTGCCGCTCCTTCCTCCTCACGGGGAGGACTCCTCACACTCTTTCCCTGCTCCAGCGTGGGGTTTCTCCCACAGGAGACAGTCCTCCATCAACTTCTCCAATATGGGTCTCTGCTCTGCCAACACCACCCCCCCGCCCCCCTTTCTTTCACTGACCTCCGTGCTTGCAGAGGTATCTCCCTCACTACATGAACTACCGGGTTCCCCTTCTTAAATACGTTATCACAGAGGCACGGTCACCATCACTAATTAGCTTGGTCTTGGCCAGAGGTGGTCTGACTTGGAGCTGGGGGAGCTTTCAAGAAGCTTCTTACAGGGGCCACTGCTGTAACCCCCTACCCTGCTACAAAAACCCCACCATACACAAACCCAACGCATGTTTGAAAATGCAGAAAAGATCTTAAGTCAGTCTAAATATTGTTCTTCCAGGTTTAGCCCATAATGAGTTGCAAGATTGGTTAGGTTTTTTTGGTTTGCTTTTTCCTCTTACCGACAACAGATGATGGTTATTAGAGCTTGCAGGTAATAGGCAGAGATTTAAAACTGAATATCTGCAGTAGCTATCCTTTTGGAAGCTGTAGTTTCTTGTTAGTGGTCATAGGTACTGCATTCTTCTGAGTGGAATTGTGAGAGGAAGGATTAACAAGCTGGTTTAATACACTTTCAGCTAACAACTTTTTCAGCTAACAACTTCCCAAGACCAAGAAGCTGTCAGAAGCGATTGGTGTAGGATTAGGGACTGTGTTTTGTGCCTTTCTGAAAAAACAAATAATTACTCTTTTTTTTTTTTTTTTTTTTTTTGACAGCTGTTTTATAGATTTTGGAGCAGCTGGACAAAATATCTAATGAAGATATTTTCATATGATGATGGGCCCAAACATGTTTTCTTTGCTAGTTCTTGAGTATGCAAATTGACTTCATATGGGAACATGATAAGTAAATTTTAGTGACAGCTTATGGTTCTTTGTTTTTTAATGCTCAATATTGTTTTCTTTTGATGGTTTTCTTACCATCTTTGCATTATGTGTGAGGTGACATGGGAAGATAATCCGCATTTTGGAGGCAATTAAAAGGTTTATATTGAAGTTGTTCTGACTATTAAAAGTATCTTTTCTGCAGAGAAAGAAATTAACATTCTTAGAGTGTGAAGAGTTTGGAAACAGGTTATTCATAGTGCTGGCTCACCTTGCAGAAGCTGCATGTCTGGGAAAAGTGGAAAAATTTCACATATTTTGTAAGAGTAGAAATGACTTATTCTGTTCCCAGAAATTCAAACTATGAATGAGTATTAATATTAAATGTTAGATCTTATATTTAGTAGCAATGGATGCATTACAAAAAAAATCAGAATGTAATCAAGGAACTAAATGTTTAAGTGAAAAGAAGGTGTGTTCATGGTTTTTAACAGAGTAGTTAATAGTGATAACTGCAGTGCACATTTGCTGCATCTGTCATTTCAACATTTTACTGTGTTTTTTCTAGGGTAGGTATGTATTATCTCGATTTTGCATTTGGCGAAACTGATCTTCAGAGAAATTGCCTTGTGAAATTGCCTGTTTGTATGCACGAGACCTGCACAGCTGTAGAGCATCTGACTTGTCACACAGTACAAATAGCATAACCATGGAGGGTGCTGCTAAAGGAGGATGGCGCCACGTACTTCTCTGTTTCTCTCTAAAGCACCTTTTGTTGAGTATTCACAGTTTGAAAATGTCCTCATCAGGGTGAGAAGCCAGGTTCCAGGAATCTCAACTCCTTTAGCTGCAGCTCCACCAGCATAACCTTTAAGGAAGGTCATATAAAGAAAAGAAGTGCAAATCTCCTTTAAAATAGGAGCTTAATTTCAGGAAGTGTTCCATAATATTATTATGCTTTATTTTTGAAGCTTTTAATTTGGATGTAAGTTATTGATTACTAAAAAAGCTTAGAAGACACCATGTGATAGAAATGAAAAGAAAAAAGAAATGATAGATAGCTGAAAGGCATGAGAAGAAGGGAAGAAGTAATGAAGACAATTGGTATAAAACATTTTTCTGTTCTGGAGAATAAGCAATACAATATAGAATCTTTCATTTCATCATTACTGATTCAAGTACTAAGTTAATTCATTACCCCTGCCTAATTTCTACTGGGCAAAGTGCCAATCTTAGAAAGGCAAGCCCTCAAATTGCATCGGCTCTTTTCTTAATCAGATGTCTTAGCAATAATAATTTAAAAAATTATCAGTAGGCATACAGTTTAGTAAGTACCCTCCAGAACTTCCATCATTTGTATTTTTGTGGATCAGTGAAAGAAAAACCTGAGCCAGTGGTGGTTTGAACAGTGACCTGCCATCTGTAAAATACAGCATGTTAAAAACAGAAATTTGATGCTTGGCAATGTCTATGTAGCAGGCTCCAATACTGACTGATCAGGCAGCTGTTAAATTCAGATTGAGATTCATGTACTGGTGCAAAAAAAATACAGAAATTGAGTAGAAAAATGATCTAGTTTCTCAGACACCAGTCTAGAAGTAAAAAAATGTAACTACTTGTGGGTATGCTACATATTATCAATATAACCTGGCACTTACTATGTGGTGCATTTCTCTCAAATTTTCTGTTACTAGTGGGTCTTAGTTAAACACCTTCAGTGATGAAGGCCTACTTACTCATTGTTATATTCCAAAATAATGGTGTTGCACAAATGTCAGCTCTGTTGCATCAGAATAAAATTTTGCATTTTACACAGGAATGCTTATCTTCCTCATCTTTCTTATCTTCCTTGTCTTCCCTGGGTGTCAGAGAAGATTGAGTTAACTAATTTTGCAAGTGGACAACTTCACCCACCTGGGTACGGTGGTCATTTGGGTGAAGGCATTATTTCATCTATTTACTGGACGAAAGGACTTTTTGGTGCAAGCTAAGAAGTCAGAATGATTTTAGTGAAGAAAAAAGTTAAAGTTCCTTCAAGAACTTCAATACTAATATACAGAAAGAAAAGAAGTAAAAATAATGACATTTTTTTCAGCATCTGTTTGATTTGATTTGGGATTGCATTCAATTAATTTATCAATTTTAATTCTATGATTACTACTCTAAAAGTGTCTGCATATGTCAAATGCACATTTTCCTGCCTTAACTTAATTACGTTTCTTTTATACTTCACGGGAATACCTGTGCGTAATGTTTATTTGAATGTGATTAAAGCATCTCTATAATTGTTTTTACTCTGCATCTCTCATTAGTGCTTAAATTTATTTTCTTCTTAATCTACTTTTTGTTCAGCAGTTACTGCATGTACAAAACTATGTGGAAAAAAACTGGTAAAAGGGAAGACTAAGTGTGTTCCTACTAGCAGATCTACCTTAGCAGTGATCTGGAGAGCTCTTTTCTAAGCAGCTGCAAGCACAAACAACTTTTGTAGCACTTCTGCTCTTCTGATTTTAATTACCAAATATTGTGCATGTGTCAGTGGGCATCAGAAAACCTGTAATACTGAGCAGTGGAAATCCTTAGTTTGAGGCTAATGGGAAAGACACTGATGGATGAGGTGTAAAAGAGGAAGAAGAAAACAAGAAAAGAAAGACAACCACAGTGGGACTATGATAGGAAGGTAAAATCTCATTGAAGAACCTAAGTTTAATTCAGAGCTACATTAGGTAGATAAAGATTAATGTGAACTTTAAATTATACTTTATCTTCATTAAAGTAATTATCTCTCTTAATGAAGTTTTTGCTAGGTGGTAGTTGTGCAATGGAGTATGAAACCCTAAATGAATAAAACCAATTTCATTTTATTCAGCCTGGCTTTTCTGTCCATTAATAAACAAAGCATAGAAAATATACTTTTTGGAGTAATGTGATGTGCTCATGGTTCTAAGATTGATATTATCTGAAATAATGAACACAGACATTGTTTTGGGTCCCTCTCATCTGTTATTTTGATCCAAGCAGACTATTTCAACCTTTTTTCCCATATTTTATTTAGTTTTTGTTTTTTTTGTTGTTTTGTTTTGTTTTGTTTTTTTCCCCAGATGTCAAGTAAACCACATTCCATGGATATTTCACACCTAAATGAGTGGACTAATGGAATGGTGCTTATAAGGGAAGGTGTATGTTATCCAGGCACTCTGGACTATTAATCACAAGAATATGAATTAATCTCTGACATGATTATTTTTTGTAATATGTATAAAAATTGCTTATTTACTTCCATGCTGTTACAATGAAAAGGAACAGACCAGAATAAATGGCAATGTACTGTGGAGTGAAGCAATTAACTGAGTTATATGACCCCTTCAGTCAGGATAATTTTCTATTAACTGTACAAACTCATAGAGACAGGACAAAGTAAACCTGGGATGGTGAGCACCTCAGCCAGGAGTAGCAGAAAATAAATATCCTCATAATAATGAAATGGAAATCTGGATGAAGTAGATGGATCAAGAGACATTAAAACTGTCTGATGAATCTATGACTGTAAGAGGGACTGAGACTAAAATTTGAAGGTTTTTTATGTATTGAGTTGATGAATTCCTTTGTGGAGATTCCCAAGCTGCACAGCCCCATACTTTCAAAACTATTCAGGTTTTACTCTAGTTACTAAGAAATCATTATGTTGCCTTTGACAGTGAGGGTACTAGACCCTCTTTTTATATTTTTTTTCTCTACCCCTCTGCCCCCCTGAATGAATATTATTCGTGCTCTGGGATAGCTGACTGTCTCCTGCTGCAATGTCTTATCAGCCTGCCTACAATTAAGTTCTAACCTTGAGTAGGATCTCTATACTCATACCATGATGGGGCAGTTAGGTAAGGAGAATTATCAAAAATAGTTATATAATCACCAAATTTAGTGAGATTTTTTATAATTGAGAACAATCAGAAGATTTTAAGGTCTCAAAGTCAGAACAACCCTCCTGCCCCTTTCATATCCCACTGACAGCATCCAGTGATACTTGTCATGTTGTGAATTAGGTCTGCAGACTCAGATCAAAATTCTTCACAGTTTTAATGGTCTTGAACATGTATATTTGGTTTGTCTTTTATTTTCAGAAAATTGTCTAACCACTGGGCAACAAGACAGAAATATAGATTCCCCAAACAAATGACAGCAGCGAGTGGGAAGTGTCTGTTATGTTTACATTTATAATTTTATTTATTTGCCAATTATGTTTACATTTATGGTTTTATTTATTTGTCTGTTTCTCAGTCTGTTTCTCTATGTATGGTATAAATTCAGTGGAAACAACACTGGGCAGGAGTGTGATGTGTTAAAATGCAAGTGTATTATGGATAATTACACTGCTTGTAATGGTGTTTCTGTTATTTCTTTCTTGTAAAGGTGAGACAGAAGGACAGACTTGTATAAGGTAATCTTTTTTTGCCTGCTGATGCAGTTTTCAACTGTAAAATAGAAAGAACAAACTAATTCCCTTATCTGATGGCCTATGCCTTTTCTACCTGAATACTAGAAAGCATTTCTTAGGTGTTTGAGTTTTAATTCTCTCTGTAGTCATATCAAGCTGAAAGACTGCACTCACCTGGGTTTATTTAATGAAACTCTAATGGCACAGAGTAAAATGCTGAGAATATAAGTATTTGGGATCTTAAGATCTTAGTAGGAAAGTAATTAACAAGGAGCAAAAATGACAAGTAATGCTTCTAGCAAGGAAGCTCTGCCATGTATGAGAATTTTAAAAGCTTTCAGGCATTTTTCAAATACTGCTTAGAATAATATTAGCGAAAAAAAACCCCAAACAATCACGAAAACATGGTAAGATTTAATTACTTTTCCTTAAGGTTAATTGTCCTCTTTTCTTGAAGAGACAAATGTTCTTGCCCTTAAAGTATAAACCCAAGACAAGGGTCTTCTGGGTAAGCACTCTGGAGATATCAGTGATATTTTCTGGAGGATTTTGGGATTGCCTATCAAATTCTTGACAGAGAATTTGATTGCAGAATCTTGATTTCCAGGGCCATTAATAGAGACAGAATTGTTTATGTAGAGCTTAATCCATCCATTTTTCACACTGTGTATAGTTTCTTTGAGGTCATTGAACTAATTTTGAAATTAAGGTCTGACCTGATCCTTTTGGGCTATTTGAAAATTCAGGGGGTTTTAATCCTTATTTTACTTTTAGATCTCATAACAGGTGATTTTTAGGAGCTGCAAGGTGAGCTGTGTCCCTGGTCTGGTGAGGATGTCCTTCCATCTGGTATAAGACTGTCTCATACTTGTGAATCTGAAGATAGTACAGCCAGGTATGACTTTGACAGCAGTGGACTGATGTTCTCCTAGAGAAATTGACATGAAAAGTGTTTATGATCAATAAAAGGGATAATTTTAAAAATTAATTTGTGTTTGTTATTAAGTGCCAAGGTTTGTGTAAAAACCATGGAAGATACAGTCTCTGCGCTAGTGGACATCTGCCTGTGAGCAGATAGAAGCATGAGAGATGCAAATTCTTGGGAGAACAGTTTCTTTCTTGATACTATGCTGAAGCAAAGTGCGTCCATCCAAAACTGGATGTTTTTTGGTTTTGACACAATCTGGAGGAGACATGACAAGATCTAGGTTCTATCCTCATGTTCAGGTGAGATGAGTTACATACACACAAATGAAAGAAGCTGAAGAAATAGCGGTAGAGCAAACAAACTAAAAAGATAGTAGTAACTTGTGTTGCAAAGGAAAGAAACATTTTTCTAAGTGAAGAATATATCTGTCCAACTAAATCTGTGATGAACCAAGGGGACATTGGACTTTGCTGAATTTTGGACGTGCAGAGGTAGACTTCAGATGCTTTTGAGGTCATTCAAATTATTTTATTTCCAGACAGCTTTTCCCTTGTGGGCACAAATGACATTCATTGGAATTTGAGAATATGTAATTATCAGTTTGTTGATGAAATTTCTTATCAGACAAAAAATTCAAAAGTTCTGGTCTGTATTTTTAATTTAAAAATGCAAAATTATTTACAGAACTTTTTTATATGCTTATGGAATGAGTCTGTGAGAGGATTAACTGAGAGGAGTTGACCTTCTGTACTGGATACACAACTTGCTGATGCTGGTTTGATTTTTCTAGACAAATGGCATATTCAGGCAGTCATTAATGCACTTCACCCTCTCTTTTTGTATATGGATAACTTAAGAGGTAGCACGATTAATGGTGACCCCAATAGTGGTCACTGGGTAATACTATTAAACAGTCTTTTTCTGGTGTTATTTTTCCTTTGTGTATCTCCCACATTTTAAAGATCTTTGAATGCTGGAAGCTTTATACAACACAGGTTCACAATGCCTGGTTAAATATACTCTTATCCCAAGCTGAAACACAGGAGTAAGGACTGATTATCCAAACCATGTGATTATCAAGACAGCTGTCAAAATCAGACTATTAAAATATTAAAACTACCTTCATTACCTGTCTCTCAAGAACAGATACCTGATTCTGTCATAGCTGAAGAGGATTTTCTTCTCCTTCACAGCCTTTTTGATCTCTCGGGATGGGAAAATTGAAAATAGAAAAAGTGCTTGAAACACTTTGGGAACCATACTGCTGCATTTGAGACCCTGTCAGAAAGTCACTTTTGTTCCTAGTTGTCTTCACATATTTTGGGGAAAGGATGAACATGAATAGAGGGTGTTGGAATAGCACATAATGTCATGGTATCTTCCACTGAACCTGGAACAAGATCTGAGCAATGCCACCTCTCCCTTTTACCAGTGCAAAGAAATCTTTAGAGTGGAAACCAGAAGTAGCTTTGGTATACCTCTGCCATGTCGACAGTCATGAATGAAGACACTGAGCTGCCCAGATCTGGGGTGTGCTGCAGAGCACATCTTGCTTGTCTCTTTGTTCATAACTACTCAGACACTATGGCTAGGGTTGTACTACTTTCTAAAAGCTGTGAGAGCACTCAAAAATTAAAAAGCAATCATGTTTGTGGACAACAAAGAGGGAGGAAAAAATATTTTTACAGTAATATGAGGGAAAGAAAAATGGAAATTCTGGGGAAGTATTTTCTTTTTTTCCTTTTTTCAAGTGCAAGCTCTTTAAAGTAGTCTATCATTTCTGCAGCAAATCTTTTTGAGAAGATCACATTAAACACATGAGAAGAAAAACTGAAAAAGCCATTGAGATGTTTCCCCTTTCTGTTCCCTAAAAGAGAACATGGAATAAGAAAAAATGGAAGGAGAAAACAAACAAAAAATTTACTGTCAGTTGTTCCAGTCGTAATCAAGTCATTCTGAACATATTTGAGCAGAGCCTGCTCTGTATCAATAGGCTTTGGTCTGTGGGGTGCCTAGAGCAGGAGACCCCTCAGACACTTTAAGGCTTTGCCTCAGAGTAGAAATATTTAATAATGATAGTGTTCCACACTTGATTTCTTATGAAGAATGGTGGGTTTATCCTAGAGGTTGTGATCAACGTACCTAAGATTCTGAGTCCAAGATTTTATTTATTTAAGGAAATCTGCAGTAGTTTTCGCTGAAGATAACATGTTCTGTGTTTTTAACTGTTGTGCTAGCTCCTCAAAAAGGTGGAAAGGGAGATGAGTATATTGTCATTATTATTACTGCTAGTATTGTTAATGTCACAAACTAGTAGAATGATGTTTCTGAGCATTTTAAGGTATCGATTTTATTGAGACTAAGTATTTACCTTTTAAATATCAATGAGAGTTAAAACCTCTTGAAAAATCCTCACCCATTTGTAAGGATCAGGGATAGTCTCTCTTTTTTGCTATGTGATAGTGAATATTGAAGAACACTGATGTAACTTGTGTATTTTTCTTCTTTGGGACTTCCACTTGACTATGTATCAAGCTAAATCTTATGAGCACCAAAACATGTAAGACTAAAGAAAAAACCAAACCAGAACTAAAACTTGTGGGGAGAAAGCCTATCAGTGCTAGATATTTCAGGCTTTGCACAGACTACTTTTTGCAATGATATAAAACTGTGGAGAGTTAAGTACTCAACAAAAGTTTGTTTTGTCGATGCAATAGAAATCAGCATCTGTGATGTATCTGTGTGATCTGTATAAAGAAAGAATATGTCAATTTATTTGGAATGTAAGACTTTGATGTACATATAAATTACTGCCTATTGGTGGAGCATTATAACTGCCAACCTGTGCCCTTACCTTTTGGCAGTAAAAAGAAGATAGAGAGAATGGTGCTGAGAGAAGTGTAAAGAAGCTGGATGGCATAAAATACAATGAAATTTATTTAGCTTATAGTTTTCAGTAGCTGTGATACATCTTCTGGAAAGTATACAACAACTGTCCTAAGAACACACCTTCTCTTCTCCTGCAACCTCTCACCTGTTCCTGCTGTTTTCTTCTTATGAGCTCCCATTTTGGCTTTTTTCCCAGTTGGAGAGGAATATGGGAAGCTGCAGTTGTCAATGAGAGGATGATTATTTTCCCATTCTCTCTCCACAGATTTAATCCAAAACTGTCAATGAAGCGGTGGTCATAACAACGAAGTAGGATCCCGAGAGATGTTATGGGTAAAGTCAGGAAGGATAAGGGTGTGGTCCCAAAGGACTTTTTAATTGTAGCTTGGCAGAATGGAAAAGAAATAGTTATTAACAGAGTTTCCTCCTCCTGTTCGAGGTACTGGTGAAACCTTGGGTGCTTAAAGGGCCTGCATGGCCTGAAAGTCCCCTGCAGAGCGGGGGCAGATCATAACAGTGTTCTTGCACAAAGCCACTTCATGAGCTGTTGCTAAGGTTCCAGAAGCTTGGCTGTGGGATCAACAGCATGAGGATGACAGATGACTTCTGCTGTGCAACCTTCAGTCCGACATACTTATCTTCTTTTACACTTCTTTGGTAACAGATTCATATTGAATCAAATCGTTAAATCTGGCCCTTCCTTTTTTCTGCAGATTTTTTCTTTTTAACAGAAAGATCTATCCTGTTGTCTGAAATATTCATCTTACAAATGATTATGCAAAAGGAGAGTCTAGGTCTTCAGTTAGAGTCAGAAACAAAATATCTCTAAGAACTCTAAGAGTTTAGTTATTACAAGTTATAGTTTTGATTAACTTTGCTGAAGGCTTTTTTTCTACAGTTAAAACCTGATGACTGCTAATTTCTCTCCCTTTAAATTTGCCTTCGAATACAGTCCTATACTTTTCAAAGATCCAATACTATTTCTTCAGGCACAGGAATCTTACGCTAAACCACATGCCAAAAGTTTACAAGTGACACCTTCCCTTGAGCAATTTTTACCCCTTTCTAAGCTCTCTATTACTGTGACCTCTTAAGTCTTGAGTTCTTTAGTTAATAGAGTTGGATTGTAATTGCAATGCATGGGAGAGAGGAATTGCAGTAAAGGTAGATGTCAGCTATCTGCATCTGTTGTTATCTGCATCTTGCAAATAAAGGAGGGTATCTCACTTCCTGATCTACAGATGGCATCTGCAGCACTAGCAGTAAGGTGGGCTGGACTAAAACACCATAATGTGTGGCTGAAAAATTTCCCATTTCTTGGAGCTGTGCTCTCTCTGCCTTGTGCAGTCACCTTTTCCAAATGCTCAGAAATTAATCCTGTTTATTCCTTAGCTTCATGTGGGCAGCAGATGAACTTGCAAAGGTAAATCTCAGGGTTGCCTGTATAGGACCATTAGCCTTTTTGCATTATGATTAATTACCTCTGGAGGGGTCAGTATAGAAAGTCCTTGGGCACATAAGGATGATTTGATATCTAAGAGACTGTGGGATGATTAGAGGTTACAGATGGCATTTCAGTGAGTACCTGAGATACGAGATTTCTTCTGGCTACTGTCCTTCAATAGGGCACTGATGGACCTGGTTTCTTGTCCCAAAAAGCCCTTTGGATGCCTTTGAGACCAGAGGTGTTCACACTTTGCAATTTCTAACAAGGTGTCTTGATGTTTAAAATGAACAGTTGTCACTGCTAAGAGAATGTCAAAAGGCAGGTAGTCAATCTGTTTGGGTATTTCAGAAATAAAGCACCTATTAAAGTAGGCTGGAAGAAGCAAAGATGAGCAAAGATACTGGTTTGTGGTTGTTTGTTTTTTTTTTTTTTTTTTTTTTTTCTTTTAAAAAAGAATAGCAGCACTTCTTTGCATTACAAGTCCAAATGTAGTTAGATTAGGTTTTTTTAAAGTGCAGATTTTTGTTGCAGATTTTTAAAACGCACTAGCTTAACTGAATTTCATATCAAACTGCTCAGTACAAGCTTGTAAAATGATTTCTTGGCTTGGGGGAGCATTTCATGGAAACAGCTTGGAAACTTATGAGTGAACACTGTCCTCCAAAAACTGTATTTGGCAACACAGAATAAAACTATTTTATGTTATAAAGACCTCTCTTTTAGGACTAAACCAGTATAATATATACTAATGTCATATGATATCAGGATGAATAAACTAAAAATGGATAATCTTAGGACCTAACTGTGTTCTTATAACTGAGAATGTTTTGTCCCTTTGTTGCTTCCAAAGAGATTAGTTTCAAAGTCATCAGTGGGTGAGAAAGTGACAGAAGTGGGACATTTTTAATGTATCTTCTGACATTATCCATCGAAACTTCTCAGTTTTCCATCAGAAGGTGAATGTCCTGACCAAAATGTTATCTGACTGTGTGTTGAATCCTACGGACACATCATCATTGGGAATTGTATGGCCACCTGTGTAATGCAGCCTTCAAATGTCCAGGGGAATAAAGACACACACACAAATTGTTAAAATTTTAGCCTTCTTCCTCTCCCCCATGAACCAAAGAATTTCATGCATGTTCTCCAGCAATTAAGATAAGGTATTTCCTAGATTTTCCTTCAATAATGTTTTACATTGTCTATATTGTAGAGTTTAATAAAGTGCTTTCTTCCTGGTACTGCGTCCCCCCATCTTGCTCTGCCTCAGCTGTTTCAATAGAGAAGATCATGTGGTACTTTTTTGTCTGCAGTTGTCCACAATTGCTAGTGCTACCTGGTTTGCATTTTTCAGTTAGTTATGGTCCAAGCCCATCTGATACTGTTTGAAAAAACAATACAACTAGTGCTTCCTGTGCTATATATTGAGGAAATGAAGTAGAGCTTAATGACAACTAAAAAAATCAAGAGTTCTGTCCATAATTTTCAGATAAGAACAATTTGTTCTTTCTTTTAATCTGTAAAATCTTTCAATTTAATATAGTAATACAAGTTTTGATTCTAACCAGTTTGTAAAGTAAGGATAACAAAAAATAGTTATTGCTTTCTCAAGATTGGTTTTTAATTTTATGCACATCTGTCCTTTTCTGTCTTTGAGTAAATAATTAAAATTACTATTAAATTTGTAAATTAAGCTCTAAATAACCTAAGTCAAGACAACAGCTTAGAAATGCAGTGCCACCTGTGGTTGGAATGTGTTACATTCCCATGCAAATGCCTTTTGTATGTTTTATGCCATATAGTATTAATATATGTGTTCATGATCCCATCCATATGTGATACAAAGCCTGTGTCTTTCTAGGACAGCATATTTAATCAGCTGGTTTTTTAACACAGTTTGACCTCAGAACACACAGTTTTGACCAAAGCATTTTCATGTGTATTTAAGGTTGCTAACTTTTTCTTGTTTAGAAGGTAAGACACAATTTTCTAACTCTCTGGCCTGTTCTGTGTACCAGACAATAAACAACAAAGCTCAGTATGGTATATTAGGTATGAACCACATGGAATATTAGACAAAAGACGACTTTTGGGGGCATAATTTTATTAGTCCATTGTGAAATGAGTCTAACAAAAGATGTAGGCATGTGTGCTATCACTAGAAGATGAAGGCATTAGGATTAGATGAAGGCCTGTCCAGACTGTCAGGTCTAGTTTGTGTCCTTAAAATCACACTTCATCCTATCGTAAAAACAGACCTTTTTAAACATCCAACAGTGATTAACTGTGATGTTTCCTACCGGTAAATCCATTACTGGTCACAGCGAGAATGACACTGTTATAGCTAGACCTTTATCTGTGAAGGAGAGCCGTTCTTGTGTTCTTAGTTATTGCCTCAACTCACTTTACAGTGAATGTAGGAAAACAGCTTCTTCAAGAGTAATCTGACCTACTGTGGACATTGCTGTGGATTAAGTGTGCCTTAAAAGTGCCATTTATTTTCTCCTGGTTACTAAAGAAGTATTGACAACTGGTTCATATGCAGACTTCTGTATTTTGGACACTGAATTTTGGACAGACAGGTCCTGTGCAGCCCTTCATAAGTGAGCTGTCCCAGGTATGCTGATAGGCAGCTGCTTCCATGAGCAAGAGTTTTGTGATGAAGACTGATTGGCCATCTTTCCGACTCTAAAGCAGAGTTTTGAACTGAACTCTGGGATTATGGAGGTATGTTGGATAAATTATGAGGCAGTAGGTTAGGTACCACTACTATTACAGGCCAGGTCACACTGTTCTTGAAAATGAGAGCTCCATGCTTAAGGAACATACGTGTGTTCAATATCTAGTTCCTTTTCTTTAATATTTAAAAACTGTCTGATGCTTTAGCAAGGTGACTCTTATCTTCTTCCACTTTGAGATTTTGAATTTAGAAGGAAATGGAGACCTGGTTTTGTGAGTATTTGAAGAAAACAGGTGCCTTTTATGTCAAAAGAACTATGCATGATTAAAAGGTCATCTAAATCTAGTCAATTGTCACAGGTAACAAACTAAAATTTGCTGTGAAAGAACTTTTTGAACATTATGGGAAGGAGAAAAGTGCATTTAGTAGGTTGCCTAGAAGTGAGCATACACTCAGTATCAAAAAGGACATACTTCATGCACTATACTAATAAATGAAAATATTAAGCCTTGGTAAATGTGCAAATGTGAGAATTGTATGGATATATTTATTTCAGAAGTACAGCTTTGTGTATTGTAGAGCTTGAAGGTTCACAGGCTGAGAATTCCCCATAATAGTTATGTGTCTGATTAAAAACTGACTGTGAAATCTGGGTGAAACTGCCTCCATATGAGTAAGAGTTTTTGATGAAGAAGAGTGGTAAAATGTTGTACCATTTACAATATATTCAAAGCATTCTTTTGATTTTATTTTAAAGTCAGTATTTTTTCCAGCATGAGTTCTGCAAGAGAATGTTTATTTTGATAATAGAACACTTGGTGAACAGGGCAATCTTTGTTCCCGCATTTTTAACGTCTTTGGAAAAGAGATAAGATTTGTGAAAAAGAAAAAAATAATGGAAAAGAGAACTGGAACAGACCATCTCCTTTTGATTCTTAACTGATGTCTGTAACTTTCCTTACCAGTGGATGCTCATCTGAAAAAGAAGGCCCTTAGGAAGAGGATGGAAAGTGGTACATCAGTGGCTCCCCATTTAGACCGAACAGAGTACGTAGAGAGGAACAGAAATAATTCTTCTGCCAGTGACATTAGGTAAAGGTAAAAAAAAATGTGATCTGTTATTGAAATGGGCAGTATTGTAGCTGAGTTGGTGTCTGTAACATCTCTCAGGGACTGGCAGAAGAGCAAAGTTGTTGACCACATTCTGTAGACACTTATTGATCTTGTGCTGTGTGTCAGGGCCATTTGCTGGATTAAACCAAGGTCTGCACTCATCACATGTGCATGAAGGCTTGGAGACAAAGTGTCTCAGTGCTGTTTCTGACACAGTGAGCAACCACATTGATGATGGGTGCTTGTAACAGGGACTTGATGCAGAGATATGAAAAACTGAAAAATCCATGTATTATTCAGGACAGAGAATGGCTGCAGGCTCTTGGAAATAAACTGAGCAATTAAGAGATTATTTTCTAATGTAGCACAGGGTGAATTACATGAGCTTGTCTTTGTTTCAAGCACCCTCTTAATCATCTGTTGTCTTATCCCAGAAAATAGGTGGATATGATGTCTCTGACAGGGCTGCCATAATTTCAAGGGCTTCCAGACAAGGGACTACAGATCTTTGCTTTTCATTCCTGCTATATTTTTGTGTCCTCATGAGTAATATTTATTCAGAGCTCTGCTTAGACTTGATGTTTCATCTTCCTGAAGAAATTCTCATTAGAAAGGCAAGATAATCACAATCATCCTGGAGACTCTGTGACTTAATTTCCTTTTAATTTTTTTCCTCTCTGCTCACTTATAGCAAAAAACCCCTATACAGCACAGAACTCAAGACATATTCCTTCGTTATTCCATTCTCCTTTGCCTACTTTCGCTGTATCAATTCCTTATTTTGAAAGTCAGAAGAGCTTTCCCTGCAGTTTGGCATTCTTTTGTCAGATACCGCTCTCCACTTTCTCGTGTCTCACCCTTGTGTTGTTAAACCATAACTTCTGAACATTGAAGCAAACGATGGGAACTATATTTCCTGGAATTTCATATTATTTCAGGAGAAAATATTGAGAATTTTCTGTAGATCTCTTTTAAAAAAAAATTTCCTCACAGATTTTGAGTCCCTGTTCTTACAAGAATCAAGACAGAATTTTTGGTGTTACTCAGCCACATTCCTCTATGTCCTTCAAAGTCATTCTGGTTTGGCCAAAAAAATTTCCAGGAGTATGAGTATGTCATGTTCTTCCCAGTATTCACAACATTGTCTAACCCACGATTTTGTGATCTAACTCATGATTTCATAAGAGTTAATAAATGATCTTCATGCAGTAAAAACCTGGAAATGCAAATGCATCTCAATCAGGAGCAGGCACACAGTCATCCTTCTGTTGAATTAGCCAGTGTACATGATGGGAAATTTGTCAACCTTATGCTTTTAAGCTGCTATTATGCTAGCTGCAGCAGTGCAAGAAAAACATGACCTGGCAGAAAACCCTAGAACTGTGGCAGAATGAAAGAAAAAACTGGTATGCAAAGACTGCAGTACTTTTACAAATCCTGTCCGTATTCATTCAGAATTCCTGAAAGTGTTTCTGAAGAGGGAGAATGACAGTGACTCAGGTTAGGGCCAGGCAAAGGTAAGGAGGGGACAATTAAATCTGCAAGGTGCACAGTGGACTCAAAGCAAGCAGAATATAATTTGTGGGGTTGAGCCAGTACCATCACAGATGGTGGAGGCAGAATGCCATGATTTGGGAGCACTCTGATGCTCTCTGTAATTTGGTTTGGTGTATCACCTGTGTCGACAGGAATAGCAATTGTACAAATCCTAGATTTCATAAGAATCTTGTTGATTTGTTTGTGAGTGCATCACAGGCCAGTTTCAGGGAGGATGGTTGATACTGAAGAATTACATTTTTTAAAAAAATGAAAATGTCATCTATTTTTGTCCAGTGCAACTTAAACCAAAACAGATAATCTCTTAATATAGAAATTGTCTTATTTAAATTAACATGAGAAGTTGAGGATGAAATTAAGGACATTTTGGTAATTATGCAATATAAACACAAATGTATCTGAGAGATAAGTACAAATTAATTCTGAAGTGGGTTAGTGGGAAAATGCCCTTTTTATTTGTGGATATCAGCTGTGCTTTGGCTAATAGTCTATTTAGTAGTAATTATAAGTAAAATAATGGAGTTACTTTAGATAAATATGGAATCTTGTGTGAAGCCTTCCCTTTCATTATTGCAGCCTTAATGTACTAAATTAGTTTTTATCTATGTAATGGTATTCATTACATGTAAGCTTTCATTTCAGTGACGAATGTCTCACACAGATTTTCCAAATAGTCTACAAAATACAGAGAAGGTTAAAATTAAAAATAAACTTATTTTTAATGTTTTTATTTTTTCTCATGATTTTTATTATTTCATGCATTTGTCATTTAGTTATGAGCAAAATGAATATTTCACCTTCTGGAGAAGAAACAGTTATATAACTCACACTTGTGTGTTTTTTCTTTTTTCTCATCACATTTAAGCTGTGGGAATTATATAATAAATTACAGTACTATAATATTTGATGTGGGGCACTGAAGACAGTTAATTTTAGAGAAAACTCCTTAATCTCCATTTAAGGAGCTTCGTTATTAAGGAGATCATTATTGATCAGGCTAGACTGATCCTGAATATAAGTAAATGCAGTATTTCTATGCTATTCATGAAATACTGCTGTCTGACAATCATAAAATCATGGGAATTAAAAGTTTTTTTGTGGCAATGCCTGGGTGTTCCATAGACCTCAAAGAGTTTTAGATGTATAATTTGTAGTTGTGAAGATGGCCAGGATGAAACTGGGGGACCATCTCTCAAGAGACTGGAAGATCCCCACTCTGGGCTCTTCCTCTCTCTTTTGCAGCACTGCTCCTGTGGCTGTGATGGGCTTCCCTACCCTTCACAGATGCAGATCTTGATCTCTCAAGACACTACTCAAGCTAAATTGACTTCTGTAAGGTACAATTTCAGCTTGGATCATCACTGCTGACCAGCACTGTGAAGGACAACAAAAAGACTTTTAAAATTATGTTAACAGCAAAAGGAGGATCAGAAATAACATTGGTCATTCTGGTTTTTGGTTATTGGTTATTGTGAAGCCAGTCACTTCACAAATAAGGATGTAGACAAAGTGGAGACATTTAATGCCTTCTTCATCTCTGTCAACACCAATGATGGGCCCTGAGACCCCTGGAGCCCTGTGTTGGAGGACTGTTACTGGGAGGATGACAAACTCCCAGTCAACCTTGAACTTGTTGGAGACTTGCTGCTCCAGCTGCATGTATATATGCCTATAGGACCTGATGGAATTAATCCCAGGTACTGAAGGAGCTGGCTGATGTTATCATAGGATCTCTCTCCATTATTTTTCAGTGGTCTTGTTTGTCTAGAGAGGTCCCAGTTGACTGGAAGCTGGCAAACATGGTCCCAGTTTTCAAGAAGGGAAAGAAGGAAGACGATGGTAATTACAGGCCTTTCAGTCTCAGTTCAGTGCCTGGTAAAATTATGGAGAAGGCTATTCTGGCAGTTATTACAAAACACTTAAGACATGGGTTCATGAGGGGAAGTCCTGCTTAACTAATTAATTTCCTTTTATGACAAGGTAACCCATTTATTTGATGATGGAAGTCAGTAGATGTGGGTTTTTTTGAATTTTAAGCAAGTTTTTATACTCTCTCTCACAGTATTCTTCTGGACAAAATGTCCAGTGTGCAGCTAGACAAGTCCGTAATATGCCGGGGAACTACAGAACTGTTCACCTAACCTCAGTTTCTGGAGGCATTATGGAGAAGATCATGCTGGGTACTATTGAAAGGCATTTAAAGAACAATGCAATCATCAGGCACAGTTAGCATGGGTTCACAAATGGAAAGTCCCATTTAACTATTTTGATATCCTTCTATGATGAGGTCACCTGCCTCATGGATGAAAGGAAAGTGATGGTTGTAGTTTTTTTTTTTTTTTTTTTAATTTTTGTAAGGTTTTTGATGCTGTCTCTCACAGCATCCTTCTGAAAAAGTTGTTGAACTCTGAGATTAACAGGTACATGGTGCACTGGGTGAAGAACTAGCTGGATGGCAGGGCCCAAAGGGTTGTGGTGAATGGGGCCGTATCTGGCTGGCAACCAGTCACCATCAGTGTTCCTCAGGGCTCAATCCTAGTACCAGTACTGTTCAATATTCTTATCAGTGATTTGGATGCAGGAGTTGAATACACCATTAGCAAGTTTGCTGAGGATACCACACTGGGAAGTGCTGTTGACTCTCTTGAGGGACAAGAGGCCTTGCAGAGGGATCTAGATAGATTGGAGCATTGGGCAATCATCAATGACATGAAATCTAACAAGTCCGTGTTGGGGATTCTGCACCTGGGACAAAGTAATGCCAGCCACAGTATAAATTTGGAGAGTAGCTGGAGAGCAGCCCTGCAGAAAGGGACCTGGCGACACTGCTTGGCAGCCGGCTCAGGGTGAGGCAGCAGTGTGCCCTGGCAGCCAAGAGGGCAAACTGCATCCTGGGCTGCATCAAACACAGCACAACCACCCGGTCAGAAGAGGTGATTATCCCACTGCATTTAACGTTGGTGCAGCCTCACCTTGAGTGCTGGGTGCAGTTCTGGGCCACACGGTTTAAGATGGATGTGAAGGTACTTGAATATATTCAGAAGAGGGCAACAGAGCTGCAAGGTATGTCTTGTGTGCTCTGGCAGCCAAAAGGGCCAACTGTGTCCTGGGGTGCATCAAGAGTAGTACAGCGAGGTGATCAAGGGAGGTGACTGTCCCACTCTATATTGCACTGGGGCGGCCCCACTTCAAGTCTTATGTGCAATTTTGGGTGCTTCACTATGAGAAGGATGTCAAACTGTTAGTGTGTCCAGAGAAGGGCAACCAAGATGGTGAAAGATTTCAAGGGCAAGATTTATGAGGAGCAGCTCAGGTCACTTAATTTTTTCAGCTTGGAGAAGAGAAGGCTGAGGGGTGACCTCATCACAGTGTACAACTTCCTCAAGGGGGCAGCGGAGGGGGACCTGATGGTCTCCTCTCTCTGGTGACCAGTGATAGGACACGAGGAAAGTGAATGAAGCTGCATCAGGGAAAGTTCAGATCGAATGTTAGGAAAATGTTCTTCACGGAGAGGTGGTTGGTCACTGGAACAGGCTCCTGAGGGAAGGGTCATGGCACCAAACCTACCACAGTTCAAGGACTGTCTGGATGATGTTCTTAGTCATAGGGTTTATTTGACGCAGTCCTGCAAGGAACAGGGAGTTGGACTCAATGATCCTATGGGTCCCTTCTAACTTGAGATATTCTTTGATTCTATACTGACATTGGAACACAGAAAGTGAGGAATGTCTTTTCCTTACTTTTACTCAGTTCTTGTGGACCATTTTGGTTTTCAAGAATTGCCAAATGAAGTGTTTCTTGGGGATTTCAGGTAAATGTGAGGAAAATGCTACTGAGCCAGCAGTTGCCTCTTCTATTTCATGCAAGTGTTATTTGCTCCATTAGGCCCTCAGCCAGCCTAAAATCTTATAAGTCATCTGTAGCCCAACCTGAAGAATAGTGAGATTTGTTTTACCCTATGTGGATTAATACTGTGGCCATGCTTGTCTGCCATTATACTGAGGACATTTGACTTTTGAAATATCACAGTACAAAGGTCCTATTCATGTTTTTAAAACCTAAACTAACAAGGTTTGCTGAGTGTGAAGTGGCGAACTGAGAATTCAATTTATTAGTTCACCGAACAAGCACTAGCAGCAAATTGGACTAAAAAGAAGGCAAGAAAAGGAAATTAGACAGGATGCATTACCTCACTGCTCTGATTTGGTATTGGACAGTGTGCTCTTAGATATCCTGCTTGTTAAAGAGGGGAAAACTTCAGTTTAAAAATTTTCCCAACTTAGTGTGGAGGCCATAGGATATTATTGGTGTTATAATTTGGTATCCTACTGAGAGGGGCGAAGAAGCAGGAGAGATTACTATGCATACATTACTCTTTATACAAATAATTGATACTGCATTGAAAGAAAAGTCAAGCTGCATGAAGCACTGAGACTTGATAAACATTTTGCATCTACCAGCCATTGTCAGAGATAAGCAGACATCAGACAGATGTTTGCTATTCACTTAAACCAAACCCAAATTAAACTTAAGGATGTAGTTTGGTTGGAATAATTTGAGCAACAATCAGCTTTGTTCTAAATATAAAATGGTGTAACGAAGATGAACATCATATTCAAATAGCACATTGATTGTAGAGAACTACAGCATTTCCATGTAATTTCCTGACTGATATGTTGCTTCTAGTTTGCTTTCTAGCTGTCAAAATGCTGAGGAGGAGACCACCCCACATCTGGGAAGGTCCTGCTATGGATCAAGCAGCTCTAGAAATAGTGATTGCTGGAAATGGGGATGAGCCCTATTAGTTGAAATACTCCTTCTTTAAACCAGTGCTCTCTGTTATATTTAATTCTTCTTGCATCCTTAGCTGTAGCCTTGGAGAGTTGCACTTTAGTCTGGGAGGATAAGAACAAAGAAAGGTGGGTGGTCATGGAGGAAACGGGTAGTTTGCTTTGAGATGTGCAGATTGTATCCAAGAGAGAAAGCACATTAGGAATGTGTAGGGAGGGACATACCATGGGTTTGCTTCCAGGTGTACAGAATAGAAATCTGTAGAATTAACAGAGGAACATCTCTCAGGAGAAGAGGCCTTTTAATTTTTTTTTTTTAACTTCAAAAGCTGGAGAGCTCCTTTTAAAAATATAGTTGATGATTTTAATTTTCCTGTTATGAAAATAGACCACATTTTTCAGGACAGAAGCAGAGGAGAAACTGGGAAAGCTGATATATTCTGGACAGTCAAAAGAATAGGACTGGGTACTTCATTGCCAGCTTCACATTGTTCTGTTAACAGATACCTAGATCCAAGACTCTTCTTCTGCAAATATGCTCCAGATACAGAATCTACATTTTTGTATATCAAATACTTGAAATATTTATTTTCCCACCCTGTCCTTCTCTATGTTGAATTATATCTACACCTAGTTACACTGTTACCTACTGTGTTTCTGTTTGCATAGCAGGCCATATTCTACTTCAAATCTGCTAATTTAGGAAGTTTGCATGAAAATAATTGGTGAGTACAGTCCTTTCCCTTTTTGACTGTGCTCAGGGCTATCAAAAGTATTTGCACTGTGCCTTTAACCCTTAGCCCGCACTCCCAGGTCAGTAATAACTATGCTGAACAACAGCAGGCCATGTTCATCTGCTGCATGTAGAGCTACACCAGGGATAGATCTGAGTCTGCAGTTTTCAATCCAAGTGATTCATCAATTTAATCTTCTTTTTTTCAAGAACCTTTCCTCACATATTGCATTGCTGAGCGAGGAGTTACAGCTAGTTTGTACAAATCATTCTGACTGTTTACTTGGGAAGGTAGGGGAAGCTTGACAGCTGTGATGAAATACTTCTGTGGATAAAAAGTATGGAGGTTTTAGGAGGAGACAGCTGAAACCATCCTTCCAAACAATCAATGTTTGTCAGCAACCTTAACCTCGTCTGCTAATCCTCTTGTTTTTGCAAGAATTTGATAGGGAAAAAGAGAAAAAATCAAAAAAGCTGATCTATGTAGTGGCAAAACTTCACCCACCCTCCTCCCAAGTCACTTGGAACACAAAGACTTACATAACATAAAATAGCTAATAACCTCTTATCTACAGGAACTATTTCTGACAATGGATCTGCACATTTGCTGGAGCCAGCTCATTGTCGGTTTGGGGATTTTCATCAGAGTCTGAAATAAATTCTCACTAACAATTTTTCGCTGCTTCCCTAGGTTTCTGAAGTAAACTTCTGCAAGCCAGCAAAACAACTAACCTCATCACAGTTTGAGGGATGTGCCAGGTGTCTGATTGATAGCATTTCATATGGCATAACTAGTTAAAGCTCAAATCACAAGAAACATCTCTTGAGCATATATTCAAGAAGTCCCAGTAATTTTAATCTTAGCTGGGTAATGATTTCTGTATCTTGAAATAGACTTTTGATACAAAAAATCAAAATGTAAACACTTTGATTTATTTAGCTTAAAAACAATATGGTATTTTTTAAAGAAGAGACTTAATTTCATGTGGCTTTGGTCCTTGCTTCTTCTAGTGCCTTGTGGAATCTGTATTTGAGACCACTTCTGGATGAAAACATTTCTGGGCGAAAAAATTACAACTTAATGATGTTTTATTCAATTTTAATTTTCAAAATATTTGCAATATTCATAAGGTGTCTTGATTTTGAGGAAGGTCTGGTGGAATACTGTCAAGATTCTGTAGGAAGCTACATCTTATGTTATCAACTGAGAATTTGTCTACTTTTTTGCCAGCTGATGGCTTGACTTTTCTTTATGGCCTATTGGATGGATGATGGAAACTGTGATGAGTGTGTGCTATCTCACTAAGAGCCCAGGCACCTGAACCTGTGGAGATCTTCTGGAGGGTTGCACAGTGGCTCAACCAGCACTGGATCTCCCCTGCATCCATGAGTAGAAAATAATATTTTTTTTTAAATAATGAAGTGCTGTTCTCTTACTTACAATGAGCCATTCATTATCCTCTGAAAGCCTTTCTCTAGCTGTATTATATCTCTTATGGTACAGTTAGGTCTACTGTATTTGAGCAGCTGTAGCAGCCAGTGGGATTTTGTGCTGTATAATGATGGGGGAATCAAAGAGTGGGAAGGAAAACTTTGGTTGTAAGGGATGCTGTCTGATTAGACTGTAAGATCCCTATCAAACAAGTGAAACAAACAAACAAAAAAGTTTGAAGAACTCATGGTTTTCTGGGGGAGGGTAGTTGTTTGGTATTTTAATCTTGAGTAGCTTTTATGTGATGTTTGCTTTAATGTTAACATTAACTCGTTCCTTTATATGTGTATGAGACTGCTAGATGATCTTTGCTGATGTCTGATGTTCATTCAGTTATTGATAAAAAAAATGCTGTCACCTGTTCAAATGTCGAGTAAAAATACATGTTCAGGCTAGCCTTGGAGATATAGGAATAGGAGCTCTTAAATTACAGTTAAAGTTGTTTTGACGTGGAGCTGCAGTCATCTATTTAGTATAGATTTCTTTTAAAAAGACATGGGAAATGAGCAAATTTAAACTGAAGTTACACAGGAAAACGTGTTAATTAGGTATGAATAATTTTACATTTCCCAAGTCTCTGTATGTTAGAATGATTTACTGAAGTGGAAAGTTTGAAGAGAATATGAATTTTCACAAGAAAACATGAAAATAATCCTACACTTTCTCTTTTATGCTATTTTATCCTTCTCTCAAACCAGGCCACTACTGCCATGTGAAATTAGAGCATTTCTTTGTTTTATTTTTCTGCAAGATGAGTCTATATTTACATACAAGTGTAGAAGATGTTCCTAAGTTTTTTGCTGAAACTACTGAGCACATCTGATGCTTGTGTAGTTTATGCATAAAGTGACAAGAATGTATTTTCACCACAGAGGAAACTGTTAAGAAAATCGCATTTATATGTTTATGTTGAGAAAAATGTTGAGGTGTTTTCTTCTTTATTGACGAGCAATGAGGGTAGCAGGCTTTAGAAGTATATAATCAAATTGTTCATGATTTATATTCTTTCCAATTGACTACACAAGTGACTGGAATTGAACATTTAGGTTCCACCATTTTCTCAGCATCCTATTCATAGCTGACTCTGTTCTTGGTTCAGAGGAACATGACAATACTGCCTTACTGCTCCAACCTGACTCAGAGGAAACAGAAAATAAAAGTCATTGTATTTTGTCACAAAATCTACTCTGACAACTTAAAAAAAGAAGTCGCAGACTAAACCAAAATGTCAATGCAGGAGACAAGACGGAGAATACATAAATCCATCAGACTTTCATATTTATTTATTTATTCATTCCTGCTCGTTTCCTATTAATTGCAACAGCCCTGCTACCATGCCTGTGATATCCACAGAGTGACATGTCTCAGGCACTTAAAAAACCTTATCCAACTGCCTCTGGTGCTCAGATGAAAGACAATTATGACTCTACTTTTGCTAGATATCAACCAGAGGAACTTTCAGGGGAGGGCTGGTGTGTGACAGCTTGAGAGAAGTACAGGGGAAGGGGAGCCATGGCCCAAAACAAACAGAGCATCCCAGTGTGTATAGCCAGCAGGCAGCTCCTGGCTACATTCCCTTTTGCTGGAATAAAAGCCTTCCTTCTAGAGCTCTAGCAATTTCTAAATATTTAATGTACATCCACTGCAGTAAAAAGTTTCACCAGGAGGGCTGCCACTGAGATGTTTGTAGTGCTCTGTGTATACTAACCTGAAACTCTTTTTTACCTTGTTCGTTGTGAAATTGAGAAAATCTGTCTGATAAAATCTGCTGTTATAATAACTCTAGCAGAATTAAAGGGGATCCCTTTGAAATGAATTTGTGTACAAAAGCAGTAGGGCCATGAAGACAAGCACATAAGGGCCTTATTTGCTGGTCTGGTCTATATGGGAGAACATTGTTCTTTCAGTGTTGTTATTCAAAGGTGTAAGTGCATAGAAGAAGTGTTTTCTACATAGTCACATGTGTTGTGAATGGAAGAGTGGCTTTTATACAGTTAAATATTTTACCTAGATTTATGCCATCACTACTAAACAAGTGAGTTTTTGACCTTGCCTGAGGAATTGTATTCCATTTTCGTAGAGAAATATGTTCATAAAAATTCAAGTATTTCTCTGTTCTTTCCTTCGGATCAGCCTCTTTCTTCTTCAAGCCCCTTTCTGCCCTCCTACTTTTTTAAAACCAAGATAGTAAATGTAGTTCAAGCATAGCACATTCTGCACCAGGTGCCTAAAAAGCAACAACTGCACAGTAATCCTGGAGAGGCTTAGATTGAGGACTACTGCAGGATTCAACTGGTATAATGTTTCCTGAAGACTAGCAGTAATCTCGGTACTCTGAAAAAGAAATATTATGAATAATAGTTCCTATAGTCTTACACATTGAAGAGAGTACTGCTGGAGCAAAGCTGCACATTCTGCCTTTACAGAACCACTCAGAAGCTTGAGAATTTCCTCTGTGGAGAGACAAAGAGTATCATAAGGCATAAGAAAAGTTCAAGCAAAACTATGAAGAGGGGGAAAAATGAAGCTAAAGGTGAAAGGTTATTCCATGTTTCTGCTTTGTTTGCTGCAGAGAACAGATAAATGGGTGGAAGGCAGAAGGCACAAAAATCCCTGCTGAAATGCATGTCTGTTTTCTGAAAGCTCTGGAAACAACTGTTTTACAGCATACAAATTATTTCTCACCTGTTTACCCAAAGCTAAACAGAATTGCAGTCCATCATCATCATCCCCAGACATATGCTCTAACAACTATGCTTTAGTCATGAACATGTTGGAGTCAGTTAGTAATAACAACTTACCTAAAAACAGTACATTAAAAGATTGAGATTGTGAATTAGCTTTCTTGACAAAACAGGAATTTACCTGGAACCTTTTCACTCCTAGAAACATGCATTCTGACACAAGCGGAAAATTTTTACAATAAGAACAATCAGTCACTGGAATAATCTCCCCAGGGAAGCAGTGGATTCCCCAGCATTGGACACTGTTAAGATCAGCTGGACAGGGATCTGGGCCACTTTGTCTAGACTGTGCTTTTGCCAGGAAAGGCTGGACCAGATGATCCTTGAGGTTCCTTCCATTTCAATATTCTATGATTCTATGATCAGTCATAAGATTTTTCTCCCTGGTAACTTAACAACCACTAGTCAGATGTGAATTTCACTGTTAATAAAAGGAAGGCCCTTGCCTGAAAGTCCAGATGTTAACCATTTGCCTGTCAAGCACAAACAAAGGATATCAAAAATAGTAAAACAATATACTTAGTTTTTCTGTGCTGCTTTTATTTGTTGAACTCTATGTCTTTGAGCTAGGAACAGACCATTTCTTAAATGGTCTAGTCTTTTGAAAGTAATTTTTGTCATTAGTGAAAGCATTTTCATAATCTGCATGACTCTATTTCTTGTTTTTTTTTAGAAAGAGTAGAATGGCTAGAGTGTGGTGTCTAGCAAAATCTTTAATTTGGCCTGATCTCCAAAGGCTTAATATTTGACAGGTGAAAATCTTCCTGGCGTATATCTAACTCTCTTCTTGAAGGTGAAGTCCAGCAAGAGGATAGTGACATGGAAAAGTGATATGCCTTTCTGAGATATTTATTTATATTTAAATTATATTTTAAATTTAAATTTATTTCCAACCACCATATGATGCCCTACTTGCCAGAATTATGATATTATTATATTAAAATAGAGTCAAATCCACAGTAGAAACTTACTCAAAAGTCAAGGAGCAGAGCATAACATAGCTGGAATTCCAACATGAGTATTTTAGTCAGCTGCTGCTTCTCCCAGATACTCCCCCCCCCCCCCCCCTTCCCCTCCCTCCCTCCCCCATATTAACGGGAAATTTAATTTATTTATTCATGTATGTACTTTATTACTCTAACTTGAGGTCAAGTTATACAAGTTATCTATTGCTAAATTGCATACTTGTTCAAAGTTGTTATGCTATACTAATTTCAGGGGTTCCTTTAGTGCTACCATGTTATTTTTTGTCTTTAATATCTCTATACCCTGACATCTTACTAATAGAATGAAGATAATACTTTATCTGAAAAAAAAAAAAAAAAAAAAAAGAAAAGAAAAATGTCAGCTTATGTAGGTTTTATGAATTGTGTGAGTAATCCTGTAGGGAGGAAGTCCTTGGTATTGGATATATTTTTTAAAATGACACCTAAATTTTACATTGATTCTGTATTATATTACAGAGGTTTTGGGGGCCATTTTTGAACAACTATATTTAATTTATATTGAATCTTCATGTGTTCATCTTTATTAAATTCTACTGCAAAGGACATGGAAATGTTTGTTGTACTTTCATCCTGCAGCCTTGATTCTCTATTAGTTCTCCTGAACTTTCCATGCACTTTAGACCATTTGTAGGTTTTTCACCATATTATCATTCTGAAGTCTGGCTTTCTTCCCTCTGCCCCACTCCTGTTTTTTGTTTTAACAACAGTCATTGCTGTATATTTACAGCATACAGATGGTATGTCTCCTTGTCATTTGAGACATTTTACTATGGTTTCAGTGATTCAGGGATTATTGTTCACTGTGCAAGTGAGAGTTGATATTTGTTTCTTGTATATACATGCTTGTATAATTCTCCTAGCTCTACTTATAGAATATAACAACATAAATGTGAATGACATATACAAGAGCTTAAATCACTGTGTAAATTTATAAAGATATATTTCCTTTGAAGTTTCTTATATTCTTTTCATATAAAAGTCTGAGGTGAAAGCTTAAAAAGGAAACTGAGGTTCTTTACGCATTTCTGATGTTTGCTTCACAAGTAAACAATCATTTAAATTTTATGCCTCTCTTCATTTGTCTTTTCTAGTGCTTTCATAACAAATACTTCTTCAGTTATCATCACTTCTTATGTGTGAGAAATAATGAGTGCTGACTATGGCTTCAACAGTTGGTTAGAAACACTTGTTACCTTTTTTTCAGAGTGCACAAAACTTTAAGTATTATTTTAATGGGTTTATACAGGTTTGCTTCATGAATGCATCTTCAAAAATTAAAATATGTACATTTATTAAACTTTTATTTAGTTCCAAATGAAAACTTCTGTTGATAACCATTCCAGATACATGCATGTAAATCATAAATAATATTTTTGTAATTTATTTCTTTTATATTTTTTATACATTTATTTTGACACATTACATTTCTCCCAAATTTATTTTTTCTCCATAATTTAATTTTTCTCCATAATTTAATGCTGTAATCAATGAAGACTCAGCAAACCTCCACCTAAGAGGACTACAGATCTAGTCTTTTTGGGAAAAGTCCTTAAGGTTTAATGGAAAAATAATTTAACTTCCTTTGAAGGCACAGTTGGAAGTATTTTTAAAATAATTTAAATTATTTAAAATAATTTAAATTTGTTATTTGTTTTGCTTTGTTGGTCATATTTCTTTAGAAAAAGACGTTTTATCCTAAAAACTTAGTTGATTTTCACTTATCAACCATAACTTTCTTTGTTTCTATTCCTAATCATAGTTGAAATTTACATTTTTTGTTTCCTTGAGAATTTATTAATTCACTACTGTCAGAGTAAGCAAAAAACATAAACTAATTTTTCCCATAGGTCCTATATATTCATAAGATAAACCTATCCTTTTAAGAAGAAAGCTATAGGTGAGTCTTTTCAAATAAAAGTTCAGTACCAAATTGCAAAGAATTGCAGGTGCTGTTGTTGTTACTGTCACATGAGGTTCCTTTGAAGTCAGTTGGGCATCTATAGCCAATCTGATCTACCCGCATGTCTCTTATGATGAGACCATGACTTTTGCCTGTAAAAGATGCTTCTGCTCACCAGCTGCAGGAGAGGATTTTAAGGCAAATTTTGTTACTTGATTGTTTGGAAGTATAGGTGCACTGTTAAGCTCAGTGCTTTAGTACTAATATAGCTGAGTGGAGTATTGTCTCCTCCCAATTTTATTGCTAGGGTTTTACCCATTTGTGAATGGGAATGCAACTAAGCATAATGTGTATTTACAGTTAAAGAATCAATGTTTTGCTTTAGTCAAATTTAAACTGTTCTTAGAGCTGTGGAAGATAATTGATGACTCTCCTTGGTGAGGACTGAATAGCTTCAGTAAGACATATTAATTTGAATAAATCACAATGGGACATCTTTTTTTTTTAAAAAAAAAACCCAAACCTGACACAATGAAAATATTTCTTTTTAATAACACTAGATACAGATTAATCTTAGGATCTAGTCAATATCAATGGTAACATGGAGTTTTCCAAAACTGTGAATCGAAGAGTTTCCCATCACAGAGTGAAACTTGGGTGTCACATCTGGAAATGTTAAAGAGCTGGCTTCTGGTTTGCATTGGAGGTAGGTGAGAAGGAATGAACTTGTAGCTCCAGGGCTTTTCTGCCATCTGCCTCAGGTATGATATTCTCACCTATATGAGGTATAGATCCAGCAACATATCCATGTCCTCACCTCAAAAAAATTAGATTAATTAGTTATAGCCATTTCAATCTCTGATTCTCATAGACTAGCATAATGCTGTGTTGCTGGTTTTTGGGGGGTTTGTTTGTTTGTTTGTTTTTTTTAAATGTAGAGTACATTTCTAATGATTAAAGAGCAGTTAAGAACATATTATTTTTAACTTCAGGTTTTGCAAACTCTTTGTTATGCCAAGCCTGGTCATTATCTGTCAGCTTTGCTTTAAAGTAATCTCCATTTTACATTACAGCTGAAGGGAATATTATTTGATTTTCAGAACACTTAGCTCTTTTCTACTCAAAGCTGAGTGTATTTTTAGATCTTCTTCAACTCTGTATAATATTGGAGAAGACTGTTATAAGGCTGAAATCACAGGTCTGTTTGCATATGGTCTTAACAGCCGGTTGAATTTCACAGTTTAGACTGCAATTGCCCTCAGGTTTGAAGCACTGAGCTGGTGATGGATCTTGTGCATCTATGGGCAGGCTTTAGTGGTTGCTAAGATGTCTGTATTTGAGTACAGATAAACATGAATAGATTGTTTATTTTTCATTCTGTTTCTTTTCAAATGTTCTTTGTCGCTGTCCTGATGCTTTTCATATGTTGCCACACGTGGTTTCCTGCAGGGTGGTTTCTCTGACAGCATACAGATATTGGTGCAAAGAGAAGTAACTTGTGGGCTTTCCTTCTTATTAGGATGCTCAGACCATTGAACTTATGAAACATCAGTGAAGTTCAAGAGTTACCTAAATGGATTTATCCTTTCTATCTCACTTATGTTTTACACAGTGTATTTGGTTAATTCTCAAGCTATCTTTTCTACAGCAACTGTGACACGAGAAGGACACTTCAAAAAGCTGGTTTTCTTCCATTTGGTCTAGGCTTAGTCTAGCCTATTCACATTCTTAATAACACAAGACAACAGGAGGTTTCTTTTATCTTTTGATCAGACCTATTAATATTAGTGGTATCAATGCAGAAAGATGTCTCCTAGTTAGAAAATAAAACTGAGTCTTTGATGAGTTCCATGGGTTCTTAAATGCACAATTCTGGCATTTAATCAGGGCTTATGTAATATCTTAAGGTCTTTTAAAATTTTTTCTACATCTTTATTTGGGGTGTTTATGATTTAGGGGAAATCCAGCTTTCATATCAAAACACATCAAAAACCAAGTGAATATGAAAAAGAGAAATAGTTGTTTCATGAAATGGATAAAGTAAATACACATGAAATTATTTATGTCAGAAACACTTCATGTTTGCTTGAAATGTTAAATCATTTCTGTGTAGTTTCTCTTTTCTTGTCAGACTGCAGATGAACAGGGCACATGCCTAGTCTCTTCAGTAATTAGTGTGTCCACCTGAATACACTTCATTGAACTTTACACAGCCATCCTGTCACTTTACCTCTTCTCCTTGCAATGACCAAGCTTGTGATAACAGAGTTTTTTATATCCTGTCTTGCTTAGATGAGGGGAGGCAGTCTAATGACGCCACTGGAGCAAGGCAGGAACTAGACCACTAGTGGACTGACAATAGGAATAAAGGTCTTCTGTGTGACATCATTAGCAACAGCTGTCCTTCTGTACTCAGATCAATAGTTGTGTCGAAGTCAGCTTCTAAAGGTCTGCTCTGGCTAAAGTGTCCCTCAGGCTCAGTGCTGAGGGGAAAGCAGCAATTAGCAAATAAACAAAAACACAGAAAAGCAATATAGATCATCAAGGGAAGTTAATAAAACTAGCAAAAAAAACATGCAAAATTTGAGAAAGGAGCAAAAAGGTTTTTTTAAACACTGTCAGAAGCAAAGGAAACCTCATATCAGTCCAGGAGGTAGGAAACGGAGATGAATAGAGTTTCTCAAAATCATGTAAATGCTTTCTCGCATTTGGAAAGGTTGTAAGGTATGTATTTGCATCACCTATGAATAAGACTGAGGATGCCAAAAACTACTATGTATTTTAAAGTCATTGGTCTTGAATGAAGGTATCTTAATGTCCTGGCTCAGCTGGGATAGGGTTAAGAGAGAGAGGGGGAAGGGATCTCCAGGTGGGTTATTCATACCATGCTGACGTCAGGTCCGGGTGCGGGAGCGTGGGAACTTTTCCTTTGTGGCTTTGATGGTGGGGAACATGCGAGCAAGCTGTCTGTAAGCATTTGTGGTATTTCTCTGTATATCTTCTGTCTTGTTTTCTGTTATTACTGTTTATCACTGTTATCATTGCCACTGT